>NC_045787.1:155908660-156653881 GCF_009873245.2 Balaenoptera musculus
TACTACCCTGTGGTGTTAAGAGTGTTCAATCAGATCAATTCAATGATACATTTAAAAAAGATTTTCTTGTGATTTTTTTTCCCATTGAGATGAGGCAGAAGGAAAAGAATCATCAGCTTACTTTTTAAATTTTAAACAGAAGCAATATATGCTCCCTGTAAAAATGTATGTGCACCATAAAAATTTATAGTGCCATAGTACCCCATAGTGTGAATAAACCATATATATCTGTTCTCCTAGTAGCAAGTAGGTAGTTGCAAACATCTGCTTTCACACTGCTGCTGTGAACATCCTCTTGTATCTTTAGGTATTGGTGTGAATATTTCTGTAGAACAGATTTCTGGATGTGGAATTCTTGGTCAGAGGACATTCATGTTTAGAAATTGGTACACATTACCGAAATTGACCTTGAAATGGCCCTGCCAATTTATAAGCCCACCAAGAATGCGCCCAATCCATGGGAATCTTTGTCTTTTCATGTAAGATTTCTATGGAGCCAATGATAACTCGACTTGCATGCTGTTGTCACAGTCTAGGTGCTCTCTCAGCCCTGCCAGTTTTTGTGAGTTAACCATCACAAAGGCTGCCTCGAGCAGGGAAAGGCTCACATCCTAAGTGTGTTTTGTACACTGGATTGGGATCCATATATAGATGCTGTGTTCACCCTTTCCCAGGTTGGAGGGATAGCTGCGTGGAAAATGTGAACAGTGGGGAGAACTGAATATACCATGTCCTATTTTTAGAAACTTGCCAGAGGGTCACTGGGTGTGGGCTGGAAGGAGATGGGTGTGTATTCTGAATGTTCCAGCCTCCTAGGTGGCCTCCAGCATGGCCTTTATGGGTCACAAAACATGTAGCTGAATGTCTAAGATCTTTAATGTTGCCTTTTGTACCAGCTATATACATAAATGTTTTAATACACAAAACTCTTAAAGCAATAGATAATGATTGCATATGGTCAAGGAACATATTTTTAATGTTATCACAAAACACCTGTGAGGACTCCAAAATATCTGCACACTAATGTAAATGTTTATAGAAAATAAAACTTTTCCTTTCTCTGAATATCATTCATGGTATGTAAATAAGGCTATAATTTTATTATAACAGGTGGCCGAGCATATTTTCATAAGCTCAAAAATGTTTGATTTGTTAGAGAAACCACAGGAGGTGACCAAATGCCTTACGTGAAATTGTATAAACTCAGAGATGGGCTGGAGCTGGTGTCTCACGAGAGCTGATCGAGGGCATCTCTTCCCAACTTCACCAATGAAGTCACATCAGCAGCTTGAAATCAGCCACAGTGCGAGTCAAAAAATGCTACAGATTTTTTTCCCCAGAAAGTCAGTTTTTAAATATTTATCAGACACCACTGCATTACTTTATCACTCCCTCTATATTACCATATTTGTAAATAAACCATTTGGGAATAATTATGTCCCATTATTCCTTAATACAGAAGTGTGTATTTTCTTAAAATAAGGACATTCTCCTAGATCAAAATCAGGAAATTAATATTTATCCAACATTACTATCTGATCCATAACCATTTTTGTTTAAAGATTTTTTTGGTTGTGGACCATTTTTAAAGTCTTTTTATTGAATTTGTTACAATATTGCTAATGTTTTATTTTTTTTGGCCACGAGGCATGTGGGATCTTAGCCTGCTGACCAGGGATCGAACCCACACTCCCTGCATTGGAAGGCGGCGAAGTCTTAACCATTGGACTGCCAGGGAAGTCCCCGATCCATACCATTTTTTCAAAATGTCTCCTCTTCTTGAAATAGTGTCTTGTATAGGTCTGGGATCCCACCCAGAGTCACCTATTGCATTTAGTTGTCATGTCTCTTCAGTCTCCTTCAATCTGAGGCAATTCCTTAGTCTTGCTTTATCTTTTTTATGACCTTGACATTGTTGAAGAGTATCAGCCAGTTTGTCTGATGTTTCCTCCTGATTTATGAATTTCGGGGGAAAGAATACCTCAAAAGTGATGTTGTATTCTTCTCACTGTACTGTAACAGGGGGCACATCGTGTGAATTTATGTCATATCTGGTGATGTTAACTTGTCACTTGGTTGAGGTGGCATCTGCCAGTCTCCTCCACTGCAAAGTTGATAAGTGTTTTGTACTTCTAAAATAATTAGTATTTTGTGTTGAGATACTTTGAGACTTCTATTGTAGGGTAAAGTTGTCTCTTCTCCCCCATTTATTTGTTCATTTATGTATATCAGTACAGATATACATAATCTTGGATTCCATTTTTCTCAGTCTGTAACTTCTATTAATTATTTCGATGTTCAAATTTGGCTATTGGGAGTCCCTTCAAGCGGGCTTTTCTGTCCATTTGACATCTCCCCACTATTCTTTGAGGACTTCCTTGCATTCTGGTAAAAGATGGTTTAGACCCATTCTGCTATGTGTTTCTTCAGCACCCTCAAGCTATTAAATCAATTCTGACACTATTTACCTAGAGATAGTGTCAGATCCCACAGGTTAAGAGCTCAGTGCTATAAGACTCCCCCCGGGCTTCCCTGGTGGCGCAGTGGTTGAGAATCTGCCTGCCAATGCAGGGCACACGGGTTCGAGCCCTGGTCTGGGAAGATCCCACATGCCGCAGAGCGACTAGGCCCGTGAGCCACAATTACTGAGCCTGCGCGTCTGGAGCCTGTGCTCCGCAACAAGAGAGGCCGCGATAGTGAGAGGCCCGCGCACCGCGATGAAGAGTGGCCCCGCAGAGCGACTAGGCCCGTGAGCCACAATTACTGAGCCTGCGCGTCTGGAGCCTGTGCTCCGCAACAAGAGAGGCCGCGATAGTGAGAGGCCCGCGCACCGCGATGAAGAGTGGCCCCCACTTGCCGCAACTAGAGAAAGCCCTCGCACAGAAACGAAGACCCAACACAGCCATAAATAAATAAATAAATAAATAAAAATTTAAAAAAAAAAACTTATAAAAAAAAAAAAGACTCCCCCCACCCTTCTCACACCAATTACAAATCCAGGTTGCCTGTGTTTCTGTCCCACCCACCATAAATTGGAGATTCCCAAGACCTCTGCCTTGGGTTCTGTTAATTTGCTAGAGCAGCTCACAGAACTCAGGAGGAGTTTACTAACTAGATTACAGGTTTGTTAGAAAAGGATATAGCTCAGGAATCAGATGGAATAGATGCATAGAGGAAGGTATGTGGGAAGTGGCACAGAGCTTCCTTGCTCTCTCTGAGCACCTGTCTGCCTGCATCTCCAAGTGTTCACCAACCTGAAAGCTCACTGAACCCAGTCCTTTTGGGGTTTCATAAAAAGGCTTCATCACATAGGCATGACTGGTTAAATCATTGGCCCTTGATGATTGAACTCAATCTCCAGCCCCTTTCCCCTCCCTGCGGTGGAGGAGGGTGCGTGGGCGGGAGTTAGTTACGACCCTTTGGTCACACAGTTGGTTCCCCTGGCAACCAGCCCCATCCTTACTGGCTTTCCAAAAGTTATCTCATTAACATAAACTCGGGAGTGGTTGAAAGGGGCTTGTTATGAATATCCAGAGACACCCTTATCACTCTTATCACTTAGAAATTCCAAGAGTTTAAGAGCTCTGTTCTAAAATCTAGGTTGAAGACCAAATAAATATTTCCTAGTATAAATCAGAACATCAAACATCACACCCTTATATTTTCCCTGCCCCAGCCCTGGAGTCCACCATTTCTCCAAGGAGCCTTGGTTCCTTTCAGTGGTAAATAGTACTAAAAACTAAGTTCTGGTGCAAGGTGTGCTCAGTGGTACGGGGGTGTTATTGTTTCTAAGCCCTCAAGGCAGGCAGAGCTAGGAACTATATGTATGTGCACACACTACCTATCTATCATCTATCTATCTAATCTATCTCTCTATCTATCCATCTATGTATCATATGTGTGTTTCATCTATTACATAGTAAAAACCATGAGTTCACAATTATTCTTTCATTCTCTCCTATCGCTTCTGTTTTTCGTCTGTTGTTGTTTTTGTATTTCTTTTCTCTGGCTGAAGAGACAGCACACTTAGTGAATTTTTTTCTTTGATCAACCCCTTGTTGAGCAATTCTTGTCATTATTCATTTTAATGTTCAAATTGTCCCATGATTGGTCAGTGGAGCCCCTTCGACCTAGCTCCTATGTCTTTTTGTTATGTTCCCATCAGTCCTTTGACATTTTTAAAAAATTCATTTATTTTTGTCTGCACTGGGTCTTCGTTGCTGTGTGTGGGCTTTCTCTAGCTGCGGTGAGTGGGGTGTACTCTTTGTTGCAGTGCGTGGGCTTCTCATTGAGGTGGCTTCTCTTGTTGCGGAGCAGGGGCTCTAGGCACACAGGCTTCAGTAGTTGTGGCATGCAGGCTCAGTAGTTGTGGCTCGTGGACTCTAGAGCACAGCCTCAGTAGTTGTAGCACACGAGCTTAGTTGATCCGCGGCATGTGGGATCTTCCTGGACCAGGGCTTGAAACTGTGTCCCCTGCATTGGCAGGTGGATTCTTAACCACTGTGCCACCAGGGAAGCCCCCCGTCAGTTTCTGAGCATGTTTGTACATTACAGCAAAAGATGTTCCAGATTTACCTGTACTTTCTCTGCTCCAGCCCTGGAACCCACCATTTCTCCAAGTTCATTTTAGTGGGAATTGACAGTGAAAACTAGGATCTGAGCCCTAGGTGAACTCATTGCTTATGAAGTGTCATTTTTTCTAGATCTTTCTAGAACTAGAAAATATATACAAAACTATTTAAATACACAAGTTAACTGATACCTCTAATTTTATCCAGTGAAGTTTCTCCTCTTTTCCCTCCATTCCAGTTTCTTTCATGTCTTCCACAGTGAACACCCTGACTAGCAGCAACATGAATATATTTCTACTCATCAGCTCAAACCTACAACACGCACAAATAAGCTTTGGAATTGCCTTTTTTTTTTCCAAAGAAAATCATATTCATACATGTACACATACACATCTATTGATACATAGGCAAAGGTCTCCCTTTTTCCCATTTCTGCTATACTGAGCCTTTTAAGCCTTTGTTGGCGTTTTGGTTCATACACTGGGGTCGGTGTATTTGTTCCGTCTAGAGGAAGCGGGCGAGCAAAGCGCCGACTGGGTATCCAGGAAGCCGCCCAGGACCCAGTCCTGTGGCCACGAGGGCGCCTCACCACATGGCCAGGGCGGGGTCCGAGGGCTCATAGGGTTGTAACCAGGTGTCACTGTCCTCCTCTTCGGGGACGCATTTCTCTCTAACTGGCAATGGGCAGATGGTAAGTGGATCTGGGTGTTCGCTGCCGTCATGGGCTCTAGGCCTGAAATACGCGCAGAGTGTCCCAGAGAAGGTGTCCGTGAAGGTGAAGATGTGGGAGCCATTGGATACGTTGAAGAAGGACAGCTTTCCCGCCTCGCAGTCCAGCAAGATGCCCACGCACCGGGGTGGCACGCGCATGGTGAGCGCGACGCGGTGCGGGTCCAGCACGAAGTACTCGCAGCCGTTCCACAGCCCCATCACCCAGTAGCCACCCGCCGGGCTCAGGCGCGCCTGCCCTGCGCGCGGCACCGCTGCCAGGCACGCGCCTAGGAACCAGCGGCTGCGGCGGCCCACGTGCACCTCCCAGTAGTGGCGGCCCGCGGAGAAGCGCTCCCGGCTTAGAACGCACGTCTGCCCGGAGAACCGCTGGGGGTCACCCGCCGCTGAGCCTGGCGCCATCCTGCGGGAGGACACGCTCTTGCCATCCTCGGAGACCTCCAGGCTGGGGTGGGCGGAGCCAGGATCCAGGGTCACATCCACTGCGCAGAGGCATATGTTTAGTGCAGGTGAAGGGGGGTTCTGCCCCCACTCCCACACCTGTCCCCTCCCCCGACAGGCAAACCCTCTAGTTCTCCTGATGGACCAATCAGTGGAATAGTCACGCCCTCTCCTGCAACCCCCTTCCCATCGCCCTGGTACTGAAGGGGCATGAAAGTCACTTCCTAGTTTTTGAAAGTGATTAGAGGAATCCCATTTCTTTCCTGAACTGGAAGGTTCTTGAAATCCATGGTGCCATGCAGAGCAGAGAGAGCAAATGAGGTAGGTTTGTGGGGATAGAGGTGGGCTCACTTTCCCCAAGACCTGATCAACGGGAAGGAGCTTAGGGCTGATTCTGTCCCCGCTGCTCTCACCACTCTGTGTGACCATGAAATCACTAGTGAGCTCTGGGACTCTTTTACAGCAATTTTAGGATTTTAAAACTGAAGGGGACCTCTGAGATCATCTAGTCCAGTACCCTGCACTCCAACACCCCATCCCCCCCCAAAAAAACCACACCCATTTGATGGATAGGAACCCTCTGTCAGATGATGTGGGAGGTTCCTTACAAACTCTGTATTCTCTCCTGCAAAGAGGCCCTAGTAGCAACCTTTCTGCCAGATGGAAACAAATGTAGTAATATCCAGAAAGCTATGTGCGTGTGGGAGCACGTGTGTGCACACAGACGTGTGCGTGTGTGAGTGCAATCACATTAGTGCATGCGAGCATGTATGTGTGCAGGCATATGTGTCATATTATGTGTTTTATAAGTGAGCTTGTGTATCTGTATGTGGGCTCCATACTTGGCCCTGGACAGACCCTTCCTCTAATCTCAGTTCTGGATACCTCCCTCCTACTTCACATCCAGCCAACCTAACTCACAAGGCACAGTTCCTTGGCTTCAGTTACCTGCATGTTGTTGGGCTGCTCTCCACTCTGAAACCAAACAGAGAGGAAAAAAAGAGGCTCAGAGATCTGAGTCAGTAACCCTAGAACCCTGAGGGAGGCTCAAGATGCAAAAGGGACGCCTACAAACTAAGTAACCTCATTCCCATCATGATAGCTGGCTTGGACCCAGACTGGCCTGGGTCCACCATGGCATCTTCCCGGGAATTTGGGATTGGGTAGGGGGCTGGTGTCAGTGCTGGCTTGTACCAAAGCTGTGTACAGGCTGAAGTTGTGCTGGGAACAGTGGGATGACAGAGTATGTGGGCAAAGAGCACCAATACAAGCAACTGGGATACCTTAAAGGAAGGAAATGAAGCCTCAATCTCTGGCTGGCTTAGTCTCCAGGAGGCCCAGCTGAGCTTGGCTCCTGTCCTAAGACATCCTCTGGACACCCTGTCTTGCCCTCTTTCTTACCATGAGCCATTCTGTGTGGATTTCTGTTTTGTTTTATCTTGTTCTATTTTACAACAAAGAGAGCGCCAATGTCACAAAATGCAAAAGCAATAGAAGACATTTTCAGAGCTCCATAAATTTACAGCAAGGCCTTGCAACCCTGACTTTGCATCAGAATAACCAGTAGATCTTTTAAAATATAGAGCTCTTGCATAGAATAACTCAATTCGATAAAGATGTCAGTTCTCCCTAAATTTATCTATAAATTCAAAGCAATCCCATGTAAAACTACTTTTGGATTTTTTTAGAAACTTCATAAATTTATCCTATAATTTATATTTTTAAAAGGTCCATTAACTTTAAAAAAGAAGGGGAAATGGAGGAGGACTTGTACTTTCAGGTACTTTAAAAGCCAAAGTAATATGTGACCAAAAGACAGACCCATGAAGACATGGGAACTGAATACGCACTAAAGGTGATACCCAAATCAATGGGGAAACCATGGATGGTGTAGTAGATGGCATTGGGAAAACTGACTCTTTATTCGGAGAAAAATTGCTGGATTCTTGTCTAACACCACATAAAATGGTGAATTTCAGATGGATTAAAAACCTGCACATAACACATATACAGTGAATAGAAGAAAGTGTAAGAGACTGTCATTGTGACCTAAATGTAAGGAAGATCTTCTTCAACAAAACTTCAAAAACACAAGCCATTAAGGTAAAAATGTGATGAATTAGCTTTTATCAAAATTGGTTATTTCTTTTCAATAAGGGGCACCATTGGACAAAGCGAATAGCAGGTGACAGAAGAGAAGAAGGAATTCACAATGTATAATAACAATGAGGGATTAATATCCTATATGTATATATCATATTCTATAATGATAATAATAATAATGTTGCATGAAAGATGCCTGCAAACCAAAAGGCTCCATTCCCCAGCACTGACACCAGCCCTGTCTTGTGAATCAACAAGAAAAAGATACCAATGCCATGTGGAAAATAGGCAAAGGACAGAAACAGGCAATTTTCAGAAGAGGAAGCCCCAAAAGCTAGCTAGCATATAAAGAGATGCTCAAACCTCTTAGTGTCCAGAGGAGTGCAAACCGAAAGAACAATTACTCATCCCCACTGACTGGCAAACTTAGAAAGCTGGCTCACACGGGATGTGGGCACATGGAGCCTCCACTGCGTGAAGGATGATGGTGCTACCTTCAGGAGATCCTTCTATCCCACTTAGTGACACATCCCCCAAGGGCCAGCAGTTCCCCTCTTGGGTATACATCCCAGAGAAATCTCCGCACAGAGCCAGAAGGCAACACGTTTTCAGATATTTATTCAGCATTGTTTGTGGTGGCATAGAGTTGGAAGCAGGCTGGATGTCTTCTCCAGGAGGGTGGCTAGCTCAAATGGAGTGCTCTGCAGCAAGCAGATACAGACTAGATTTACATGCGGCAGCAGGGATGGATATTAAAGCACAGCGATGAGTGAGAAAAGCAAGGAACAGCATGAGGCTGTAAATGTCTTTACAGAAACTGAAGTGCACGTGCACAAAACAGAAATTCACCTCTTGCAAGAATACATACAAAATAAAGATACACATTAGACTTTGTTTTATGGGGGAAATGGAGGAAGGTATAGGGAGAAATATTTACGTATAAGGTAACCTGCCTTATATTTACATATAAGGTAACTCTCACCAGGAGTGAGGGTCTTTGAGGGGGGACACCAGGAATCTGGGTGATTCTGATGTGCAACCAGGATTGGCACCAATGATTTACCGTATGCTTACACTTCAGGACAATATAAAAATAAATATAAAAGTAAAACTCAAATATAACCTATACCAAGCAACAGAGATTAATGCATGTGTGTAGCTATGGAATAAACCAGAATGAAGCACAGTTGGTTAGTCAGAGCAGGTGACCAGGAAGCTGAGATGTGACGTGGACAGCGGGAGGAAAACGGGCTTCACTCACCAGCCTGACCTTCAGCCCTTCTCCAGTCTGAAGCAGCCAAGGGAAAACAGAATTAGAACACCAGGTCTCTGCAGCTTCCTTGTTCACACGTCAAATTTTGCACCCACCCCTGCTCCTCTCCCCTCTCTCCTGCCACCCACACAGCCAGCAGAGTTCTAGCCTGGCCATCATACCTGGTTGGGAGATAAGAAGAACATACACGGATAACCAGATGCTACAAGGGGGACAACAAGAAATAGTTCTAAGGGGGGGTCACTTACCCAGCTCCACTTGAAGTTTCCCTGTAAGCAGAACACACAGAGAAAACATCAGCCTTTGGATGAGTGGAACCACCTTCCCAAGGCAGTTAGGCCACTGGGAAGAGCTTTCTCAGTCTTAAACCACTGCTCACCCCGATCCCATCCTGGATGCTGCATCACCCATCTGCAGGATTCTTACACCTCATCCTATTGTTTGCTCTAAGGCAGAAATCTGCACAGGGCTGGGAAGGGAAAACTGGTCTTCATACTGAGGAGCCTCTTTCAAGGGTTCTGGTCTGGTTTGGAGAGGCTACTGCTCACTTGCCCTGTAATACAAGCTTTTCCTGGGGAGGAAGTCCTGTGTAAGTCCAGGCACTGAGCACACCCTGCATGAGCCTCAGGGTCACTTACTGGGTACGTCATTTAAAGAACCTGGAGGACATCACACTCAATTATTTCCCCAGGCCAGATACCAAAACTCTGATATTTTGCCACTAGAAACGCATTCCTCTGATTTCTCTAATCTTTGTCCTCTTTTAAAAATAAGACTGGGAGGCTTCCCTGGTGGCGCAGTGGTTGAGAATCTGCCTGCCAATGCAGGGCACATGGGTTCGAGCCCTGGTCTGGGAAGATCCCACATGCCGCGCAGCAACTAGGCCCGTGAGCCACAATTACTGAGCCTGCGCGTCTGGAGCCTGTGTTCCACAACAGGAGAGGCCACGATAGTGAGAGGCCCGCGCATCGCGATGAAGAGTGGCCCCCGCTTGCTGCAACTAGAGGAAGCCCTCGCACAGAAACGAAGACCCAACACAGCCAAAAATTAATTAATTAATTAATTAATTATTTTAAAAAAAATTTAAAAGTAAGACTGGGAAAGGCAACAATATACACTAATTCGCCCTATGATGTTAATGACTTATTGTGGCTGTTTTTGTTGTTTGCTTGATTGCCTTTTTTGTTTGTTTGTTTTCCCCTCCATGACTACGTAGACTGCAAGACAAGCTTCAACTTCACTCTTTTGTCTGGTGTTTTACTGGGGCAGACAAGGTGGTTCTCAAGGTCTTCCCCCACCCATGGTGGCCTTCTCCTCTCTCCCCTCTTCCTTTGGATTCACTCTTCCCTCCTCCCCCCACATGGTTTCAAGGTGCTGAGTCCCCCTGGGAAGAAAAGTGGATTTGATAAATTGCTTTCACTTTGGTGCAAATTAAAGGTGGCTTCCTTCCCAGTGACATTTGCATTAAAAAGAGGTTATCCTAGGAAGATGAACTAGAGGGAGTAGACCTTTTACAGTGGAATTGTAACTGAATTGTACAATTTGCAGGAGAGGGCCTGGCAGAGTCTTTCCAGAGGGTCTTGGGTCAGGCTTCCTCGGCAGGTGCGCACAAATCGGTTTCGGAGGGGGAAGGCGGGAGGCGCAGAGGGATGGATTTCGAATTAGAGCACTGCCATCCATTGCTCTCCAAAGGGGGCCTAAAATCACTGAACCCCTGCTTCCACCGTGCACCGGGGTTAACCCCCTAGCCCACAGCCAGCACTGTGGGCATGGCACCCAGAACTTACCGAGTTCTTCTGTGAGTTTCCCTGGAGAAAGAAACGAAGAAAAGAGGAAAATCTCCATGAATCACTGAGGCCTTGCATCTCCAAAGTGTACAGACTTGGAACCCCATGTGCTCTGGAGAACCAGTTTGAGCTGGACTCGAGGGAGGAGAAGTGGAAGGAAACCTCTGCCGCCCCCCCCCCACCCCCGTCTCTGCCCTCTCCCAACCCCCCTCCCCCCCCACCCCCGCTGTGACCTACTCGTCTTCTTCACCCAGCGTCCCCACTTCTGCTAGTCAGGGATGTGCGCGAAGAGCGCGTCTTGCCCTCTGCTTACCTTTGTCCTTCTCCGCCTGCTTCTTCAGCTTTTCTGAAGGCAAGAAAAAAGGGGAGCAGACGTGAGTGTGCACGCTCCCCTGCCTGTTTCCACGACCCATGCCAGCCCTGCCTCCGCAGGATGGCCCCTCAGCAGTGCCCCGCTATGGCCGCCTGCACCACTTTGCTCTTGGGCAAAGCCAACTCCAGGAGGGCAGCCCCCAGCCTGCCTGGTACCTTGGGACCTCCGTTGCTTCCGAAAGAAGTACAGCGCCAGCGTCGGGAGGAGAGCCAGGAGGAGAAGCGTTCCCACCAGAGTCCCGAGGAAAGCTCTCTTCCAGGGAGAGGTTCCGGGTAAAAATACGTCTGGAAAACACCCCACATGGAGTTGTCTCGATTTGGTCTTCGCTAAACATTAAGTGAGAAGACTAGTCTAGACACTGCGTGCCGGAAAACCTTCCCAGTGAGTGGTTGATGCTTCCTGGGCCCCAGCATAGCCCTCTGTAAAACGGGCCTGAGAACCAGTCTGCAGTGCTCTAGAGAGGTAACATCAGAGGACCAGCGGTGAACTTGAACTTGCTCAGCGCAGAGGAAAACACTGCAAACTGAAGGATGTGAAAGGAAGGCGCTGATGGGCTCTGCCCAGTCCTCCAGCTTAGAACTTCTGTGACCACAGCCCTGACCTCCCTCTACTTCTTCCTACTCTTGCTTTACATCTAAGGGCATGACAATCCAAGGTGTTGATACCTGAAACCCAGTGAATAACTGCTCTCTACCACTCTGACGAATCCACACGTCATCTCCCGCTTCTTGCAAACACCTGGCTTCTACTTCTCATCACACCTTTGGAAGAACTGTTAGCAAAGCTTTGTGCGGCTGACTGACGGTTCTCTTCCCTCTCCAGGCTTCCTAGGGAGGATCTGCCCAGAGGGAGAATGTGGGGCAGGGTTCGCAAGGACAGTGGCTGGACAGTAAAGAAATGAATGCAAAATAGAGAGCAACCCTTGAGAAACTCTTGCGGCAGTTTAACAGAATAATTTTGTGTCTGTTGAAGACAATAAGAAATTGGTGCTTTTATCTCAGTGGTCTTTAAATTTTTTTATTTTTTTATCATAGTAAAATATACATAACCTAAAATTTACTATCTTAACCATTTTAAGCTTATAGGTCAGCAGCATTAAGTATATTAACATTGTTGTGCAACCATCACCACCAGAACTTTTTTCATCTTCCCAAACTGAGACTCTATACCCATTAAACACTAACTTCCCATTCCCCCCACACCCCCAGCCCCTGGTAACATCTATTCTACTTTCCCTCTCTATGAATTGACTATTCTGGGTACCTCATATAAAGAGAATCATACAATATTTGTCCTTTTGTGTCTGGCTTATTTCATTTAGCATAATGTGTTCTTTCGGTTTTCAATTTTATTTTTCTAGCAGTGCATTTTTATTGTCTTGGTTAAAAGTATTGAGCTACAAAGGATTGGTCCTTCACCACAGGTGTTTTTGAAGCCCTGACTTAGGGGTTAGAGACCTCAGGGTCCTATGCCTCCCTGACCTGCAATCTCCAGCCTCTCCTGCATCTTCCCAGCTCCTCAGATAGCTACACACATTTCCATCTCAGGACCTTTGCATTTGAATGGCCTCTACCTGAATGGCCTCCTTGCAGATATCCATGTGCCCCACACCCTTTGTCAAGGTTAAACACAAATTTAAGAACTGGATTTCCCCTGGTGCAAAAACGGAGGGAGATTCCCCTTTCCCTTCTCTTAGAGTATTTCCTTCAGAAAATTTGTAAATTCTTTCTCTATCCCCTCAAGATGTATACAAATCTTTTTGAAAGTTAAATAAGCCCCTTGGCAATTTTAAAACCCAGGAATGTTTTTCTTAAGGAGCTCAGAGCCATCTCTTTGAAATGGAAACATCAAGGAGAGAGTACCCCTATCTCCAGGTCTGCTGGGAGTTTCACTTAGGCACCTGGCTCCGAGTTGTAATTACATGCTTGTCATAGAGATAAGCGATATCTTGTTTCTCCTTTGGATAAAGACAATTGGCTAACACAGATGTTACTCCTTACCCAATTACCAGGTAAATTTCGGGTGAACTATGTGTGACACATGGTGCTGATCAAGTCCTCTTACCTGAGGACAAGTTATCGCTTATAAGGGTGAGATTTCTTTCTGTTATGGTAATATAACTGTTGATTTGGACCGATGTGAAACATGGCCCGTAGGTTGGGTTTATCCTCAAGACTTAAAACAATTAGAGCCATGAATGTTAAATCCTTCAAGTGGGTGCCTCACAATAAAACTTTGATCCTAGATAATGGTCTTCCTTTGAACTCAGTGTCTAACGGTCTTCTTCCCTGATCCACCACTTTTAAATCCATATATACACTCCACCCTGCCTTAGCATGCTTCCCTGCTTCATGTTTCTCTGTCTCAGATAACACCTTCTAACATGTGCTGTAATTTACTCTTTTGTGTATCGGTTTCCCCCACTGGAATGTGGACCTGAGGCCAAGGGTTTGGGGAACATTGTGGGTGATCAATAAATATTGTTTAAGGGATAAAATTAGGAGCACACGGGCTCTCATGATGCCCTCCAATAACTAGAGTTTCTGGATTTTAGTGCCTGGTTTTTGGCTCATAATATTGGCTTTCTGGGTCCTCCCTCGATTACTGTTTGGGTTGTCAGTTGTACACTCAGTAGGTTCCTGATATTATGGCTGACTTTCAAGGTGTCAAGTTTAGCCCACCCCATACACAGCCAGGCTCCAGTGCCATTGTGTCCTAATAGATGGTCTTAGGGATGATGGACATGGAGAACTTGAAGACTAGGAAGATGAGGGTGAGCTGGCACCCACTGACCTGCTATCTGGACCACGAACTCTTTCTTCTGGCCCAGGAGGGGGTTCTGGATGGAGCAGGACACGTTGCTGTGGGCCCCCCCTTGGACGACCACAGAGGTTTCCAGACTGAACAGGCCTTGGGCATCCTTGACGATGACTTCAGTCTCTGGAGGCAGGCATCGTCCCTGATGGTCTCTCCACTGAGACTGTGGCTTGGGGTACCAGCCACTGGAGCTGCACCTTAGCTGAATGCCTCCCTGCTTGAAGCCCTCAAGGGAGATGTGAGGGTCCGAGCCCAGCCCTGAGAGAGGCAGGAAGAGTGGGAAAGATCAGGCTCCTTCCCAGAAGTGGTATGCGAAGTTCATGCCACCATTCACCATTTGCAGTCACCATAAGGCATCGTGACTGTGACTGCTCTTAACACACTTGTGGGCTTGCAGCCCTCCACCAATGGACTATAAATGACACACTAAATCATCGGTGGCATGTGGGGACAGCACTACCTCTGAAGGGCATTTTAAAATAGGGAAGGGCTACTGATATTTAGTCATATAATGCAAGGGACAGTCCCCCTAGAATGAAGAGTAATCCCACCCCAAATTTCAATAGACTGTCCTTTCTCTCTCTTGAATCCCACTGACACTCAAGTGGCTTTGTTATATATACTTCTTTATCTCTCTATCCAAGGAAGCTAGCTTTATATTTTGAATAAGCAAAACATTAAGATGGTTTAAACATCAATACTGTAAAAAACAGTAGATCAAAAAAGCCCCAGGCATTTCTCCATCCTTTCTATCCCATTGCACCCTCTCCTCCCTTAAGTAACCAATTTCATTAGCTTCTACTTTATCCTTCTTGTTTCTTTTGTGCCATGTTTCTCCTCCTTTCTTGCACAAAAGTTAACATGCTATAGAACCTCTTTTGCATCTTCCTTTTTTCTCTTAAAAACATCATATAAACCACTCCACATCAGCTTAGAGCTCTTTCTCATTTTTTAGCTGCATAGTGTGATAGACCACGCTCAGCATCTATGCTTGGACATTTAGGGAGTTTCCACTGTTGTACAATGTAAACTTATACATATGCCTTTTTTCATATTGGAGCTGTGGGAGGTGTATCTTCAGGGTTAACTCCTAGAGGTAGAATTGCTGTTCAAAGGGTAGATGCACAGTCAGTCCTGTTAGCCATTGCCTAATCCCCCTGACCTGGAGCTGCAGGACTTTGAACTCCACCAAGAAGGTAGGCGGGGACTTCCCTGGTGGCACAGTGGTTAAGAATGTGCCTGCCAATGCAGGGAACACGGGTTCGAGCCCTGGTCCAGGAAGATCCCACATGCTGCGGAGCGACTAAGCCCATGTGCCACAACTACTGAGCCTGTGCTCCAGAGCTTGCATGCCACAACTACTGAAGCCTGCGCGCCTAGAGCCCGTGCTCCGCAACGAGAAGCCACCGCAATGAGAAGCCCGCGCACCGCAACGAAGAGTTGCCCCCGCTCCCCGCAGCTAGAGAAAGCCCGTGCGCAGCAACGAAGATCCAATGCAGCCAAAAATTAATTAATTAATTAATTAATTAATTTAAAAAAAAAAAAGGTAGGAGGGGGCCTGCTTCCCTACATCTCCACCAAGAGTGTGTGATCCAAATAGTGAATGTTTGCCAATCTGATGTGTAAAAAAATTGTATCTCTGTAGCTTTAATTTGCCTTTTTCTCACTATGAGTAAAAGTAATCATCTTTTCTTATGTTTCAGGGCCATTTGTGTATCTTTTTTGTGAGCATTTTTTGGTTCATTTTCTAATGAATTTTTCTTTTTAATACTTTTTTTTAAATTAGAGATATTTTCCCTTTCTCTGTTCTTTTCTATCTACTCTTGACCTGTTTCCAAATGGACCATTTTCTCCTCTCTGTTGGGGCTTGACCAGGTCACGCACCTGCCACCTCCAGCTCCCAGACCGCTTCCCCAGTGAAGTCGCTGGAGACGAAGCGGCACCCGTACGGACCCTCGTCAGCGGGGACCACGGGGTGGAGCCTCAGGGTCACGCTGCCATCAGCGATCTCGTCCGTGATGAGTTCGGTCCTGTTCTGGAACTGCGCCATCTGCTGGCCATAGAACTCCTGCCGCTCCCGGTACAGGTGCACCACGTCCGAGGCCTGGCTCCGGAACCAGAGGATCTCCATGCGCTCGGCGTCCCGGTACGGCGACAGGTGGCACGAGAATTCCACCTCATCCCCGACGTGTGCCAGAATGGGCTCCCCATGGCCTACCACCCTGACCTCCTCTAGGACGAGAACCCAGACAATGGCCCAAATCAGCACTCCTCAAATATGTTTTTTTGCAGTAAACCATTCAAATGACAAAGGTGAGACACTCTACAGGATGACCGGTCCGGTTGCATGAACAAGTAATTGTCATGAAAAAGTTGAGTGTGCCACATTAAAAAATACACGAGGAACATTACAACCAGATACAAATGTGTGGTGCCGGACTGGTAGCTGGTTTGAACCAACCAACTGCAAATATTATTTGGGGGACAGTTATGTAAATATGGCCAGGGCATTAAATTAAATGGACTCTTCGGCAAAAAAAAAAAAAAAAAAAGCAAGTTTCAAAACCATATGTACACTATCCTCTTATTTGATTAAAAATTTGACATATTTGCATAAATGTGCAGAATAAAAGATCTGAAGGGAAATAGACCAAATTATTGATAGTGATAATTTCTGCCTGGTGGGAATAGATGTTTTCTTATTTTTGCCTTGTCTGATTTTCTAACATTTTATAATGCACATGGACAGCTTCTGTAATAACAAAGGGTATTAAAATAATCTAGGGGGGTTCCTTGTTTCATGGGTTTTCCTATCTAAGGCCAAATCCTGCTTTCAAGATTTTAATTTATCTGGATCTTTCATTTGATTGTTCTCTGCAGTGATGTCTCGGTATGGCTCCTCTACTCCCTGTTTTCTGCAATTTCCATGAGAGTTGCTATTCCTGCTGCAGTGCCTTTCTACCCAGCATGACTTCATTCTTTTTTTCTGCCTTCCGTACACCTCCTTTCCTTCTTTCAATGCTCAGCTTAATCCCACCCTAAATTCTTCCTTTATGAACCTCTCCCATCCTTCACTTTGCGCATGTAGCATGGGGGCACATTTCTTCACTCCATTTGAGACCCCTTGTTGCCCACTGGGTGTAGCCCTGACACCATCCCTACCAGCTTTCCTCTCCAGGTTCTCTCCAGCTGTCCCTGTCCCCATGCCTGATGCCTGGCCCTCTTCCTGGGCACACCCTGCCTCAGTTTACTCTCCATCTGTCATCTTCCTGGAGAATGTGCATCCTGCAAGGCTCTACTCAAATAATACCTCTTTTCTATGGCCCTTCATGGCTTTCTGGAAAAAACAAACTGGTCTCTTGATTGTGCTCCCAAATCCTTGGGTACATTTCTCTTGCAGCTCTGGTCACACAGCTGGACAGCCGTCTATGTCATGTCTGTCCCCCTCCCTTGAATGACTGAGGATCTGGGCTGTGCCTAGTCACCTTGGTATCCCTGGTTTCCAGCTCAGGGAATTAGGGAATTGTATTTGCCTAACTAGTTTACACTCTCTGTTAGTTGCTTCTTTCATGAGAGATGGTAAGGTTAGGATCCTTCCTGCCGTTCAAAAGCTATGGCTTATATGCAGGAGAGGAGTTAAAAAATATTTTCCAACTGGTTCAGCCTAAGCACAGACCAATAAGAATTTCCTGGCACCCTGCTGCTATACCTTCTGCCATGTTTGTGAGCTGTGGAGTTGTGGGTGGCTGCAGGGATGGTGGGGGAGCACTGTGGGGCTGGATGGTGTTTGGGGGCAGTGGCTCTTTAACAACTGGGCTGGAAATCTTATATTTTAGCCCCTGGCACAGCCAGCCAGGTACCAGGCTACAAGATCTCAGCCCTGGGATCACCTGCAGGAGGGGTGGGCAGAAGCTGAGGTGCTCACGTCCTGGCTGTCTGGGCTGCGGATTAGACATGTTACCTGAGTGCATCTCCCCGGGCTGAAGGAGGAGGAGGAGGTGAGTGAGGAAGAAGAGACTGCTGGGAAGACGTACTCGCTGGTAGGAGTCCAGGGAGACTGGGAAATCCATCACTTTTCCTCAGCAGTGGGGGCCACCTGGAGAGGGACAAAGAGGTACTGGAGTGACGCAGGAGAGCTGGAACTCCATGCATCAGGCCTGATGTCTGTCACTGCCTCAATTATTTTTTGTCTGGTTCTTGCAAGCTCCAGTGCCTGGCTTCTTTTCAATCATAGCCAGATGTGAGAGCTGCTTCTAATTTTAACAGGCGACACTGCTTATGGCATTGTTGGCCTTGCTTGGACTCACAGAGCTGAGAGAGGACAAGGCCAAAGGGTCCCAGAGGAAGCAGCTTCTGAGCTTCTCATTGTTTAGAGCCAGGAACAGAGCCATGCATTGTGTTGGGGCTGAGCTAGGATTTAGTGACTTTGCCCAAACAAAGGGAAACCTATAAGGATTCCCACATGCATTTTGCTTCTCTCTGCCCAACCTTGCTCCCAGTTCCCTTTGACCTGGAACATCAGGTCCACAAAACAGAGGAACAAACACAGAGTTCTAATCTTTCCGAGGTAGGATGCATGCCTGGGCTGCCTTTTAACTCCAGCCACATCTAGGACACCTTCTTCCATCCCTGAGACTTCAGATGAAGCTCCCAGGAGGCCAGCTGGTGACTGTCACTGAGTCAATAGCATCTTTGAGACCATAGTGATGGTGCCGCCCCATCTAGCCCTCCCCATGCCTCATCTGTGGCACTGGAGACCCAGCCCCAGGCAAGGGCTGTTCCCTCTTCACTCCTGATGCCCCTTTGGGACCTGAAGTAATGCCTCACAGTGTGAGAGCCAGTGAGCCTGGGCAGCTGTACATCTTGGGAGATATATAAGCCTCTCCACATTTCTCCTCTATTTAGTTGTGAGACTTTAGACAGATTATGTAACTTGCTGAACCTTAATTTCTTTGCTTAAACAATGGAAAAAACCAGTCCAACTCAGAGGGTTGTTAAGCTTAAGCCTCCTATGGGTGGGGTGGGTGCTCTCTAAAGAAAAGTCAGGGACTTCCCTGGTGGTCCAGTGGTTAAGACTCCACACTTCCAATGCAGGGGGCCCCCGGTTTGATCCCTGGTCAGGTAACTAGATCCCACCTGCATGCTGCACTAAGCTCTCTCATGCCACAGCTAAAAGATCCCACACGCCACAACTAAAAAGATTCCGCATGCCCTAACGAAGATCTCGCATGTGGCGACAAAGATCACGCGTGCAGCGACTAAGATCCGGCACAGCCAAACAAATAAATAAATATAAAAAAAAAAAAAGTCAGCTCCTCTCTCTGCCTCCATCTTCCAAACATCTGCTCTCTGCTCTCCATCTTCTTCCAGAGGCTGCCTCCCTCTCCCTTCATGCCATCATAGCACCCCCAGAGCAGAAAGCCCCATGCAGTTTCTACTCTCCAGCTCCCCCAGTCTCCCTTCTCCCTCTGTCTGCCACCCCACTCCACTGTTTGGTTTTCCTTTTCCCACAGACCTGCGAGGTGGCACGTGTTCCTGGGGTCCTGTGGCTGCAGAGTCCCAGCCACACCCTCAGCAATAGCACTAGCGGGATGTAGATGAAGGACTTTATTTTTTTATTGAAGTATAGGTCAGTATACTTTATTGAAGTATAGGTCATTGATTTACAATGTTGTGTTAATTACTGCTGTACAGCAAAGTGATTCAGTTATACACATATATATTTTTTTAATGTTTTTTTCCATTATGGTTTATCATGGGATATTGAATGTAGGTCTCTGTGCTCTACAGTAGGACCTTGTTTATCCATTCTATATATAAAAGCTTACAGTAAAAAAAAAAAAAAAGTTGAACTCAAAAAGAGTAGAATGATGGTTACCAAGGGCTGGGAAGGGGAGGGGGGAATGGAGTAAATATTGGTCAAATGGTACAAACTTTCAGTTATAAGATGAATAAGTTCTAAAGCTCTAATGTACAGCATGGCGATCATAATTAATAATACTGTATTGTATACTTAAGTTTTTCTAAGCATAAATTTTTAGTGTTCTCACCACACACAAAAAAAGGTAACTTTGTGAGGTGATGGATATGTTAATTAGCTTGATTGTGATAATCATTTCACAATGAATGCACATATCAAAATATCACATTGTATACTTTAACTATATACAATTTTTATTTGTCATACGTCATAAAGCTGAGAGAAAAAAGTATTAGCTTTTAGTAAATTATTTTTCTGCAACTATTGTGGTAATCATTTCACAATGAATGCACATATCAAAATATCACATTGTATACTTTAAATATATACAATTTTTATTTGTCAATCATACTTCATAAAGCTGAGAGAAAAAAGTATTAGCTTTTAGTAAATTATTTTTCTGCAACTATTCAGGTGGTCATATATTTTTTTCTTCTTTATTTCCTTTCATCTGTTTTTCAATTGATTTATTTAATTTACCTAAATTGACAAAATTCTTAGACTAAAATTGTTAATAAAAAAAGAAAGCTTACAGTAGATGAAGGATTTAAAAAGCTGCTGGTCGGGGGCTTCCCTGGTGGCGCAGTGGTTGAGAATCTGCCTGCCAATGCAGGGGATATGGGTTCGAGCCCCGGTCTGGGAAGATCCCACATGCCGCGGAGCAACTAAGGCCCGTGAGCCACAACTGCTGAGCCTGCGCATCTGGAGCCTGTGCTCCGCAACAAGAGAGGCCACGACGACGGTGAGAGGCCGGACACCGCGATGAAGAGTGGCCCCCGCTTGCCACAACTAGAGAAAGCCCTCGCACAGAAACGAAGACCCAACACAGCCAAAAATAAATAAATTAATTAATTAAAAAGGAAAAAAAAACGAAAACGGAGCCCTGGGATTAAGAGGTACAAATTAAAAATGGTCATGCAGCAGAAGACTAGTCTCAGGAGGTGTGCAGGTGAGTTAATGGAAGGGAGGCTCCCTGACTGACCTCTGACCTCTGTGCTGGAAGGACATTGGCTGACACGACTACAGCAGGAGGGAGGGGCAATGGCCTATGAGTCGAGTGGGCCGGGGTCTGCGGGCCCTGCCCTTCCACACGCAGGTGGGAAGACAGAGGGGCAAGTTGGGGTGGCTCCGTTCACGTTTCAGAAGGGAGCCCTCAGGGAGGAGATAGGAGTCCCCTCTGAAGTGTGCCCAGCTGATAGCCAGCAGCTATTGGAATCATTATTCACACAGTAACCAGCAGAACAGAGCCCTTGGGCCAGGGGCCAGGCTCAGGCTGGACAGTCCAGCCTCTTGCCCTTTTGGCTGATGGCAGGAATGTGTCCGTGACAGGCCTAGAAACTGGCAGCAAAGGACATAGAGCCCCATAGGGTGAAGCCATGAGGGTATAGCAACACCAGCTAATGCCTTCTAAAACAAGAGGGGCTCAGAGAGTGTTTCTGGATCCATCTGGATCAGCCAGACTCTGAGGGATTGGTCAAGACTTGTGCTAGATGGTAACTTGAGTCCTTCCCAAGGCAGCAATGGGGCATTAGACAGGCCCACAGCAGGGCGCAGGGGCACCCCCCAGCAGGAGCACATGCTCCAATATTCCCAGGCAGGGGGAGGCTGCCACCTGTCAGTCAGTGTGTTCCAGACCCTGGAATTACTATCAGGACGGCAGTTCTCTGCTGTGATACATTCATGGGATTTCAGTCACTGAGGCTGCAGGGGGAAGAGGTCATAAACCCACATGTACACATGCATGTGCCCACGGTAATAAAAACTAATATAAATTGAGCGCTTACTATCTACCAAGTACTTACCTATATCAGAAGTATTATCACTATTATTATAGGACCAAATTACAGGCAAGGAAACCGAGGGGCAGGGAGGCCAAGCGACTTGCCCTGCACACACGGCTAGAAGGTGGTGGAGTAGGGGTTCCTCCCAAGCTCTGCCCTTCTCTTGATACAGATTCCACACCAGCTGTCGTGTGTCAAAGTTGGGTGCACCCTCAGTTTTCCTGTCCCCCAAACTGTGACCTCTGTTAGGAATCGCCTGGTCACAGACTGCAGTGCTCACCCTGACAGCATCTCACATGCACTGAAGAAGTGGCTTGGGCTTCCCTGGTGGCGCAGTGGTTGAGAATCTGCCTGCCAGTGCAGGGGACACGGGTTCGAGCCCTGGTCTGGGAAGATCCTATATGCCGCGGAGCAACTGGGCCCGTGAGCCACAATTACTGAGCCTGCGCGTCTGGAGCCTGTGCTCCGCAACATGAGAGGCCGCGATAGTGAGAGGCCCGCGCACCGCAATGAAGAGTGGTCCCCACTTGCCGCAACTAGAGAAAGCCCTCGCACAGAAACGAAGACCCAACACAACCATAAATAAATAAATAAATAAAATTTTTAAAAACCTCATTAAAAAAAAGAAGTGGCTTGAGCCCCCATATGTCAGCCAGAAGACTAACCAACCAACAAATGCATAAAAATTTAAAAATCCACTTCTGATAAAACAACTTAAAACTGGAGTTTCCCTTAGACCTTATCAACAGCATCTTCTCTAGCAGGAGGTAATGCCTTGTGGTACCTTTCCTTCCAACACTCAAGGACCTGACTTTAAAGACTTTAATAGGAAGGAGACAGTCTGGCAAATTCTTGAAGGGACTTCAGAAGGGCTGAATGCCCCTTCCTGATCTAAAGGCCCCCCTACTCCCCACTTGCTGCCTGAAGTTTGCCTTTTCCAACCTCCCTTTGCAGTTGAAAGTCTCTGCTCCTTACCCCTCTGAAGGGAAACACTTTCTGATTTCAGCTATTCGCATCACAGTGTAAATGGATTTCAGATTCTCTTTCTGAAAAGAAAAAGAATGGGGAGGTTTTGCGGGGGAAAGTTGAGACTGGCCACGTTGCATATTTGGGGAAGAGAGAGGACCCAGTGAGGGGAAGGACAGCCAGAAAGGGGGTCTCAGGCTGGAGCTAAGCTTTGCTGGTGGGGTACATGCTCCCTGCTCTCCAGGGAGCCTCTGAAGACGCAAGGAGGAATAAGGGTCGTGCACACCGATGCCAAAGAAATGCTGCTGAAATGCGGCTACCTTCCACCCAAGCCTATCTTTCCTCTTCCTTCTTCTTTCCTTTTCCTTCTTCTTTCCTTCTCATTTTTTCCCTGGCCTCACTCCAACCCCATTCCAGTTTTCTCCTCTTGCATCCCCGATTCCTAAACAACATTTATGTTCCCTTGATTTCCAGTCTTCAGCTCTTGAGTTTCTCTTTAAAGATTATTATATTTTGCTTTTGCTAATTTGTAAGCTTGGGCTGTGTGTGCTTTGCCCTTCTCCCATTCTCCGTATCCTAAGCTATGAGCCCCCAGGCATAGGGCTTTTGCACTCTTGCACCCGCTCCCCTTCTAGCACCTGCTGCAATGCTTTGCCCTTCACAAGCTGTCAATGAATGCTCACTGGCTTGCTTTGGTTTTTATTTCACTAGGTCCACAAGAGGGTTTCCACTCCCTTGTCTCTACAGGAGATGAATTGTCCCAAGGAGGGACCCTCTTTGAGGCTTCCCATGGCTTAAGGGGGAAATGGGATGTGTCAGAATCCTTCCTCTTCAAGTGGAGCTGCCTAAATGGGCATCTCCCCTTGGTCACACTGACATCCCTATCCTGCAGCCAGGCTCAGCTGATAAGATGGTGCCAACCCATCTTGCACTCTCTCCTAAGGCCTCATTTCTGCCTCCCATTTCTGAAAGGTGGAGGTTTAGACAGGCATTGAGAATGAGTCACATACCTGGCAAGTAGCAGCAAAGGGTCCAAAATGGCGGATGAATCCTGGTGATCTCAATTTCCCTGCAAGGGAGACAACTGTGAAGATACTAAGGTCCCCTAGACATGGGCTGGCAGTTCAGTTGAGGGGGACCAGCTCATCTTTGACAAAGTTACCCACCCACCTTCCACCTTAAGACACACGCTGCTTGCCCTGCCCTTTGCTATAAAAACCAAGATAGATAGAACAAAACGAGGAAGTCTCTGTCACATCCTGCCTGTGTGAGGAAAACCATGAATTGAATTTCCATGGAAAATGTCCCTCCAAGGTCTTAGAAGGAGGGGAAAGGTATCTGGGAGGTTTGTAGAGACTGCAAACTACAGAGCCTCAGAGCAGGGAAAAAACGCTCCAGCTGGCTGCCCGGGATATCTGGGGCTACAGGGAGGCAGGATGGCCCTGCCTGGCAAGCCCCTCTTTCTTCACCATCAGAGCAAAAGATACAGAGACAGGACAGGAATACCCACTAACTAAGGGTTAGGAAAGGTCTGGCGCTCAACTCTTAACCAGCTATACCCTCCTCTTCAGAGTAAGGACAGTAAGAAAAATAACCCGGTAACTTTGCCATAAGTAAAAACCTGCAAGAGCTGTTCACATACAACTTGGAAATACAGTGGGGTGCTGTCCTGGGATTTCTCTAATGGAGTGGAACTCAAAAAAGAAGAAGCAATGACTACCCCACCCCACCCCATTTTGCCATATGCCACTGTGCAACTTTGGTGTTCGTGGGAGAGAAGCACAGTGGACCAAGGTGCCAGCCACCTGGCTGTACCACGACACTGACATCCTTCCTAGGGGACAAGTCAGATCTGTGACACGGGATAACTCAAGCACATGCAAGACTCCCAGAAATGCCTGTTTGGGGAGGGGGTCTGTGCAAGTGCTAGGGTTCTGGGTTAGTGGATGGAGGTGAAAACAGTGAGCTTTGGGGCACCATTTTTTTTTTTTTAATAATTCTTTATTTTATTTATTTATTTTTGGCTGTGTTGGGTCTTCGTTTCTGTGCGAGGGCTTTCTCCAGTTGCGGCAAGCGGGGGCCACTCTTCATCGCGGTGCGCGGGCCTCTCACTATCGCGGCCTCTCTTGTTGCGGAGCACAGGTTCCAGACGCGCAGGCTCAGTAATTGTGGCTCACGGGCCTAGTTGCTCCGCGGCATGTGGGATCTTCCCAGACCAGGGCTCGAACCCATGTCCCCTGCATTGGCAGGCAGATTCTCAACCACTGCGCCACCAGGGAAGCCCCTGGGGCACCAATTTGAAGGTAATGCTCCATATGCAGGCAGGCTGGTGCATGCATCCCAGGCTTATGCATGCATAGAGACATCCCAGGACAGCAAAGGGGGCTGAGTGGTGAGCTCAGGTCCCTGGGGCTGGGGAGACAGAGGGGTGCTCAGGGACAGATTAAACATCAAATTGACACAATAAAGGGCAGGATCAGGGAGATGATGGGGGCGAGGGGAGGGGGACAGAAACTCTGAGTGGAGGGAAGTGGTGAGCACGTATGGGGCAGGAAAAGCTATGGGCTTGCCACGAGCATTTATGAAACTCCTCAGTGGAATGAAAGGCTGGACAAAAATAGATGGGACCAGATTGCAAAGGACTCTTCATTCCACACAGCGAAGTGAAGCATTGATCTACTGGGCAGTCAAGAGCCATTTCGAAGTTCAAAGGACCTGAAGTGATTCAGGCTAGAGAAGAAAATGATGGTTGTATGGAGGGGTTGTTTGGAAAGGTTCATCCTGAGCTTTTCATTGGCCTTCCCCTGTGGTCCTCCACACCACCTGGGGAGAGGTGAGACTGTTACAGCAAGAATGCAAAGGCAGCAGGCAGAGTTCACTTCTGTGACTTCCAGAAGTCACAGAAGTCACTGCTGGGATATGGGAGGGAGACCCCACCTGCCACTTTCTACACCTCAGGGTGCATCCTCCGGCAGGGACACGGCCCAGTGCCCCTTCCCACCAGCTGCATATGGGCACCTCCATTCCAAGGCCTCAAGAAATGCATAAATGCCTGTATCCAAAAAGAGTGTGAGCTCTGGACTCCTGGAGAACTGAAAGTGAAAAGGGAAGGACCCTCACCTGCCCTTGGACAGTGGGGAGCTCACAGCTACTCCGTTGGGTCACTTAAGCCAATTCTCCTTGATGTACACCGGCCCTCACCATGAGGTTGTCTGAGGGGATTCAGGAGTGTGGGAGCAGGAGAACACCCCAAGCACAAAGGTCATTCTCACACATAACATGGGGAGATGGAACAAAAAGTAATGCCAAACTCTCAAGCATATGAATTAATCATTCTCCTCTGCTAAGGAAAAATAGCAAAAGAAATGGCGGTAAGAGCAGCTTAAGATAAGCTTGTGAGCACAGATGCAGGTTTGGGGGAGAGAGGGGAGTCATGGTCTCTCCTGAGTTTGAGAATACATAAAATGTTTTCCCTCATCTTCAGTCCATGCAGAAATTTGTATCACCCCTCTCTCTACTTCTCAGTGCTCATTCTAGCTTTTCCAACCTTCTTTCTTTTTATTCTTGGCCCCTAATCTTTACGAGTCAAGCACCCACGGTGGTCACTTCCACCCCCATGCATTTTCACCCCGCGTCCTACCCACCTCTTCTCTCTGCCAATCTCTTTCCCCAAGTTCCTGCTAAAAACTTCTTCCAGTGTCTTCATGGATGAATTCCTCCACCTCTCTCTGTGCACACACTTCCTCCTTCTCACTCTTCAAGTTGCCCCGTACAGTTTGAACTTGCATAAATGTCTAATGGGGCCACATTTACAAACGTCTTTATGTGACCATATTTTCTTTTCATCTACAATTCTGGTTCCTGGTGTTCAGTGCCAAGTCTCCTTGACCCTTGGCATATTCTTGGGTACCAGCAGAGATTCCTCCTCATGAAGGATACTAGCTAATCGCATAAGTTGATACACAAAAGAGGACACGATCATTAAGGGAGATGGTTTTTGCTCTGCACTGCTCAGGGGCAGAAAGATTTTCTAATTTCTTACCAACCTTCCCCCAGCCCAAAGTGTGGCCTCCTGAGCTTTCCTCAGTACATACCTTCTTTTGTTGTTTTCCAAGAAACTCAGACTGAAAGTCCTGTGCCTGTCAGCTGGCAGGGCACCCACCATTGTGCTTTTGTCACACAGACGGTGAAGTGCACACATGCATTGAGAGACAGGGAGAAGCACACTACCTGCTCTCTGAAATGCAGGCACTCATCTTTAGCTGGGTCCTGGGAGGTGTAAAGGGCTGCAAGGGCTGCACACACCCTTCCACTGCCCAATCACCAGTCTCCAAGGTCAGCAGGCATTTCTGGGGTGACTTGAAGAGTATTGCCCAAAGGCATCAGCATTGGGCACTCCAGCCTCAGAGGAATTCCTCTCCAGTAAAGAATTAGCCAGCATCCTCTTACAATGTGCAAAACCATATAGAATGAAAATTGGTTGTAAAGAAGCCACCAGCTGAATGCAGATCCTGTTGAGAACTGCCTGAGGGGGGGAAAAAGGGGGATATCATTCAGAGTTGACCTCTTCCGGGGACTACTAAAATGTTTGTCCAGTACTGAGTTGGAAGAGGGGAGGAGATGGCTGGGAGATGGGGAAGCTGATGGTGGATTGGGGTGGCCAGCCCTTTCCTCTGCATGCGGGCTGCAGTCCTCAACAACCACAGCTGGGACAACACACCAACTCCTGAGCAGACCCCAGGAAGGAAAATGGAGGAGGGAACGAAGAGACTAAGATTAGAAGTAAGTTCCTCCACAGCAAGTAGGAGACAGAATATCTTAGAGATCACCTCTCCCAAGCCCCTCATTGCACAATCCAGAACTCAAGTTGCAAAGTGCGTGAGTGACTCCACCAGTGTAATAGGAAGGCAGAGTTTCCATGACACCACATCCCTTGGGAGGTGCACACCCTACGGCCTGGGTGCAGTTCTGAGAATCTGCCCCAGGTGAGGCCGAGAGCTGGTCATGGACACAGTATCTCTGTTCACACTTGGCTTTCAAGCCTGCAAGGGTTCACATCATCCCACTCTTGTTGCTATGTGCACTTTTCTATCTTGTCTGTTGTGGCTTCTGATGGGCAGAAATTCATTATTACACACACAAAAAGCTGCACTGAATGTGTTCTGTGCATTTGTGTAATGATTTCCTTAGAACAGAAGGGGATTTCTGGATAACAGAGAACATGCATTTAAGGTTTTGATGACTACCCTCCAAAAATGTTACACCTATTGCCACTTTTAGCAGCAGGATATAATGGTGCCCATCTCTGTGCACACTATTAATAAATGCTGAAGTCATAAGTCTCTTGCATTTTGCTATATTTATTTTAGTGTGTCTTTTCCTATCTCTCATTCATGTTTATGGTCTACTTGTATTTCAGGGCTGTGAGTTGTCTGTTCTATCTCATTTATATTGGATTGCTTACCTTTTCTTACCAATTTGTAGGTGTTCTTTAGATATTTTGGATACTGACTAGAATTATTTTACCCATTGTTTCTGTTTTAACTTTACTTACGGCATCTTTCATCTTAGAGAGATGTAAAGTTTTAATGCAGATAAATATGCCAATATTTTATAGCTCCTGGGGTCTGTTTCATGTTTTGAATATCAATATAATTTTAAATGATAAACACGATACAAATATTTCTAGTATCTTCTAATCATTCTATAGGTTTTATTTCACTGATGTTCATCAGCAGTGTGTGAGCGTGTGTGTGGTGAGGGAATATAAACTTTCCAGTGGAAAGTAAATGTCATATCACTTGTTAGAGAAAACCGCAGTTTTTCCCATGATTGAAGTGGCATCTTTATTAATTACTACATTTCCATACAATATTGGGTCTGTTGCTAAAGTCTCTGTTCTGTTCTGTTTACCTATTTATCTCTTCCCACATCAGAAACACATTGTTTAGTAACATTTTGGTATTTGAAAGGCATCTCACTTCTGATTTTGCTTCCTTTCTTAAAGTGTCTGAAGTATATTTACATATTTGCTTCTCCATATGAACTTCAGAATCGTCTTCTCTATTTTTCAAAATAAACATCCTGGGATTTGGGTTAGAATGACTGACATCTTTATAATATGTTAATTTTCCATCCAAGAATATTGTCCACTTTTTGTCCTTCAGTATAGTCTTTTCGTTTGCTTCTTCAGGCACATTGTTAAAATTTTTTCTCCTAGATTTTATTTCATAGATTGTGTGGCTATTATGAAAGGGGTTTTAAAAAGTGTTTTTATTCCTTGTTATTAGTGTATGGGGAAAAATCATTGTCTTCTTGTTTATATCTTGCACCTGACCACCCTTTAAAGCTCTCTCATCAGTTCAAATAATTTTTCAGTGGATTCTCTTGGGTTTTATAGGTAGACAACTTTATCATTTGCAAGAAATAAATTTTTCTTTCTATTTAAATATTTATGCCTTTAAAATCATATTTATATTCAAAACATGAAACAGACCCCAGAAACTATAAAATAAATTATTAGCATATTTATCTACATTAAAATTTTATATCACTCTAAGAGGAAAGATACCATAAACAAAGTTAGAACACAAACAATGGATAATATATCTGCCACAAGATGAAGTCTCTGTATTTTAATAGGAGAACTTAATTTGTCACATTTATTGTGGCTACTGATTTGCTTTGACTTATTCTTGTCCCTTTACTTTATATTCCTATGAAACATGCTTTCTTCTCGTGTATTTTCTTTCCTGACTGGTTGGATCATACAGTTTTCTTTCTTGTGCCCCCTCTAGTGGTTTCAAAGTTCTAGAACCTACTTCTATTTGTAACTACTCTTAAAAATGTATAAACCTGCATTTTTTTCCTCAGTGTCTAGAAGTGCTGGTTACTTCTGAATGAGATAAAATATTGGGCATGCTTTACCTCTCTTCTCTTCCTTTCTACTCATCCCCCTCCAAACTCCCAGGTTTGATTGAAGTAATCTGGAAGTTTTGTTTCAGATGTTTTCAAATACACTTTTTCCTTCTTCTATTTTAGGAACTATTTTCTAAAAATTACATTTAAAAATCATGAGTGCATTAGTAGCAATTACAGTAACAACCACAACTTTGGGCAATTTTATTGCACATCACTGTTTCTTGTGTTACATGTCTCATCTACTTTATCTTTCCTTGGCTTCATCTTGCTTGAAATATCCTCCAGTATTTTATTTCCATAAATGTCCTTCGCTAGTGTAATTTCTCTGATTTCCTTCATTTCTGAAGATCTTCTTTTACTTTCTTAGTTGAAAGATTATTGTTCAAAAATGTAAATGTGTGTATGGGAGGAAATGAAGCTGTAATAGTCCCGTGGGAAGAGGGGTGAGGAGGTAGAAGGTGGTGTAAACGACTTAATCCTGATGCCTCCGAGTAGAGTCAATAGACAGGGACTGGTGGTGTTAACACATAATTTAGACGTCAGGAAGTAACTACCGAAAAACCAAACCCAAAAGCCACAAAGTTCTCCCTCTGGCGACAAAACTAGGATGATTAGGGAAGAGATGAAGCAGGGAGGGAGGTTAAAGGACTATTGTTTTTTTGTTTGTTTTTAAAGAAGCCATCCGTGCTTGATTTTTTTTTTAATTAATTATTTATTTATTTATTTATTTTTGGCTGTGTTGGGTCTTCGTTTCTGTGCGAGGGCTTTCTCTAGTTGCAGCAAGCAGGGGCCACTCTTCATCGCGGTGCGCGGGCCTCTCACTATCGCAGCATCTCTGGTTGCGGAGCACAGGCTCCAGACGCGCAGGCTCAGTAGTTGTGGCCCAGTTGCTCCGCGGCATGTGGGATCTTCCCAGACCAGGGCTCGAACCCGTGTCCCCTGCATCAGCAGGCAGATTCTCAACCACTGCGCCACCAGGGAAGCCCTGTGTTGCTATTCTTATAGTAGTACTTAAAGGTGGAAATGGCTGAAACTCTCTACTTTGGATCAGCAGAAACCCAATGCTGTGAAATGCAGGATGGGAAGGACGGCAACTGTTGGTGGGCGCAGCAGAAGGCATGGGTTTCATGGTGACGGTAGCCCTAAAGCTCTTGTAAATAGATGTCCATCACTTCAACATACTTCTGGCCCATCAATGAGTCCTGCATCTCTTCTCATGTGTAGCCCATAAACACCATCAACTCAGTCTGCCAGGGATCCCTGTAGTCAGGTGGTGGCTTGATGTGAGGCTTCAGTTCCTCCTCATTGTCCCCATTCATCCATGGGTTCTTTGGGATTTCTGTTAAAGTGACTCTGTCACTGGGGTTGAGGATGAGGAATTTCTTGAGCAGGTTTTCACACTCCATGAACATTAAGGAAGAGATATGGTATATTATGCTCAGTACCCATTGCTGCAGCTTCCTGAAGCTCTGTCCAGTGAAAGGCAGGGACCTGGTGACCATAGTATAGAGGATGACTGCAGTCTTCCCAAATGTACTGTTGGACCATCGTACTTTTGGCCCCAGAAGAGTTCTGGGGCAGCATAAGGAGAACTGCTACAGAAGGAAACCGGTTTGTTGCTAAAGGTAAACTAATTGCTGAAGCCAAGGTGTGCAATTTTTATATGTGAGTTAGCATCAGAAAGCAGGTTCTCAGCCTTTAGATCCCTGTAGACAATGCCCTTCTTGTGGCAGTACTGCACAGTGGACACTATCTGCTAGAATTTGCCTCAGGCCTATTCTTCTTTCATGTGACAGTGGACCAGACCAGTAGATAATCAAACACCTCTCCTCTGCTAAAATATTCCATAACCAAGTAGAGTGTTTCTACCATGTCAATCATCTTGAATAGTCTTATGATGTTGGGGTGATTCAGGGCCTTCATGTTCTGGACTTTATGGAACAAGCTCTGGAGGCTGGAGGAACTTTACTGACTCTTGTTAATGACCTTCACAGGCACCTCTGTCCCAGTCAGGTTGTGCTGGGCCAACTTCACATCAGCAAAGCTGCCCTGGCCGATGGTCTTGAGGAGCTGGTATTTGTCAAGGTGGGTGTCTTCATCAGCAGAGGTGGCCTCGAGGCCCTGCAGCATGGTGACCTACTGCTAACAATACTAACAATATTAATTAACAATATTAACAATGCTAATGGATAATACTAGAAAACCATATAAAAATGAGGGAAAAAGAAGAAGGAAAAAGAAACAAATGAAAAAAGTTTTAAAAACAGAGGAAATAAGCTAACTGTGGCCAAAGTCCCTCAGGTCACCAAAAACCACCAACCTGGGCTGAAAGAACCAAAAACCTAGGCCCAGTCAGGGACTTTTATAGGTGCTTGGAATTCCCTAACAGTGACTCTTTATGAGGTTAAGACAAGAAGCAGACCTATATCAACTAGGCATGTTCACAGTGGTATTCTCACTTGTTGTCTCAAGAACACTTTACTCTTTTTTAAAAAATTGAAGGGCCCCCAAAGAATTTTTGTTTATATAGATTATAGAGATCAATATTTACCTTATTAGAAATTATAACCTGTAGGATGCTTCATTGGCCTTTTCATTTCAAGTGTGAGCTATCATAATATTCATAATTTTTGGCTTTAAAAGAGCTCATAATGTATATACTAAAAATAATTCAATATCTTTTACTTTAAACTCTGAATAATTGGCCCCCCAAAAAACAAACAAACAAACAAAACACAATTTTACTGGCTTCACAACAGTATTGACAGACTCTTTCCTTTTTTTTTTTTTTTTTTTTTTTTAAATTTAATTTTATTTATTTATTTTTGGCTGTGTTGGGTCTTTATTTCTGTGCGAGGGCTTTCTCCAGTTGCGGCGAGCGGGGGCCACTCTTCATCGCGGTGCGCGGGCCTCTCTCCATGGCGGCCTCTCTTGTTGCGGAGCACAGGCTCCAGACGCGCAGGCTCAGTAGTTGTCGCTCACGGGCTTAGTCGCTCCGCGGCATGTGGGATCTTCCCAGAGCAGGGCTCGAACCCATGTCCCCTGCACTGGCAGGCAGACTCTCAACCACTGCGCCACCAGGGAAGCCCGACTCTTTCCTTTTTTATTAGATTCTTTTTTTAAAAAAATTAATTAATTTTGTTTTATTTATTTATTTTTGGCTGCATTGGGTCTTCATTGCTGCACATGGGCTTTTCTCTAGTTGCGGCGAGTGGGGGCCACTCTTCGTTGTGGTGCGCGGGCTTCTCATTGCGGTGGCTTCTCTGGTTGTGGAGCATGGGCTCTAGGCGCGAGGGGTTCAGTAGTTGTGGCTCGCGGCTCTAGAGCACAGGCTCAGTAGTTGTGGTGCACGGGCTTCGTTGCTCCGCGGCATGTGGGATATTCCCCGACCAGGGCTCAAACCTGTGTCTCCTGCATTAGGCAGGCGGATTCTTAACTACTGCACCACCAGGGAAGCCTGACAGACTCTTTCCTTGACTAAACTTTAATCAGGCTCCTCTAAGCCTTAAGAGTCCTTGACCTTGGTATCTGTCATTGTCTGGCCTGAATCACCCCACTGTAGCAAGAATCTTCAACTCAATATCAGTTTAGAGAGAACCCCCCACCCTCAGTATCAGATCACACTCAATATCTGATCAAATTTCTCATCCCCCACCCTTGGTATCTGATCACCCTGCCTTCCTTTGAGGTAGGAGATAGATGGGCCCCTGGGCTGGCAGCTGGTGTTTGTCAAGTGGAGTAAAACTGAAGCTTTGTTCTCACCCAGACGCTCTGAGGGCAAAGCTAGTGGCAGAAGCTGAGCTCTGTTGAAGTAAAGAGATAAGGTGCCCACCCCTGAGGTCAAGGAAAACTTCCCTGTCTGCACATGCACAGGAAGGCTCCTTGGGGGTCAAAAAGGGAGGGGCCCCCACCCCATAATATGTGTGGACATACTCCCACAGGCCTCTACGGTGGGATCCATCTTAGCAAAAAGTTGTGCACGCATGTTGGGGAGGGTCCTGGGACCAGTCAGGTGTGAAAAAAGAAACGAGATAATTGGCCAAAGGTAAACAAAGACACAGAAGGACTGTCCTATATAAGTGATTTAAATCACCTCTTTACCGCACTCCTCATTCAGGACGCCCGCACTCCTCTCCAGGTGTGTATTTCTGCTTTGCTTCTGAATTAAGTAAACAAACTGTTTGTCTGTGTGCTCTCCAACATGCTATCCCATGTCTCTAATAATAAACTTTGTACCTGTTTTTACAGTTTTTGCCTCAAACAGGGGGAAAGAGCTACGGCCACTTTGCTTCTAGCCTCTGGCCCCTGGTGGTCTAGTGGCTAGGATTCCTGATTTTCGCCCAGGCTACCCAGGTCCAATTCCTGGGCAGGGAACTAAGATCTCTTTTCACTACCGCTCACTGCTGTCTCTCTGAGATCACCTTCAGCAAGAATTCTCTTAGGTCTCTTTAACCAGAATCGCCTATCCCTCATGTTTTCTCTTAGTAATTTCCCATCACTGACCCCAACCTGCTCCTTGGCTTATAAATTCCCATTTGCCCATTCTGTATTTGGAATAGAACCCAGTTCTATTCTGAGGTCTTTTTCCATATTGCAATTGTTCCTGAATAAAATCCGTTTTCACCACCTTAAAAATTAATAAAATAAAATTTGTCTTCACTATCTTAAGTAGTGTCTAGTTTTGTTTATCTTTGACCATTTCTTGTTCGTGGCTTTAATCCTTATTTACTTTGGATGGCACAAGATGGCATCCTGCATTTTAAATAAGCTGAAGATAATTATTCTGATGTTTGAAGCTACAGGGATTTTTAAGGCCTTTTGTTCAATTATTATTTGATGGGGCTAACACTAATTGAATCTCTGAAACTGTGTTTAACATATCTTATTTCAGTTGTCATGTATAATGAATTACAACTCAGCGGACACCTTTTTATTTTTTTTATTTTTTTAAATTAATTAATTTATTTATTTTTGGCTGTGTTGGGTCTTCGTTTCTGTGCGAGGGCTTTCTCTAGTTGCGGCAAGCGGGGGCCACTCTTCATCGCGATGCGCGGGCCTCTCACTGTCGCAGCCCCTCTTGTTGCGGAGCACAGGCTCCAGACGCGCAGGCTCAGTAGTTGTGGCTCACGGGCCCAGTTGCTCCGCGGCATGTGGGATCTTCCCACACCAGGGCTCGAACCCGTGTCCCCTGCATTGGCAGGCGGATTCTCAACCACTGCGCCACCAGGGAAGCCCCAGCAGACACTTTTTTTAATTAAATTTTTCATTTTGAAATAATTGTAGATTTAAGCTGCCGCCTTCCCTAGTTTTGACACAGTGGTCTCGTGTAGGCCATGAACCTCGTCGTCAATCAGCCTAGTTCAATGCTCCCGGTTGTGTCTCAAACCCTTGCGATTGGCCAAGCCACCTTTTTTCTTAGTGGCTCCCAGTAGCTCTGGGTGTGCCAATACCTAACAGTGTCCTAAATGGGAGGATCACAGTCAGCACCCAGATGCAGACCAGTTGGAAGCAAGACCCTCAGGCAGCATCTGGGGACACGCTATGACCTTCTAAGGAAGAAATTGGGAGGTAGGATTTTTCTACCTGCTCCCTCTGTGTTGAGCTGGGGTGTTATAACCATGGGATGGTTGCTCCTAAGCCCATTAAGAACTGCTTTTTGACCACAGTCCTGTGGGACTCCTGAATGCATGCCCTGCTATCAGAGCCAGTGATCCAGGGGCACTTCCCTCAGGCAGCAGCTGCAAAAGATCAGGTAGCAGACATGTGTATAAGATTCTTCCATGGAGATACTGGTGACTTGGAGTGAGCTACAGAAAGAGGGCAAGGGGGATGTTCCCACACTTCCCTCGTCTCCCTGGAGGATTGCAGTCAGCCCATAGATGCAAGCTTGAATAGAAGCCTGACCCTCAGGTAGCAACTTCTGAAGTATGCAAATAGACCCCTTTAAGGGAAAAACCGGGGAGATGGGGATTTCTGCTCCCTCTACAATGAGCCCTGGGGAGATAGCCAGTTAAGAACTGCTTCTTTGTTTGTTATAGTCTGTGGGACTCCTGAATGGAAGCCCTGTTGGCTATCAGAGCCATGTGACCAGGGGAGATGTCCCCTTGGGCAGCAGCCACAAAAGCTGAGGCAGAGACATATGTACAAACTCCTTTCAGTGAGACAATGGCTACTTGGGGTGGGCAGGACGGAGAGGGTGATGGGGAGTGCCTGCAGGCTTCCCTGGTCTCTGAGGAGGCTTGCATCAGCCTTGAGATGTGTGCTAAATTAGAAGCCTGATCTTCAGGTAGCAGCTTTTAAAGTATGCAGATAAACTCCATTCAGGAAAAGACTGGAAGATGGGCCCTTTTTTCCTGCTCCCTCAGCCCTGAGCACTGGGATGATAGCTGCAGTTAAGTGTTCGCTCTCATTAATAACTGCTTCTTTGCTCTAGTAGTTTGTGGGTCTTGTGCACACAAACCCCATGACTTGCAGAGCTAGGTGTTTTGGAGGCCAATCCCTCTGATGGGAGCCTTAAAAGTTGAGGTGCTAGTTGTGTATTCCAAACCCTTCACTCTTCAGACAGAAACTGGGAATTGGAGGGGATGGTCCCACTCTGAATTTTTGGCACTGTGCCAGGGTTGGGGTTTTTGGCAAGAGTGTGTCCCAGCCTTTCCTACCTGTTTTGATGTGGGTATTTGCTCATTAGCCCAATGTGTAGGAATCAGCCAGTTTCTGGATTTCTTTCAGAGGGGATTGCTTCATGTATAACTACTTCTTTTGTGTGTCCATGGGAGGTGGGGACGTTGTAGCAAATGTAGAAATGAGACTTTTCTGACAAACAAGGAAAATAAGCAAACAATGAATAAGCTGGGGAAACAACATAAACAGGCCTGAAACAGTTAAGCAATCTTGGTTATTCTTTAGCTGTTGCTACTAACAAACACTTGTCGCTAGACTTGTCCTTCACAAAGCTAAACAAAGCTAATTAACTCTGACTCCGTATGAATCGTACAATCCACCTGGCATTTACTCTCGCTGCATTCTTTTGTAGCAAATCACCCCTTGTAGCTGTTTACATCTCAGAAAAAGGTCGCAGGCCGATAACGCAGAGATGAACGGAACCAGTTACCAGGCTTCCTGATGCCAGCAGTTGTTACCGAGTCCAAGCTCGCTCTGCTTGCCACGCGAAAAGCCGGCGGACCGAGAAGATGGCAGACTAATGTCTGAAAAACCATCTTTTCAGGGCTTGGATGCCAGTTTCTTTTATAGCACAGAGAGGAGGAGGAGGAAGTAAAGTAAAAAGGCCATAAGTTTTGCAAATATCCCCTGGCATGGCCAGCCTCGGGGAGGGGATGTGTTAATTTCTTCTTTCTTGCAGCCTTCCACTGGTGGGCGGGGTCAGATTATCTCACTGTGAGCTGAACAGAGACACTTTAGTTTAACTTTCAGGCAGAGGGGCAGGGTTCCCTGAGGCAGGCCATTATGTATGATCAAAATAACAAAAGCAAGGAAAAGCAAAGGTTAAAGTCAAAGAAACAGATCAAACATGGAGTCCGATTTAGCTCTTCCTTGTTACAATGTGACTGTTTTAAAATATTACAAGAAGAAGAAGCAGAATGCAAGACCTTCACCACTTTGATCCTTATCACTTACCCTGGACAGAGAGTTCCACCTATAAGACCCCCTGTAATTCCCCAGGACAGGGAGACACAGTTCTTTTAGGTGCTAGCCTGTTGTGTCTTCCTTTTGCCTGGCAAAGAAAATAAAAAACCTCTCTATTTCTTATCTTCCAAATCTCTGTCTCTGTATTTTTATTCAGCATCGGTGCACAGGGAGCCAAGATTTGGCAACAGGGAGTTTAGACTCTGGCACTTTACTCTTTTGGTGCCTATGGTTTCACTCATTGGGCTATTAGAACAGCTGAATCCGGAATATTGACATCAGATGCTGGTGAGCATGTAGACCTGTATAAATCTTGATCTATGTGTATTTTATCTTTTTATGTAAAATGAGCTACAAGATCAATTTCAGTTTCTTCTAAATGGATAACAGCTGTGCCAGCATCCTCCGTGAATGGACTGTGTTTTAACACACAGTGTCAACTCTGCCTACATCAAGTTTCTGTTTAACCTTGGATTTGTTTCCTGGCTCTCTGTTCTTTACTATTGGTCCACTTGGCTATCTCTGCGCCCAACATGTTGGCTGGTTTAATCATCACAGCTCTGGGAAATGTCTTGATATATAGGAGACTAAGGTTCCCAGTCTTGTTCTTATTCTGCTGTGTCTTGTCAATTCCTGGCTATTTGCTCTACCACATAAAATTCACTTACCAAGTTCTAAGAAAACTCCACTGAGATTTTCAAAGAAATTGTTTTGAATCTATAGATTAATTCTGGGAGAAATGATGTCTTTAAATTACACATATTTTATCTGAAAGATTTTATCTCTCCTCATTTCAGTTTTCTTTAGTGTCTTAATAAAGTTTCATAATGTTCTTTAATAAGTTTGCAAATATTTTATTGGACTTATTCCTAATTTACACACTTTTGATATTGTACATGGCATGCTTATTTTTCTGTCTTTGCTGTTTCTCTGCTGTTGTATAGAAATGCAGTTTATTTGGGTTATTAATCTTAAGTCACATGAATATGATGAATTCATCCATAGATTCTTCTAGATTTTCCGTGTAGTGGCCATTCTATTTATTCCTTTCTAAAGTTATAACTTTTTCCCATTTTATTCCCTTATTGAAATGACTAGTACTCCAGTATAGTTTTGGAGAGCTATATTTAATGCAATCATCTTTATTATGTTCCTGATTATGTGTGATATTTGCTGTGATGATATACAATTTGCATGATGTTTGCTAAGTTTTTTTTTTATCAGATTAAGGAGGTTCTCTTTTAATTCTAGATTCATAAGCAATTTTCTTCTATTTTGGATTCACTAAAATTTTAAATCATGAATGGGTGTTGAAATTTATTTGTTTTTCATATCTGTTAAAAAATTATAGTTTTAGTCCTTTAATTCATTAAGATAATGATTACATTAACACATATTCCAACATTGACCTAATCTTTCATTCCAGGAGAAGCTCAATTTGGTCATCATGCATTATGGTTTTTATACCCTTTGGTTTGAGTTTGCAAAATTTCTGTATTACTTTTATATTTTTGTTTCTGAATAATGTTGATCAATACTTTTCCTTTTCCAAACTGCCCTTGTCTGTTTGATATCAAAATTATGGTAAGCTAACAAAAAGACTTTAGTATTTCCTATTTTTCTATTTCCAGGAAAATTTGCTGTAAAACTGAAATTTTCTGTTTTCTTGGACGTTTGGTGGATACTGTGTGTAAAACAATATGCTAAGGTGTCTCCTTTGTGGGAATAGTTTTAAACAGTGATTCAATTTCTTTCATGGTTATAGAACTACTTAGGTCATTTATTTTTCCTTGAGTTAGATTTTGTATTTTATATTTTTTCTAGGAACTTTTAATTTTATCATTCTTGAATAGAAAAGGGCAAAGTCATTCAAAATAGTTTATTGTATACCTCTTTGCTGAATCTTTGGCTCTTCCTCTTTGTTATTTCCTACACTGCTTAATTGTGCCATCTCTCTTTTATTCTTTTTTTTTTTTTTTTTTTTGGCTGTGTTGGGTCTTCGTTTCTGTGCGAGGGCTTTCTCTACTTGTGGCAAGCGGGGGCCACTCTTCATCGCGGTGCGCGGGCCTCTCACTATCGTGGCCTCTCTTGTTGCGGAGCACAGGCTCCAGACGTGCAGGCTCAGTAGTTGTGGCTCACGGGTCCAGTTGCTCCGCGGCATGTGGGATCTTCCCAGACCAGGGCTCGAACCCGTGTCCCCTGCATTGGCAGGCAGATTCTCAACCACTGCGCCACCAGGAAAGCCCCCTCTCTTTTATTCTTGATTGATGTTGCCAGATGCTTATCTATTTTAATAGTACTTTGAATCATCTAACTTTAGCTTTATTAATCTGTACTATTTGTCTTTTTATTTCTACAAATCCTTCTCTTTATAATTTCTATCCTTCTATTCTCTTCCAGTATATTATGATTTAAATATAAATGACAAACAGATAAATGTTCAACTTTTTCATTTCTAATAATAATATTTAAGGATATAACTTTGACTCAAACCAAATTAGCTCCATTTCATAAATTATGATATATTGTGATTTCAATATCATTCAATTCTAAAAATTTTATAAGTACTATTATAATTTTTTCTTTGAGTCCTCAGTTATTTTAGAAGTGTGTTTAAAATTTTTCAAATATATAAGAATTTTACACTATTTTTATTATTGTTATTTAACTTAATTATATTGTATTTAGATTAGAGAACATTGCCTGAATGACACCAATTTTTTCAGGTTTTCTGAAAACCATTTTATGTGCTTGTACATGGTGAAAGTTTGTGAATGGTCCATGTGTGCTCCAAAATAATGTTTTCTGAGGAATCAGTATTCTAAGAATGTCTACTTGATCAAACTTATTAATTTGTAGTTCAAATATTATATTCTCATTAATTTTGTCTACTTATTTAGTCAGGTTCGAAATGCACAGTATGTCAATTTTTCCTTGTATATGTATCAATATTTGCTTTGTGAATATTAAAGATATAAGGTGCATATACATTACATTTTTAAATATTTTCCTAGTGAATTAACTTTTTATATTGATGGAATAATTATCTCTAATAGTGATTTTTCTTAAAACCTCTTTTTATTTTATTATTTGACACTAACATTATGGTTCTCCTTTGGTTAATATTTGTCTGGCATATCTTTTACCACTTTTTATCTTCAATGAATAGTTCATATATTTTATGTTTTTCTCTTATAATTGCAACACTGGGATTTTTTAATCCACTCTGATATTTTTGTCTTTTACTGGCAAATTTTGTTATTTTACACTGGTTGTGATTGCTGATATATTTCAGTTTACATTAGTTATCGTATTATTTTTCAAATTCCTCCTGAAATTATTAATAACTTTTATTCTATTCTTTGTCATAGTGTAACAATGTTTTCTAAAAAATGGATAAACAATTTTTTCTTGTTCCTCAAGTTAGTTTTCTTAAGTTTTGTATGTGTTACAGACTTAAACAAATTTATGGTTACCAAAGGGGAAAGGCAGGGGAGAGGGATATATTAGGAGGCTGGCATTAACATATATGCACTATTATATATAAAATAGATAATAAACAAGGACCAACTATATAGCACAGGTAACTCTGCTCCGTAATACTCTGTAATAACCTATATGGGGAAAGAGTCTGGAAAATAGATATACGTATATGTATAACTGAATCATTTTGCTGTATACCTGAAACTAACACAACATTGTAAATCAACTGTACTCCAATATAAAATTTAAAAATTTTTAATGTTTCATATGTGTTACATTTGAAAGGGTGCACCATGGAGGTGAAGGAAACACTTCATTCTACCACTCTGGAATTATAAACAATTTTGTTTCCATCTACTAATAATTAAATGTTTATGACTTTTTTCTTTAAATTTTATTTATTTATTTATTTATGGCTGTGTTGGGTCTTCGTTTCTGTGCAAGGGCTTTCTCCAGTTGTGGCAAGTGAGGGCCACTCTTCATCGCGGTGCGCGGGCCTCTCACTATCGCAGCCTCTCTTGTTGCGGAGCACAGGCTCCAGACACGCAGGCTCAGTAATTGTGGCTCACGGGCCTAGTTGCTCCGCGGCATGTGGGATCTTCCCAGACCAGGGCTCAAACCCGTGTCCCCTGCATTGGCAGGCAGATTCTCAACCACTGTGCCACCAGGGAAGCCCTACCTCATTGACTTTGATTTTCAAAACTAATCATTAAAACAAGGCAATACTAAACAACAATCCTGAGATAGAGGCTTCTGTTTTCCCTCTGGTACTCAAACATCCACCCCTTCCCTGCTCCTCCATCTCCTCCCCACTCGCCTCCTATCCATACCTCGGATTCCACCTTGAGGCTCAGATCAGGATGCTGGATAGAGTATAATATGCTCCTGGGATTTTCCTGGACTGTAAGGGAGGTCTCCACATCAAACAGACCATGCCTGTCCACATTTATCTTGGAGCCTGATGGCAAATCATGTCCCTGTGGACTTCCATTTCAGTGTGGGCTGGGATAACCATCCCAAGGACTGACAGAGTGGATGAATGCCTCCATCAATGTATTCCATGATAGAAATGAGATGAGTTGAGCCCAGTGCTGAGGAGAAAACAAGGAAGGAATGAAAGCAAAGATTATATTCCAAGGCCACAACTGTTCTGATTCAGGTTCATCAAGCCCATAGCTATAACACCTACTCACCTACATCTCTCTCTCACTCTCTTATATAAATATAGACTGATAACACTGCTGTAAGCCCTTTCATGGACTTTTTGTTCATTCAACATACATTTAACAACTACTATATGCCTGACTGCTCCTAAATACTAAATATGATGAAGTGAATAAGACAGAGCTTCTGTTTACTCACTAACTAAACATGGAAACAACTGTAAACAAAAATATTTCATTGTGAAAAGGGCAAGTATGGAAGCATAGTAAAGTTAGCACAGAGTAGAGAGTAATTAAATGTCAGGGGAAGTCACAAATAAATAAATAAATAAATAGGCAAAATAGATTAAAAAAAAAAAAACCCACAACCCAGTTATGTGCTGTCTATAGGAAACTCATATCAAATACAATGTCATTGGTAGAGTGAGTGCAAAGGATAGAAAAAGATATACTCTAGTGGTCACCCTTCAGAGGGAGAATGAATCCTCCTCCTGCCTTTCTCAAAATTTGTTTCAGTTGTTGAGACTGATGATGTCACACACGCATCAAAAAGATATGAGGAAGTTTGTTAGTCACATAATGAGGCTTTCTGGGGAAAGCAAGGCAGGCTCCTAAGCAGATGTGAAAAATGGCATAAGAAAGCAAGGAAAGGAAACTGACTTGGCTTTCACTACAGTTAGGGGAAGCGGATGGGGTGAAAATTCCTTCACGCATGAGGCAGCGTTTCCATGGTTTGAACTTCTCTCTGATGCCAAAAGAGGGAGTGTTCAGGCTCTGTTCTTAGCTTGCCCAGTTGCGAGGTAAAAGGAAAAGGGGTGGTGGTAGTACAGACTGGAAGCTGTCAGCAGTCAAACTTTAAAAGTGAAGGCATGGGACTTCCCTGGTGGTCCAGCGGTTAAGACTCTGCGCTCCCGATGCAGGGGGCCTGGGTTCGATCACTGGTCAGGGAACTAGATCCCACATGCCACAACTAAAAGATCCAGCATGACGAAATGAAGATCTCACACACAGCAATGAAGATCCCACATGCCGCAAATAAGACTCAACGCAGCCAAATAAATAAATATTTTTAAAAAAAATAAAAATGAAGGCAGGGTAGTGTAGTAAAAAATATGGTGGAACAGGAAGTTCCACTTCTCATCCCTTCAAAAAGACACTAATTTAACAACAATATATGGACCGCAGTACATTTATAGGAACTCCAGAAACCAGCTAGGAAGTTGCAGTACCACAGGTGAGTGCAAAACTGAGTACAGCTGTTTTGAAGTGGAGAAGAAAAACAGTTGCATTTTAGCTACTACCACCCATCCCCCTGCCAGCAAAGCACAGTTCAAATGGAAGAAAGCACCCAAACTGTGATTTCTCCTTTGGGAGGGAGGGGAAGAGGGAAACATGTGTTCAATATTCTGGTTCTTTGAGGGATAGACTGAGGGACTGGCTTCTGTCTCTCCTGACGTGGAGAACCAAAGGCAACCAGCATAGTCTGGATGCCTAAGGGCTGCTGAGAACAAAGAACGGGGCATTTGGCAGCAGTGCCATAAATTCTGAAGCACTGCAGACAGACACCAGAGGGAGCAAGAGATTATGAGCTCCCGAAAAAAGAAACAGAGAAACCTTCCTAACTGGGGAAATACACACACAAGTCTAGAGAAGAAATCACCAGAAAAGATTTGAGATGCCCCAGACGCCATAGCAGAGGTGACTGGTGAAGGTCTTCCCCTGCAGGAAGCCAGTCTTCAATTGTCTCTGTTTGCAGATAACATGATCTTATATACAGAAAATCTTAAAGACTCCACCAAAAAAAAAAAACCTGTTAAAATTAATAAACAAATTTAGTAAAGTTGCAAGATAGAAAATCAATATACAAAAGTAACTTACATTTCTATACACTAATAAACTATCTACAAAAGAAATTAAGAAAACAATTGCATTTACAATAGCATCAAAAAATTAAAATATTTTAATAAATTTAAGCAAGGAGGTGAAAGATGTGAAAACCATATGATATTGATGAAAGAAACTGAAGAAGACGCAAACAAATGGAAAGATATCCTGTGTTCTTGGAGTGGAAGAATTAATATTGTTAAAATGTCCATACTACTGAAGTGATCTACAGGTTCAATGCAACCCCTATACAAATTTTAATGGTATTTTTCACAGAAATACAATAAACAATCCTAAAATTCATATAAAACCACAAAAGACCCTGAATAGCCAAAACAATCTTGAACAAGAACAAAGCTGGAGACATCATACTTCCTGATTTCAAAATACACTACAAAGCAACAGTAATCAAAATACAGAACACTAGGGGAATTGCCATGGCTAGACTACCTGGGAACATCTAGAAACAAACAAACAAACAAATGAACTAGGTAGTTAGTGGTCTGCTCACTCAGATCTTGGTGATAGTTTCATGTCCTCTGTGAATGGCCATGCCGAAATGTGGCCCCTGCCTAACCACAGAGTCCTTCCAGCTAGCCTTACCCAACCATGGAACCAATCCCACTGACCCTGCCAGCAGCCCAGTCTGACTAGAAAGACATGCCAGCAGCCTTGCCCCACTGAAGAACCTATGGCTGGTCCTGCCCAACCACAGAGCACCAGTAATGGGCCCCACTTGACCATGGACCCCACAGACCCCACCATTAGGCCCCAATTACCTAAGGATGCTACCAGCTGGCCCACTTAGGTTCCCAGGTGAGGCTGACTGGTGAAGGTCTTTCTCAGCTGAACCAGCCTGGAAAGACTGAAAGGGCTGATTACTTCCTCAAATGACAGACACCAATGCAAGGATACACAGATCATGAAGAATCAGGCAAACATCACATTACAAAGGAAACTAATAAAGCTTCCGTAGCAAAAAGTAATAAAAATGGAAACCTACAAACTACCTGACAAAGAATTCAGAGTAATTATTTTAAAGTAGCTCAGTGCACAACAAGAGAACACAGGTAGACAACTAAATGAAATCAGGAAAGCCATACATGAACAAAATGAGAACTTATTACAAAGAAATAGATACCATTAAAAAAGCACAGAAATTCTATGGCACAAGAATACAATTACTGAACTGAAAAATTCAGTAGAGAGCTTCAACAACACACTTGATCAAACAGAAGAAAAAATTAATGTCCTCTAAGTAAAGTCATTTAAAGTTATCCAGACAGACGAACAAAAAGAAAAAAGAATAAAAAATCATGAAGAAAATCTGAGACTTATGGGACACAATTAAATGAAACAATATATGCATTATTGGAGTCCCAGAAGAAGAGAGTGAAAGGGTGCAGAAAGCCTATTTTTAAAAAGAATGGCTGAAAACTACCCAAATTTGGGGATGGAAATGGACATCCAAATTCATGAAGTCCAAAAATCCCCAAATAGGTTAATCCAGAAATCTACACTGAGACACATTATAATTAAGTTGTCAAAGCTCAAAGACAAAGAGGGATTTTGAAAGCAACAAGAGAAAGTGATTCACCATATGCAAGGGAACCCCCATGAGACTATCAGTGGATTTCTCAGGAGAAACCTTCCACACTAGGGAGAGTGAAATGATATATTCAAACTAATGAAAGGAGAAAACTGCCAATCACGAATACTACACCCAGGAAACTGTCCTTCAAAAATAAAGGAGATACAGACTTTTATAGATAAACAATAACTAAGGGAGTTTGTCACCACTAGAAGTGCTAAAGAGAATTCTTCAAGTTGAAATGAATATACACTAAACAGCAACATGAAATTATATGAGAGTACAAATTTTCCTGGAAAAGGTAAATATATAGACAAACACAGAATATTATAACACTGTAATTGTGGCATGTAAACTACTTCTAACCCTAGTATAAAAATTAAAAGAAAAAAGTATTAAGAATAACTATAACCACAAAAAATGTTAATGGATACACAATATAAAAGGAAGTAAATTCTAACAGCAGTAACATAGAGTGTAGGGGAAAGAGGAGTAAAAATGTAGAGTTTTCATATGTGATTGAACTTAAGCTGTTATTAGCCTAAAATAGACAGTTATAACATTAAGAAGTTCTTTGAAAGCCTAATGGTAACCTCAAAGTAATAATCAAAGAGAAAAGAATAAGGCACATCACTACAAAAAATCATCAAACTACAAAAAGCAAGAAAGTAAGATAGGAACAAAAGAACTAAAAATCAGAAAACAAACAAAATGGCAATAGTAACTCCTTACATATCAATAATTACTTTAAATGTAAATGAATTAAACTCAGTAAACAAAAGACAGAGTAGTTAAGTGATTAAAAAAAACAAGATCTAACTATATCCTTTCTACAAGAGACTTGCCTTAGATTTAAGAACACAACAGGCTGAAAGTGAAGGGATGGAAAAATATATTCCATGCAAATGGTAACCAAAAGAAAGCAGGGTGGCTATACTCATATCAGAAAAAAAAATGGCTTTTAATCAAAAACTGTCACAAGAAACAAATAAGGTCATCACATAGTGATAATAAGGTCAATTCAACAGAGAGATATAACAATTAAAAATACATGTACACCCAAGATGAAAGCATCTATATGTAAAGCAAATATTGACAGGTGTGAAGGGAGAAATAGACAGAAATACAGTTAAGAGTAGAAGATTCAATACCTCACTTTCAATAATGGATAGATCATCCGACAGAAAATCTATAAGGAAACAGCCAACTTGAACATTACGGACCAAATAGACCTCGCAGACATACAGAACATTCCAGCCCAAAGGAACAGAATCCACATTCTTCTCAAGGGCACACAGAACATTCTCCATGATAGATCATATGTGAGGCCACAAACAAGTCTTAACAAATTTAAGAATATTGAAGTCATTCCAAGTATCTTCCAAATACAATGGAATGAAGCTAGAAATCAATAACAAAAGGGAAATGAAAAAATTCATGTGGAAATTAAATGACACACTCTTGAACAACAACTGGGTCAAAGAAGAAATCAGAGGGAAGTTAGAAAATATCTCAAGACAAATGAAAATGAACTCATAACACAGCAAAACTTATAAGACACAGCAAAAGTGGGACCAAAAGGAAAAATCATAGCAATAAAAGTCAACATTAAAAAAGAACAGTTCTGGTTCAAGATGGTGACATAGGAGGCTCCTGAACTCACCTCCTCCCATGGACACACTGGCTCTACAGCTCTATAAGCAACAATTCCCTGAAAGACATCTAGAAACTAGATGAGCAAATCCTACACGTTCAGGCACACAAGAAAATAACCAGATCGAAATGTGTAGGAAAGACCAAGACACAGTATCACCATAAAACCCACCCCAGGCATGGTGACATGCAACCAGGAGGGAACACACAACTCACAGTTTCTCCCTGAGGAGCAAAGGGTTTGGACACCACAGACCTTCAAAGGTGTCCCACCTTTCAAGTCTTTCACCTGAGAGGTGGGATCTTAACAAAACATTTTAAAATATAAGCAATATATAAAAAGAATTATACACCATGACCAAAGGGGATTTAATCCAGGGATAAAAGGCTAGTTCAATATCTGAAAAATCAATCAGTGTAATCTACCAAGTCAACATGCTAATGAAGAAAATTCACATGATCATACCAATTAATGAAGAAAAAGTATTTGACAAAATTAAACACCCACTCATATTTTTTTTAACTCTCAGAAAAAGTAGAAACAGGAAACTTTCTCAACTTGATGAAGAGTATCTACCAAAACAAAAATTCTATAGCTAATAGGGTTCTTAATGATGGAAGGCTGATTTCTTTGCCCCAAGACTGGGAACAAGGCAAGCATCTTCACTCTCACCACTCTCATTCAACATGATAGTGAGGGACTTCCGTGGTGGCACAGTGGTTAAGAATCCGCCTGCCAATGCAGGGGACATGGGTTCAATTTCCTGGTCCGGGAAGATCCCACATGCCGCAGAGCAACTAAGCCCATGCGCCACAACTACTGAGCCTGCGCTCTAGAGCCCTGGAGCCACAACTACTGAGCCCACACACCTAGAGCCCGTGCTGTGCAACAAAAGAAGCCACCACAATGAGAAGACCATGCACCACAACGAAGAGTAGTCCCCGCTCGATGCAACTAGAGAAAGTCTTCGCACAGCAGTGAAGACCCAATGCGACCAAAAATAAAGAAAGAAAGAAAAATTTAAAAAAAAAAACAGAATAAGGAAAGTTCTAACCAGTGTAATAAGGCAAGAAAAGGAAATAAAAGAACTAGAGATTGGCAAAGGAAAAACAAAACTGTCCCTATTTGCAGATGACATGATTGTCTATGTAGAAAATCCCAAGAAATCCACTAAAAAAAATCTCCTAGAAGTAATAAATGAGTTAATCTAGATCACTGGGTACAAGATAAACGTACAAAAATTAATTGTGTAATGAACATGGGAGCACTGAAATTTAAAATACCATACCACTTATAATTGCTCAAAAAAGGAGAAATACTTTGACTTAAATCTCTTGAAACATGTACAGGACTTGCATGCTGAAAAATACAAAATACTGATAAAAGAAACCAATGAAGATTCAAATAAATGGAAAGACATACTGTGTTCAAGGATTGAAAGAGTCAACATAGTGAAGATACCAATTCTCTCCAATGTAATATATGAGTAAACCTGTGCATTTGTATCAAAATCCCAGAAAAATATCTTGTATACATAGACAAGATTATTCTAAAATTTATATGGAAAATCAAAGAATAGCTAAAATCATTTCAAAAAAGAAGAATGAAGTACAAGGAATCAGTCTACCCAATTTAAACACTTTGTACATAGCAACAGTAATCAAGACTGTGTGGTATTGGCTGAAGCACAAACACATAGGTCAATGGAACACAATAAGGATCCCAGAAACAGATGTATACAAATATTCCCAACTGATTTTTGACTAATGTGCAAAAACAGTTCAATGGAGGAAGGATAGCCTTTTCACAAATTGTGCTAGAATAATTGAATAGTCAAAAAAAGAACCACAATTTAAACCTCACATCTTATATAAAAATGACCTCAAAAGGGATCACAGACTTAAGGGCAAAATATGAAACTATAGAATTTTAGAAAAAAAAAAGAAGAAAATCTTCAGAACCTAGGACTAGGCAAAGTTCTTATACTGGATACCAAAATCATAACCCATAAAAGGAAAAATCAATAAACTGGACTTCATCAAAATTGAACAACATTTTCTCTGTGAAAGGCCCTGTTAAGAGGATGAAAATACAGGCTACAGACTAGGGGAAAAATTCTGTAAACCACATACCCAAAAAGGACTATTATTTACAGTCTGTAAAGAACTCTCAAGACTCAACAGTAAAAAAACCAAACAATCCAAGTAGAAAATGGGCAAAAGACATGAAGAGACATTTCGGAAAGAAGATATATACATAACAAATATGCACATGAAAAGATGTTCAACATGGTAGTCATCAGAGAAATGCAAATCAAAACCACTATCACCTTATACCACTACACACCTATCAGAATAGCTAAAATAAAAACTAGTGACACACAGGGAACTCTGCTCAATACTCTGTAACAACCTAATTGGGAAAAGAATTTGAAAAAGAAATAACTGAATCACTTTGTTGTACACCTGAAACTACCACAGCATTGTTAATCAACTATACTCCAATATAAAATAAAAAGTTAAAAAAAATTTTTTAATAGTGACGACACCAAATGCTGGTAAAGATGCAGAGAAACTAGTTCAATTCACTGCTGGTGGGAATGTAAAATGCTACTCTGGAAAATGGTTTGGCAGTATCTTAAAAACTAAACTTGCAATTACCATACAACCCAGCAATTGCACTCCTAGGCACTTATTCCAGAGAAATGAAACTTATATTCACACAAAAACTTGTACACAAATGTTCATAGCAGCTTTTTTTTTGTAATATCAAAAACTGGAAACAACCTTGATATGATATTTAAATGAATTTTGATACATCACTACCATGGAAAACTACTCAGCAATAAAAAGGAATGAACTGCTAATAAATGCAACAACTTGGATGGATCTAAAGGGAATTATGCTGAGTAAAATAAAAAGCCAATCCCAAAAGGTCACATATTGTATATTCCTCTTATGTAGCAGCCTTTTTGTAAAAATAATTTCCATGCTTAGCTATTTCTTTCTTTTTTTGTAGCAGCTTTATTGAGGTATAATTCACATACAATTCACCTATTTTAAGTAAAAAATTCAATGGTTTTTACCATAGTTACTGATATGCACAACCATAACTGCAGTCAATTTTAGAACATTTTCATCACTCCCAAAAGAAACCTCATACTCTTTCGTCGCCACCTCTCAATCCCTTCATCTGCCCCTGCCATAGGCAAACACAATCTACTTTCTGTCTCTATAAATTTGCCTGTTTTGGACATGTGGTCTCTGTGACTGAGTTCTATCACTTAGCAGAGTTTCTCAAGTTTCATCCATGTGGTAGCATGTACCATTCCTTCTTTATAGCTGAATAATATTCCATTGTATGGATATACCACATTTTGTGTGTCCAATTATCAGATGATGAATATTTGGGTTGTTTCTAACTTTTGACTATTATGAATAATGCTACTATGAACATTCATGTACAATTTTTCATGTGGACATATGTGTTTATTTCTCTTGGGTATATACTTAGGAGTAGAATTCCTGGGTCATATAGCAACTCTATGTTTAACCTTTTCAGGAACTTCCAGCCTGTTTTCCAAAGTGGCTACATGATTTTACTTTCCCACCAGCAACATAAAAGCGCTCCAATTTCTGCATATCCTCACTAAGACTTATTATTATCTGTCTTTTTTTTTTATAGCCTCCTAGTGTGTGTGAAGTGATATTTCATTGTGGTTTTGATTTGCATTTGTCTGATGACTAATGCTATGGAGGATTTTTTTCATGGGCTTATTGAACATGCGTATATCTTATTTGGGGAAATGTCTATTTGGATCTTCTGCCCATTTTTCATTTGTGTTATTTGTAAGAGTGATTTGTTAGAGTCCTATATATATTCTAAATACAACTCTCTTATCAGTTATTATTTGCAAATATTTTTTCTCATTCAGTGTGTTGTCTTTTCACTTTCTTGATAGTATCCTTTAAGAAACAGAGTTTTTCAATTTTAGTGACATCACATTTATCTGTTGTTTTCTTTGGTTGTTTGTGCTTCTGGTGTCATGGATGAGAAAACACTGCCACATCCAAGGTTATGAAATTCACCCATTTTTTTCTCTAAAAGTTCTATAGTTTTAATTCTTACATTTAGGTATTTGATCCATTTTGAGTTAATTTTTTTATATGGTTGGAAGTAAGGATCCAAAGTCATTCTTTTGCTTGTGGATATCCAGTTGTCCCAGAACCATCTGTTGAAAAGACTCTTCTTTTCTCATTGAATTATTCTGGCATCTATGTAGCATTCTTGAAATATCAAAATTATGGAGATGGAGAATAGACTAGTGGTTTCCAGTTGTCGGGGAAGGGAGGGAGGTGAATGTAGCTATGAAAGGGCACAGGAGGAATCCTTGTGATGATAAAACTGTCCTGTGCCTTGCCTGTATGAATGTTACTAAAGTGTGCTATTTATAGTAGATACATATAGGTTGTGATATTTTACCATAGTTTTGCGAGATGTTACCACTGGGTTCACTGGGTAAACTGTACATGAGCTACCGCTGTATTATATTTTTACAACTACATGTGAATCTACAATTATCTCAAAATAAAAGATTATTTAATAAACATTTTAAACATGCACACATGTAGACACAAATGTCCCCATCTTTCCACTAGACCATTGTCTTGAAGCCTCAAGGATGCCTGAGAATACTAGGAATGTGCTGTTTCGGGAAATGGTATCATTTTATGATGCAGCTTTGCACTTCACAGAAATGGAAGGGGAGACTTGACCTTGGCTCAGAGGAGACTCTAGGGATGCATGAGCCTGGAGAATTACAGAACATAGTCTCTCTGTGTTTCCAAAGTTGAATCAGGGGCCCCTGGGATGGTGGTTGCAGCGCCTCAGCTTAGCAGTTTGTTCTTTGTATTGAAGGTTTTCCAAGGATCAGGCTGGAGTGAAGAATCAGGCTTCCTACTCTAACTTTGCAGTGACCTTTGTCCATGAGTGTGGGGCTGGGTTCTGTGTGCATACACAAATATTACCTTCAGAACAGTTGTTCCCAGGATGCAGAGAGCACCTACTGTGTGCCCGTTTTTTGTATGGACACTGGAGAAACAGTGGTGAACAACACAGGCAGGTTGACATTCTAGTGAGAGACAGAAAATAGGCACATGAACAAAGACAGAATATCAGAGACAAATACATGCTATGAAGGAAAAATAAGGGACGGTGAAGGGATGGGGGCTCTATTAAATAGGGTAGTTCTAGAGGTTTTTGAGCAGAGATCTCCAAAAAGTGAGAGAATAAACTGGCTTGCAAAAATTTTGGAAAGATAGCTTCCAGGGAGAGGGAACAATGAGTAAAAACACTCCCTGACCCGCCAAGCGTGCCTAGCACTTCTGGGGGAATGTGAGGGGAGGGGCAATGTGACTTGAGCTCAGTAAACAGGGCAGGAGGCTGTCGGGGGACAGTAGAGGTGGGAAATGAGGTTGAGAGGTGGGCAAGGCCAGATCATACAGGGCCTTGGAGAAAATGATAAGAATCTTTTGTTTCATTTCAAGTGTCACAGGAAGCCAGTGAAGGGTGGAGAGCAGGACAGAAGCATAATCTAATTTATACTTTTAAAGTATCCCTCTGGCCTTTGTGTGGAGGATGAGTGTTTTGGGGCTCTAGAAGGGAAGCAGAGATCCTTAAAAAACTGAAAGTAGAACTACCACATGGATCCAGCAATCCCACTCCTGGGCATATATCGGAAGAAAACCATAATTCGAAAAGATACATGCAGCCCAATGTTCATTGAAACACTATTTACAATAGCGAAGACATGGAAGCAACCTAAATGTCCTTCCACAGAGGAATAAAAAGAATGAAATAATAAAAGAAAGATCTACTCAACAAATTTCAAGTATATACAGTATTATTAACTATAAAAAAAAAAAAGAGGGGAAACAGGGAGACCACTATGAAGGCTGTCACGGTTGTCCAGGTGAGCTGTGAGGACGGCTCTGAATAGTGTAATAACAGTGCAAAGGTGAGAAGTGATTGGGCCAGAATGGTTTTGCAGGTAGAGCTGATACCTTGTTTCTGTGGATTGGACTTTGGGTATGAGAGAAAGGGAGTCCAGGTTTGGGCCCTTAGCAACTGGTTCAACAGTAGTTCTGTTTACTGAAGACTGGGGGAAAGCTAATAGACAAATATCTAATATAATGCTAGATAATGATACATGCTAAGGAGGAACTAGAGTAAGGTCAGAGTCTGGATCATGGTAGAGCTGGGTTGGGGAGGTGGGCAGGGGCAATTTTAGATAGGACGCCCATGGGGGCAAAGAAATATTAATAGGTGTTCCATGTAAAAGGTGGTTCCATGGGCAAAAAACATTTTGGAAAACAGTAGGTTAAAACAAATTGAAATTCCTGCAGAATTCCTCAGAAACATCAATAGCCTAATGACATCATGAATCCAAAGGAGGGCAGGGGGAGGGCAGAATGTAGCACGTAAAGGCTATACTCCTGTGATCATGGGTACCCTCTGGGAACAGGGTTCCAAGGAATGCTGGTGCAGATCGAAGAAGAATACTGTTGATACACCAAGGTCCCTGCACCAGGAGCATGGGGCTCTGCTCTGGGAACCCCTGTGGCCCCTCAAGCCATTTATCATCTTGTGGTGTTTTCCTTCCTGCCTAGATGGGGTGCCATCTCCCAGCTGGAGCCCAGAGAGCACCCCTGTGTTTTGGATCTGCAGGGGCTGTGAAAGCAGAGGCCCAGAGGTCCACCCTGGAGAGTAAAGCTATGGAGCCTGTCTATGCACCCACTAAATGCCCTTACTTTCTTCCTCTCTCCAAAACATGATCAAAGCCTTTCTCACTTAACACACTCTCTGAGGCTCCTAAACTTAACAAAGCTCTGTACCCTCTGACCTTTACCATTATCTGATTGAGAGTGACCTGAACTCTGCACCCTCCATTAGCTGACTGAGCAGCAATTGCTGTGACAAAGTCCAAGTGTGTGCGCCTCCTCAAACTCTGCCTTCCCTCAGCTTTTTTCAAACTTTCAATTTGGAAATGTTCAAACACATACAAAGTAAAATATAATAAACCCTGATGTATTCATCACTAGCTTCAAAAATTACCAACTCCTGGTCATCTTCTGCCATCTAAATTCCCACCTACTTCCCCTCAATCCTCCACATAATTTTGAAACAAATCTCAGACATTTTATTATTTCATCCATAAAGACTTCAGTATAAATAATACCACAATACTGTTATCGTGTCTTAAAAAAATTAATAACATTTCATATCATCAAGTATCCAGTCATTGTTCTCATTTTCCCAATTGTTTCACACAAACAACATATAGATATATTTACTTTCTGTGTTTTATCAACATCCAAATAAATTAGAAATATCATCATTAGTTGATACATCTCTTAAGTATCTTTCTAATATGACAGTTCTCTCTTATTTTTCCTTGCAAATTTTTGTTGAAGAGACTGAGTCATTTTTCTGGTAGTTTCCCACAGTTTGTATGTTGTTGGCTGACTCTCTTTTAACATGCTTCTCTGTTCCTATATTTCCTGTAAACTGGTAACTGGATGCAGAGAATTGATCAGATTCAGGGTTTTTTATTTTTTTGTTTGTTTGTTTGGTTGGTTAGTTGTTTTTTGTTGGATTATTTGGGTTTTTTGTTTGTTTATTTTTTGTTTTGCTTAGATCCATTCTTTCATTGGGAGTGGCAATGACATCCTAACCCCATGGTTACCCACTGATTATCAGGAAAGATTTTATAAAGGAGATTTCTCATCAAGTATTTGGTTATACTCATGTATGTACAGAATAAATGCTTGATTTCACATCCCCTCCCCCACACACACACACTTTATTTGCCAGTTTTCAAAATAATAAAAGTGGTTCCCTAGCAGTAAGTGAGGTTGTTACCAAACTCAGGTTTGGCAGCTCACCACTAGAAAGCCAATATTTGAGAGGCAAGTGCTGGTAGAAAGAATAGTTGCTTTAATCGGAAGGCTGCCAATCTGGGGAGAAGGCAGACTCTTGTCCCCAAAACCAACTCCAAAGATTCTGCTAAGCCATGACAGTTTTTAAAGAGAAAAAGGGGAGAATCTCAGTGAATCATCAAGGCAGGTGGTCAAGCTCTGCATCATTTTCCATTGCGTGCAGGCTGGCTGACTCCTTGTGATCTTTCTTTAGGATGTTATCTCATCGGCGTGATCTGCCTGCAGGATTGCTAAGGGGGCTGCTAGGGGTAGAGAGCTAGTCATACTTTATTTAATTCTTCATTCCTACTTCTTTTAATTTTTTTTTAATTTAATTTTATTTATTTATTTTTTATACAGCAGGTTCTTATTAGTTATCTATTTTATACATATTAGTGTATATATGTCAATCTCAATCTCCCAATTCATACCACCACCACCACCATCCACCCCCTCCCCGCTTTCCCCCCTTGGTGTCCATACGTTTGTTCTCTACATATGTGTCTCAATTTCTGCCCTGAAAACCGGTTCATCTGTACCATTTTTCTAGATTCCACATATATGCATTAAGATATTTGTTTTTCTCTTTCTGACTTACTTCACTCTGTATGACAGTCTCTAGGTTCATCCACGTCTCCACAAATGACCCAATTTTGTTCCTTTTTATGGCTGAGTAATATTCCCTTGTATATATGTACCACATCTTCTTTATCCATTCATCTGTCAATGTCATTTAGGTTGCTTCCATGAGCCGGCTACTGTAAATTGTGCTGCAATGAACACTGGGGTGCATGTGTCTTTTTGAATTATTGTTTTCTCTGGGTATATGCCCAGTAGTGGGATTGCTCCTACTTCTTTTAATCTAGGGAAAGAGTCAACAGATTCAGCAAGTTATTGTGTGCATTTAGTAGAGCGTAAGTCAGGAGTTAGGTTAAATGCTACCTAGTGATCTCATTTCTATACGGTTTAAGGGGAACAGAGATAGGCAAAAAGAGAAGGGGCAAAAGAGCTGCTTATAAATCTCCACTGTTAGACATCATTCCATTTCTATAGGATTAGGGGCGAAGGTCCATCTTCTGTAACTTCTTCATGCTAACATAGAGCGCCATACACTTACAGTGAAAGATGTCGACCTGGGTCTGTAGCATCTCTTTGCTGACAATTTTAGTTGTTCACTTACATATATGGGCAGAGTAAGCTGCAATTATTTTGATGCCCACAAAGATATAGGTTATTATGAGCAATAATGTTAATCCCATTCTCTTGAGGCCAGTTCGTGGAATTGTGCTAGCCATAGACCCTGTACTGCTCAAGATGGAGCAGCTTATGTCATGGCTATAGTCTGGTCATCATGCAGTTAGCTTTTTCCCTCTGGTGGCAGTTACAGCATCTGTAAAACAACTCAGGAATGTGCATCAGACACTGAAAGATTCTGTGACTCTATTGTCCTAATCATTAACTACTGGAGCCCGCTCTTTTGTGACTCAGGGAGGCCTGGGAGATTTCAGCTTTTCTACAAACAAGAAGCAGGGGACACGGAGGGGCCTTTGTACTTGGCAAAGGGGGGGGGAGGGTTTTGCTCAGTTTCAAGGTGTTGGATATTTTTCGATGCCATTATCAATCCGCGGATTTAAATTTATTAGATGTATTTGGTCCACTGCAGTTTTAATTCTCACTGAAGTGCAAATCAGTTTGCCCAAAGCGGGTAGCTTCAGGTTGGCCCCGGATTCCTCTTGCCTGGCCCAGGCGTTTCAGGTTCACTCCCTCCCCAGCCAGCCATTTCTCCAAGGACCCCTAGTTTCTCTGCTTCGCTAATGGGATTTATATATTCACCAGCCTTTTTTGTTCCTGGCCACGACTGGGGAGCTCAGAAAATGCTTGTTTCATTCTGCAGGAATTTCAATTCATTCCTAAAGGTCTACAGCCACCCCCGGTTTTAGGTTTAACTTTGAAACATGGTAAACTAGAGCTCCGAAAGAGAACTTAAACTCTGTGGGTCAGCGGGGCGGCCAGAACCAGAGAGACGCGGTCCTCCCGGCCTCCTAGAGCGGAACCAGAACGTCACCAGAGGGCCTGTAGAGTGCAGCGCCCCGGCGGCCTCTGTCTTGGTTCCCTTTGCTCAAAGGTTGGGGTTACGGCCGCAGTTGTTGCGGGTACAGGGCAGGGGCCAAGCAGCTGTAGACTCCGGGACGTCAGATAGGTGCGGAGAGGTAAGGGCTGGAAGAGAACGTGTTCCCCTGCCTCTGGCTGCTTCGGAGGGAAAGGGTGGGCAAGCGCCTGTTCGTCCGGCGCGGTCCACTGGCTGCGGGAGGGCGGAGCGAGCGGTGGCAGAACTCGCTTAACCCCAAGGAGAAGCGACAGGGAAGTGGTGGTGGGAGCTTGGCTAAAAGGCTTGCTCTGCGCCCTCCCTCAGTCTCCCCGTTTGGGATCTGGGAAGTCACACCTAAGGCGTGAGCAACACGGTGTCCTTTCCAGAATCGAAATTTACGCGTGGCATGGTGGATTTTTTTTTCCCCCTGGAACGGTGAAGAGTTATTTAAGTGGGGGTAAAATGTAAGAAAGGTCATTGAATTAACCCTTCTTTGGGTGGCCCTTACTACCTCTGGCAGGGACCAGACTATGCCATCCCGAAATAGGCCCCTTCCGCATAAGGTTCGTTTTGAGGTAAAGGCAATTGAGAATCACCAGGTACAGAAAAGAGTTCTCTGCCCCTATCTGCCTAAAAACAAGGCATACATTTCCCCATGGGAAGGCGGTGTTGTCTGTGGGTATCTGGAAGAGGAAAGCCACTCATCCCCAAAGACAGAGTCTGCACCCCAGATAAGTCTGCAAAAATAAGCCTTACTAAAATAACCCTTATCTTCTGTTGGTTCCCACATATATTTCCTAGTCACCTATCCAGAAATTGTCCTTTGCTACCCAAAACCTCTTACCTTTGTTAAGAAGGGTATATAAGCTCTTGAGTCTAATCTTTCCTTTCAGTTTTGAAACTGAGTCCCCCTAAACCGAGTTTCTCTGCCTAGTTTACGGTTAACGTCTCTATCCAAAGCTTTTTTCTTTCTCTTATCCTGTACCTGTTCCCCTTTTGGAATGAGGAGTATCAAGGAAAAGAGGAGATTGAAACTGAGCAGGATGCTGCTGGGCCTTTCTTGTGCAAAAGCCCTGCCAGACTGCCCCCCCCCCCCCCCCCCCCCCCCGCCTTGAGTTTGTAGGAAAAGGCTTTAGTCTCCTAGCCCTTTCCTGAGTTCCAAAGAACAGATTCAAGCAGTTACTAATTAGGAAAGTGAGGGAATGCAGAAACAAAGGAAAAGCAGTCCAGAAATAATAGTTCAGCATAAAAACAGTCCTAATTCCGCCTCAAGTGATATATATATATATATATACATACATATATACATATATGTCAATCTATATGTATGTAATAATCTGATACATATCTTTGAATATTCAACAGGAACTAAGGCCCCCACTCAGGGGGGCTTAATTTAACTTAACTACATGCTGAGACCCCAAACTGGTCCGAACCAGAAGGTTGATGATTGAGATTCCTGGAATACCACCCTGTTACCTCACCACCAACCAATCAGAAGAAAGTCATGCACCCTGCAGCCCTCACCCCAAATGTTGCCTTTAAAAAATCTTCCTTTAAAAAAGCTGTTGGAGAGTTTGGGTCTTTTGAGCACAAGCTGCCCATTCTCCTTGCTTGGCCCTGCAATAAAACTTTCTCTGCTCCAAACTTCAACATTTTGGTTTGTTTGGCTTCACTGTGGGTGAGGCATATGAACTTGGGTTCGACAGCAGTTTCTTGTCTCTTCTGTGAATTCCTGTGCATGTAAAATTTTAATAGAATTATATACCTTTTTTTCCTGTTAATCTGTCTTTTGTTAGTTAAATTTGTATGCCCTCAGTCACTGAATGTAAAAGGGTAGAGGGAAAGTTATTCCTCTCTTACACTTCTAAGTAAATACCAGTTCAAAGTGAGTCTTAATCCTTTTTAAGCTCATGGGATAACTCTCTCCCTTTACAATGCTACTGTTGTCCTAAATCAGAAATAAATCCCAGTAAAGGGTCATGGTTGTCTTAAAGCAAAAGGACAGCTTTATTGTTTAAAGGTTTGCAAACTGGGGATATGCAGCCTTTGGCTGTGACTGAAAGTACATTTCCCGGGAGTGGAGGAGGCGATGGATTTTTAAAAGCAAAAACCGCAGAAGACACAGTTGGGAGGCTTGTAAGAGACTTGGATGGCTCTTGAAGCCTGACCACAAGTCCTTAGAGCTTGACTGAAACTGCTCAATGATTTGTTGTCATTGGAGCTTCTTGTTAGGGGCTTTCCAGGCAGGATCCTTAGCAGAATCAGAAGTCCTTATAGCTGTGTGACTGTGGTTTTTCTAAGAATACGGAATGCATGACTGAACCCCCAGCCTGTCATAACCACCTGGCTCCATTTTATTTTGGGTCCCTGTTAGCCACGCTGGGTCCATTTTGTATGTTCCTTCCACAGGGGATTCCTCTTAGTTTTACTTTTCCTTAGGGGATTTTATTTTATCTTTACACTAAGGAGCCCCCCCCCATACCTGCAGAATCGCAGGCTGCATTTCCCCCCAGAACCTCTGTCCAGTCTCTAAACACTTTTTATTTCTGTAGCTTTAACTTTTCCTAGGATATTTTATCTTTCTTTCCACCCAAATCTGCACCTATGAGTTGGTGTTCCTAATAATTACACCTAGATCCATCCTCTCTGTTCCTCCTGGTTTTTGTGCCAACAGTATTTACCTCACAGGATTGTTCTGAGGATTAAATGAGATTGTCTGTGAAGTGCTAAGCCCCGCACTTGGCACATAGTAGGTGCTTAAAATGTTGGTTGCAGTTAATGTGGGTGCTGGTGTGTAATTTTCTCTTTCTTGGTCCTGCCAGCCCTGCCAAAGGGCCCTGCCACAAGCCAGGGTCTAGATGACACAAACTCAGTTTTGTCTGTCTTATCTGATTCACATTATCCAGGCTCACAGTTGACAGAACAACACAAATGCTAACTTATTAATTTACAATGGGAAATCTTATGTGTCAGGGACTGAAATATGCACATGAACAGGCATCATGAGATGCCTTGGTAAGCAGGAAGCTGAATTCGTAGTCAGGAGATCACCAGGATGGGCAAGGACAACTAAGAGAAGGATGTTCTTTTAAGTACATGTATGTTCTCCCCCACTAAAACTACTAAGGCAGGCTTTGTTTACAGAAGTTTTGAAAAGTTTTGAAAAGCTAACAAACAAAAATGTCAAAATCCCACCACTAGAAATGAATTTCTTTCTAGCCTTTTTGCCCCACTGTAGAGAATGTTCTTCTGCATGTCTCTTTAAATAGGTAAATCATTTACAGTATAATGCTTTTTATCCTGCTCTTTCTTTCAATAGGAGTATTTTCCACCTTACTATTGATATTATGCCTACTCCCTCCCTATTTTCTGCAGTTCAGTGTTTCTCAGAGCCTAATAGAATTCCTTGGAAGCTTGTGACAAATACAGTCTTAAGTACCACCCAGAGCTATTAAAACAATTTCTGGAGGGTGGATCTTCCCAGGGTGATTATTTTGTACACTGGAGCTGAGAATGAAAGACAGTTCATATCCATTAACCAGAACTAGTTAGGAATGCTTTTGCTGCAAGTAATGAAAGACTGACTAAATGGCTTGAACAATGAGAACATTTCATTTTGTCGTGTGTCAAGAGCATGGTGATGCAGACCAACGTCAGGACTGGTGCAGCAGACCAGTAGCATCGATGGAGACTCAGGCTTACCCCATGTATTTGTCGGAGTACTCCAGAGAAACAGAAACAATAGGGGGAGAGAACGAGAGATTGACTTATTATAAGGAATTGGCTCTCACAGTTATGGAGGCCAGCAAGTTTTAAGATCTTCAGGGTGTCAGCATGCTTGAGACCCAGAGAGCCAATGTTTTAGTTCCAGTCCAAAGGCAGGAAGAAAGCCAATGTCCTAGTTTGAAGGCCATCAGACAGGAAGAATTCTCTCTTACTTGGAAGAGGGTAAGACTTTTTGTTCTATTCAGGCCTTCAATTAATTGGATGAGGCCCACCCAAATAAGGGAGGGCAACCTGCTTTACTCAGTCTATCAAGTGTGAATCTCATTCAGAGATAAAGAAAATGTGGCATATATATACAATGGAATACTACACAGCCATAAAAAAGAATGAAATATTGCCATTTGCAATGACATGGATGGACTTGGAGGGTATTATGCTAAGTGAAATAAGTTGACAGAGAAAAACAAATACTATATGATATCACTTATATGTGGACCCTAAAACATTTTTTTTTAAAAACTAATGAATATAACAAAAAATGAAACAGACTCAAAGATATAGAGAACAAACTAGTGTTTACTAGGGATGGGGGATTAAGAGGTATGAACTATTATGTATAAAATAAGCTACAAGGATATATTGTACAACATGGGGCATGTAGCCAGTATTTTATAATAACTATAAATGGAGTATAACCTTTAAAAATTGTGAATCACTATGTTGTACACCTGTAACTTATGTAATATTGTACATCAACTATATCTCAATTTTTTTAAAGTTTTTAAAATGTGAATTTCCAGAATAGAAATATCCGGGCACCAGTCAGTTGACAAAAAATTAGCCATCACACCCTATCTTCTGCCCCGCACTCATCAGCTGTTTGCCTTTGGATTTTCCTGTGTGCTGTTTCATGGTTACAAGAAGACTGAAGGTGCTCCAGGCATCATACGGACCTTTAAGCAGGAAGAAGAAAGAGGAACAGGCAGTATCAGCCAGCTCTCTTCTGTGCTGGTTTTTTTTTTTTTTTTTTTTTTAATTTTTTTACTTATTTATTTATTTATTTATTTTTGGCTGTGTTGGGTCTTCGTTTCTGTGCGAGGGCTTTCTCTAGTTGTGGCGAGCGGGAGCCACTCTTCATCGCGGTGCGCGGGCCTCTCACTATTGTGGCCTCTCTTGTTGGGAGCACAGGCTCCAGACGCACAGGCTCAGCAGTTGTGGCTCACGGGCCCAGTTGCTCCGCGGCATGCGGGATCCTCCCAGACCAGGGCTCGAACCCGTGTCCCCTGCATTGGCAGGCAGATTCTCAACCACTGCGCCACCAGGGAAGCCTGGTTTCCTTTTTTTAATTAAAAACAAAATCTTTCCTAAAGCCCACAGCAGATTTTCCCTGAACACCTCAATGGCCCAAATTGGTTACCTGGCCTCCTTTGGCTACAAGGGGGAAGGCTGGGAAATTGAGTATCTGAAAAAACAATAAGAATCATTACACCAGTCCTGAACAGTCTGGGCATATTGCTGCCCCTTATAATTTGGGGGCTCTGTTAGCCAAGAAGAAGGGAGGTAGAATAACTACTGGGGAAGTGTCCAACAGTATCATCCACAGTCCACAAACTGAAATCCCATCCCAGAGTGCCTCTCTGAGACTGCACTCTTGGCATCATTAGGATTTGGGATGTTTATAAGCTCAATCACATTTGTATAGACAATTTCTTGTCTTATCTCCTCAAAACTGATTCTCTTTATTATACTGAAGTTTAGTACTTTAATTCCTAGATGGTAGCCTTCTTCCTCCTGTTTCTGTGTCTCTTGGGGTTGAGGGAGGGTGCCTTGCTGTGGACCCCATATGTGGCCAGATTGAAACTTCTCAAGGTGGAGGATGGAGGTCCTGGCACTGACTATCAGCGTCGGTGGCCATGTGGTGCTCAGATCCCAGGGGCAAACAGCTCAGCTCCAGAGTAGCCTCCCACCCCTTCTGCAATCAGAAGCCTCCCCCTCTCCCCTTCTCCTGCTGGTTCTGACAGATGTCCTGGATGTGCTCACAGGTGATGCCTGTGCCACCTCCCTCCCCCCAACAGCCCATCTTCTTTTTTTTTTTCATTTATTTTATTTATTTTTATTTTTGGCTGCATTGGGTCTTTGTTGCTGTGCGCAGGCTTTTCTCTAGTTGCGGCGAGCAGGGGCTACTCTTCGTTGCAGTGTGTGGACTTCTCATTGGGTGGCTTCTCTTGTTGCAAAGCAAGGGCTCTAGGCTCACGGGCTTCAGTAGTTGTGGCACTCGGGCTCAGTAGTTGTGGCTCATGGACTCTAGAGCGCAGGCTCGGTAGTTGTGGCGCACGGGCTTCATTGCTCCGTGGCATGTGGGATCTTCCTGGACCAGGCCTCGAACCCATGTGCCCTGCATTGGCAGGCGGATTCTTAACCACTGCGCCACCAGGGAAGCCCCAACAGCCCATCTTCTGACCCAGTGCCCCATGCTGTGCCATCTTGGATTGGGTGGAGTGGGGGGGGAGTGCACATCTCTACAGGATGCAGATGAGATGTTGCTGCTTCCATGATTCAGTTCTTTCAGCAGATGGTACCCCATGCCTGCAGAATGAAGTCACAGGACCTGAGAATTAGGGATTTCTAAAAAAAAGATGGGGTCTAGCTGCAATTCTTACTGCCACCTCCCCCTAGTCTGATCTGTAAGGAAGTTCCTGTTCTTGAACTCTCCCTTCAAAATACACACACACACACACACACACACACACACACCCGGTCTCCCTCACCCTCAGCATGATCACTGCCTGGCCTGAGACGGGGTCTCTATCACTCTAGTTGCTGCTCCCTCAAGGATAGATGCTGTCAAATCCTCTTTTGAGGAGCCTTTACTATCCACCTCCACGCCCCAACCACTTGATTGTTACACTTACTAGACTATACTGTAATCATTTATATGTCTAAAGTCTGAAGCACAAGGGTTTGTGGCTTAGTTATACGACCACTGCAATAATTAATGCTACTTGGACACGGGAATTGCAGACAGGTCATTGCAACTAAATAGATGCCCCATAGCAGAACTTTTTCTATGTAGTAATTTATATGATAAAGTATTACAGGGACTTCCCTGGTGGCACAGTGGTTAAGAATCCGCCTGCCAATGCAGGGACACGGGTTCGAGCCCTGGTCCGGGAAAATCCCACATGTCACAGAGCAACTAAGCCCGTGTGCCACAACTACTGAGCCTGTGGTCTCTAGAGTCCGTGAGCCACAACTACTGAGCCCATGTGCCACAACTACTGAAGCCCGCGTGCCTAGATCCTGTGCTCCACAACAAGAGAAGCCACCGCAATGAGAAGCCTGTGCACCACAACAGAGAGTAGCCCCTGCTCGCCGCAACTAGAGAAAGCCGGCGCACAGCAACGAAGACCCAATGCAGCCAAAAATAAATAAATAAATAAAATATTACATATCAACTGGGAAGGTAAATGAGTAAATGGTAGTGGGACAATCGGTTCTTTGCAGGGGAGGGAAATTTTCTCTCTCTTTTTTTTTTTGGCCGTGCCACACAGCTCGTGGGATCTTAGTTCCCAGACCAGGGATTGAACCCTGGCCCATGGCAGTGAAAGTGCCAAGTCCTAACCACTGGACCGCCAGGGAATTCCCAGGAAAGTCATATTTTAAAATAAATTCTAGGAAGACTGTTGTGGTTTTAAAATATGTCCACAAATTCTTTTATATTCTTCCTTTCAAGAGATGGGGTTTATATACAATATTTTGGTATGGTGACATATCATAACTAGACTTATCATAGTGATCATTTTGAAATGTATAAAAATATCAAATCACTATGTTGTGCAACAGGAACTAACATAATATTGTAGGTAAGTTACACTTCAAAAACAAACAAACAAATCATAGAAAAAAGATCAGATTTTTGGTTACCAGAGGTGGGATGTGGGGGAAGGTGGAATTGGATGAAGGTAGTCAAAAGGGTACAAACTTCCAGTTATAAGATAAATAAGAACTTGGGATGTAATGTACAACATAAAAAATAAAATTAACACTGCTGTATGTTATATATGACAGTTGTTAAGAGAGTAAGTCCTAAGAGTTCTCATCACAACGAAAAATTTTGTTTCCATTTCTTTAATTTTTTATCTATGTGAGGTGATGTTCACTAAACCTATATGTGATAATCATTTCATGATGTATGTAAGTCAAATCATTATGCTGTGCACCTTAAACTTATACAGTGCTGTATAATTGTATTTCAATAAAACTTGAAGAGAAAAAAAAAGAGATGGAGTTTAATTCCGCTCTCCCTGAATGTGGGCCGGCCTTAATGATTGCTTCTAAATAGCAGGGTGCAACTTCAGAGACTAGGGAATAAAAAAAAACCTTCAGCGACTAGGGCACTGTGGCTTCTGCCTTGCCCTCTCTCTTGGATCACTTGCTGCCATGCCATGAGGACCTTGGAAGGGAAAGCCCCCCACCCCAAACTTTAAGGGAAGACTCCTATGTCAATTGAATATAAGTTTTGCCAACTTGTGTAACAAGTAAGGCCACGTTTTGACCACATCGTTGGATCATGCCAACTGATGGTGCAAGAGTTCAGTGTGGCCATAGAGCCTTTCTCTTTTCCCCTTTTTGAGGTCCCCTGACTATGGCAAGACTATTAGTGTTCACCAAATATCCACAAGCTCCTGCACTTCCCCACCACCTTTACAGTTAGAATGGAGCTCTGTGACTTGGTTCTCTCCAAAGAGATGTGGGCGTCAGTGATGTAAGGCACTTCTAGGCCTGCCCCTTGAAACACTCCACAGGATCTTCCAGCTTCCTCTTCTTTACAGTGACAACCCTGAAGTCCACGTATTCCAGATGTTATGGCTACAAGATGAAGGAGGGCAGGCTGATCTGCACTGAACTTTACATGAGCAACAAATCTTCTTATGTTCAGCCACTGGGATGGAGGGTTTATTTGTTAATGCATCCTAGTCTAACCCATCCTGACTAAACCATTGCCTCTTTCTAGTATCTCTCTCTAGGTCTTTGGGGTATTCCATGTATTCTCCAGGGCAAGTCCAGGTTGTATGTGTGTCTACACTGCTGTCCCCTCCAGCTTAGTTAGATTGCTTTGTACAAACAGATCATCTCCAGAGTTTTAGGAACACTGGTGCCCACCACGCAGGTAAAAATATGGACCTCAGCCTTTTCTGTAATTTTCTCTAGCCCAGCCAAGAACAGGCCATGATGTTTCACAAGACCTCACTATTGGGAGAAAAACCTACCACTGGCTACACTTGATACCCACAGATCCTAGGCAGTCTGGGTCCCTTACTGATACCCCCCTGCTAGAGGCAGGCCTGCTCCCCTAAGTTCTTCTCTGGGCTCCAAGAGAGCCAGACCCAGGGAGAAGGAGACAACATTTGACCGTGCATAAATCTGCACTTCCAAGACCTCAGGTCCTGTCTCAATATCTTTCTCTTCCCTGAGGAATGAAGGAGGATGATCTACTCCCCTCAGGAGCCAATGCCTGTAGGAATGTGACCCAGTAACAATAGTAGTTAATACTGATATAGTGCTTATTATATGTCAGGCCCTGCTCTAAGTGCTTTATATAGACTAATTTATTTTTCACAACAATTCTATGAAGTAGGTACTGTTATTACCTATTTTCCAGATGAGGATGCTGAGACCCAGGGCAGTTAAGTACCAGCCCAGGGTTACACAATTACCTAGAAACCCAGAGCCCAACACTGATTCAAGAGAGATACCTTGGAACAGGGTTCCATTTTCTAAGTGCTGGCTCTCCAAATTAGGGAAATAGAGAGTTCCTTTGATTTTCAACTTCCCCAAAGTCTTATATAACTGTGAGTTAATCCATGTTTACAACAGGAAGTCTAATTCTCTCTCTTTTTTTTTTTTAAAAAAAAAGGCCTGCTACTTAGTCTTGTTGTCCTGTGGTCTGTGAGCAACAAGTGGAGAAAAATGGCATCTCCAAGAGGAGATCAGTCAGCTGGGCTTGGACCAGCAGGTGCCAAAGATGTTTTCAAGACAATGTTTCAGAGATGTCAAAGATCATAGCTTCTAAACTGCCCAGCTGTGTATCCTTGGGTGATTTGCTTACCCTCTTTGTTTCCTCATCTATAGGATGCAGGGTGGTATATACAGTGCCTTCATCATAGGGTTGATGAGAAAATTCAATATATCAATATATGTAAAGCACTTAGAACAGTACCTAGTACAAAATACATACCATAAGAGTGCTCAATATTATTGATTATCACTACAGATACAAGTTTCAGCCAGGACTTCTGAAAAAAAAAGACATCTACTTTTGCCCCAAAAATGAGAACAGTAGGAGAACTACTGTCCCTTCCAGATCTTTTTCCAGGGATTGTGAGTTATCCCTTAAGAGTCCCTGATAACTGATGTTTCTGCAGGTTCCTCCCTGTCTCTCTTGCAGCTCAACAGTGCCACATAGGAATTTTACACATCCATTTAAAGCTTCCATGTGTGAAAGGAAATCACTGACATTAAAAGGCAAACAGCAAACAGAATAGCAACATTTATAGCAAATTCAAAAGGTAAATTTCTTTAATACATAATGCATTCCTACAATGTATAAAAACTCCACAAAAGGTGTCAAGATGATACTTGATCTAAGAAGGGCCAGTGATCAATGGAGGAGATCACTATAAGGGTAAGAAAATTAAACAAGATATGATTTTTTGCCTGGAAATTTAGAGAAAAAAACACACCTGTTAAAACTTAATCCTGGGGATGTGTGTATGTAAAGGGCTCTGTATTTATGGCTGGGAGCCTCGTAAATTGATATAATCCTTCTTGAGAGTAGTTTAGCAGTCTGATTCCATTTAAGTTTTATTAAGCTTAAATTAAAATTTTGAATAAATACTACACTCTCATGATTCAAAATGCAAGGAGTATAAGAAGGATATGCACTGAAAATTCTCCTTCCCACCTATCTCCTCCAACAACCCAGGTACCTCCCCACAGACAGCCAATGTTAGTGGTTTCTGGTGCAAACTTACAGGGATATTTTTATGTATACAAATATGTACATATTCTTTTCATCCTTTCTTACACAAAGTATAGCATATGATAACTTGGAACATTGACTTCTTGCATCTTAGAGATTTCCACACCATTTCATAAAGAGCTCCCTCTTTCTTTTTTATGGGTGAATATTAGTCTGTTGCATGGTGTTAAGGGTTGTTTTGTATCCCCTTGAAAATTCTTCTGTTGAAGTCCTAACTCCTGACCCTGAGTAGCTCAGAATGTGATCTTATCTGGAAATAGGGTCACTGCAGACATAATTAATTAAGATGAGGTCACAGTGGAGTAGATGTTTCCAGTTCCAAGCTTGTACTGCTCATTGCACGACAGGCCAATAAATTGAGAGATAAGTTGTTGGGGCAAGGAATAGCGACTTTATCTGAAAAGCTATCCGACCAAGATGGGGTGGACTAGTGTCCCAAATAACCATCTTAGTTTTCAGGCTTCTTTTATACCAAAAGGAGGGTGTGTGGCTGATTGTTGCAAACTTCTTGGCACTGGAATCCTTTGTTCATGCAACTGTCCAAGTAGGTCTGGTCACAATGTTCCTATAAACCTCCAACAAGACAAAACTTGTTCTCTGTTCTGCAACTTTTTAATGGAAAAATGTTATACCTTTAAAGGTCAGAGCCTTAAGAATGGGCTATCCTGTATATTTCAGGATATAGGCAACATTTTTTTACAGAAGGTGCAGAGCCAGCATGACTAAGCACAGGCAACAGAGCACAAAGGTTAGAGCTAAAGGAATAGATCCAATGTGGAGTCAGGTTTGTTCTCTGTTACATAGGTTGGGCCCTAATCCAGTATAACTGGTTTCCTTACATAAAGGGGAAATATGGACACAGACATGCACACAGGGAGAATGCTATGTGAAGATGAAGGCAGAGATGGAGTGATGTGTCTACAAGCCAAGGAACACTAAAGATTTCCAGCAAACCACCAGAAGCTAGGTGAGAAGCATGGAATAGATTCTCTTTCACAGCTCTCAGAAGGAACCAACCCTGCTGACACTGATCTTGGACTTCTATCCTCCAGAATTGTGAGACAATAGATTTCCGCTGTTTAGGCACCCCAGTTTATGGTACTTTGTTTTGGCAGCCTGAGCAAACTAGTACATGTGGATGTACAAGAATTTATTTAATTACTTTCCTACTTTGGACTTTTTAGGTTTTCTTCAATCTTTTACTTTTAAAAGTGCTGCAGTGAATGACTTTTGCACACACCATTTCATGAGTGCATGACTACACCAGTATGGTGAATTTCTAGAGCAGAGTTGCCAAGGCAAAGGATGTATGTGTAATACTGTATGATATTACTTATATGTGGAATCTAAAAAGCACAACAAACTAGTGAATATAACAAAAAAGAAACAGACTTACTGAGATAGAGAACAAACTAGTAGTTACCAGTGGGAAGAGTGAAGGGGGAGGGGCAAGATAAGAGTAGGGGATTAAGAAGTACAAACTAGTATGTATAAAATAAGCTACAGGACTTCCCTGGTGGCTCAATGGTTAAGAATCTACCTGCCAATGCAGGGGACACAGGTTTGATCCCTGGTCTGGGAAGATCCCACATGCTGTGGAGTAACTAAGCCCATGCGCCACAACTACTGAGCCTGCACTCTAGAGGCTGCGAGCGACAACTACTGAGCCCATGCACCACAACTACTGAAGCCCATGCGCCCTAGAGCCTGTGTGCTGCAACTACTTAGCCTGTGCTCTAGAGCTCACGAGCCACACCTACTGAGCCCATGCGCCACAACTACTGAAGCCCGCTTGCTCTAGGGCCCACGTGCCACAGCTACCGACCCTGTGTGTTGCAACTACTGAAGCCCACGTGCCTAGAGCCCGTGCTCTGCAACAAGAGAAGCCACCGCAATGAGAAGCCTGTGCACCGCAATGAAGAGTAGTCCCTGCTCGCCACAACTAGAGAAAGCCCGTGCACAGCAATGAAGACCTAACACAGCCAAAAATAAAAAAAAATTTTTTTAATTTAAAAAAATAAAATAAGCTACAAGGATATATTGTACAGCACAGGGAATATAGCCAATATTTTGTGAAACTATAAATGGAGCATAACCTTTAAAAATTGTAAATCACTAATTATATATCCGTAACTTATATAATATTGTACATCAACTATACTTCAATTTTTTTGCAGGTATTGACATTTATTTTATAAATGAGACAATGGGTATCTATAATATCCAATGTCATGGTCAAGCCATAGCTGACCTGAAGAACTAGCTTCTCTCTCTTTTTTTTTTTCTTTAATTTTTATTAGAGTGTAGTTGACTTACAATGTTGTGTTAGTTTCAGGTGTACAGCAAAGTGAATCAGTCATACACATATATATATCCATTCTTTTTCAGATTCTTTTCCCATGTAGGTTATTAGAGAATATTGAGTAGTTTCCTGTGCTACACAGTAGGTCCTTATTAGTTATCCATTTTACATATAGTAGTGTGTATATGTTAATCCCAATCTCCCAATTTATCCCTCCCTGCCTTTTCCCCTTGGTAACCGTAAGTCTGATTTCAAGATCTGTGAGTCAGTTTCTGTTTTGTAAACAAGTTCATCTGTATCATTTTTTATTAGCTTCCACATGTAAGTGATATCACATATTTGTCTTTCTCTGTCTGACTTACTTCACTTAGTATGATAATCCCTATGTCCATCCATGTTGCTGCAAATGGCATTATTTTGTTCTTTTTTATGGCGGAGTAATATTCGATTGTATATATGTACCACATCTTCTCTATCCATTCCTCTGTCAATGGACATTTAGGTTGCTTCCATGTCTTGGCTATTGTAAGTAGTGCTGCCATGAACATTGGGGTGCATGTATCTTCTTGAATTACAGTTTTCTCCAGTATATGCCCAAGAGTGGGATTGCTGGATCATATGGTAGTTCTATATTAGTTTTTTAAGGAACCTCCATACTGTTCTCCATAATGGTTGTACCAACTTACATTTCCACCAACAGTGTAGGAGGGTTCCCTTTTCTCCACACCCTCTCCAGCGTTTCTTGTTTGTAGATTTTTTGATGATGGTCATTCTGACCAGTGTGATGTGCTACCTCATTGTAGTTTTGATTTGCATTTCTCTAATACTTAGTGACTTTGAGCATCTTTTCATGTGCCTCTTGGCCATCTGTATGTCATCTTTGGAGAAATGTCTATTTAGGTCTTCTGCCCATTTTTTGATTGGGTTGTTTGTTTTTTTAATATTGAGCTGCATGAACTGTTTGTATATTTTAGAGATTAATCCCTTGTTGGTCACATCATTTGCAAATATTTTCTCCCATTCTGTGGGTTGTCTTTTCATTTTGTTTATGGTTTCCTTTGCTGTGCAAAAGCTTTTAAGTTTAATTAGGTCCCATTTATTTATTTTTGCTTTTATTGTCATTACTATAGGAGGTGAATCAAAAAAGATCTTGTTGTGATTTATGTCAGAGAGTGTTCTGCCTATGTTTTCATCTAAGAGTTTTATAGTGTCTGTCCTTACATTTATGTCTTTAGTCCATTTTGAGTCTATTTTTGTGTATGGTGTTAGGGAGTGTTCTAATTTCATTGTTTTACATGTAGCTGTCCAGTTTTCCCAGCACCATTTATTGAAGAGGCTGTCTTTTCTCCATTGTATATTCTTGCCTCCTTTGTCATAGATTAGTTGACCATATGTGTGTTGGTTTAATCTCTGGACTTTCTATCCTGTTCCCTTGATCTATATTTCTGTTTTTGTGCCAGCACCACACTGTTTTGATGACTGTAGCTTTGTAGTATAGTCTGAAGTCAGGGAGCCTGATTCCTCCAGCTCTGTTTTTCTTTTTCAAGATTGCTTTGACTATTCCGGGGGGGGAGGTCTTTGTGTTTCCATACAAATTGTAAAATTTTTTGTTCTAATTCTGTGAAAAATGCCATTGGTAATTTGATAGGGATTGCATTGAATCTGTAGATTGCTTTGGGTAGTATAGTCATTTTGACAATATTGCTTCTTCCACTCCAAGAACATGGTATATCCCTACATCTGTTTGTGTCATCTTTGATTTCTTTCATCAGTATCTTATAGTTTTCTGAGTACAGGTCTTTTGCCTCCTGAGGTAGGTTTATTCCTAGGTATTTTATTCTTTTTGATGCGATGGTAAATGGGATTGTTTTCTGAATTTCTCTGATTTTTTTGTTGTTAGTGTACAGGAATGCAAGAGATTTCTGTGTATTATTTTGTATCCTGCAACTTTACCAAATTTGTTGATGAGCTCTAGTAGTTTTCTGGTAGCTAACTATACCTCAATTTTTTTAAAAAATTGTTTTAAAAAGGATGCATGCATGGTGATCCGTACTGCCCAGTGCCTTCCTGGGTGTTCGGAGAGTCTGCACTTCCTCCAGCACAGCAGGAGAGGGCTGCTTCCTCCCTTTTCCCATCACCACAGTGTGTTCTCAAACTTTTGGATCTTTGCCATTCTGATAAGAGAAAAATGGCATCTCCGTGAAGTTTGGGTTTGCATTGTTATTATGAATCATTTGTACATACGTTTCTGTGAACCCATTTTTCTATCAGATTGTTGGTCTTTCTTTCAGTTTTGGAAGAGCTCTTTGTGTAGCAAGGAAATTTACCCTTTGTGATACAAAATGCAAATACTTTTTCCCAGTTAGCCATTTGATTTTTCACTTTTCTTATGGTGGTTTTAAAATAAAATTTGTTTGTGTGTATTTGAATTGATTACTCTTCACTTTTATGGTTTCTGGATTTTGTGTTAGAGCAACAAAGAAAAAAAAAACCCTTCCTCATTCCAGTATGATCTAAAAAATGTCCTGTGTTTCTTTTTTCTAATATTTTTTTTAAATAAATTTATTTATTTTTATTTATTGGAGGCGTTGGGTTTTCGTTGAGGTGCACGGGCTTCTCATTGCAGTGGCTTCTCTTGTTGTGGAGCGTGGGCTCTAGGTGCACGGGCTTCAGTAGTTGTGGCACACAGGCTCAGTAGTTGTGGCTCACGGGCTCTAGAGCGCAGGCTCAGTAGTTGTGGCACATGGGCTTAGTTGCTCCGCGGCATGTGGGATCTTCCCGGACCAGGGCTCGAACCCGAGTCCCCTGCATTGGCAGGCGGATTCTCAACCACTGCGCCACCAGGGAAGTCCCTTTTCTAATATTTTTATGGAGGTGCTAGCAGCAGCAGTGATGGTTAGTGTGGGCAAGTTTTACATTTAATTCTTTGACACATCTGAAGTTTATCCCGGTATAAGAACAGAGGTTTGAATCCCAACGTGCTTTTCTAATGCTTGACAGTTGTCCCCACACCATCTTTTCCCCACTGATTTGAAGTGCAACATTTATCAGTTACTAAATACCCATGACTCTTTAGGCCTATTTTCAGACTTTATGTCTCATAATTACACCAACTTAATTGTTGATATTCTGTAACAGTGCTCCCCCATCACATTTTCTTTTTCTCAGGCATTTCTAGCTAGAAACAAACAAGCAAGAGCTTGTTCATTTTCCCACATGAACTTTAGAATCAATGGTATGTTGCTAAAGAAGATTCTGTTGCTATTTTTTATTGGGATCATTAGTTATAGATTAATTTACAAATGACATTGTTCTGATGCTGAATCCATGTCTGTGAATGGTGCATCTGAGAATCTTTCCATAAGTTTAGCTAACCTTTTGTGACCCCAGGAGCAATGTAACTTTTCTTCACATAGGTCTTGCACATATCTCGTTAATTTCTGGGTATTTGGCCTTTTGTATATTTGTTTCTACTGTAAACATAATCTTTCCTTCCATTATTCTAATTCTAGTTTGTACATAAGGAAATGATTGGTTTCTGTATGTTAATTTGGAACCACACCCCTTACAGAATTCTCTTCCTGTTTATTCTAGATTTTTTTTTTTTGGCTGAATCTCTAGGGCTTTTAAAAAATGAAATCTTTTAATCTACAGATAGGATAATTATACCCCTGCTTTCCAGTGTTTATATTCTGCTTTCTTTTCCCTTATCCAGCTGCAGTGGGAAATAATGGTAGGAGGGGGTAACATCCTTGTCTGATTCTCTGCTCTGATTGCTTCCAATGCTTCTTGACTCTTCTTACTAACTATTCCAAGGAAAACATAGAAAAGGCTTTTGCACACTACTATGTATTACAGCACCGATTTATTTTTTTTTTAAAAAAGACTTAGTAAGAACTTAAATTATTAAAAGCAGAAAAGTTGAAGAGATTATAGGTCAATAGACTATCACAAAGAGTAACAACATGGAAAATGATAATGTATAATTTTATTTGTAAAAACACTACCTAAAAATTGGAGATATAGTACTATTATAACTATCTAAAACTGAAAATTGGCGATAAAAAGGGAAAGAAGTTTACCAAGATGTTAACAGTGGTTGCCACTGGGTACCAGGATTAAAAGTGATTAGTTTTCTTTCCAAATTTTACATAATGAGTTGATATTATGCCATAGTGGGAGAAGGACTTTTGACCAAATTCAAGGACTAAAAGTGGAGTTGTAAGCAAGCTCCTTTGGGCATAGCTCAACATTAATCTGTACTTGAACCACTCCAAAGGGGGCAGATGAACCCTAAAGGAAGGGCAAACTCTGGGCAGTCATTGCCGTACCTTTGGGCCTTCTAGAGCAGCATCTAGAAACGTAATCTAGAAATGTAATGCCAGCCATGTATGTGACTTCTGATTTTCTGGTAGACACATAAGTAAAAAGAAACAGGTGAAATTCATTTTAACAATATATTTTATTTAACCCAATAAAACCAAAATATTATCATTTCATTATGTAATCAACATAAATAATAATATTTTACATTCTCTTTTCCTACCAAGTCTGAAATCCAGTATGGATTTTACATTTACAGCACATCACAATTCAGACTAGCTGTTTAACATGCTTACCATATGTGGACAGTGGTTAACATAGTGGACAGGGGAGGTCTAGACACTGCTCTGATTTGTAGATTTCCGGCAGAGACAGGTGTTGGAAAAGGTGCACGCCCGTGCGTGTGTGTAGACACAAGGCCAAACAAAAGGTGCCTGGAGCATAGCAAAACTCATGGAGTAAAAAAATTACCTAAAATAAAAATCAAGGGCTTCCCTGGTGGCGCAGTGGTTGAGGGTCTGCCTGCCAATGCAGGGGACACGGGTTCGAGCCCTGGTCTGGGAGGATCCCACATGCCACGGAGCGACTAGGCCCGTGAGCCACAGTTGCTGAGCCTGCGCGTCTGAAGCCTGTGCTCCACAGCCAGGGAGGCCGTGATAGTGAGAGGCCCGCGCACCGTGATGAAGAGTGGTCCCCGCTTGCCGCAACTGGAGAAAGCCCTCGCACAGAAACGAAGAACCAACACAGCCATAAATAAATAAATAAATAAATAAACCCAAAGTTAAAAAAAAAAAAAAATCAAGATCATGCGGGCTTCTCAATGATCCCTGTCTCCCACTCCCCACCCCACCAAATACCTTTCACTGAGCAAAGCCACCCAGCCTAGACATAAATATTTTTCTACTTTGCTACATAAAGGATGAAAACAGTCTTCCTCTGCCATGTATGATAGGCAAGCCCAACATAGCAACCTTCAATCTAGAGTGTGAATCTTTCTGGAGGCATGTGAGGACTGCCCAAAGCAACATCTAGAGCCTTGCTGTCCAGTAAGGGGCTATTAGCCACATGTGACTATTTAAATTAACTGTAATTAAAAATTCAGATGCTCAGAGAACTAGCCACTTTTCAACTGCTCAAAACCTACATGTGTTCTAGGCTTAGGCTACTTTTGGGGGTAGCTCAAAATCCCAGTCCTCAACATGTGCATGTGCTTTTGCCTAAAACCACGCAGCTGAAAAAGTCCTGGGACTCTGCTCCCAGGGTTTGAAGTTGCCTGGGTCTTTTCTATGATAGAGCACACCTCGTACTGATATGGAGCCAAATGGATCAAAGACCTATTGCTACAAGGAATCCCCTTCTATTCCCACTATTTACCTGCATCTATAAAAAATGTAAAAAAAGTGTGGAAATGATGCTGAACATTTGCTCACTCAGAGCAGGCAGACAGCTAGATATGAGCAAAGAAAGGAGGGGCACAGGCCAAATGGCAGGAAACCATATATCTTCTGAACACCGGGGCTCCTTGGGCAAACAAAGAAAGCAGGAACCTCCAGACTGACAGGAAACCACATATTTTGGGGTGATGTGTCCTGGAGGCAAAGAAAGGTGAGAAAAGGTGGGAATCTCCAGTGTTCAAATGTAACTTTTTGCTCAATATGCCCTCATTACAATAAAATTAGCCTTGCAGATTAAAAGTTCCCATCATGCACCAATGCCATGACACTACCGATCAAGGCTAAATAAGGACAAAAATCACTCCTCCCCTCAGGAAGGTGGAGCTGGGATGAAAGTCAGGAAATACGACCCCAAACCTCTCCCTCCCCAATGAATATTCCTTCCATTCATTTCTGCACCCCACATCACCGGCTTGCCAAAGAAACTCAGGGTAGCTTACTCACCTGGGTCTGCCCGCTCTTCCTTTCAGAGCCTACTAGATAGCGCTTAAATCCTCACTTTCTTTCTTGACCTCCATGTCTCATCTCTGAATTTTTTCTGCCGTGAGACAAGAACCTACTCTCCTGTAACAACTACAGCGATAAGTAAAATCCATCCAAGTAACTTGCATATATTGAACTATTAAAAAATCCATCTTATTAAAAGTTGTGCTTCCAAAGCATTTCACTTTTTGTCTAAGAATTGATAGTAATATTGTGCAATATATATACTTTTATTAATAATTCAGAAAATACTTAACACGAGAAAAAAATTATAAACTTCTAATTTTGTTATGGAAATGCATGCCAGGGTGAACGATAAAACTTAAAGCATAAAACTAGTTTACATTAGAATCAAATTCAGTGATGCACATAGAACTAAAATATTTTAGATTAGGATAAAAACCCTGTGAGGGACATAAAGATACAGGTTCAAAGAAAACACCCAAAAAGGTATTCATTCTTAAAGAATGAGAAGCAGTTTGGTTGTTTTTTTTTTAAATGTCAGTATTCACAATGTGCCCTCAAAGTGTCTTATGCAATTACTTAAACTTAAGATAAAAGATATTTAGATGTTACTTTAAAGAAAGGATCGCTTTTCAGTCATTTCAATCTGGGGTTTCAGAAGCCGACACCGGAGGTCACTGCCCCGCTGCCGCCGCTGCAGAGTTGGTGTCAGGTCTGGTCCCTGCGCTGCCCGTCCGGGAGCGCTTCGCTTCGCTCTGAGGTCAGGAGCTCTCCAGCCGCCGCGTCCGCCCCTGTTAAGACCCTCAGGGGCCCCAGTCCCCGCCCTCTCCTCTGCCCTCATTCCTCCCTCCCGGGGTCGCCCACGCAGCCTCACTTTGTAACAAGTTACGTTCAAATACAGCTGTCATCAGGTGTTTATTCTACCGAGCCACTTATTTGCTTTATTGTCTGCCCCACCCCGGAACGTAAAGTCCTTGAAAACTGGAACTTCGTCAGTTCGCCCCTTGCTCGCGCCACAACGAGCGCCACAACGACTTATCTTGATAGTAAAGGAACAATACTCCCTCTGCGCCCAGGCCGTCGCAGAGCACCTCGGGTCACGTGCCCGAAACGGGAACTATCATCGAGTCAGTCCTCCAACCTCCCAGAGAGGACTCGGAAGTGCCCCAGAGCCGGCGTGAGTTTTTCCGGCCGGGCCGTCAGCGCTTTTGTCCCGCCGGCGGCCGGGCTCCCGCGGTGCCCCCACAGCCAGTACGTGAGTCCGAGGCCGCCCGGGCTCCCGCCCCCGGCCCTAACCTGCCACGCCCTTCCCTTCTTGGCAGGGTCCTAGCTACCCCTCGGGTCTCGGGCGGGATTCGGGAGGAAGCGCGCCCCCTCCCCACACATACATCAGGAAGCGAGTTTCGGGGAAGTGGAGGGGAGGGAAGATTTCGGGCCGGCCGAGGGGTTTAGGGCGCGCCCCTGGAATATAATGGGCTCCTTGCGCGCCCCACCTCCGGCTGTCCGAGCGGGTCAGGGCCGGGTTGGGGCTGCCCGGTGCGTGCAGAAGGGCTGGGGCCCCGCACCCGTGTTTTTCAACTCTTCGCTGCTGTTTCGAGCGGGAGGGGAACCCTGAAAATTAGTGCTTTAAAATAAGCCCCCGTGGCAGTTCAGTCTGGCCCTGGGATTTGAGAGAAAATACAAGCGTTGGAAGGGCCCCTCCCCCCACACCTTTATTTTTCTTTGATGGGGCAGTGATGTTGAGAGACTCTTATCGCAGGTGTGGATCGAGCCGCTGGGAGGCGCTTCTTGGCCTTCGCCCTAGGGGAGCTCACCTGTTTTACAGACAGGGGATCAGGTTGCCTGTAGCTGCCTCTCACAAGTTGAGAAGGAATTGACTAGGTCCCAGGGAGAAGAAGGTCGAGGAGGCTCCTAGACCTGGGGACAGCCTGTGGGAGCCCAGGCGTGGGGATGTGAATTAGAAATGGGGAATGCCGGGGCTGGGTGTGCTGCTCTAAGACTTTTGGACTAGGAGGCCACCAGGAGTGTTTTCTTTTTGAAGGCACGAGGATTTTTTCTTAAATAAGTTTTTGACTATGTAATGTATTCATATGGTTCAGATATTTAAAATATGAAAAGATGTCAGTGAAAAGGTTTTCTTCTGCCCAGCTGTCTGCCTAGGCCCAACCCCAGTAGATAACCAACCACATTTGTTAGGTTATTTGAGTGTATCTTCCCAGAGTTTCTTTATGCAAACACTGGCAGATTTGAATGTAGTTAGTTCCTCTTTTTTTTACACAGGTGGTAGGGTACTGTTCAGAGTTCTGCCCCTTGCTTCTTTTGCTAAATCTATGTTAGAGGTCATCGGAACACAAAGAGCTTTTTTTTAATACATTGCTGTGGTATTGGACTGGACATTGTTTGGATGTTTTGGATGTCCTGTAATTTTTTAGATCTATTCAGGCCATTTGCGTTGTTTCCAGTTTCTTTGTTACATCAAACAATGGCACATCCAGGGACATTGTACCAGGGCTTATCTGAGCAAGGGTTTTTAAAGAAGGGATTAACAATGATAAAAAAAATTTTGTTTTACATTAACTCTGCCAGTTATTGGTAGATTGTTAAATATGTCAATACATTATTATAATAAATCATGTAGAGTGTTTAAAGAACAAATTAAACCAAGTAGCTTTTCTCTCCTGAGACCTGTGTTTGTGATACTTAGCCTTACAGTAGCCTAATCAACCATCTATTAATGACTGTCTTCAAGCCAGTCTTTGCCCCTTTAGCTTCAGAAAATCTCCTTTGCTTACCTTATTCCTTAGGATGACTAGAAATCTCTTCTCCCCTACCGAGTTTGAGAGTGCTCTATTTCATTTTTTACTTTAAGGAAAAATCACCTTTAATCATAAGGATTAAGCAGTAGAACCAACTTATGTTAACCAATTACAATTCTGATACTCGTAAACTTAATGCAATAACTAAATCACAAATCGTACTCTCTCTCTTTCCATCTGCATATCAATTTTCTCACTTCTTAGTCTCATCTTTCATTTGTCCCATCCTCCCACTTCTGTCTTCTGAGTTGGTAAGCATTTTGCTCTCACATTCCCTCTTATTTTCTCTTTTTCTTTCTCTGGTCACCTCCAAGTCCAGTATAATATCCAAGAACTTAAGACACATAATTCAGATGGTAGATTGATTTGTGGAATATGGTTGGTACTCTGGAAATCCACGGTAGCTGCATTTGTTGCACCTGTTGCTTACTGAAGTCTGTTGTTAAGGCAGGAATTTTCAACCAGAGTGAGCCACAGTTCCTCTCTTGTGAGTTGTCTACTCTCTTGAGAAGTGGCTCCTGACTCTCCTGGGCAGGGATAGTAAGAATTACGGACAGATTCTTACTATCTGCATGTTCTTTTCTAGGCATTGGTGGTAGAATATGAACAGCATGAAGCACACATTTGCCCGGAGGTGTGGGTCATGTGTAATTTGGAAGGAGTGGATGGCTTTCTGTGGCTGAAACTTTTAACTGATGTAACTAGGTTATTGGGATGTAACCAGTTTTCTCTCTGTTGAAAACTGATTAGAGAGGAGTTCCCCATCATCAGCTTTGAGAACTTTTAAGAAATTAAACCTGTCTGTCCCTCTCTCTCTGCAGGAGTTGTGCTTTTGGAGCGATTCCTTTCTTGTGTCATAGGGGACACATGAGCTAGCCACCACATTAGTCTTGATTGGATTATAATAACCTCCTTCTAGACTGCAGGACTCAGTTCTCCCCCCGCCCCCAATCCATTCTCCCATTGCAACTAGTATGAGTGATCTGTATTTCTTTTAATTTTATATTATGAAAAAATGTAAACATAACAGGAAAGTAGAATAGTACAGTGAACTCCATACATCCATCACTCAGATTCAACAATTATTAGGATTTGGCTACATTTGTTTCCCTTTTCCCTTTTTCATTTTTCTTTGTTGAAGTATTTTAAAGGAAATTCCAGACATCATGCCATTTTATCCTAGCATACTTTAGTTTAAAAAAAAAAGATAATGGCCACAATGCCATTATCTTACACCATCCTAAATTAATTCTGATTCCTTGATTTTATCTAACAGGAATTGGTAGACTTCTGGGTCTATGGTCTGTTTTTGTATGGCCTGCAAGCTGAGAATGTTTTTTACATTTTTAAAGGGATGTTAAAAAGCAAAGCAAAGAGAAAAAAAGGAAAAGAAAAACAAGTAATAGAGTTGTATGTGGCCAACAAAACCTAAAGTGTCTTATGTCTGGCCCTTTACTTACTCCTGATTTGATCGAATAAGTGATCTTTCAAAATGCATATCCGAGTTTGTCCCTCTTTGCCTAAAACTCCTCGGGATCAAGTCTGGACTCCTTAGTATGATGGGCAGAGCCTGGTGCAGCCCTTATTTTTGCCCACTTATCCAGCTCTGCCTGCCATCTTCTGTTCCAGATGTCCAGAGGGTGGTGGACACCAGCCCCTTTGCACCTGCTCTTCCCTCTGTTAGAACTATTCCTCTCTTCTTGAAGCTCTTCCTAGTTCTTTGAAGCAGAGTCTATCTCTACCCCTTCTTCCATCATCCATGCCTAGTGTCTGCCATTTTTATTGTGTGTTGGTTGTTTTCCTGCCAGACTCTCATACTAGTTTGCAAGTCCTTATTGGCCAGGACTTGTCTTTTCCATCTCTGTGTCCCTAGGACTAGCCCAGTGGCTGGAGAGAAAAGTAGGATATGGATCATTATATAATTTCGCTGGGCAACACTCAGTCGCAGAGATAACTGAGATACTAGAATGTATCTTCAGTATTGTTTGTAAGGATAACTTAATATTTTGTTATTCTCTTGACTGTCTTTACAATTTAGCAGCTGTCTTAGTCCTTGTGGGCTGCTATAACAAAATACCACAGACTAAGTGGCTTATAAACAACAAATTTATTTTACATAGTTCTGGATGCTGGGAAGTCCAAGACCAAGGCCCCAAGGGGTCTCTGTGGTATCTCTTTTCTAAGAACACTAACCCCATTCATGAAGGCTCCACTCTCATAACCTAAGTATCTCCCACAGACTTCCCACTTCTAATACCATCATTATGTTTTAGTGCTTTTCTGCCTGTGTTTTCGACTGAAGTCTTCTTAGTCTTAGTATTGATTAATATGAATTTCATTGCAAACCATCTGTTTTCAGTGAAGCTACACATTTATATTGCTCTGTTTTGATTTGTCATTAAGGGGATTGGATGAACTACAATCAGATGATGGGAAACTCTGCTTCCACCCAAACAGAGGAGGTTAAGCAGGGCTAGAACAGGGAGACTCCTGGAGTCTGCCTAGGTTAGAGAGGTAAACAGTGAAGTATTTGTGATTTCATGTAGACCCGGCCAGTCAGCAGCCAATCAAACAAGGAATCCGAGAGGACATGAAGGGAACTGAGAATTAGCCTGTCAGAGAGAGGGGAAAGGGTCCATCTGGGTCAAGCATTAGTAAGTGTGGTGTCAGCAAGGGGTGAATTAGCATGGCCCCTTTGGTGTTTAGCAAGTCATTCCAGCTGGCCAGATGCGGAAGGCTTCAAGCACACTAGGTAGCCTGGAAACACCCACTGGAGAGTGTTCACATGTGCATTTTACAAAATTCTTGACAGTTATTGGAAGAGAATTGGAAAGGGATAAGAACGAAGGTAGGAGACTATGGCAGGAGTTCAGAAGGGAATTTAGGAGGGCTTAAACTAAGGCCCTAGCAGTGGGAATGGAGTGGGGGGTGGCGACACGAGAACTGTGTAGGCAGTGGAATCAGCTGGTCTTAAGCGGTCTTTTGGATGTGGAGTGGTGAGGGAAAGAGAAGTGCCCGAGACGGGTGGATATGAGGCTCTATAATTGAAGAGAGGAGTGTGGGCCAGAGATGAGGTTCTACAAGACAGCTTGTAGGAACCACGCATATATATGGGACTGCCCAGGGAGAGCATGTAGAGTCACAAGAGGAGAGGTTCAAGACAGAACAGGGAGCCAGGAACATCCAAGGGCTAGGGTGGGGGGAGTCAGCACCTGGCCCTGAAGAAGCTAATGCAGCATGGTCTGAGTGGAAGAATTCAGATTAAATAGATGAGGCATGAGGGGAGACGGGACATGAAGACCACTTTTCCAAGACACAACTGTGAACAGGAGACAGGATGGCGAAAGCAGTACCTGGAGGGGAAGGTATAGTTGAGAGAATTTTAAATTTACATTTTGACATTTTAAAACTTTTTATTTGGAAATAATTTCAAACATATAGAAAAATTTCAAGAGTAAGAATAGTGAAAAAAATACCCTTTACTCATTTACCTGTGATTAACATTCTACTTCATTTTGTCTTCTCTCTCTTGCTCTTTCATGCATATATATCCATCTATCTATCTATCTACTTTTTTCCTAAACCATTTGAGGGTAACTTACGTACATCATGCATGGCCCTTTATCCCTAAACACTTCAGCGTATATTTATAGGGATATTCTCTTGCATAACTACAGTATAATTGTCAACTTGAATAAATTTAAAGTTGATATTACTTTTGCCTAACTTATCATACATACTCCAGTTCTATCAGTTGGCACGATTATTTTTTATAAAGCTTGTCCCTTCACTACATATCCAGGTGAGGTCAGGTATTGAATTTGTGGTCAAATCTCTGCAGTCTTCTTTCATATGGAACATTTCTATAGCCTTTCTTTGTCTTTTATGAAAATGACATTTTTGAAGAATACAAATAGCTTTTAGTAGAATGTTCTTTATTTTGGATTTATCTGATCTACCTGATGTTTCCTTGTTTCATTTCAGGTAATGCATTCTTATCAGTGATGTGTCCTTCTCAGGGCATCACTTCTGGAAGCACATGATGTTTATCTGCCCCCACTGGCAATATTAACTTAAGACCCCTAGCCAAGATTCTCCACTGTGTAATTACTATTTTACCTCTTGCGGTCTATGGGGGAATATTTTAAGACCATGCATATATCCTGCTCCTTGTCAGAATTTCCCCCTAGATTTAGAATCCATTGATAATTCTCCCCTGATCCAGTCTTTACCTTGATAGTTGCAGAATGCTGAGTTTTTTCTTGCAACTCTACTACTCCCTCCACATTTTCCAACCGGCCCTGGCATTCTGCTGTCAGCAAGAGGCCTCCCTTTCTCCCCTATTTGTGCCTGTATGGACTCATGAAATCCTATTTTCAATGGCTTACGATTCTTTACATAATCATTATTATGGAACCTAAATTCGGTGTTGAAGCTGGGTCTTGTGCCCACATTTTTGTTTTGTGTTGTTTTAAGCATCTCCTTATTTGCTGGCATAACAGGATGTCTCAGCTCCTTTTGTACCTATCCTGCCCCCAGCCTGGAATCCTCCTGCTTCCTTTTACTAGGTTATGGTAGTAGAGACCCAGAGCAAGGTGCTAGATGTGTGCATGTTAACTCAGGTATTTTTGCTTCTTAGCTATCAGCAGACAGAGCTAGAGAATATATGTACATTTACACACGTATACATACAAATTTAAATACATGTGAATATACACTTATATGATGTGCACATTTATATATAATTTAGAAATCATGAGTTCACACCAGTACCTCCAATTTGTCCACAAAGGGTTCTTTCTTATCTTCCCCTGTTCCATATTTTTATATTCCTTCTTCCTCCAGGAGGGCCCTGGCTCTCAACTAAATCAACCCATTTACTCAGTCTCATAATAGATCTAAAATTGTTTCTGAATTGCTTTGCCCATTCCACTACAGAAAGCAAACCTGCTAAAAAGGATTGTTTGCAGCTCTTCCCCACTTCCCCCTCCAGCCTTCCCAAGACTGAGAGTATATAGTATAGTCACATACTATGTACCCAAGTGACATGGGTTAGTTGTTTGTTTCTTTTTGTTTCCTTCTTGTTATGGTATTCATGTGAAACACAAATGAGTTAATTTGTTTCTGTTCACTTTCTGGTTTCACTTTACTGTTGTCCAATTTTCTCACTGATTTAATTTTATTCTTTGAATCTGCAGAACATGATCATGCTTCCACGAGTAAAGACTATACAAAAAGCTGTACTCTGAGCGTCTCTCTCCCCTCTCGCTTCTGTTCTGTTCCCCCGCCCTACCCCTTATAGGTAACAGGCTTCACTGTTCTGTGGATTCTCTCATTACTGAAAAGATAAGCAGCTGTATGCTTGTTTTTTTATTTTCTTACGTAGAATGTAGCATATATGCTTTTTTTCACTTTACAACCTATCATGGAAATTGCTTCCTATCAATTTATAGAAATGTTCCTCATTCTTTTTTAGTTCTCCAGTGTGTATATGTGCCATAGTTTATTTAACCAGTCTTCTGTGCTTGGACGTGTAGGTAGTTTTCCAAATTTTGTAATTAAAAATAAGGCTACAATGAATAACTTTGTGCACATATACTTTTGTATTGTTGGAAGTGTATCTTTGGTATGAATTCCTAGATGGGATTTCTCAATTAGAGAATAATGCATACATAGTTGTGTAGATATTGGCAAATTTCCTTCAACAGGGGTTATGCCAGTTTGCATTCCCAGTATTGGATGAGAGTGCCTGTTTTCCCACAGCCTCACCCACAGAGCATATTGTTAAGTTTTTGAATATTTGCCAATCTGATAGATGAGAAAGGGGATCTTTGTATAGTTCTTATTTGCATTTCTCTTATGAGTGAAATTGAAAACATGTTTAAGGGCCATTTTAGTTTTTCTTTTTGTGAATTGTCTTCATGTCTTTTGCCCATTTTTCTGTAGGATTTTTAGTCTCTTTTTCTTCAACTTTTAAAAATTCTTTGTATATTAGAGATATTATCACTTATATAAGCACTTATATATGATGTATGTTGCAAATATTTTCTTCCACCTATCATATATTTGTTGATTTTGCTTACGGTATTTTTGCCATGCAATTTTACTTTTATTTCTATATAGTCCAATTTATTAATCTTTTCGTTTATTGCATCTGGGTCATAGAAAACTTTCTCTGTACTTAGGTTATGGAGGCATTCACCCATGTTTTCTTCTAGCATTTGTATAGTGTTTTTAATATTTAGAGATCTGCTATGTTTGGAGTTTATTCCTGTGAATGGTGTAAAGAATGGATCTAATTTTATTTTTTTCCAAATGGCTTTATACTTGTTCCAACACTATTAAAAAACCGTTTTTGCCTCAATAATTTGATATACCATCTTTATCATATACTTGATTTCTATGTGTAATTGGGATTATTCTGAATTTTTATTCTATTCTGTTTATTTATATACCAATACCACACTGTTTTAGTTATAGCAGCCTTTTGGCATATTTAGATATCTAGTATGGTTAGTTCTCCTCCCTTGTAGCTCTTCCTTTTCTTTTTTTCCCCCTGACAAATTTTGTGTGTTTGCCTGGCAGTTTTAGGGGATTCGTTTTATGGCTGTAGAAACTTGAACATCTTTCTCTTCTCAGGGCTGGGGGTGAGTAGAGGTAGAGGGGCCAAGGCCAAAGGGAATGGATGGAGCAAGGTCCCTGATGTGATGGGAGCAGGATTCAGATGAAAGGTGTGTTGCTGTTGATGGTCTGGAATTCCACTGCCCACCCAGTAGCACTCACATTTTAAATGGTATGGACTGCTCTGCCCAAGGTAGTAAAGAAAGGGAGCAAGGAACTAGGTCATGCCAGCATTCCTCAGTGACTGCTAATGATCTCTTACCTAATATTACTTAATAGTCATTTTGTGAGCTTTCTCAGATGAACCACCTTTTTAAAATGTCTACTGAGTGATTCTTTATTTTATCTTCCTGGTGATATTCTGGGTTACTAGCTCCTCCTGTTCCATAAATTTTAATTCAGAGTCCATCATTCCAATCCCATAAGCATAAGTTGGATCATGAGTGTGATTCTTTATATGTGTCTACTCCAGAGTATATATCTTACTTTTAGTGCCCTTGCTTTCTCGTCACATGTTCACATATAGTTTCTAAGTAGAACTACAGAGTACCGACCAAGAGGGTCTGATACCCAGGGTAAGAGGGGAAGTCTGAACTTTAACTAAGTCTAATCACAAATGTCTAAATGTCTAAGGTTGGGGAACAACTAGTTTAGAACTGTTTCTTTTGTTCTCAAGAGTCAGTCTTTTAGCAGGTGGATGCTGATGGAGTGCCAGCTGTGTGTAGAGTGCCTTCAGGGGAACAGAGAGTCACTGCCTGGGCCTTAAAATCTGCTTTGAGAAGGGGTTTACCTTTCCTGAGTCCTGTGGTTTATCCTGAGGTTCTAGCCCTGATCCAGTAACCTGACCTTGATTAAATAATAAAATAGATGGTATAGCATATAGAACTACCCAAGTGACTGGCATTGTTCTCCATACCTTATATATGTTATTTAATGTAATACTCACAACAGTTCTGTTGCCCTCATTTTACAGGTGAGGAAACTGTGGCATAAAGAGGTTAAATAACTTTCTTGAGGTCATACAGCTAGGTATTTGAACCTAGGCAGTATTATTATCCTTTGCTTGATGGTTTGTGTTTTAGCTTCTGATCTTTGATATGCTCTGATTGTAGTTAGCCTGTTCATAAAGTAGGAGTGAAAGCCTCTGCCTGGCAAGCCAGAGTGTGTTCTTCCATATAGAGTTCCTCCCTGACTAACCGCTCTCCAGGGTCAGTGTTTTCCTTGGAAGGGAAATCTAGGAGGGCCACACCAACGACAGGCAGCAGCAGCTTGTTTTCTTTCTCATGTCTGACATGACTGTCCTCATGATTTCATAACCAATTCCCCAATACCTCTACTCATGTACTGATTTAGTTTTGCTTGCCTGCCCTCTGCTGATTATGTCTTCTTAGCTTTTGTTTTATTACTCTTTCAGTCTCCTATTTTTCAGAAATTACTTTTACCCACTGTTTGTTTTTCCAGGACTAGGTGGCATTTTTCAGAAATTGATCAATGTTGCCTTTGGTTCTGTGCGTCATTCCAACCCGTTTCAACTTGCCCTCATACTAAGCTGTTATGCAAGAATAGAAAAGCTCTCTGTTCCATTGACAATCCATGGCTCTAGCATTTTAGCATTAGCTCCACAGGGACAGAAATTTTGGCATGTCCACCACTGTATCCCCAGCAGTTAAAAATGGTACCTATCACACAGCATGTAGTCAATAAACATTTGTTGAGTGAATGAGTGAATTTGGATGTAATTCCTTCAGTTTCTTCTAAAGTGAAGGTATCATTTTCATTTTCTTGGTTTAGTGTCACATTTGAAGACGAGGGGCACTGAGGATGAGGAATCAACTGAAAAGTGTGAAAATATTGGAAATGCAGAATCTGTGTGGCCAAAAGTGGAAGGTCTTCACAAGGATCATATGCAGGAATCTAAGGTTGGTGAAACTTGTGATTGGGATAGCAAGGTAGAGAATCAGATGGAAAAGCCTGAGGGAAAAAGAATGAAGGAAGACAAAAGTGGCATCAGGGAAAAGATTGGCAAAACCAAGAATACAGCAAATATAAAGACAGAACAGGAAGATGTGGCATCTGAGAAAAGCTTACATCTGAGCTCAAAACATGTTACACACCAGCCTGTCTGTATAGAACAGAAAAGCAGTGAAAAAGGCAAATGTGTGGAGAGCATTAATGGAAACTCTCATCCCAGTCTACAGCAGAAAACCAGTGCTGTTAAGAAATCACATAAATGTGATGACTGTGGGAAATCCTTCAAATATAATTCCCGACTTGTTCAACATAAAATTATGCACACTGGTGAAAAACGCTATGAGTGTGATGACTGTGGAGGGACTTTCCGGAGCAGCTCGAGCCTTCGAGTCCACAAGCGGATCCATACTGGGGAGAAGCCGTACAAGTGTGAGGAATGTGGGAAAGCCTACATGTCCTACTCCAGCCTTATAAACCACAAAAGCACCCATTCTGGGGAAAAGAACTGTAAGTGTGATGAGTGTGGAAAATCCTTCAATTATAGCTCTGTTTTGGACCAGCATAAAAGGATCCACACTGGGGAGAAGCCCTATGAATGTGGTGAGTGTGGGAAGGCCTTCAGGAACAGTTCTGGTCTCAGAGTCCACAAAAGGATCCACACAGGTGAGAAGCCCTATGAATGTGACATCTGTGGGAAAACCTTCAGTAATAGCTCTGGCCTTAGAGTCCACAAAAGGATTCACACAGGGGAGAAGCCCTATGAATGTGATGAGTGTGGGAAGGCCTTCATTACTTGCAGAACACTTCTAAATCATAAAAGCATCCACTTTGGAGATAAACCTTATAAATGTGATGAGTGTGAGAAATCGTTTAATTATAGCTCTCTCCTCATTCAGCATAAAGTCATCCACACTGGAGAGAAACCTTATGAATGTGATGAATGTGGGAAGGCCTTCAGGAACAGCTCAGGCCTTATAGTGCATAAAAGGATCCACACAGGAGAGAAACCTTACAAATGTGATGTCTGTGGCAAAGCATTCAGCTATAGCTCAGGCCTTGCAGTCCATAAAAGCATTCACCCTGGGAAGAAAGCCCATGAATGTAAGGAGTGTGGAAAATCATTCAGTTATAACTCACTTCTTCTTCAGCATAAAACGATTCACACTGGAGAGAGACCTTATGTATGTGATGTGTGTGGAAAAACTTTCAGAAACAATTCAGGACTCAAAGTCCACAGGCGGCTTCACACTGGGGAAAAACCATATAAGTGTGATGTGTGTGGAAAAGCCTATATCTCACGCTCTAGCCTTAAAAACCACAAAGGAATCCATCTTGGGGAGAAGCCCTATAAATGTAGTTATTGTGAGAAATCCTTCAATTACAGCTCTGCCCTTGAACAGCATAAAAGGATTCATACAAGGGAGAAACCCTTTGGGTGTGATGAGTGTGGAAAAGCCTTCAGAAATAATTCAGGCCTTAAAGTACATAAACGAATCCACACTGGGGAGAGACCTTACAAATGTGAAGAATGTGGGAAAGCCTACATCTCACTCTCAAGCCTTATAAATCATAAAAGTGTACACCCTGGGGAAAAGCCCTATAAGTGTGATGAGTGTGAAAAAGCCTTCATCACATACCGAACCCTTATAAATCACAAAAAAATTCATCTTGGGGAGAAGCCCTACAAATGCGATGTGTGTGAGAAATCTTTTAATTACACCTCACTCCTTTCTCAACACAGAAGGGTCCACACTAGAGAGAAACCTTATGAATGTGACAGGTGTGAGAAGGTCTTCAGAAACAACTCAAGCCTTAAAGTGCATAAAAGAATCCATACTGGTGAGAAGCCCTATGAATGTGACGTGTGTGGAAAAGCGTACATCTCACACTCAAGCCTTATTAACCATAAAAGTACCCACCCTGGCAAGACACCCTACACATGTGATGAATGTGGAAAAGCTTTTTTCTCAAGCAGAACTCTTATAAGCCATAAAAGAGTCCATCTTGGGGAGAAACCCTTCAAATGTGTTGAGTGTGGGAAATCTTTTAGTTACAGCTCTCTCCTTTCTCAACACAAGAGGATCCATACAGGGGAAAAACCCTATGTGTGCGATAGGTGTGGGAAGGCATTCAGGAACAGCTCAGGCCTCACAGTGCATAGAAGGATCCACACAGGTGAGAAACCCTATAGATGCGATGAGTGTGGGAAGGCATACATTTCACACTCAAGTCTTATCAACCATAAAGGTGTCCACAGTGGGCAGCAGCCGTATAATTGTGAGTGTGGGAAATCCTTCAATTACAGATCAGTCCTTGACCAACACAAAAGGATCCACACTGGAAAGAAGCCATACCAATGTAACGAGTGTGGGAAGGCTTTCAATATCAGATCGAATCTCACCAAGCATAAAAGAACCCATATTGGGGAGGAATCTTTAAATGTGACAAATATGGGAAGTCATAGTAGTGCATCACAGAAGAGAACTCATGAGGGAGGGAATGCTCTGGATGGGACCAGGAAGAGCATGTCTCTGTAGGAGGCAGAGCTTACCTAGTATTAGAGAACCCAAATGGAAGAAAAATCTTATAAGAGTGTCTGAGGTCCTTGCTCATGGCTTATAATTTACATAGTATAAGTGAAACCATGAGTAATTTTTTTCTCTGTGATTTTCAATCATAGCCAGCAAGGAAGGTTCCAGTGTCAAAGTAGTTGAGCCCTTATGGAATATAAAATAGTTCGTACTGGGGATAAAACCTATCAAAGTTATGGAGTATGAGAAAACCTTCAAAATAAGTAGATATTTCTGGACATAAAAAACAGATGAGAAAAAGACTTCAATTAGAAGTCTCATAGTCACCATCAGAAAGTTCATATTTGGGTAAGTTATGTGAATAGAAATGTAGGAAATTCAGGTGTAGCTTTGAATTCCAATTATCCATTGGTCAGTGGAAAAGATCCAAGAAGGACCTCCAGTAGGCAAATTCAGGGAGAGGCAGGCTTCAGGGAATATAAATTAATATCATAGTGATCATGAAGAATAACTTTGATTTAACTGATTTGCGGGGAGTGATGACAACTTCTGAAACAAAATTTGGATTTCATGGTAGGAAATGTAAAAAGTGTAGACTTATAAATCTAACAGGAGATAGGAGAGAGTCACTCATAAATAAATTCAAGTTGATTGGACTGTTGTAATGTTGTGATATATATTATTGAATGGGTGAAACTTTAAAATTTTTCAAATGAACCCTCTCAATGAATGATAAATGTGTGATAAGTGAAAACCTCACACATTAGCTACAAATGAAGAGTTCTACCACGGACAGAAATTCAGCACATTCAATAACTAATGGAACACATCTTCAACATGAATTTGTACCTTACACAAAAAGAATTGATTCAGGGATTCCTATGAATAGGAATGATGAGAAGGAGAGCATTTTATTGCAAGAGCTAAAAAGCTAAGTAGCTACCAGTAATGGAGGAATAGGAGGAAATTCGTGCTTCTTAACAATCCTGTTAAATGTTTGATTGTGTTATTGTAAAGATTTCATGCACTGCGTGTGTGTATTGTCTGTTGTAAAATGTTGTGAATACTTTATTCAGGGCTCACTCTCGGCCATGAAGAGCCAGATAGTTGTGGCAAGGTAAGGTGAAACTCCAATAAAGGAATTCTTCAAAAGTAAACAGGCTGTGACATACTTTAGGTGGAGTATCATACAGAGAGAGCCATTTGTGTGTCTTATCTTTGGGGGGTAAGTTATACCAGATCCAAACCAAGGAGTGCCCAGGGGACTCATCCCACAGGGCTAGTAGCTCACATTTCATGAGAAATTAGGTTGTGCCTCCACCAGGAGAAGTGCAAATTGGATTAATCCTCATACTAGGGCTGGATCATAACCCCTGGGAGTGGACAGGCTGTGTGAGTGATGAGTCACAACATAGAAACAGTTCTCTTGGGAACAGGTAGAATTTAACAATATATTGTTAACTATGTATAAGACTATTAACTAGGTAACTCAAAGAGTGAAAAGCGAGTCTTCTGAGAATTAAGTAACCTGTCTGGGAATACTCCAGGTGGGGCTTATCAGTAGAGACCGAGTTGTAAGTCAGGTCTCTCTGGCTCCAAAATCCACTGTTTACAAGAGAATAGTCTCTGGTCAGATAGTTTTCTGATTCTCTCTAGGATTCCTGTTTCCATACATACAGTTTCCATGCCTCTCTTTAGAAGTATTTCTTTCACTTTGCCTCCAAACAAGGTAAGTTTTGATGGAGGAGGGTGGAGGTGGGGGAGGGATGGTTGTAGAAAAGGGAGAGGGAAAGAGCATTTCTGCCACTCAATTCCACTTTGAAATGTCATGACCACACTTGGTCTTTGTCCTTCTCTACATGCAGCACTGGCAAACCTGACCCTATCCACAGACTTGGATTAGTTTATTCAGCAAATACTTGTTGAGGATCTGCTAGGCACATCCATTGTCCTAGGTACTAGGAAGCAGGAGTAGATAGAGGAGAGAGACCACAGCAAAGCCACCCTAATGGTTGCTGAACTAAACTGTGGGCTTTCCAAGGAAAGTGCCTTCCACCTACTGGGAAGGGAGGCACCGATGACATCTGAGCAGGATGTTGAGTTGGGTCCTTTTAAGAGAAGAATGGGAAAAATAGGATGGCCTGATCAAAGGGAGCATTGGAAATGCTCATGCATTGTCCAGAGTGGCCAGTCCCTGGCAGTTCTGGTGTACAGTGGGCAGAAAGGAAAGAGGCCATGGAGTACTGATTCCCAGTAGTCACTGAGCATCGACCAATCTTTTCATTGGCTGAATATAGGGCCAGCTCTAACTGTTTTAGATGATCAGGTTACTTAAGGTTTCCATATGGCCAGGGCTGTTGGTGTGCCTGTGGCTTGAAGTCCCCAATCCCCTCACATACACACATCTACATGAGCTCCACCTGGACGTAATGCATCACCTACTTTTGAAAAAGACACAGGTTAAATAACAAGGGAGAAGACAGCTACCACAGGAATGGGGATTCTGAGTGCCCCAGCTCACTGAGCACCAGGATATGTTCCTACTACAGCCTCCATTGACTTGGACACATGGAAAATGGGCCCACAGTCTACCTAGGGCCAGATATGTGCTGCTTGGACTGATCCCAGATGAGGAGGGGTCTTCAGGTCTCCAGCCACTCCAGGCAGACCGTGAAGAACAGATCCAGTGAGCTGGTGCAGCTGCACCTGTTCAAGCCCACCTCAGGACTTGAGCTGGTTTAGGGACCACCAGCCACCACCACCTCCCAGAGGACGTCTGACATGCAAGAAGAAAAATAAAATTGCCAAGGTGTAGGTAAATTGAAACACTTTTTTAAAATGCCATGTCTAATTCTCAAGGCTAAAAGATAAATAGAATTGGAATATTGGACAATAGTAGGTAAATTGGAAGCTGGGACATCTGTGTGAAAGCAGGCTAAAGTGCTTGTATTATGTAGGAGGAGGGTGAAGATGCTGTTTAACTCTAGATTTTATTGAGTTCAATATGGTAAAATGTCATGGGCAAGCACTAAAAGAATAGAAATAAAGTATATAAATCTAAAAATCTGGACTGGAAAATCTCAAAGTCTAGAAAAGAAAAAATGATATTGAAATGATATTGAAAAGGTGAGACAGTACTTTGTTTCTGGTGAAGGTAGTCTAGGTTCTTTGGATCAGTTTCCCACCAAAAACATTGAAAAAGACAGTTTGGTTTTTTTAAATTTATTTATTTATTTATTTATTTTTGGCTGTGTTGGGTCTGCGTTTCTGTGTGCGGGCTTTCTCCAGTTGCGGCGAGCAGGGGCCACTCTTCATTGTGGTGCGCGGGCCTCTCACCGTTGCGGCCTCTCCCGCTGCAGAGCACAGGCTGCAGATGTGCAGGCTCAGTAGTTGTGGCTCCAATGGGCTTAGTTGCTCCAGGGCATGTGGGATCTTCCCAGACCAGGGCTCGAACCCGTGTCCCCTGCATTGGCAGGCAGATTCTTAACCACTGCGCCACCAGGGAAGCCCAAAAAGACAGTTTTTTTAAATGCAGGTGGTGTGCCCTCCCTTCTCCTTAAAAGAGCATGGAGGCTGAAAAGACTGCAGTTTAAACAGGTAGGGCTGTTTTAAGATGGGATCTCGTCATCAGAGGTGAACACCAAAGCAGCTTAGGCCGAAGACTTTGCTGATGATGCTGAGTTAGGCACCACTTCACCAGCCCCAGAGAGTGAGAGAGAGAGAAGGATGATAGGGCCGGGTTCACCCAAGGTGATGAATGTTATAGATGACTTTTCTAAAGTTAAACTGGGTTCCCAAAGTACTACACCCTCAGGACAAGAAAAACCAAATCTAGACCCATCCCCCTCCCCACCCCCCGGGTACTTTAGAGACTGACCTCGTTACTGAGCATAGCAATAGGATTGAAGAAAAAGAGAAAAGAGAACATCCTGACAAATTGTGGTCCCTGACCAACCCTTACAACCCAGGTAAACACAACCTGAGGCCTGGCAGAAGCAAATAAAACTTCCTCAGAAGAGGACTCCTTCAATTTAGACCTCAGGTAACATAATTTTTCAGAGGAAATAGTCAGCAAGCAGTCAAAGATAATCAGGCATATAAGGAAAAAAGGCAGCATGACTGGAAACCAGCAGAAAAACAGACCCACATAAAAGTCACATTAGAATTATTGGGTGCGTTTGTGAAAACGACTGCTTAAAATATTTAAAGATGTATTTGGCAACAGATTGTGAAACAGTAGGAATGAGAATTGGTGAACTGAAAGATAGGTTTGAAGTAGTTATCCAGAATGCAGCATGGAGATAGAGAAATACGGGAAAACAGAAAGATGGGATGGTCTCACTAGGAAGTTTTAACATATATTTAACCACAGTCTTAGAAGGCAAATACGGAAGAAAAGGGACAAAGGTAATTGGACTGAGGATATTCCAGAACTGATGAAAAATAACAGGTCTATAGATTTAAAAGCTCAAAGAATACAAATTAGGATAAATTTACAAAGTCATATCTGTGTGCATCATAGTGCAACTTAACTGCACTAAGAAAAAAATTAACAGCCAAAGATTTAAAAATTACCTTCAAAGGAACAGACTTCTCAACAGCAACAATGGAAGCCAAATGAGTGGAATGAAAATGTCAGTATAAAGGTAGAAAATAACTGTCAACCTAGAATTTTATACCAGATGAAGATATCTGTTATGAATGAGGACAAAATAATCACATTTTAAGACAATTTGTTTCATTCATTCCCTGCTGACCCTCACTAAAGGAAATTTTAAAGAATGCACTTTAATATAGAAGGAAACTGATCCCAGGTGGGGTTTTGAGATGCAAAAAGAAATGAAGAGAAAAACAGGTGAGCAAATGTAACATTTTATACCAAACAATAAAAATGTAGAGCTGTTAAGATAGGCTTAAAATACCAGACAAGACTGATAAGTAAGTCAAGAGAGAGTAAAAAGGATTGAGGTATTAGGGTGAAGGTTTTGGTTACTCTCGTGAATATTGTAAAATCTAGCGGAATCATAAAAATACAACATTTGATTCCAATACTAGTAGAAAATTTTAAGCAAAGAGGTTAATTAAAAAAGAGGGGTGAGACCAAAAAAAGATGGTAAATCTTCCCAAAAAATACCAATATTTACATTTAAGTTAATTTCACTAAATGACAAAGATTGTCAGACAGTGTCTGTTCGGGCTGCTATAACAAAGTACCACAGACTGTGTGGCTTTTAAACCACAAAAATGTAATTCTCAAGTTTTGGAGGCTGGAAGTCCAGAGTGATTGGAGATCTGCATTGTTGGGTGAAGGCTTTCTTCAGGGTTGCAGACTTCTTGTTGCATCCTCCCATGGCAGAAGGGGCTGGGGAGTCATGTGGGGTCTCTTTTATAAGAACACTAGTCCCATTCATGAGGGCCCCACCCTGATGACCTAATCACCCCCCAAAGGCCCCCCACCTCCTAACACCATTACACTGTGTATTAGGATTCCAACCTGTGAATTTTGGGGAAACACAAACATATAGACCGTAGCACATAGGGTGAAAGTACAAAACCCCACTATGTTGCTGCTTACAAAAGACTCAAATATAAGGACACAAAGTCCGAAAGTAAAAGAATGGAAAGAAGTTATATGAAGCCAGTAGAAAACTGGTGTAGCTCTACTAATATTAGATGGAACAGAGACTTCAAGGCACAAACCATTCCTAGAGATAAAGGGAGGTGTTACATTAAGACAAGTTTCAGGGAAGAAAAAACACTGGGAAGATAGAACAGTTATAAGTTAGGATCTACCTAATAAATATGCAGAACTCAAAGGAGAAATATAAAATCCACAATCATGATGAGAGATTTTTTTTCACCTCTCTTTAGTTAATAGGACAAGCAGACTAAAAATTGGTAGCGACACAGATTTAAACAATAAGATTAACAAACATTCTAACGCATATGCATGGAACATTGCACCAGTGTATCAAGGATGCATATTTTTTGTCAAGAACACATGAAACATTTTCAAATATTGATCTACACAATGGCATGTGTCAATTATATTCCAATAAAGCTGGGGGTGGGGTGGGGTTGACATATATGCTGGACCATAAAGTAAATCTCAACAAAATTTAAATAATTGAAATTAAATTAGAAAGTAATAATAAAAAATACCTAGAACATGTCTATTATATTCAGAAATTTACAAATACACTTTAAAATCATGGTTCAAAGAAGAAAGTATTTTCAACTGAATGACAATGAAAATACTACATATCAAAACCAGAGGGATATTGCTTAGGCAGTGCTTAGAGAGAAATTTACAGCCTAGAAAGATAGTTCAGAAAATCAGAAAACCTGGTAATCACCAAAGCAACATCTCAAAAAGTAGAACAATCAAAATAAATCCTAACAGAAGGTAAAATAAGGCAGTAATAAAGAGCAGAAAAAAACAAAATAGAAAAATATAGAGAACAGAGCCAAATGTCTGTTTCAAATCTGGTGAGACTGATCAAGAAAAAAAGAGAAAGTGTGAATAACCAAAGTCAGGAATAAAAAGGGGGAATGCAGAGAACTGTAAATTTTTCTTCTCTGAACATACACTGACCTCCTTGCTCTCTGCTATTCTGAGAGAATAGCTCACTCCTAAATTCCTGAGTCAACCATTCCGGGAACAGGATGTAACAGGCACAATGAGCCAAATCAGGAAGAAAAACTAATTTCTGTAAGATTGCAATACCGACCTGACCAAAACCCACCAAAATCGCAGTGTTCAGTGCTGCTTTTGTTTCTTTCCCCTATAAAACCGCTTTCATTCCTCAAGTTTGATGAGACATTCCCTTTAAAACTCCCTGTTGCAACAGTTTGAATAAATTCCCTTTTAGTTGAAGTCTCAGCGAATTTCTAAAGTTTTATGTTACAAATGCTACAGACATTAAAACAATAAGATGTTATGTCACAATTTTTTGCCAATAAATTAGAAATTTTATGTGAACTGAGAAAATTCCTAGGGAGGAGAAAAACTTAACCAAAACTTACTAAAGGTCTCACAGCTTATGGATGTGGGGAGTATGGGAAAGACTCTGAAACGAGTTCAGTTCGTATGGAATTCACAGGAGGAGCAAGCGGAGGGAGGAGCAATAAAACAGGAAGGGAAAACCTTAATCAACAGTGAGTTTAGAAAAGGCTTCCATAGGAGTGTGCTCTCTATTTCTAGCAAATTTGTCGGAAAGTGAAAGCCTGAAAAATAATTTCATCTTGGTTTATGTACAGAGACACTAAGGGTGAAATGGTACTGAATACCAGTCATGCAATGCAAGGAACTTTTCCCTCATGAGATTCAAAACTGAGAAATGGTCACCTGAGGATCAGTTAGCTGAGAACAGACAGTGGGGACGTGAAGTCTGCATCAGGAACTTAAGGTTTCCCAGGGAATTCCTTGGGAGGTCTCTCCATGCCTCTTCCCCAGATTCAGCTGAGGGCCTTGGCTGGAGACATGCAGAAGGAAGTCAGAATACTTAACTCGATTCTTCTTTCCATTGAGTGTTCCCATTTAGACCTGGCAGTTCTTCTCAGGCTATGAATAGTATCAGTTATACTCAGGAAGGAGTTTATGTGAATCCCATGTAGAGAGGTGACATAGTGTAGTAGCCAAGAGAACAGTCTTTCCGCCATGAAGCCTGGGTTCAAATAATGACTCTTTCACTTATTCCCGGATGACTTTAGACAAGTAACTAAACCCTCTGTTTTTTGCTTGTGTGTCCTCATCTACCTCTTGTTGGGATAATAATAGTAACAACCTCAGAGGTTGTAATGAAGGTTGGAAAAGTTAGTGTTATTAGAGCCCTTAGAAGTGTGCCTGGACTGAGAAGCATTTGTAGAAGGGTGTGGGAAGTAAGTCTGGCAGTGTGGTGGCCCCTGTCCAAGGACTCGAACATCTGGACACTCAGGCAATGGAATGTAGGCCCTTCCTCAAGCCAAGAAAATCCTCCAAGGACCACCCTACACAGTATTTGAGAAAAAAAATTTTCTTGCATAAGTTTACTCAGTGGTATCTTGCTTCTAAGCAAGCAATCCACTGTTTCTAAGCAAACATGCTTTGTCTTTTTTATTCTGGAAAGGGGTCAACAGGAGGAGCCTCCAGCTCTAGTCCAGTGATTAAGAGTATGGGTGGGTCAAGGGCTGCTTCACACTTTCCTTGCTGGCTAGGCAGCCTGCCCACTCATGTTGTGCACATTTTGCTCCCCACTTCCTCCCCACCTCTATGTTTTCTTGGCAATAGATGTGCTGGCGATTACTGAAGTAAGGGTTGGTGAGAGCCAGGCATCCACCATCTTAACCATGGGGTAAGTGTTCCTTAAGTTCTCAAAGAATAAAAGGAGGCCCTGGGATGGGCAGGAGAAGTTCCTCTGGTCTTGGATGCAAACCTTAGGGCCAGTATTTCAGTGAATGCAATAATTATGTCCATAATTTCCCCATCTGTAAAATGAGGGAAAAGACCCAACTCACAAGGTTGCTTTGAGGATTAATGAAAAAGCACTTGGTATTTTTGTAAAACTTCATACGAACAATATTGTCAAGTTGACTAATGATCTATCCCATTTTTTTAAAGTTAAAGGAAGGTAATAATGAAGATGAGAGCAAAAATCAATGAAACAGAAAGCAACACAACAGAGAGGATCAAAAGTCAAGGTTGGCACTTTAAAAAGAGAATTAAAATTCGTAGACCTCTGGTGTGATAAGAAAGAACAGAAAGCACAGATAATTACAACAGATCCCATAGGTTATTTAGAAGTATATTTTTAATTTCTAAACATATAGGGACTTCTTAGTTATATTTTTTGTTATAACATTGTGGTCAGAAATCATACTCTATATGATTGCTGTCCACTGAAGTTTGTTGAGATTTGTTTATGGCCCAGTGTGTATTTGACCTTAGTGAAGGTTCCACGGGCACTGGAAAAGAACATGTGTTCTGCAAATGCTGGGTGCAGTCACCTAGATAAAGACATTAGATCAATTTTGTAATGTATTGTTCAGATCTTCTCTGCTCCTTATGAATTTTTATCTGCTTGTTCTATTGATTAATGAGATAATTGTTGAGTTATCCATTTCTATTTATAGTTCTGTGAATTTTGCTTTATATATTTGAAGTCATGTTATTAGGTGCATGCAAATACAGAATTTTTATATCTTCCTGGTGTATTGAAACTTTAAGAAGTAAACCTCTGTCTGTAGTAATGCCTTTGGCTTATTTAGGCTATTTTTTTTTTCTGGTATTAATAACATCAGCTTCTTTTGATTATTGTTACCTGGCATAGCTCTTTCCATCCTTTCACTTTCAACCTTTCTGTGTCCTTATTTTAAATGTGCCTCTTGGAAATAGCATATAGTTGTTGTTGTTTTAAGTTTGATAACTTTTTTTAACAAGAGCATTAGGTCTTTAGTATACAACTTCTGTTATGTTTTGGTTTCAATCTTATTCACTGATTTTATTTATCCCACATAATCTTAAGTCCTGTTATCTCTTTTCTTGCTTTCTTTCAGGTTGGATTAGAATTATTCTATTAGAATTCTATCACAATTATTCTGTTATTCTATTTTTTCCTTGTTTATTTGGAAGTTGTACACTTTTTCTGTTCTTTTAATGGGCAAGGAATTAAAAGATCCATTCTTGACTTATCAAAGCCTAGTGATAATTGATACTCTATCTTCATCCTAGACAATGCAAGGATCTTAGAATACTTTAACTATTTATCTCATCTTATATGCTATTGTTTTTGTGAATTTTAATTATGTATGTATAAATGTATAGATATGTATTAAAATACATTATTATTATTTTCTACACCAAATATTTATTTAGATTTATCCATGTATTTACTGTTATAATTACTTTCCATTGCTCTTCATTCTTCTCTCCCTCCCTAACCTTCCTTGTGCGGTCATTTTCCTTGTGTCTGAAAAACATTCTTTAGAACGTTCTGTCCTGTTAGAGGTAGAACCTTCCAACTTTTGTTTGCCTAAAAACAGCTTATTCCACTTTTGTTCTTTTTTTTTTTTTTTTGGAATTGAATAATGCCATTTATTTTTTTTTTATTACTTAATTAATTTGGCTGTGTTGGGTCTTAGTTGTGGCATGCAGGATCTTTCATTGTGGCACACGGGCTTCTCTCTAGTTGTGGCACATGGGCTCCAGAGCATGCTAGCTCAGCAGTTGTTGCACGCGGGCTTAGTTGCCCTGCATCATGTGGGATCTTAGTTCCCCAACCAGGGATCGAACCCACGTCCCCTGCATTGGAAGGCAGATTCTTAACCACTGGACCACCAGGGAAGCCCCCCACCTTCGTTCTTAACAGATATTTTTTCTGGGAATAGAATTCTAGGTTGAGCATCACATTCTTTTGTCACATTGGAGGCATCAAGCCACCAATTTCTGACTTCTGCTCTAGCTGGTGAGCAGTCAGCTGTTCATCTGCCTGTTTAATATGTTCTATTGTTAATGGCTTCTTTAAGATTTTTTCTCTGTCTTTAGTTTATTCCAGTTTTACTATGATATGTTTAGGTGTGGATTATCTTTTTAGTAAGTAATCCTGCTTGGGATTCTTAGGGCTGTTAAATTTGTAGATATGTATCTTTCTTCAGTTTTGGTAAATTTTCAGCCATTGTGTGCTTGAATATTAGTTCTATACCATTATCTTTCTCTTTCCTTCTGGGACTCCAAATAAAGGTATGTTAGACCTTCTCACTGTATCTCTTATGCCTCTTAATCTCTCATTTCCATCCCTTTGTCCCCTCACTCCCTACCCAGGCTTCATTCTGGATATAACTTATCTTCCAGTTCACTGTGTAATCTGCTATTAAATATATACTCTATTTTTCAGTTATGGACTTTCCATCTGCCTCCTTTCTTATAATTTGCCAAATTCTCAAATTTGTGTTTTATTTCCTTGAGCATTGTTATTTTAAAAGCTGTATCTGTATCAGCTTTCTCTGATCCCTGAGTATGTCACCAATACCTTGCATTAGATTCCCTCCATCCAAATACTTAGAGTGGTTTATATGTTCCTGGTTGGAACCTGACTGTCACACTGCTATCTGCCAAGCTCTCAACGCTGCACCTTATAACATTCTACAGAATTCTTTCACAGCCTTTCCTTAGACTTTTTAAATCTTTTAGCAAAAGGGAACTTGGTTCAAGACCTTTAGAAGTTGTGGTCTAAAGCCAAGTAACTCACTGCATATTTTATACCATAATTTATTTAACCAGTCACCTAATGATAAACACTTCAGTTGTTTCCAGTTTTTTCTAGTATAAACAGTGCTGCAATAAAATATATTTCCTTACCCTCAGCAGAACTGCTAAGAAAAATTTGCTTTTAAATTTTTGATAGATATTGTAAAATTGCCTTCCAAAAATATTACAACGTATAATTCCAATCATGGTGTGTGAAACTTTCTGTTTCCCATACCTTCACCAACACTAGGTGTTACACACGTTTTTCACCTTTGCCAAGCTGATATTTGACAAATGGTATCATGCTGGGTTGTTTTTTATTTTCAAAATTAAAAAAAAAACCTTGAAATAGTCTCAAAGAAAAATGGAAATTACAGTTTAAAACTGTTTTTTTCCCTGAATCATTTAAGAATTAAGTTCCTCATTAATCAAACATCAAACAAGGCACCTCATTACATCTGAATACTTTTAGTGTATATTTCCTACAAGCAAGGACTTCCTACATCACCACCACACAACCATCAAAATCAGGAAATTAACACGGATTCATTACTATGAATGCTCTGACTCCATCCAGATTTCTTTAATTGTTCCAATAATGTCCTTTGGAATAAAAAGATCCAGTTTAGAATTGTGCATTGCTAATTCATTTTTGCTCCTTTGTAGTTTCTTTCGATCTAGAATAGAGCCTTAGTCCTATTCTCAAACTTGAGCAAGTGTCAGAATCACATGGATGGCTTGTTAAACACAGACTGCTGGGTCCCAGAGTTTCTGATTCAGCAGGTCTGGGTTGGCTGAGAATTTGCATTTCTATTAGTTCTTAGGAGAGGCAGATTCTGTTGGTCTGGGGACCACATTTGGAGAACTGCTGTTCTAGAACCTCTCCACATTAAAGTCCTCCACCCCTGACTGGTCCCCGAGAGTTCACGAGGCAGTCAATAGGCTTGTGCATAAGGTGGAAAGTCAACACATAGTCTTGTCTTCTTAAAATTTAAAATAATGCTTCATACCATTAATAGGTACTTCTTTAAAAAAGGAATTACCAAATTTGGTTGTATTAGTTTCCACTTGCTGCTGTAACAAATCTCCAAAATTTGGTGGCTTAAAACAATATAAATGTATTATCTTAGAGTTCTGGAAATCAGAAGTCTGAAATGGGTCTGAAATCTGAAATTGTGCTAAAATCAAGGTATCAGCAGGAGTTGCATTCTTTTTGGAGGCTTTAGAGGAGAATCCATTCCTTGCCTTTTTTAGCTTCTACAGGCTGCCTGAGTTCCTTAGCTCATGGCCCCCTTCCATCTTCAAAGCAAACGATGGCCAGACAAGTCTTTCTCATGCTGCATCACTCTGATACTGACTAACTCTCCTGCCTCCCTCTTTCACTTATAAGGACCCTTGTGATTACACTGGACCCAGGGGGATAATGCAGAATAACTACCTCATTTCAAGGTCCTAAACATCTGCAAAGTCCCTTTGCCATGTAAGGTAACATATTCACAGGTTCTAAGGATTAGGATGTAGACATCTTTGGGGTCCATTTTTCTGCCTACCACAGTGGTGAAAACCACTAGCTGTGTATCAAACTCTGTTCTCTCCTGTGGGCACACAGCTAGACTAACATCTTCCAGCCCTTTTTATAGTTGGTTGAGGATACATGACTAAGATCCCTCCAAAGGAATGTGAACAGAAATGTGTGTTCCTTCCATGCCAGGTCCATGAGAACTTCCTTTGCATGCTCTGCATGTTCTTCCCATTTTCTCTAGACCTTAGAGGATGATGGAGCCTGTGTGCCTAAATGATCACCAAGAGGGGAACTAACCACTGACCTGAATACCCATCCTGGACTGCTAAGGGTGCAAGAATTAAATTTCTATAGCATAGAGACTACCCTGTAAAGCCATTGTATTTTGAGTCTACTTGTTATAGAACTTAGTCAGTCCTAACTAATACACTAACAAATGAGCATATTTCTTTTTTTTTTTGAATTTTATTTTATTATTTTTTATACAGCTGGTTCTTATTAGTTATCTATATTCTACGTATTAGTCTATATATGTCAATCCCAATCTCCCAGTTCATCCCACCACCAGAGACTATTTCTTGATTCTCAATGCCCATTTTTCATAAGACCTAACCTCCTATTTCCCTAAGAAGACTGAGGTCATCTGAAATAGGCAAACACAATTTTTCACCTCTCCCCTTCAAACATTTATCGTGCAACAGGTACAGGGCAGGTACACTACTAAGATCTGTGATGCCTGCTTTTTTTTGTCTCTTTGAGCATACTTTACTTTCTTTCTTGTTGCCTTTTCTAAACCAGGTCTCCTTCCTTCAACTTTACTCCCCTCCCCACCTTCTCAACTTTCTCCTCTCCACTGGCTCCCTGGCTTCCACTTTCAAACATGCTGGCTTTGACCCCAGTGTTAAGTCAGCCTTCCTTTACTCTGTTGTACCCTGAAATACTTCTCTTTTCATGTGCTTCCTTGCACTGTCAGACTTCAGGGAAGAGTGGATGACAGCTGGGACCTCACTTTTCTCCCGCTCTACACCTCTTTTCCACCATTCAATCAGGTTTCCACATCTGCTTATCTAACTGAAATTTCCTGAGCCCCTCCTTGGTGCTAGGGATGAGGAAAGAGTGAGAGGGTTGCTACCCTTATGCTGTTTCATTCCAGTATGTAAAAGCATTAGATGGTCATGACAATGACAGGGAGACAGGTAAGCAATGGTGGTAGAAATGATAGAAATCCAGAGGTAGGAGGGAGTGGAGACTGACCTGGTTTGGAGGCTCAGGGAAAGATAAAATGAAGAGGCCGTGTTCAAGCTGACAGATGAGGGCTGATGGCTGAGGTTGAGTAGGTGTTAGCCAAGCAAAGGAGGAGGGAGAAATTTACAGGTAGATGGACGCACAGCTAGAGAAAGACTGACTTTGGAAGGCACCAGCAAGCACACATGGTAATTGGGGTCAAGGACGGGTGTGAAAGAGAGAAGGAGAGTGCTCTGGGGACGGGGTAGGGGGTGGGGGCTAGGAGCTGGTGGTGGGGTAAGGAGAGGAGTTGTTAGGGTGCAAAATGAGGCATGGGGGGTCTGGGGGGTGCTCCTGAAGTCATAGCTCAGACCCCAATCCCTGCCCCTGCACTTTCGGAGCCTCCAGAAGTGCAATCCAGACCACCCTGCTCCCTGCTCCACAGCTCTAGGAAGCAGGGGACTCAGATTTTGACTAAAGGCCCATTCTAGCTTATCAAACCATGAGAGAAACCAAGAAGGAGGATGAGAACTGCGGCTCCTTTTCTCCTAGCTTGTTCTCCAATGATTTTTCCCCTGGCTGCCCTGTCTCCTGCAGAGAAGAGGGCCTGCATGTACGGGGCTGCTAGCCAGGAAGCCCTGGATCTGATTCGCTCTCCTGAGGGCCTAAGCGCCAAGCTCTCCTGGGGCCGCCCCACAGGGATCCCAGATACGGGAGTGAGGAGGAGGGTGAGCACTGCGGAAGAGCGCTTGGCGCATAACGACCCCACCCGTATCCTGCATTTAGAGACAAACACCAGCATAGTTTTTAACAGCTCAAGGCCATGTCCCTGAGGATGACTACTCCAGCCCCATGAAATCCCTGCCTGGGAAAACTCAAAAGAATGTTCTGTTTGTTCCAGCCAACACTTGAAGATAGGGTCCCTGTCTCCCAGTCTCTGTAGGAGGGTAGGAGCCTAGCTTCCATAACTGTCAGCTAGCAAATCCCAATGGCTTAATCACGCTTTTTGTTTGTTTCCATTTCCCTGACTCTGCTCCCACCCTTCCTCATTTCCTCCTCCCTCCTCCCTCATTCTCCCTTTAAAATGCCCAGTTTTACACAAATTGAAGTAGAGTTTAGTTTACACTGGACCCTCTTCCCTATTGCAATAGTTATCGAATAAAATCTGTCCTTACTGCTTTGATTAGTATCTAGCTTTATCTTTGACAGCTGGAAAGTAGTATTTCACCCACCTCCCCCATCACCACCAATTAGGATGGTGATCGATGCTTTAAGTGAGATCTTAAATGAAGGTAGTTTAGACAAGATGAAGGTCTGAAACAGCAGCTCAGGGCTGCATTGGTGGCTCTGCAATCTTCAGGGACTCAGGCTCCCATTATCTTGTTACTCAGCCTTCTCTTGTGCTGCTTCCTTCCTGTGGGCCAAGGAGGCTACCCCAGATCCAGCCATCTGATCTGCATTCCAGTCAGCAGGAGCTTCTTGGAGGAGCAGGATGTGACAGGCACACTTGGCTCAAGGGGAGATCAGCATTTGCCTTGAGGGGAGTCCTGGAAATGGGGTGGGGGCAGCCATGAGACCTGACAAATACCATTCTCATGTCAGAAGAAGAGCCAGATATGGGGATAACTAGCCCCCCCTCCCGTCCCACCTCACCTAGTACCTCTGAGGACAGTGGGTGAAGGGGGACTTTGGTGGTAATTACTGGGGGAGAGTGAAGATGTGGCACATCCACTGTGAAGACGTTTCATGAAGAAACCCAGTAACTGCCCTTGAAGCAAAATGAAATTTTTCTATCTTGGTATTCTTATTTTCTCCTGAGGTTGAGAACTGTTAGGTATGAGTGGGGAAGAGAGATTGGGTGGGGGGAGGGTGGGAAAGCGATGAACTTCCTATGTGAGGAGGTGGAGCCTGGCTTTGGACAGTACCACCACTCACCTCAGATTCCCCTGACTGAGTCAGAATGGTCATGGCCAGGGGTTCAGGCATAGTTCCAAGTTGTAACAAGTGCTTTCGGCTGAGTCACCTCACTGATTTGAGCGTCTCTCTTCTTTTTAAGAAGAAAAACTGATTTCTCAGATAGAAATTTAGATAGAAACCTCAAATAGGTGATAGGGGATCTTCTCAGGTAGAGAATAGAAAACTGGGGTGTTGCCCACTGGGTCAGATTCTTATGAAGGATTTGAATAACCTCCAAAGAATTAGGTATGGCAGAGACTCCTAGCTACTCGGAGGCACCCAGTCTTGCCTTCCTCCACGTAGTAATCAGATCCCTCCCTGCAGTTTTTGGCAGGGCATGTGCCCAGCTTCCCTTCAAGCTTTTGGACAAAGGGATGTGGGCAGAATTGAAGGAGCAGAATTGAAGAACTTTCAGGTAGTGTCCTTTAAAAAAAAAGCTTTTTAGCCCTCTGCTTCTTCTGCCCCTTCCACCTGGCTGGGAAACGGGACAACTGAAGTGGCACTGGAGTGACATCTTGGATCCACAGGCGGATGCCATGTATTGATGATGGCAATGCCAACATTCCTGCCTCAGTACCCAATGACCTTGTGGAGCAGTTCAGCTAGTGCTCTGTACCGTCTACCTGCCCATCTCTGTACTGTTACCTAAAAGAGAAACGGAGGCCTGTCTTGTTAAAGCCAATGTGTTTGGGGTCTTTTTGTACAAGTGGCTTAGCCAGTTGCCTAACTAGAAAACCAAGTCTAAAAGGAGCACTGTTTGATACCCTCTACGTTACTTACTCCAAGCCTTCAGCAACACTCAACTTATGAAAGACCATGTTGCTTATTATGACACATGTCCCCATGTGGCTTTGGCCCACTTTTAAAACGTCCTCAGTTCCACCCCAATGGAGAAATCTGTAGCCTGGCTGGATGAGAGTATCAGAAAAGTTGGTTTGTCCAATCAGTCAGATGCTAATTTATAAACTGACACAGGAACACAAAGCAAATTAGTAGAAAATATGATTTCTGTTCCTTTTTCTCCTTGCATCATTTCCTGCCAACTCCCACCTTTTCTTTATTCTTATCACTCTTCCTCACTTCTCTTTCCCCTTGGTTTTTCTCTGGAGTGCCTAAATAAGTTGTTCAAACGTGTGCCATTCCATGGGTCATCAATGATGGCTCATGGAAAAGTAGGAAGGCAAAGCATCCAGGACACAGCTGACTGCTGGCAACTCAAGCGCCAGGAGATGGTGAAACCACATGAGAACTATACACTGTAGCAGGGAATTTTCTTCTTGTTGATACACTGCTCAGTTTCAGAAGGAAAACAAAAAGGGTGGAGAGTCACCTGCAAATAAAAAGCATCAGTAAAAATACTGATACGTAGAGTGTTCAATGAACCTTCTTTTCAAATTGAAAACTTAATAATTGTCACCATTTGTCAGGTGTAAGTCTAGGTGTCTCACATATATGATCTCTTAATTTTTACAGATCCACTCAAGGTAACCATTCTTATTCCCATTTTACAAATTAGAAAACTTGAGTTCATATGAGTAAGATTTGGGATTTGAACCCACCTTTGACTTTTCCCCCCCATATCACTCTGCCTCCCACTTTAGACAAGAAATATAAAGTGTTAAAAACTAGCCTTGGAAGATGTGATGTTTAATTTCATGTGTCAGTTTGGCTGGGCCATGGTGCCTAGATATTTGGTTAAACATTATTTTGGATGTTTCTGTCAGAGTCTTTTTGGATGAGATTTACAAACTGATTGACTTTAATATGGGTGGGCCTTGTCCAATCAGCTGAAGGCCTGTATGGAACAGAAAGACTGACCTCCCCTGAGCTAGAAGGAATTGTGCCAGCTGTGAGCCTTTGGACTTGAACTGCAACATCAACTCTTCCCTGCAGCTCTCCAGCCTGCTGGCCCACCGTGCAGATTTTGGACTTGCCAACCTCCATAACTGCATGAGCCATTTCCTTAAAATCAATCACTCTCTTCTCCTTTTCTTCCTCCTCCCTCCTCCCCCTCCTCCTCCTCCCCCTTTTCCCCTTCTTCTTCTTCTTCCTCTCTCTCTCTCTGACGCACGATAAGTAGATAGATAGATAGACAGACAGACAGACAGACACATGCTCTTTATTCTGTTTCTCTGGAGAAGCCCAACTAATACGAGGAGGAGAGAGAATTATAAAATGGAGGGAAGAAAACTCAGAAATGAGTTCTCAGAAATGAATGGTGGTAGATTGCAACCGACAAGAATCAGAGAGAAAGTGAAGGAAGTTGATTTACCGCTGTATGCTGCTCTGAACTGCTTTCCTGCAAATTTCAGGGATTACTCTGAGGATGGCACAGCCACACACATACTCAGGAGGTAAGTGAGCTCATCTAAAAAGGCTGAGGCCAGAGCAGAGTCCTCTCCTAGTTTATAACTATGCATCTGTGGCAGAGTTCCTCTTCCTGGCTTTGTAGGAGGACTACTATTCCCACTTTCCTTTGCAGTTAAGGGTGATCATGTGACTGAGTTCTGGCCAAGGAAATGTGGATGGTGTGATATAAGCTACTTCCTGGCTTGGTGCATACAAAATTCTGTAATCTTCCAGCTCTCTCTTCCACTGTTCCAGAAACCTGGGAAGTTTATATTTCAAAATTAGTTGACTAGAAGATGTAGGAGGGCCACCAGCACCATATTAGACTTTGCATGAGCAAGAAAGAGACCTTTAAGCACATTAACTCACTGAGATTTGGGGTTTATTTGTTCCCTTCTCTAGGCTACTCTGTCCTAAGGAAGGCAACATCCATTAGTCTCTGTCTTGCTTTTGCCCACTGTCACTTCCTCCAAGGCCTAGCACAATGCCTGGCACAGAGAAGACACTCAGTAAATACTTGTTGAATGAATGAATGAATGGTGTACTAGCTAACTATGGTTCTAAGATGCCATAACAGAGATGCAAAAATCCAGCAGTGTAAATGACAATTGTGTAACAGTCCAGAGGTAGGACTGGCAAGACAGCTGTGCCATCTGCCTCTGGGCCAGATGACTGCTGCAGTCCCACCATGCCCCCAGGTGATGGGCAGGGGAAAGACAGGGCATTCCCAATCCTTACAAGGGCAAGGCTGCACACATTGCTTCCCCTCATATCCCTTTGGCCAAAACTTAGTTGCAAGGACACACCAAGCTGCAAGGAAAGCTGAGGTCAATTGAATGATCTGCATGCAATTCTTCCTCTCCTCCCTGCTCTTGGCGATGTTCACCAGGATGGAGAGTACTTCACTACCCCATTGATTTTGGGCTTCGGCAAGAGGCATATGTGGCAGAAGTGACAGTATATCAGTTCTGAGCCAAGGCCTTAAATGGCCCCTTGTGTTTCTGTTCGCCCTTCTGGCACAGCTGCCACCCTACATTGAGAAGAGCCTGCCCCAGGTAGCCATTGGTCCAGAGGATGAGAGACAAGTGGAGCAGCCCTAAGTCAGTTCATAGCCTGAAGCAGAGATGCCTTTGCTGACCTGAAAGAAAAATAAATGGCTTTTTTGGGAAGCTACTGAGATTTTGGGGTTGCTTATTATGCAGCATTAATGCAGCAGAAACCTAATGCTGTGGTCATGAACTCAGCCTTAACTGAAGAGTTCTACTATTAAATAGGGGGAAATGAGCATTATTAGTGTACTATGACCATTCTGTGGGTATAAGAAGGACCCCTCCCTGGATGGAGCAGAAACAGCCTGACCTGTGGGGGACTCCTTTATGAGTCCAGAGCATTGCCTAGCCAGCCTAGTTAGCATGAATATAATGTGAGGTGGCACGCTTTCCTGGGACTCTGTCATGGGTGGAGGCACTGAAGGTCGGCTGACCTGGGGGCAGTCACCTTGGTGAGAGCAGAAGGGGGTGTGGGGGTAGCAATTCTGTCTGGAGGCATCTTGGGAGTGTAAGTTGTGGGTAGGAGGAATGGTGATAATAGAAAACTCTGTCGAAACAAATGCAATAGTCACATTAACAAAAAAAGTTTGGGAGGAGTTTTCCCCATGAGTCAAGAGGTGCTGCTAATAATAGAAGCCTGAAATAACTGTGTATATTACTCTATTAGTTAATTCATGTCTATCTGTTGCCAATACAGCTGTAGAGAATGATGCTATTCCTATCTGAATCCTATACAAGATTTGCAATGCATGGAAAAGATAACTGATGCCTCTATCAGATCAATCAAAATTTACGTCTAAAATACATTTTCTCCATGGTGCCTCGGTGCCTCAATACTCACAGTTTGTGCCCTGGAAAGGTTTTTCAAAGGAAGCAGCTCTGTACTGCTTGCTGGTTATTCTGCCAACTAAGAATTGAGGTGTGCGTAATGGCATCAAATTTTTTCTCCTTGGGAAATTGCTAGAGACCTGCAAGGGGTAAAAAGCTTTTGAAAGCATAGCAATTTGGGTGTGACTATCCATTTTGAGGTGGATGAATTAATCCCTGATAAAGTATTGGCTGCTTACTGGAAACTGAGGAAAATAAAACAAGGTTTAAAACATTTCTTCAAATGTGAATATATCCTACATTTTACCTAGATTTTTTCGGTATTTATCTCCCGACATTTTATTGTGAAAATTTAAAAACACTTAACAAGTACATTATGCCTTCCATCTAGATACAATGGTTGTTAATGTTTTACCATATTTGCTCTCTCTCCTTCTTCCCCACCCCCCAACCACACATACACCAAGACACATCAGTTTTGAAACTAAGTTGTCAGTATGACATCATGATCCTTAAATAGTTCGGCATGAATCTCCTAAGAATTAGGACAATCACCTGTATAACAACAATGCCACTATCACACCTAAGAAAATTAACAATCATTCTACAATCACAACTAATATCCAAGCCATATTTATATATATATATATATATATTTTTTTTTATACAGCAGGTTCTTATTAGTCATCCATTTTATACACATCAGTGTATACATGTCAATCCCAATCTCCCAATTCATCACACCACCACCCCCACCACCCGCCGCCGCTTTCCCCCCTTGGTGTCCATACGTTTTTTCTCTACTTCTGTGTCTCAGTTTCTGCTCTGCAAACCGGTTCATCTGTACCATTTTCTAGGTTCCACATATATGCGTTAATATACAGTATTTCTTTTTCTCTTTCTGACTTACTTCACTGTGTATGACAGTCTCTAGATGCATCCACATCTCTACAAATGACCCAAGTTCTTTCCTTTTTATGGCTAATATTCCTTTGTATATATGTGCCACATCTTCTTTATCCATTCGTCTGTCGATGGGCACATATTTAAATATTTTTAATTGTCCCTTAAAGACTTCTATGCAGTTTCGCCTGTGATCTAATCAAGGTTTGTGGAGTCTATCTGGAGGTTAACCTAGAAAATCTCCCCCACCTTAACTTCTGTTTGGTTTTGACTTGTGACATCGACTTTTGAAGAGTCCAGGCCAGGGGATTTATAGAGAGTTGCACATTCTTCATTTGTCTGATTGTTTCCTGACGGTGTTCTTTAACTTTTTTCTTTTATGCCTGTATTGCCCTTAAAATGGAAATTCAGTCTGGAGGCTTGATTAGTTTTGGGTTAAACGTCATTTGCAAGAATGCTTCAGAGGCATCTCGTGAAGAGGTTCACATGTTGGGTTTTTCCACTACTAGTGATGCTAAAGGTGATGACTGGGTTGAGAAAGTGACCGCCATACTTCCATGGAGAAGCACTTGCCTGGGAACAGAGACTGAGGCAAAGTTTACATGCTAGTGTTTTATGATGGGTACGATCCCATGGGAGCCAAAAAGGGGAAAAAGAATTAAGGCAGAAAAGGAGGGAAACGAATAAAAGGTGGTTCATTGCTGAGCTGGCAATGGCTTCATAAGCAGCCTGGCTGGTCACTTGGTCATGTGGGACATCTTTAGAGTTGCCGTGTGACACTATTACCTCCTGGAGGACTCCTCCAGGATAAAACCTGTGGGGTGTTGATGTATCTGTACTTCTGGACTGTGTTACTAGGTGCCTCTGGGTAGCCACTGGAAAAACCAGGGCCTCCGTGGGTCCTGCTACATTGGACCTGGCCATGGGAGCAGCTGCAGCTTCGGCCCTGGAAGGTGTAATGACAGCCTTGCCAAAGCAGAGACGTCTGTCATTGTAGGAGATGAGGTGACAAGGTGGAGGCTGGAGCTTTACAACCATCACTGGGGCCAGTTTACCCAGCAATCAGGGCAAGTGGGTCCTGAGGGACAGGCAAGGCCAAATGCATCTGTGGGGGTGGGTATACATTGCATCGGGTACCAAAGGAACATCTTCCCCTTTGAAAGTAATAATGATCTGTGGAGTGGTACTTCGCCCCTGTGGGAATAACCTATTGCCCAACCACATTTCATGTAGTGATTGTAGTACCCATTTGATTATTCTTGCCTGGGCCAGTTATTATATTGGGAGATGCAAGGTAAGGTGGCTAGTTGGACTCATTGCCACAAGAGTGTTGTTTCTAGGCTCTTTCAGGAACACAACTAGGAGACCATATATACATATATATATGGTGGGGGGAATATGAATTGTATGAGTTCATATTGTCATTGGCATTCAACATAACAGTGTTTTTTCTTAAATTCTCTTTTATTTTTTCCCTCTTATACTGGAAATTCCTTGTTCCCAATAATATTACTGTATGTACAGTCAGAGTAGAGTGTTCAGGTGACCCCAAATAAGTTTCTTTTTCATTGTTGTTTGAATAACCAATTTTACATAGAGTTGGGCCATTTATTTCTTTTAAGGTCCAACTTTAGGGCATTTTTCCTTTACAATTTACTCTTATTTCTGAATATGTAAACTACATGGTTCAAAAACCAATACTGTATAAACACGTTTAGTCAGAGAAGTCACACTCCCATGAATATCATGTCCACCCTGCTCCAAGCTACGCCTTATAGGGAACCATTTTTATTAGTTTCTGGTTTCTCCTTTCCTATACTTTTTTTTTTTTTTGCAAAGATAAGCAAATACATATGTACATCTTAATTTCCGCTTCTTTCTTATACAAAATGTGGCACAGTATATACCGTCTTGCTTTTTTTCTCTTAATATATATCAAAGGACTCATTCCATACTTTAAGGTTCATAGATAACTTAAATGCTAAAGTTTTCTAGCTGTTTACTATCTATCTATCTATCTATCTAGTCTATCTCTCTATATATATCTCAAGTGTATTAGAGTAGGCTAGTCAATGCTGCAGTAACAAGTAAACCCCCAAATATTAATGGCTTTACAAAGAAAGGTTGATTTCTTGCTTACGTAAAGTCTTATGTGGGTTGGGCAATCTTCCTTTGTCTTGTAGCCATATGAGCTAAAACATGTGCCCCCATGGTAGCCAGGTTAGGTAGCCAGGCCTAGAAATAGCCCACACCACAGCCCAGTCACACAGCCCCAAACTAACTACAAGGGACGTTGAAAATGTGGTGTCAAGTTCATAAAGAGGAAACAGAAATGGAGTTTGGTGAATATATAGCATTGTCTCTCCCATGCCAGGCTTTATATTTATTCTCTCATATAAAACCACAACAGCTCTACAGGTTAGGTACTTTGATTTTTCCCATCTTACATTTAAGGATGTAGAGGCTCCAAGGCCTTATGTGCCTGTCAAAATCACAGTGTTCCTGTGTGTCAGAATTAGTTTCAAATCCTGGTGTATCTGCCTCCAAAGCCTGTACATTCCATGGCCAACCAGTATCGTCCACTGAAAAAAGCATGGCAAATCCATTTCATCCACACATAAATGCAAAATTTGGAGAAACAGAGGTTGGAGCAATTGGTACAGGACAGTAAGTATTTATACTTAAGATTTATAAGCTATTTTCCTACAAAAGAGTTCAAGATAAAAATTAAATCCCTGGATCAATAAAGACTAAAACATCACAGGACACAATGTTTTAGTAACAGTGGATGATAAAATAGCTTTATTTATAATTTTTGAATCAAGAGCTAATTGTTATAGGAATTTTTTAAAAATTCAAAGTGAAACTGCAAACATTTTTTCTTCCTCTTTCTAAGTAAAAGCATCATATATTCTTTGCATGAGAGAAATTATGACTCTTTCAAAACCATTTAGGGTAGCTTTGGGGAATTATCCCAAGTAATCTCCATTTATTTCAAAGTCGAAAAGCCTTCCCTTTAGAGGAGGAAATAAAACAAATGTGAAAAACCACTATGGCCATTTGGACAGTGCCTTTAGTTCCACATTAACACTTATATTTAATGCCTAAGATTGGGTACAACAATATATGATTCCAATGTATGCTTTTAGTAAGTGATTACAGCAAAATGAACAACACTGGGAACTCTAAATGATTTAAATGAAGCATTGGCCATCTATATGCAGAGACTGCAGATTCCATGAAAAGATAAGGTGGTTCCAGAGGGTGATTTTTCCAGAACAAGGCAAAGCTTACCCTATCCTGTGAGTGTGAAACCAAATCATCCTGGCTGTTGATCCAATACAGTTTTCACAATAATGCCCTGCAAGTCTCAACATCATATCAGTACCTTTCAAACATTTTGGACCCTGACTACAGTAAGAAACATCATTAACTATGTACACACACAGTGACTCACAGACACAGAAGATTTTTTTGAGATAAAATTCAGGCAGTACACTCTGATCGCCTCCCCTAACCCACCCTACCCCCTACTCAAAATGCTGGCATGACCTGGGTTCACAACCTGTAGGAGTTGTGACCCACAGTTTGAAACCCCTGAGCTATTGCCTATTGCTTTGGCTGGCCAGTCAAACTAGGCTGTGTAGAATATTTCTTTTCTCTTTTTGTCTCACAGCTCCCAGAGGAAAGAGGGACCCAGTGCTTGAAGAGGGAACTGTCACCTGGGAGTTAGTAACCAAATCCCAGAGCCTGGAGAAGTCAGCACCATTTGTGGAAGCTCCCACCTTTGCCAAGACATGACAAGACCCTGCTACTTTAATACCATCCTCAAAATGTTGAGGTTCACTTAGCATGTTGTCCTGTTACTAGAAATGCCAGATTTAGCAAAACAAATTTTTAAAAAAAGGACACCCAGTTAAATTTGAATTTCAGATAAACAAGGAATAGTCTTTTTTAGTGTAAGTATGTCTCATGCAGTAACAATTATTCCATTTGTCTTTTTTTAGTGTAAGTGTGTCTCATGCAATAACAATTATTCCTTGTCTGAAGTTCAAATTTAACTGGGTGTCCAGTATTTCATCTGGCAACTCAACTGGTTGCATGCCCTGTCCCTTTACTTTGAAGGTCCTCAATCTGATGGATGGATCTAGGCTGGACAGGATGTGGGCACTGCTGCTGGGAGGAAGGGGGGACACCTATTTCAGTCCCCTTCTGCTCCCCTCAATTTTCATTGCTGGCTTCACACCCCGCAGCCCCCTGAAGTGTTTGTTCCCTTATCTGGAGGGCAGTGTATTTCAGTGGATTGGCAAGGTGGCACAAACCCTGCTCCTGCTGTGTCCACTTGACTCCTCGGTCCTCCTGGACCTTGGCATGCCAAACCTCTGGGATATATGCTGTCCCACTGCACCTCTAGCTTAGTGGCAAAGGGACAGTCACCAGCCCTATCCAGCTGTTGAACAGAACCCCAGTCTGTCCTTCGTGTAGTCATTCCAGTCTCTGCAAGTGATCTGCTCAGTGAGGGAGAGCCCACTGGGAGGACAGGAACTCACTTCCTACTTCACTCCTCCAGAGCCTGCATCCCCAAGCCCCCTCTGCCTCCCCTTGCCTCCAATTCTATACATCCCAAAGGAAAGCCTTGCCTCTCCATCGAAGCACACTCTCTGTCCCACGTAGGCCAAGTCTATTCATCCCCTCAGAATTAGGACCACTGGACTTGGTTTTTCTTCTCATTTCCCCTTCCCCACCCCCCGGCAGAAAATTGGTTAGTTAGAAATGGCTCACAAATGGATGGTTTAGTGAAGTGATTCGATCTTCCCTGCCTCCCTGCTGTTCCCAGTGGTTCCCTTAATGTTTGATTACCAAGAAGGACAAATGTCACCTCCTGGTCAAAGCTTCAGGTTGAGTTCTGAGCTCTGGGGCTTTGCAGGGCCTCCCTCCATGGCCTGGGTTGTGTTGTGAGGCTGTTGACCTGTCTGTTTCTTCAATGGGCTGTGAGCAGCCCGAGGACAGGGGCTCCACACTTGTGGAATCACACATGAAGTGCAGTCTGCTGTAGCTGGACAGAGAGGGGCAGTTGAAAAGTATGGGCCATAGTCCTTGGTATACCTTCTGTTTGCTTTCATCAAACTTTTTCAGTAAACACGCCTTCTTCCCTCTGACTACCAAGACCCAGCGAGACCTGCTGCCCAGGTCACAGTTCCTTCTGGGGCCTTCTCTCCCGCTGTTAACACTTACTCATCCAGACCTTTCTGCCAGGGCCATCTGGGTCTTCCAAAGTGGCATTTTAAAAAGTAAATAAATAAACGATTCATTGCTAATGTGTAAATGATTGTCATTGGGATACATTTGAAATTTTGTATTTTAAAGAAACTAACAGGTATTATTAAGTTCTGCTATACGTGCCTCACATTGTTAGTGTCACGTAAGGTTAAGACAGAAGTTCCTGCATTCAAGAGTCATACTGGAAGACAAGATTTAAATACATAAAAACCCATTTTAAAATGACCCAAAGAGACTAGTAGGTAATAAAATGCATTTCAAGTGGCTTATAAAGGTCATATAATGACACTGTGTTTCATCATCTGTGGAGGACTTGATAAGGTTATTCCTGAGGTTTCTTTATTCCAAATAAATCACCAAGTAGATCTTTCAAATTTTATAATGTATAATAAAGTAACATGATATGGTACTCACTATGTGCCAGGCACCATTGCTGGCAACTCCTTCAGTCTTTACAAGAGTACCATGAGGTGGCCATTATTCATTTCCCATTTGGCAGGTGGGGGAAACTTAGGCATTGAGAGGTTAAAGAATTGCCCACGGGCACAGAGCTTTGTGGTGGAGCTGGCAGTTGAATCCAAGGCATGAGGACCTTGAGTGTGAACATAATGGCTGTGCCATGCATGGCATCTCTCTACACAGACCTAAACTTGCACTTTCCTGTACTTTTCAGATTGCACTTCTTTACTTTTTAAATGGGAAAACCATGTATTATTCTTGGAATGCCTATTCTATTTTCCATTACCCCACAAACTTGGCCGTCTTTGTTCAAACCTGTACAATCTGCAACCAAGTTTCTAACATTTTCTTGGCTGTATCTCTTCTCCAGGGATTTGGTTGAGTGGAATCTATAAATTTCATTCAGATTTGAGCCCAAAGTCCTGCCTCATCCACTACACCACATTTCTTCTTTTTCTCAAAATTTATCAGGTTAAATCTTCAACATTTTGTATTTTTCTTTTCTACCTTTCTTTCTTTCTTTCTTTCTTTCTTTCTTTATTTTTGGCTGTGTTGGGTCTTCATTTCTGTGCGAGGGCTTTCTCTAGTTGTGGCAAGTGGGGGCCACTCTTCATCACGGTGCGTGGGCCTCTCACTGTTGCAGCCTCTCTTGTTGCGGAGCACAGACTCCAGACGCGCAGGCTCAGTAGTTGTGGCTCACGGCCTAGTTGCTCTGCGGCATGTGGGATCTTCCCAAACCAGGGCTCAAACCCGTGTCCTCTGCATTAGCAGGCAGATTCTCAACCACTGCGCCACCAGGGAAGCCCCTCTACCTGTCTTTCTTAATTCTGATTCCACAGCCTCCCTGGGAGGATTTCCATGCTAAAGGTCTTCACTGAAACTGTGATTTCTTCTGTGGCTGCTCACACGTCTACTACACCCTGCAGCTGCTCACACTCCACCGGAGTCTCTCAAGATACTGCTGGGGGTGAGGTGGAACTGAGGGATGAGGAAAGGAGTGAGACTAGGGACAGCTGTACGACAGTGAATTCCAATACAAGGCAAAGAAGAATCAGCGCTGACAGCTACTGAGATTTCAAGGAGGGAGTGGCATTTGAGCTGGTAATAGAGGACTTCTGAGGACTTTGGTGAGTGGAGAAGGAAGAGGTGGCACCCCAAGCTGAGGGAGGGGAGATGAATCTGGAGTCTCTGTGCTCCTCAGACCAGCCAGCCCTGATCTCTTCCCTGGAGCAAACTGCCTCTGGTTTTTCAGGTACTGACAAAGCCCAGAAAAAAAAGTAAATCAAATGTTTTACTTGAAATCTTCTCCTCGCTCTGGGTTGCAGCTGAGTAATGTGATCCATTTCATACATCACACCCAATTCTCTACTGAAATTCCAATTATTTTTCGCCCACTCAAGAAGGCATGTCAGAATGCAAGTTTAATATTCCCCGAGACGTGACCTCAAATGGGTCTGATTTATTTAAAAGCAGCAATCATCTGAAAAGCTCAGTCCTTTAACAGTTACCAGGAGTGAATCAGTGCATGACACAATGCAGAGGTGATTGCCACACAGCAGTGAGATAACTGGGAGGTGGCAGGCAGAGGAAGGAGTGGATTAACTCCAAGAAACTGGTGGCTCCTTAAAAAAATTTTTTACTTTTTGCCATGAACAGTTTCCAAATGATACCTAATGAGTGTTTGCTAGGGGTGTTGGATTATCTTTAATTTCTGTTCTTCCATTATTCTGGAGAAGTCTAATATTGGTTTGGGGGTGGGGGGTAGGGCATGTGAGAACCACACCTTTGTCCCAAAACAAGGTGGAAAACAGTGAATCACACACCTAGCAAAAGATCAGAGATGGTATTTTTTTTTAGCATAAAAAAAGTTTTATTAGAATGGTTCAAATATGGTTGTAATACTTTCAAGGTGGAAATGCTATGATTTCCTGACTGCTAGTGTATATTTCCTCATGACTCAGAATTTTTTTTTTTTATACAGCAGGTTCTTATTAGTCATCCATTTTATACACATCAGTGTATACATGTCAATCCCAGTCTCCCAATTCATCACACCACAACCCCCACCCCCTGCTGCTTTCCCCCCTTGGTGTCCATACGTTTGTTCTCTACATCTGTGTCTCAATTGCTGCCCTGCAAACCAGTTCATCTGTACCATTTTTCTGGGTTCCACATATATGCATTAATATACGGTAATTCTTTTTCTCTTTCTGACTTACTTCACTCTGTATGACAGTCTCTAGATCCATCCACGTCTCTACAAATGACCAAATTTCATTCCTTTTTATGGCTGAGTAATATTCCATGGTATATATGTACCACTTCTTCTTTTTCCATTCATCTGTCAATGGACACTTAGATTGCTTCCATAACCTGGCTATTGTAAACAGTGCTGCAATGAACATTGGGGTGCATGTGTCTTTTTGAATTATGGTTTTCTCAGGGTATATGCCCAGTAGTGGGATTGCTGGGTCATATGGTAGTTCTATTTTTAGTTTTTTAAGGAACCTCCATACTGTTCTCCATAGTGGCTCTATCAATTTACATTCCCACTAACAGTGCAAGAGGGTTCCCTTTTCTCCACACCCTCTCCAGCATTTGTTGTTTGTACATTTTCTGATGATGCCCATTCTAACTGGTGTGAGGTGATACCTCATTGTAGTTTTGATTTGCATTTCGCTAATAATTAGTGAGGTTGAGCAGCTTTTCATGTGCTTCTTGGCCATCTGTATGTCTTCTTTGGAGAAATGTCTATTTAGGTCTTCTGCCCATTTTTGGATTGGGTTGTTTGTTTTTTTAATATTGAGCTGCATGAGCTGTTTATATATTTTGGAGATGAATCCTTTGTCTGTTGATTCGTTTGCAAATATTTTCCCCTATTCTGAGGGTTGTCTTTTCGTTTTGTTTATGGTTTCCTTTGCTGTGCAAAAGCTTTGAAGTTTCATTAGGTCCCATTTGTTTATTTTTGTTTTTATTTCCATTACTCTAGGAGGTGGATAAAGAAAGATGTTGTTGTGATGTATGTCAAAGAGTGTTCTTCCTATGTTTTCCTCTAAGAGTTTTATACTGTCCGGTCTTACATTTAGGTCTCGAATCCATTTTGAGTTTATTTTTATGTATGGTGTTAGGGAGTGTTCTAATTTCATTCTTTTACATGTAGCTGTCCAGTTTTCCCAACACCACTTATTGAATAGACTGTCTTTTCTCCATTGTATATCCTTGCCTCCTTTGTCAGACTAGTTGACCATAGGTGCGTGGGTTTACCTCTGGGCTTTCTATCTTGTTCCATTGATCTATATTTCTGTTTTCATGCCAGTACCATATTGTCTTGATGACTGTAGCTTTGTAGTATAGTCTGAAGTCAGGGAGTCTGATTCCTCCAGCTCCGCTTTTTTCCCTCAAGACTGCTTTGGCTATTCAGGGTCTTTTGTGTCTCCATACAAATTTTAAGATTTTTTGTTCTAGTTCTGTAAAAAATGTCATTGGTAATTTGATAGGGATGGCATTGAATCTGTAGATTGCTTTGGGTAGTATACTCATTTTCACAATATTGATTCTTCCAATCCAAGAACATGGTATATCTCTCCATCTGTTGGTATCATTTTTAATTTCTTTCATCAGTGTCTTAGAGTTTTCTACATACAGGTCTTTTCTCTCCCTACGTAGGTATATTCTTAGGTATTTTATTCTTTTTGTTGCAGTGGTAAATGGGAGTGTTTCCTTAATTTCTCTTTCAGATTTTTCATCATTAGTGTATAGGAATGCAAGAGATTTCTGTGCATTAATTTTGTATCCTGCAACTTTACCAAACTCATTGATTAGCTCTAGTAGTTTTCTGGTGGCATCTTTAGGATTCTCTACGTATAGTATCATGTCATCTGCAAACAGTGACAGTTTTACTTCTTCTTTTCCAATTTGTATTCCTTTTCTTTTTTCTCTGATTGCCGTGGCTAGGACTTCCAAAACTATGTTGAATAATAGTGGTGAGAGTGGACATCCTTGTCTTGCCCCTGATCTTATAGGGACAGTTCTTTCAGTTTTTTACCATCGAGAATGATGTTTGCTGTGGGTTTGTCGTGTATGGCCTTCATTATGTTGAGGTAGGTTCCCTCTATGCCCACTTTCTGGAGAATTTTCATCATAAATGGGTGTTGAATTTTGTCAAAAGCTTTTTCTGCATTTATTGAGATGATCATATGGATTTTCTTCTTCAATTTGTTAATATGGTGTATCACATTGATTGATTTGTGTATATTGAAGAATCCTTGCATCCCTGGGATAAATCCCACTTGATCATGGTGTATGATCCTTTTAATATGTTGTTGGATTCTGTTTGCTAGTATTTTGTTGAGGATTTTTGCATCTATATTCATCAGTGATATTGGTCTGTAAGTTTCTTTTTTTGTAGTATCTTTGTCTGGTTTTGGTATCAGGGTGATGGTGGCCTCATAGAATGAGTTTGGGAGTGTTCCTTCCTCTGCAATTTTTTGGAAGAGTTCGAGAAGGATGGGTGTTAGCTCGTCTCTAAATGTTTGATAGAATTCACCTGTGAAGCCATGTGGTCCTGAACTTTTGTTTGTTGGAAGATTTTTAATCATAGTTTCAATTTCATTACTTGTGATTGGTCTGTTAATATTTTCTATTTTTTCCTGGTTCAGTCTTGAAAGGTTATACCTTTCTAAGAATTTGTCCATTTCTTCCAGGTTGTCCATTTTATTGGCATAGAGTTGCTTGTAGTAGTCTCTTAGGATGCTTTGTATTTCTGCAGTGTCTGTTGTAACTTCTCCTTCTTCATTTCTAATTTTATTGATTTGAGTCCTCTCCCTCTTTTTCTTGATGAGTCTGGCTAATGATTTATCAATTTTGTTTATCTTCTCAAAGAACCAGATTTTAGTTTTATTGATCTTTGCTATTGTTTTCATTGTTTCTATTTCATTTATTTCTGCTCTGATCTTTATGATTTCTTTCCTTCTGCTAACTTTGGGTTTTGTTTGTTCTTCTTTCTCTAGTTCCTTTAGGTGTAAGGTTAGATTGTTTATTTGAGATTTTTCTTGTTTCTTGAGGTAGGCTTGTATAGCTATAAACTTCCCTCTTAGAAATGCTTTTGCTGCATCCTATAGGTTTTGGATCGTAGTATTTTCATTCTCATTTTTCTCTAGGTATTTTTTGATTTCCTCTTTGATTTCTTCAGTGATCTCTTGGTTATTTAGTAACGTATTGTTTAGCCTCCATGTGTTTGTGTTTTTTACATTTTTTTCCCTGTAATTCATTTCTAATCTCATAGCACTGTGGTCAGAAAAGACGCTGGATAGGATTTCAATTTTCTTAAATTTACTGAGGCTTGATTTGTGACCCAAGATGTGATCTATCCTGGAGAATGTTCCGTGCGCACTTGAGAAGAAAGTGTAATCTGCTGTTTTTGGATGGAATGTCCTATAAATATCAATTAAATCTATCTGGTCTATTGTGTCATTTAAAGCTTGTGTTTCCTTATTTATTTTCATTTTGGACTATCTGTGCATTGGTTAAGTGAGGTGTTAAAGTCCCCCAGTTATTGTGTTACTGTTGATTTCCTCTTTTAGAGCTGTTAGCAGTTGCCTTATGTATTGAGGTGCTCCTATGTTGGGTGCATATATATTTATAATTGTTATATCTTCTTCTTGGATTGATCCCTTGATCATTATGTAATGTCCTTCCTTGTCTCTTGTAACATTCTTTATTTTAAAGTCTATTTTATCTGATATGAGTATTGCTACTCCAGCTTTCTTTTGATTTCCATTTGCATGGAATATCTTTTTCCATCCCCTCACTTTCAGTCTGTATGTGTCCCTAGGTCTGAAGTGGGTCTCTTGTAGACAGCATATATATGGGTCTTGTTTTTGTATCCATTAAGCAGGCCTGTGTCTTTTGGTTGGAGCTTTTAATCCATTCACATTTAAGGTAATTATTGATATGTATGTTCCTATTACCATTTTCTTAACTGTTTTGGTTTTGTTTTTGTAGGTCCTTTTCTTCTCTTGTGTTTCCCACTTAGAGAAGTTCCTTTAGCATTTGTTGTAGAGCTGGTTTGGTGGTGCTGAATTCTCTTAGCATTTGCTTGTCTGTAAAGCTTTTGATTTCTCCATCGAATGTGAATGAGATCCTTGCCGGGTAGAGTAATCTTGGTTGTAGGTTCTTCCCTTTCATCACTTTAAGTATATCATGCCACTCCCTTCTGGCTTGTAGAGTTTCTGCTGAGAAATTAGCTGTTAACCTTATGGGAGTTCCCTTGTATGTTATTTTTTGTTTTTCCCTTGCTGCTTTCAATAATTTTTCTTTGTCTTTAATTTTTGCCAATTTGATTACTATGTGTCTCGGCATGTTTCTCCTTGAGTTTATCCTATATAGGACTCTCTGTGCTTCCTGGACTTGGGTGGCTATTTCCTTTCCCATGTTAGAGAAGTTTTCAACTATAATCTCTTCAAATATTTTCTCGGGTCCTTCCTCTCTCTGTTCTCCTTCTGGGACCCCTATAATGTGAATGTTGTTGCGTTTAATGTTGTCCCAGAGGTCTCTTAGGCTGTTTTCATTTCTTTTCATTCTGTTTTCTTTATTCTGTTCCACAGCAGTGAATTGCACCATTCTGTCTTCCAGGTCACTTATCCGTTCTTCTGCCTCAGTTATTCTGCTATTGATTCCTTCTAGTGTATTTTTCATTTCAGTTAATGTATTGTTCATCTCTGTTTGTTCTTTAATTATTCTAGATGTTTGTTAAACATTTCTTGCATCTTCTCCATCTTTGCCTCCATTCTTTTTCCGAGGTCCTGGATCATCTTCACTATCATTATTCTGAATTGTTTTTCTGGAAGGTTGACTATCTCCACTTCATTTAGTTGTTTTTCTGGGGTTTTATCTTGTTCCTTCATCTGGTACCTAGCCCTCTGCCTTTTCATCTTGTTTATCTTTCTGTGAATGTGGCTTTTGTTCCACAGGCTGCAGGATTGTAGTTCTTCTTGCTTCTCATGACTCAGAATTTTGATGGCTCTCTCTTGCCTGTTTTAGCATGTAGATATCTATATTTCTCATCCTATTAATTACTTAGACCTCCGTCACTGACTTCCATCCCCAACTTAAATATTTCTCTTTCATTCTGTCTCCCATCTCAGCCTCTTTGTTTTGTTCGGTCCAGTTATGTTATTGTCTCTCACATGCTTTTGCTTGCTCTTTTCTGCTGTTTTTTTTAAATACTAAAAAGGCCTAATATCAGAGATGGTGCTTTCAAAGACTAATATATGTATTTCTCTTTTTATGATTAATAAAGACTATTACTGACAATTATTTAAAATGTTTCTAACAATTAAAAATAGTTGTTCTGGTTTAAAACCCATTTCAAAAAAATAAAGGAATTATGAGAAGGTTATAATTTTGGTTTGGGGGTAATAGTTGTAGTTGTTTTCCCCAAAGTACTTTTCAACTGCTCCTGCAGAAGGAAATGCTTTAAAGGATTTGATGGGGGTGTGTGAAACCTGGTCTCTGCAATCAGGACAAGCATCCAAGCTCCTGGCACCAGGCCCAGCTTAGATGATAAGGATTAGAAATATTCCTATTTGAGCTTGGTACTACTTGAAGTAAGGAAGGATTTATGACACCTACACCAGGGGTTCCTCTCTCCTGGTTCCCTTCAAGACCTTGCTGGTGAGCCACCTACCCTCAGGAAGTATTCCTAATTTAAGTTTACATCCCTCTAAACACTTCTTTATTCTTTACACCAGCACTTCTGCATGTCTTCAGTGTTTTACTTGTAAGCTTCTTTGTTCTTTCTTGAGAACGAGTCTCCTCTCTCCCTGTGAACTGATACATCCTGAAGGCAAAAGACACTTTTATTTCAGAGTGTTCTCACTTGACTGCCCCTTCTCCCTCTCCACCCCTCTCCCCACCACTCCCCACCAGTGGAGGCCCGTACAGGAAAACCTCAGCTTCCTGGCATCAGTATCCGAGGTTTCAAATATTCACTAGGCAACTGGACAACCCCTGCTGATGGAGCTGGTCTCAGGGAATACTGACCTGAGAAAAAGGCTTCTGGTTTAAATGCAAATTCAGATTTAAAACCAACCAACCAACCAACCAACCCACCAACCCAGTGGCAATCAGAACTTATAATATTTTTAAAGAAAGGTGTTTAAAAGCAGACTGGCTTTCTCTATGACACGATAACACTTTGAGAGCCCTGAAAAAGGGAGAGGCCACGTGAGAAACGGAAGCAGCTTCCTAAGGGAGGGGATGCTGAGGGCTTTCTCTGTTCTCAGATGGAGGGGGCATTGAGGGGTTCTCCCCTGAAAGCTCAAAGCTACTAGCACCCTGGCACTTTCTGATTGCTATCTGGAAACTTCTAAACACAATAAATATTTACATAGCTCTTTTCAGTTTTAAAAGGGTTCTCACAGTCTTGGTTTCATTTGATCCTCATGAATGCCTTGCCAGGAATGAAGGACAGATTTTACAACCTGAGCCTTGGGAAAGGAAATCAAATCTCCTAAGTCCACTGAAATCAGAGGAGCCAGAATCTGAGCTGGCAGGTTAATGTTTATTGAACAAATTCAGAAATATATGAGTATGATAAGGTAAACAGGGTCTCTTCCTTTCAGAAGCTCATAATCTAGTTGGGGAGAAATGCCCCAAATTAACATAATTAAAATAATACTAGGATTAAATAAGGGAAGACCAGACACAAGATAGTAAGTTCATCCTTCATTGTGAAATGAAGCAAGAAAGTGCTCTGATTTTAAGTGTACTTAAATAGCTTTCATGAATTGAAATGGTTGAACTGAAATTCCCAAGTGTCCTCCATCCACCACCCCACCTTCATCCTAAGTCTCTGCTTAATATTCTGAGTTTCACTCAGATTCCTTACGGCATCTACACCGTCTTCAGCTTTACACCTTAGCTCTGGAGATGTCTGGGCTTGTCACATTCTCTTCAGTTCCATATTTGCAGTGCAACTCTGGGCCCCCACACCCAATTATTAATTTATTTATTTACTTTTAGCCACAAGGAACATAAAAAAGGGAGTGGGGGTTATCTGTCTTCAGTGTTCTGGAAAGTCCACCCTCACCTCCTGGAAGTGCTGAAGGGAGCAGATTTTAGAAAATGACTAATGAATAATAATAATGACTAATAAATCACACATGAAGAGAGACCTATAGGCAGAGGGCATTTCAGGAAGGAAAACCAACCAGGCCAAGGACACAGTGAGTGAGAAGACAAGAGGAAAGTCAGAACATGCCTATAGTCAGGACTGTCTCCACCTGACACAGAAGAAACATGGTGTGATGATTATGTGCGTACTAAGAGTAGAGATAACAGATCATTTAAAATTGGGATTTCCCCACATCTAGGAGGGCACTGGCCCATGTCCACTGCTTTCCAGAAAACACAAATTCCTCTCAAATACCTCTTTCTTCATCTGGGGATTCTGTAGGCTTTTATGTGGAGGCTGTGGTCCAGTCTCTTTGTTCATTCCTTATATCACACTGGGAAAAACAGATACTACACAGTGGAAACAACTTAAATATCCATCAACCAAAGAATGAATAAACCACATACATACAGTGGAATGTTATTCAGCCACAAAAAGGAACGAAGTACTAATACATACTATAACATGGATGAACCTTAAAAACTATGCTAAGTGAAAGAAGCCAGACACATAATGTCTGATGCCATTTGTATGAAATGTCCAGAACAGGCCAAATGGTAGAGACGTAAAGTAGATCAATGGTTGCCAGGGGCGAGGGAGGCAGAAATGGGGAGTGACTGCTAATGGACATGGGGTTTCTTTCAAAGGTGATGAAAGTGTTCTGGATTAGTGGTGATGGTTGTATAACTATGTCAGTATACCAAATACCACTGAACCATACACTTTGGAAGGATGCAAAAAAAAAAAAAAAAACAGGTGTACAATGTTAGTTTTAGTTATCAGGTTAATACAATTTAGTATTAACTAAACTGTATTAACCTGATATTTGCCTGGGAACATTAGAAACATCAAAAATAGAATAAGCATAACTAAAAAACGATTCACAAAACATGAAAAATGGCAAAGAAACAAAGACATAAAAATGAGGGAGGTGGAAGATAGTCAAATGAGTCCCAACATATACAAAATTGATATTCCTAAGATGAGAATAGAACAAATGAAACAGAAAAAAAAAGTAAAGAAGTACTAGCCTGAAACTTTTCTGAATTAATCGTAAGAATAGTAACCGACATTTACTGAGCACTTACTATATATGTTGGGCATAGTTTGAAGAACTTGACATGCACGATCTCATTGAATGCTCATGATAATTGAATAATGTTAGGTAGTGTTATCACCCCCACTGTATTCATGAGAAAACTAAGGCACAGAGAGGGTTAGTAACTTGCTAAAGGAAATCCTGCAATAAGTGGCATAACTGGAATAAAATAAAACTCGTACCTGCAGATTTAAAGGGTGTAATGTGTCCAGGAAAAACTGGTATAACTAAGTCATTCTGGTTAAGTGTACTGCACTTCATGGATAATGGAAAACCTACATGGGCAACAGACTGAAAAATCTATTTCTCCCAAAGGGAAACATCAAGTGGCTTCAGATTGCTCCTTAGCATCAACTCATGTCAGAAGGTCAGAAGGTTGAGCAGGGCCAACAAATCTTGAGCAAGTGTCCTCCAAGACTTTTGTCCTTTAAGTAGAAAATCTGAAACTATCACCATTCATGCTTGAGCTTTGCTACCTGAGAGAAACTTACTCTGAGTTCAGCAAATCTCAGGAAGGAGCTGGCTGGCCAGGCTTGAGTCCTGTGTGACCCAATTCCTATGGTCACGGTATGAGCTGTACTGACTGGCCCAGGTTGGGAAGAGACAGACAGAAGCACACAGTCATGAAATAATTGGGAGATGAACTTTGAGGGGTGTGCTGATTGATTGGATGTGGGAACTTTGTGGAGAACTTGGATTTCTGGCACAAGCATTTGGCTGGATGATGGAGCTACTCACTGAGAAGGGGAATGCTGGGAGAGGAGCTGGGAGGAATACTGTGAGTTCAGTTTTGGACACTTGAATTAGAGCTATCTGTGAGGGAACCAAGTTGAGATATCAAGCACAGAGCTGGATATATGGGCCTGGAGGACGGAGGAGAAGGGACCTGGGGGGCTTATTTGGGTGTCTCTGACACAGAGTTGATAATGGAAGCCACGTGACTTCTGTGGATTGTAAGCAGCTTTTGGCAGGAAAGAGCTCTTTGCAGGAAAGAGCTCTCTGCGGGAGGACCCTTTTGTCTTGACACTAACGTTAAACCTGGCATCCCCATGCTCTACTCATCTCTGGCCCTAGCACACCTTTCAAATCTTTTGATCACATAATACCTTGCCTAACATGTGGGTTCTTTCTGTAGATCAAAGAAGTAGAAGTGAAGAATAAGTAACCGATGACCAGATCTCTTCCCTAGCTTCCCCTTCAGTAACCTCGTGAACAAACTGTGTGAACAAGACAGCATCTAAAGAAAAATCACAGGAAGTCGACAAACATGCACACAGTGGGGAATCGCCGATTCTGACCCCGTTTCAGTGGTTAACTGAGATTACTTCCTTTTTTCCCTTTAAAAACTTTCATGGCTGAGCAGAATCTTCAGAGATGGCTTTGCGGGGAAACTGAGTCCACCATCTCCCCAGATTGCCGGCACTCGGATTAAAAGTAACTTTCCTTTCTACCAACATTTGTCTCTCTTGAGTACTGATTTTTGAGCGGTGAGCAGTCAGACCTGAGTTTGGTAACAGGATCATCTAAAGAGAAAGTGTTGGGTAGAGAATAAGAGGGAGGAGGAAGAAGCTAGTCAGGAAGGCTGAGAAGGAGTGGTCAGAGAGGGAGGAGGGCACCCAGGAGAGTGTGGGGGCATGGGAGTCAAGGGGGAAGAGTTGGAAGGAGAGGTGTACAGTCAGAGGTGCACAGATGAGTGGGTCAGAAGTTGCTAAGAGGTACAATAAGATAAAAGGAGAAAATGAATATGGCTGTTTCCTTATGGGTCAGAATTCTAAAATACATTCCAGGATAAAAGAACATGTGACAAATAGCAAATATACAAACTGACTTTTGTATCTATCTGACTTTGGACTAAAATCAGTACAAAGAATACTTGAAAAGGTAAGGAGGAGCCCATTAAATTATAAAAGATATCTAGCTTCTAAAATGAATCCAAAATAATTATCATCTGAAAAATATATGTTGGAAAAAATATATTTGTGAAAATATCCAAGAAAACATCGAAAAACAAGGTAATAGGGAAGACTTAAGATGGTGCTGGCAGGGTGTGAAGAAAAGGACCCTCCAGCTCGCTGGAGTCAAAGCAGTGACACCTTTCTGTAGGTCTCACATGCGTCAAAAGCCTTCAACAGTGACTGCACCTTTTGACAACAGTTTCAGGATTTTATCCTGAGGAAATAATTAGGGATATGCTCATTTAGCTACAAGTAATTTCGCAAAAGTAAAAAGTTGGAAACCAAATGTACAAAAACAGGGACAATAATTATGGTACATTTGTATAATGGGAGATCACACAGTCATTAAAAATGCCATAGAAGTATATTTTCTGACATGGAAAAATGTTTACACTATATAAAGCAATAAAAGCTAATTATAATAGGATCTCAAATATGCATATATATGAACAGAACAAATTGATTATTTCTGGCTGCTGGCTTTACATATGGTTATTTTAAAATTTTGCTTATTTGTGATTTACTATTTTTCTGTAATGAATATATACTTCTTTTAAAATAATTTTTAAAAACCTGGTAATTTTGTAAAGGTGAAGGGAGAAAAGAGTTCACTAGAATTAAACTATAACTGATCATTGATAAATAAGCAAATCATAAAGTGCTAACATTTATCCTGAGTTAACCAGATTCAGTTTTTCTGCTATCAGAGGCAATGAGGCCTAAAAATAGAAACTGCCTTGTGTTATACAAAATAAAGTTACAGTTCAGGCATACTTGTCTTTGAACTGTGACATCTGTATCTGTCACATATATATGTGGGTATGGAGAAAATATTTGGAAAGATATCTGCTAAATTTAAAAGTAGTTCCCTTCAGCAGGAAGGGATTAGTGGAGGTGGGAAGATATTAACTTTTTCTTTACACAACTCTATTGTTTGCTTTATTATAACAAGCATGCAAAAAGTCTAAGTACGTTTTAAAAAGTGGTTATAATTTTGAAAGTATTTAGAAACATGATACTATTTTATGATGATAAAATATCATAATGCAAAATATGCATACTATGCTTATCACTATGTTCAGGTATCTGCAGGATAAGAATACTTCACCATGAAAATAGTTGTTCAAGTTCATTCATTCATTCATTCATTCATTCCACAAATGTTTGTTGAGCACCTGCTAAGGGCCAGGCACATGGCCCTGTTCCAGGGACTTAGGATACAGCAAGGAATCAAACAGCCAAATATGCCTCCCCTCATGGAACTGACATTCTAGCAGGGAGAGACAGACGGGAAACAGTAAGCATAATAAACATGTTGGGAGTTGGTAAGTGAGTGCTACTGAAAAAATGGAGCACAGTAAAGGGAAACTGGCAGTGCTATGGGTGAGCGGCAGGGTTTAAATAGGTTGGCCAGGGAAGGCCTCACTGAGAAAGGTGACATTTGAGAAAATATTTGCAAGAGTAATGAAAGTATCCAGAAGAAGAGCTTTATACGCAGAGAGAACAACTAGTGCAAAGGCCCTGAGGTGGGTTCAAGGAATAGCAATGAGGGTAGTGTGGCTGAGACAGAGTAAGCAAAGGGAGAGCGAGTTAGGGGTAAGCAGGCCAGTTGGTGTTGGGCTCTGTAGGCTGCTGTAAGGACTTTGGCTTTTTATTCCAAGTGAACTGGGGAGCCACTGTGGGGTTTTAAGCAGAGAAATGCCAGGATCCCTCTAGCTGCTGTGTGAAGACTAGGCTACTGGAGAAGGGGAGTAAGGACAGAGGGACCTGGTTGTCCAGGTGTGCGATGAAGGGGGCCGTGAGAATGCTGAGGTGTTGAACCCTAGACAGAGCTTGAAGATAGAGCCAACAGGATTTCCTGACAGACTGGGTAGAGGATGTAAGAGAGGAAGATGAGGATGGCTCTTGGCATTCCAGCCTGAGAAAATGAAGTGGAGTTACCATTAATTCAGATGAGAAAGACAGCTTTTTGCGAAAAGATCAGGAACTTATTTGTGGACCTGTATTGTTTGAGTGTAGCAGCAATATAAATTTTGTTTTAAGAATGTTTCTAATATTATGACATCTTTCCAAGTAAAAAAAAATCATTTCATGACTCCTGACCTAGCAACTATTACATTCCCAGTATTGAAAATATGCAAGTTGGTCACTGCTAGTAATCTGGAGAAATCACGTGGATAGAAGATATTCCATAAGACTGGAACCTAGGTTCCAGTTTTCAAAAAGGGGGCAAAGACAGATGCTGTAAATCTGTCCATAGTCCTGGTAAGATTCTAGAACATGTCATTAAATGGATGAACTCCTAAAATTAGTAGTAGCTCCTCTTGGATTCAGCCTTAAGTTAAGAGCAAGTCAGATCAACGTATGTACTAGAAAAACCCAGTCTTTTATCCTGTGTGTCTTCTTTACTACTCATACAGAGCACTTAAGTTCTGACACCAAATGTGTGGAGGTTTTCTCCCACCAAGCAGTTCTCTGTGACACCGGCTGCTTGTCCTACAATTAACTCAATTCTGACACAATCTGGAATAACATCAGATCCCACAGGTTAGGGGCTCAGTACCACCAGACTGACTCCGCATCAGATACCAATTGCAAGTAGTAGGCCCCCAAGTTACTCACAACTTCTGTTCTACCTGGAGGTTCCCGTGACCTCCTACCCCTTGGATTCGATTATTTGCTAGAGTAGCTCACAGAACTCAGGGAAACACTTATGTGTATTAGTTTATTAAAGGATACAGATGAATGCCAGATGAGATACAGTGGTCAAGGCCTGGGAGGGTCCCGAGCACAGGAGCGTCTGTCCTTCTGGAGTTGGGGGTGTGGCAGCCTCCCTGTTGTGGATGTGTTCACCGACCTGGAAGCTCTCTGAACCCCATACTATTGGGATTTTAATGGATGCTTCATCACCTAAGCATAATCTATCATTAGCTCCATTTTCAACCCTTCTCTCATCTCAAGAAAATGGCGGGGGTGGGGGAGTACCTGGGGAGGGGGGGTGCTAAAAAATTCCAACCTTCTAATCACAGCTTGGTCTTTCCAATGATCAGCCCCCATCCAGAAGCTATCCAGGAGCCCACCCAAAGTTGCCTCATTAGAAAAAATGACACTCTTATCACCCAGGAAATGCCAAGGGTTTCAGTGGCCCTGTGTCAGGAACTAGGGTCAAAGATCAAATATTGGAACAAAAGATCCTCCCAGTGCTCTTATCACTTATGAAAATTCCAAGGATTTTAGGAGCTCGGTATCAGAAACTAGACAAAGACCAAATACATATATTTCTTCTTATAAATCACAGTATCAAAGAAGATATGCCGGAAGACTGGAGCCTAAGTTCCAGTTTTCAATAAGAGGGGAAAAAAAACAAAGGCTGCAAATCCGTCCACAGTCCTGGCAAAATTCTAGAACACGTCATTAAATGGATGACACATGAACAAAAATTAGTAGTAGCTTCTCTTGGATTCAGTTTCAAGTCAAAAGCAAGTCAGACCAATACATTTAGAAAAAAGCAACCAGGGAAATTTTGGAACTTGGAAGTCCAACGTTTGAAGGTGCAGAAAGGTTTAAGAGGAGACTGGTCACAGGTGGCACACGATAGTGGCAACATAGGTTAGTGTCACAGGCTGGGAAGTTCGCGTCCAGCCTCTATCACTTTCTAGCCACGTAACCTCGGGCAGAGCTCTCTGCTGCTCGGGTAATGGTAACCATGGTCCCGACCTGTGGGTACTAAAAATTGAAAAGTGTTTCGCACGAGGCGTGTTCAACAGAGAGCTGTCCTGGGGACGCGCGGGTTGGGGGGGGGGGCTTACTTTATGAGTAGTCTCACTCTCTTCTTTCTCTTTTCAGACCCAAGGAAGGTCCTGCCTCCGTGAGAGATGCAGCGAGAAAAAGTAAGCAATGAACAAAACAGCTTTCCTTCAGTACGGCTACAGAGCTCTCAGCACAGGAACGGGTGAACACAAGCCTTGGTGCTTCCAGAATTGCTTCTAACCAGGACTCGCATCCAGAGAGGGGAGCACTCTGGGCTTTCTCCAGAACCCTGAACAAGCGGGCGGTTGCTAGGCGACCCTAAGACCGAGGTGGACTAGGTGAACAGGCCCCAGGCCGGCTCCGCCCCCACTTCCGGGCTCCTCGCTCCGCCCCCTTCCCGCCCAACTCCCTCCAGGCCAGGCCGTCCAAGCACCAACCCTCGCCACCCGACCGAAGCGTCGTGACGCATGCGCTCTTCTTCCCGCGCGGCTCGACTTGACACGAGCTCCCGCTTTCCGTCGCAAACTCTGTCCCCCCCTTCTTGCACGGCTGTTACTGTCGTCCCCAGCTCCGTTCTCACTCACACCCTGTCCTGCCCACGCCTCGTCCCCAGTCCTTTTAATAGTGACTGCAGAGCAACCTCAAGTCCTGCTCCCTTGGTGGCGGTGGTGATGGGCGGGGGGAGATAAGGCGGGTGACGGGTGGTGGCAGTTACCACGGACTCACTTCCGGAGGACGGACGGAAGTGGCTGCGGTAGATGGTGGGAGGGGGAAAGGAGTGCGAGGGGAGGGCCGGGCCGCCGGGGGTCGAGGGGGTGGGGCCTGGGCGGGCAACCGGGACCCGGCCTGGGCCCTGGAGTCCGACCTGGGGCGGGCCGCGGCTCCCTGCTGAGGTTGGGGGTGGGGGGGCGGGCCCCAGGTAACGACCCAGCGCAGATAGGGCTAGGGTCGTTTGGGCAGCGGAGGGGTAGGGGTCAGAACCTAGAAAGGGTCGCGTTGTCACCCCCTTTCCCCGTGAACACCGAACGCGGGGTTCTGAGAAGGGTGGGAGGAGTTAAATTCTTGGCTGGGTGGGGGGCGTTCTTGTGGGCGCCACGCCCCTACAGGAAGGGGGAGAGCGCGCGCGCGTTTGTGTGTGTGTGTGAGCGCGTGTGTGTGCGTGTGTGTGTGTGTGTGTGTGTGTGTGTGTGTTTAGGAATACACTTAGAAGGGAGGGGGCGGCCAGGGTGGGCCACCGGATTGAAAAATTGGAACATCACTGGGGCTATCGCTGGTAGGACTCAGGCTTCTAACGTTTCAGGAGAGTGCTCTCGGGAGTTGGCCCTGGGAAGGAGTTTGACGGAGATTGGGAATTACATCCATGGCACAGTTTTGGAAGCAGAGGGGGAGGTGCGGGTGAAGGGAAGGGAGCAAAGAATGCTTGTAGAAGGTGCCAGCATCTAGGTGTGGAATGGATTTAGTTCAGACTGGGAGAGCTGGCCGATTAAAACACTGCACACCCTAAGAAGCTTGGGAGATGTAGGGCGATTAGTGTGTGGCACTAACAAGGCGAGAACAGGAGGAGAAATGTTCTTTTCTGTATTTCTTAGAAGACAGTCTCCACACACTAGTGCTTTCGGTTACTTTTCCTATAGTGTGGTTAGGTGCTGTCTTTCCTTTATCTTGAGCCTTATATGTGTATACATATTGATGAGATGGCTGTTTTGGGGTGCAATATGTGAGTGAGGTAGGAACTTTGTATAACCTTGTGGAGTGTTTAAGGAAGGGTTTTTGATGATAGAGTCAAGGGGTCTAATTTAGGTAGGGAGTCTTAGAAATCCTTTTGGGTATATAATAGATTAGAGAGTGTCATGATGTTTAAATATTCTGCAGGTTAACACAGAAATCAGCCTCCTGGGCCATGTCGGTTCTAAGGCCTGTTTCCTGTCATGAGCTTCAGCAGAAGACGGACTCGCCAGCCCTCACAGTGGATGACTTCCCCTCCCTGAACAAGAGATGGGATAGTACCGGGGATCTGCCTATCACCAGACTCTGGGCTTAATAAACCAGCTGAATGAAGGGATGTAATAGACCTCTGGGAGGGACACTGAAGCCTGCAGTGGGGGGGGAGGGGCCTGGACATACCCCTTCCCCCCCAGACTCCTCCCCCTCAGAGTCCACTCAGCCATGGACTTTGGACCTGGACAAGAGGAGAGAAGCCGCACTTTGTTTGGTGTATCTGATTTGGGATTCTCAGTTTGGAAATGGAGTGCTGGATGGGGGTTTGATGATCTCCAGGGGAGCAGCTGAGAGAAGAGAAGAAAGGTAAGGTTCCCGTCTCATTTCCCACTTGGTGTCTTGCTGCTCCTGTGCAGAAAATGTTGAGTGGGGTAAGTCTGGGAACTTGACTTTTGAGGAATTGAGGAATTTTGACAATTGAGGAACTGCCGTGATGGGAACCCTTACCCTGATGGATACACAGAAAACTTCACCTCTCCTTCACTCTCGGGGTGCAGGCTTGTTCCCAGCTGCTCCTTACCCAGGTAGGAGTACCTTGTAAGGGGTTGTGAGCAATGGCAATTGTGAGGTTAGACCAAGGAGAACATGAAAATAATTTAGGCCTCTGAAGGGAGGTTGTGTTCGATTACTTGTAAGGGCTTTTTCAATGCTGAGGTAGTAGGATTCCAAGTCAGTTTGGGCTAAGCACAACTCTGGAATGGATTACCCAGGCTGAGGCAGGCTGCTGTGTTTTGGGCAGCTAACTGAATACAACTGCCTGGGGGGCAGGTAGCAGATGGTCTAGGTAACCTCCTAAGTTGCCTCTCCTCCTTCCCCTATAAGGGAGTGTAGGCCATGAAACCTCATGGTAAGAGCAGAGGAACAGAACACAGGTTTGGGAATCAGGATTTGCGTTCTAGCTCTGCCTTTCTTAGTGTACAGCCCTAGGTATGTTGGTTAAGCTCTGCCATGTTCTCTTCACTTGCAAAATGGGGATAACTAACTTTCCAAGTCCCTCACAGGTTGTTCACAAGGAACAAATGAAATGATAGATTTTGAGAAGTATCCAGGGCCATGTACATGTAAAACAGTAACATTGCTATTGCTTCATATGCCTGTATAGTTACACAGAGAAAAACTCTACATTAGGAGTTTTGTTCTTTTATTGAAATAGGGTTCTGGCAAAAGCCTTATTTGTCCTTAATTAAAAGCCTGCCCTGAATTTGTCTCATCCTGTTGCTGTTAAACAGTACCTGGGATCATGAAGTGGTGGCAAAGGTGCACGGGTTCAAGGAGAACTGAAATTGAGGGATTCTGCCAGATACCTTGTTGGCTCTCAGAGCTCTCCAGTCAGCGTGGCAAGTGTGCCTCTTTGGGGTAGCAGATTAAAGAGGGGTGGAGGAAGGTGGAAGTCTCAAGGACTGAGTGTCTGTTTAGGAGATGGAGTGCTGGGCCTTTCCTTCCTATGCCATATCGTGGTCTTCTCTCCTGCTCAGACTGCCATTTTTTAGCCATCTATAGGCTGTCCCTGGTTACCTTCTTACCTGCTGCTCACTCCTTCTTTGAACTCCAGTTTACCTATGCCAAGATGCCTGCTTTTCTCAGTGACGATAACAGTAGAAGGGAGAGATGTTGGGAATTTTGATAGACAGTGGGGTATGGTGGCCTGGGCAAGGGGTAGGAAGCTTGGCTCCTAGCATTTCTTTGCCTCTCACTAGCTGTGTAACACCTAGGCCTCACATACACTGGGGGCTGGCAACAATAACAGAGGTCGTTTGCAAGTTGAAAATCACATATTTATGACTTAATTTCTTTTTTCCCTTCCTTCCTTGCCATAGGAGTCCCTGAGTCCCCCAGTGGCCTGAGGTCTGGGCAGGCAGACCTGGGTGGAGTTCCTGGCCCTAGATGTTTCTTCTCTAGTCTGATACCTCAGGTGGCCCCTTTGAGGCCAGGCTTCTACTTTAGAAGGTCTGGATTTCAGGGTGGGCCTGTCACCTCCCCTAGCTTTGTCCAGCAAATTCCTGGTGCTAGTCTTTGCTTAGACACCGGGGTCACAGTGATCCCTCAGGGATGTGTGGTCCCAGGATGCCTATGCAGCCCTCATCGTGCCTGGGAGGATGGTGAGTGCTTAGAAGCACTTGAAGTACCACAGAGTCGTGCTGTATTTGTACAGTGCTTACATTATGTGAAGTGTCCAGGCTGTTGCATTGTGTAAGTTTTTCGTCACCACGTTGTTGTGGGGAGAACAGAGCAGGGATTATTCTCCCAGTTTGATACGTGAGGGGAAGCTACAGAAGCCCTGATTAGGAAGGGCTTGCCTAAGTGTGGAGTGGCAGATGCTGTGATTGCCTGCCCAGTGCTGTGCTGCTCCTACAGCATCTGACCTGAGAAGGGCCATTCGGATTGTGCTGCAAACCTCCAGGGAGGGGAACTCAAGTGCCCTGTCAGACAGCCTCTCTGCTAAGATGTTTCTTCCCTGGAGTGAGCCAGAATTCCTCTCTCCTGTTGTTTCCACCAAAAGCAGTAGCCCTGCCCTCAGCCTGACCCTTCCACAAGACAGTCCTCTCAAGACAGTCACAGCCTTCTCACAGGGGTACCAGGATGTCAGGGCACAGCACTCATTGGGTGTCCAGCTACTTATATCCACAATGATAGACTGAAACCACATATTGTGTGTGTGTTGTAACTGAATTTATTTATACCCTTCTTTTTTCCCGAAGGAACTGTAGGTGGCTAACCAAAAGTTCCATTTCACAGGCATTGCTCAGTGATTATTGTATTAATCTTTGCTCTTTTCTTTGATCTTAATGAGCTGAGTTTCTGGGTCTTTATGGGGAGTAGGGATATTGAGAGGAAGGGAGAGGGGAAAATAGATACATCATTGATTTAAAACTTTGCTTTTACCTCTACTGATGGTTTCAGAGCATGAATTCTTAAGTTCAGAGCATGAATTATTCCCAAATTATACAAAAATTGAGGGTATCTTGGGCATTGTTTATGGGAGGGTAGTTTCCTGGAACAATTTTCACTTCCTTCTTATCTCTCCTCTCCTCTTTTGGAAGTAGTGGGGGTTGGCTGGGACCAGATCTTCCTATTCCTTCCATTTTCACATAATCCATTCCCAGTTTCATCCCCAGAATTCAGGCACCTGGCTCCTTGTTTCTGCCCTCCTTCCCCTATAACCCTTCTGCATGAAACCTACATCAGGAGCCCAGGGCCTCTTTTCCCAGGTCAATTTGGCACTCATCACCCTGCTTCTTGCCTCTCAGACCAAATGTTTTCTCTTGCTTCCATCCAAGAATTCAGCTCATTCTTATTCTCTAACCAGGCCCTTTGTTTTGGGACAGTCATGGAATTTCTTCCTGTGAGCCTTGGAATTTAAACAGAGGACTATAATGATGGGGCGAGAGTTTTGGTACACAGTTACCTGTCCTGTTCCCCATTGAACAGCCTTAGATGGAGAAGGATTATTGGTAGAGGTGGGAATCCGACATCTCATGGGCTGGTTGGTTTCCCCACCTTTCAGCATCCCACTCTGGCCTTTGTCCTGGGACAGTGACTTTAGCTCCTGATATCTTGGCTCTACAGTGTTTCCCAACTTTTTACATTTTAAGAAACTGTGGTTTTTCCCTCTTGCCTTGACATGGAGTATTAGTATGTAGGCCTTCCATGTCTCCTACATGAGGAAGAGCTTAGAGAAGGAGCAGAGGTACAGAAACATTGGCTGCTGGCTGGCTCCCATCTCCTGCCACAGTCCACACAATCAGCTAAACTGGAGACCTTGCACACACACACACACACACACACACACACACACACACACACACACACACCCCAGTGCAGCCTCACTGAGGTGTCAGCTCTTCTTTCACTCTTCTTCTTCAGGGCTGGGCTCCAACTGCAGGATTTCCCTGCTGCCCTACTGTGTGCCTGTCATGCTGGACACACAGCTATCACAAAGAGCACTTGCACTCAAGGCTGCATGAGGAGAGGGAATGAGTGCCATCTTTGGAAGCAGGAATGCCTGGGTCTAAAACTTGGCCATGACCCTCATTAGGTCTTGTGACCTTCAGCAAGTTGGCACTTAGCTTGAGTCTCAAACTCTTCATCTGTAGAATGGGATGACAATGTGTACTCTGCAGAGCTGCTAGGAGGGTTAAAGGAGAGGCTGGGTGTGGGGCAGGATGCAGGTCTGGCATGTGATGGCCTCTGTGCAATTTTGTTTTAGCTCCTCACCCCCATGCAGGGACCTTTAGGGCATGTCCTGCCTTCGTTTCTCTAAAACCCCACATAATTCCTAGTTTCACCGAGAAACAAGTTAGTGAGTGAAGTCAGTAACCATATACCACAAAGTTCTGGCCTGCTCTGTGCTCTGGAACACAGGGGAGGGAAGTGGATGGGGGCACGTGCTGGTGCCAGAAGAGTGTGTCCTGATCACATGGTAGGGCTGGCCCTGGACTCAGTCCTTCTCAGGAAAGTCATCTGCATGAGTAGCCAGTAGTTCTCAGCTCCCCACCCTCACTTGTTAGGGTCAGATACGGACATCTAGGCTTTTCCAGGGTCCTCCTTCACCCCCTTTCACAGGGCTATCACAAAGCCTGATTGAGGCCTTTCCTCTTTAGGTCTGGTGGGTCTACCCTAGGGAAAGGTCTGTCTCTCTTTGCTCTTTTGCTCCAAACTAACAGCACTCATTACCCACCCCGAAAGGAAAAAACAAACAAAACAAAAAACAGGAAGCCCAAAAAAAAAAAGCCAGCTTGCTCTTTCTCGATTTTGGCTGCAGGTGTTTCCTCCTTGGCTTCCTTTTTGGCATCCTGGTTCTTGTTCTTACTTCCCTGCACCCTCTAGCCTCTCAAATGCCCTGGACTCCTCCCTCCTGGAAGCCAGGGGCTGGGAGGAGCAGGCCCCCAGATCCTTGGCTTCGGGTTTGGTAAACGCACTACTGAGGCAGGCTGCTTGGCCTACCTCTGGCAGGGCTCTTCCCCTCAGCCCCACGAGGCTCTGGGCTCTGGGGCTGGGGAGACCCGAGGAGAAGTCTGACTGGAATGGGTTGAGTGTGGTTGGGTTTATGCGTATCGACCCGTGGAGTTGCGACTGAGAGCGGCAAAGGGCCCAAAGGTAACAGCTGTCTCCACAGCATCTCCAAAAGTTGGGGACCCCGGAAAACTTGGGGTGCGCAGACCGCGAGTCCTTCTGAGAGGTCGGGCGTTGGAGGCGAGCCGGGGAGAAGGGGTCTCGGGCGAGTAGGGGCAGCCGGCCCCGCCCCTCGGCCTGCCCCGCCCCGCCCTCCCCGGGGAAGGGCCACGTTGCCCGCCCGGCGGTCCGGCCCTCGAGCGCCGCAGGAAGAGCCTGCCTGGCGGAAGGCGCCGGCGGCCTTCGCGCTAGCGCCTGGAACGCGCCGGGGCGCCGGGCTCGCTCCCCAAGCCCCGGGGCGGGCCAAGTTCAGGGCCGGGAAGTTGGGAGGACCTGGTGAGTGGGGGCCGGGGGACGCCAGCGTCCGTCAGTTCTGGGGCTTGTCCCCGGAAAGGGACCGAGGTCTGACTGAAGGAGGCCCCGCAGGAGCGGAGAGGGCGCTCCGGGGCTGGGGTCCCGGCTTGGGAAGCTGTCCCTTTCCGAGCCCTCCGTGTCCCCCGACAGCCCCGGTGCCCGAGAGAGGGACTTGGCCCGGGTCGCCCCGGGTCCCGGCCACGGGCCCCTTTGGAGCCGGGAAGTGGAGCTCTGCGTTCCGCTTTCGGAATCCCGGGCCTCCAGCTGGTGAGAGAGGGCGGGCTCCGCGGGGAGGGGGCTGGTTGTGAAACTCAGCCTCTGGGCCGACGTGGGTGTGGGGCCTGGAGGCGCTGGGGTCGCTGGAGAGGGTTTGGGGAGCGGAATGCCAGGTGGCCTTTCCCCAGACCCCACCCGCGCGTCCATTCCAAAAGTTACTAGGGGTTCTTTCTCCTCTGCCGGGAGGAAGAATTGACTCGATGTGGAAATAAGTGAATTGTCAAGAAAACTTTCTCCTACCTGTTAGCTCATGTGTGTGGAGTAGGGGGCCCCTGAGCCGTGCAGGGCCCCATCTTATAAACCCTGGAGCGCAGGGGCTGTGGCCGGCTGGTCTGTGTCTCCACGGGACATTGGACCCTGGAGTGAGGCTCCGCCTTGGTTAACCTTTGCCCCTGTGATGCGTTTAATTAGTCCTCCCTTTACGAACATCGCTGGCTGAGATTGTCCAGCTTTATTTTCTGTCGTTTGTAATACTTCTCAGACCATGTAGACTTTTCTTTTAGATGCTTACATCCCCCCTGCGTCTGCCTGGAACTGTGAATCACCCCTGCCTGACCCCATTACCCGAGACCATTGAGGTCTCTCGGATCTCCCCTGTCCTTTTCTCAGATTAGAAGGCAATGTAGTATGTGTAACCTCAGTGGCTTATGTGACAGGTTAAACTCATTTCCTGTTTGCGACACTGGGGAAATTGTCACTGTCCTTTTCATCATCAGAGCCCAGGGGCCTTGGAGATGATCCAAATCAACCCTCTCCCTGTTCAAATGAGGGAACTAAGGCACAAGTGACTTGCCCAAGGTTACTTGGTTTCCCAGGGCTTCATGCTTTTTGCTGCACTAGCATCATATATCCCTTTAGCCTGCATCCCTTCCCTCTAGGTCTTATTCTCTAAGTCCTTGAATTATTTAGTGTATCTTCTCTGACTCCCTTTCAGTTCTAACATCCTTTTGAAATTATGCAGCCTGGTACAAGGTACAGGAGCCTAGCAGAGGTCTAATGAACAGGAAAGTGATTCAGTTAAGTCTCCATTATCTGTGGCATGTTCTATACTTTCTGGTTTTTTTCAGGCAATGCTTTTTAACGTACTAAGCAACACAGAGATAGAAAGGAAGGTCTGTCAACATTCCTTCAACTTCCATACTTTCTAAAAGCTAAATAAGACTTCTCCATTATTGCTCACAGTGAGAAGTTGACTATCTGGTGTTCTCTTGCTGTTTAAGAAACATTTTCTTGTTAGAGAGAGAGAACTGGCTAGAGAATACCATAGGAATCAGAGTTTTAAAAAGGGATCTCACAGCTCATAGGCAGTTCTTCAAAAGAAGAAACTGAGCTAAATGTCCATCAACAGAGGAATGGATAAAGAAGATGTGGTACATATGTACAATGGAATGTTACACAGCCATAAAAAGGAACGAAATTGGGTCGTTTGTAGAGACGTGGATGGACCTAGAGAGTGTCATACAGAGTGAAGTAAGTCAGAAAGAGAAAAGCAAATGTTGTATATTAACGCATATATGTGGAATCTAGAAAAATGGTATAGATGATCTTATTTGCCAAGCAGAAATAGAGGCACAGACATGGATAACAAACATATGGACACCAAGGGGGAAAGGGGTGGGGTGGGAGGAATTGGGAGATTGGGATTGACACATATACATTATTGATACTATGCGTAAAATAGACAACTGATGGGAACATACTGTATAGCACGGGGAACTCTACTTAATGCCCTGTGGTGTTCTAAATGGGAGGGATATCCAGAAGGGAGGGGCTATATGTATATGTATGGCTGATTCATTTTGCTGTGCAGTAGAAGCTAACACAACATTGTAAAGCAGCTATACTCCATAAAAGTTAATTTAAAAAGAAAAAAAAGAAGAAGCTGAGACCCACGGGAGTTGGTGGCACCTGCCCAGAACCTGCTGGGTTTTGGTTGAGGGTCTTATTCACTAAAAAGGCTCACGCCTCATCTCCCACCACAGTGCAGATGTCTTTGTACTTGGTGGTGTGGACCAGCTATGTGACTTCCCTGAAGGAGTTGTGAAAACTCTGGCAAAAAAAAAAAACCTAGTGTGAGTTTGTGCCTTGCAGGCAAATGTCATTAATAACAGAACATCAGGTACTCAGGTCAAGGTTGAGGACTGTTGTTCTATTTTAGAAAAGGAAGATGTGGCAGATTGTCTTTTCCCAACATGGCCACAACTTTAAATATCCCACTCTACATTGTTACAATAGGACGTTGCCCTCCTCCCACCCGGTGGTGGGGGGTCTGTGTTCCTTTTCGCTTGAATGTAGGCAGCGACTCGTGATACCCCTGGCCTGTGAGTAAGTCAGGAGTGATCCAAGGTTTTGGATTGCCGTGGTTTTGCTTCTGGCCTTTCATGTAGTTGCAGTCATATGTGGCTGGGGTTGGAATCATCTGGAAGGCTTCCTCCCATGTCTAGTGGCTGATGCTGACTGTTAGCGGACCTTAGCTGTGGTTGTCAGCTGTAATACCTAGAGGTATCCTGTCCACATGGCCTGGGCTTCCTCTTACTTTGGTGGCTGGGTTCCAAGAGCAGGCATCTCAGGAGCACCAAGTGGAAACTGTATTGCCTTTCATGAGCTAGTCTCATAAGTCGCATAGTCCTCACTTCCTCTGTAGTCACAGATCAAAGAGAGGGAACATAGACCGCATCTCCCCCAGCTCTAGAGGGAGGAGTGTCATTGTCACTTTGTAAGAAGAGCATGTGGGATGGGATACTTGGTAGTCATCTTCGGAAAATGTAATCTTTCACTGTTAGGCTGCTAGTTTGGTCTTCTTTCTCCCCGATTTAGTGAATAATGCAAGCAGCCCTCCACCTAGCTACTTGAACTTCGTACATGTGCCAAACACTGTCATAGGTATACAGATCATAGAGCCTCTTTTCTAAGGAGTAAGGTGAGAGCCAGGTAAGTACGGCCACAGGTTCTGTTACAGTGTGGAGAGGAAGGACAGGAGGTGTGGAGAGAGTACGGTGGGAGTATAGCTGTGGAAAGCGTGGCTCTGCCTGGATGTTAAGGAACTGGGTTCTTAAGGATGTATAATGCTTGTCAGTGGGGCTTCGGATAATATTGCAGGATGCGGGACCAGCCAGAGGAAAGAAAGCAGTGTACAAAGGGTACTTATTGAGGGAAAAAAGTAGCCTGTTGAGGCCAGAGTACGGGGTTCGTGGGGTTAGTGGTCGGAGGTGAGGTTGAAAAGGAATGTTTGAGTCAGTTTGTCGTGAAGGCCCTGTGTGTCATAATAGTGATTTTGAGTTTTAGTCTGTGGGCAGTGGCAGTATGGTTTTTAAGGCAGGTTAGTGTTGGGACCAGTTGTGTACTTTTAAGAAGGATGCTCTGCCACTATTGGGAAGATTGCTTAGAGGGAAGCAAAGTGCGTGATAGGTGAACCAGCTGAGAAGCCACATCAAGAGTTCAGTATTTAATAATAAGGGAAGAGAGTTCAGGTTTAAGCGTTTGAGATCTTGAAATGGGATGATGTCAGTGAATGAGTAACTTTCTCTTCCATTTTCATAATTCTGAAATTCTTGGGGCTGGATATGTTTCAGAATTTAGAATTTTTTGGATTTAAAAAAGATGATCTGGTGCATTTATGATGTAGTGAAGGTCTGGAACAGCATACCATAATCCAACATGCTTATTTCTGTAGCAAAACATATGAACGGGATAAATAAAGACTATACGTAGCCTCACATTAGATCAGATTTCTCCAAATGAGGTTAAGCCAAACAAGTGTGGAAAACTTCTGTTTTTCAGCACTTTTTGGACTTGGGAATTGCAGTTAAGTGATCGTGGGTGTGTGGCATCCACATGGAAGCCACTTTTTTGTTGCAGGCAAATCTGAATGTCGAGGATCCTAGCATAGCAGCTTGGCAGCACTGGGGGAGCTGGTCCGCCTCCTCAGGTAGCTGGTAGTAGAGGGGATTTGACAGATGTTGAGCACGGGGTTGTGCTGGTGCTGTTGGTTGTGAAGGGGAGGTGGACCTCACAGGGTCCGAAAGCATCAGGGAAGGTGTCCTGGCGAGGTGTGAGTCAGAACTCACTAGGTGAAGAAGAGAGAGAAGAGCCGACCAGGCATACCGGCACATGCAGAGGCCCTGAGGCGGGCTCGAGTGTTTGGGTCCTGGAAGGAATCTCGTAGAGTGGAGTAAAGAGAGCCAGCGAGAGAGGGGACTGGCTAGCAGAGTGACTGGCTAGCATTTATGCTGTCATGTGCTGAGCACTGTTCTAAACACCTGATGTGAATTATCTCACCCAATCCTCACGGCAACCCAATGAGGTATTCTGTTACGGTTTCCATCTTAGAGGTGAGAGAATTGAGTCTCAGCGATGTGAAAAAAACTCGGAGTGATGCCAAGCGTTGCCCTGGGCTGTTTCACTTGCCCTTGTGTCTGCCGTACCCTCCTGATGGTAGGACTCAGAGCAGTGCTTCCTGGATGAGTGCATGGGCTCTGCTGGCCAAAAGCTGGCCTTCTGGACTTGCTCATTCCGCAGGCACAGCCAGCTGCTGGAGAGTGCCTGCGCTTGTGTGTTCACACACCACTAACTTCTAGACAGAGTGGAGGATCCTGCCCTGGAGAATATGTGGAGAAGCAGTAGAAAATGGCACTGGGACTCTGGGTGAGTCCGTGTGGAGAAGGGGTGGGGCCTGGGAATAGGTGCATCACGTACTCTTACGGCAAGAGAAGCAAGTCCTGTTTGAGAATTTAGAGAAAAGGGTTGTGGGGTGGAGGCCTGGCTGGACTGGGGCAGCTGTTTCCTGTGAGCTATCTAACATTTCTCGAGGTTTATAGACTTGCTAGGAATACAGTCTGCAGAGGGGCTGAGAAGATTGCTTTGATCTGCCTGGCTTAGAAGGTGTTGGGAGGTCTTCCAGGCCTCAGGGTAGTGGGTGTGGGCCACCTAATTCTAATGTCTGGAGCAGGGTGCAGGGTAGAGAGGATGTGGTCCCGTGGGGTTTTGCTACCACTCTGAGAGCCTGCTGGTTTCAGGTGGCTCATTGATAAGTCAGAGACAAGCCTCCTCCTCCAGCCCTGAAGCCAACGCTTCGGCTGATGGAGCTCAGTTTCTCTTTTCTTTCCCCCATCTCTTTATCTAAAGACTATTCCTGCCCAGTCAGTTGGGAGGCAGGATGTTGGGGGTCAGGGAATCCAACATTGACCACATCCTGAGGGGGAGTGAGGAAGAAACTGGAAATCTGTGTGTGTTTCTCTTCTAGGAAACCCTAATTGGTATATGAGCACTAATAAAATGGAAATTTAATGACACAGTAAAACTGAAATGGACTTGAGGTTTCTGAGAAGACTGCTGCTATGGAGTTGTGAGGGTGGCTGGTTTCTAGGAGGAAGACAGGGGGTGGTAGTGCTTGCAGGGGCTGGAGGGGCCCCTGAGGAGGGAGGCAGAATCCATTCCCTTTAGAGACTCTTAAAGATCAGCCCTTTGATCCTTGGATACTGGATCTGCCTGCTTGAGAGTCCAGGAGCACAGAGATGAGATCTGGGACCCAAGGTTTTAGCTAGGGTTAGAGAACTGGTCTGTGAGGCAGAGAGGAACTGACAGAGCAGTCAGCACAGGAGAGTGCAGACCTGAAGCTTTGGGGTATGAGGTGTTGAGACCAGAGGCAGGAATGCCAGGGAGAGAGTGGCATGGTCAGGAATGGCAGCTGTCCTGGAATGGGAGGGTACGGTAGGTCCTTTCAGTAATGAGGTCTGGTGGAGTGAGGGGGTTGGCAGGACCATGCCTTTTTCTTGTTGGACGCGTGTCCCAGTCCCTTCCCAGAGCCTGGCAGAGAGCAGGTGTGTGATGCATGTCATGGCGTGATTGAGGAGTTCAGGAAAAATGGATTGTGTCCCAGTTCTTCTTACTGATGTGCCCAGCTGGGGCCATATTGGATGAAGCTAGTCAGAGCTGTGGGCTATGTCCCTATATTTGATTTTAAGAAATTGTATTTGAAAATAACTTCAAACTATAAAAAAGTCGCAGGAATAAAAATGGTATAAGAATACTCATATTCCCATTACTCAGATCCACCTATTAACATTTTGCTCCATTTGCTGTTCATATACATACATGGTATTTTTGTTCTGAACCATTTGAGAAGTTGCACCTACCATGGCCTTCTACCCCTAATTACTTCAGCGTGTATTACCTAAGAATTGGGATATTCTTTTATATAACCACATTATGGTTATCAGTCAACACTGATACTTTGATCTACTGTCTATATTCTAATTTTGTCATTTGACCCAGTAATATCTTTTTTTAAAAGTTTTATTGAGGTATAAATGACATACAGTAAACTTTACATAGTTAAAATGTACATTTTCATAAGTTTGTACATATGTATATACCCATGAAACTATGATCCCACAAAGTTTCCTAGTGTCCCTTTGTAATACCTCCCCTGATGTTCTCACTGCCCCATCCCCAGGCAGCCACTGATCTGCATGTACTCTTTCACATCTTGAATAATTATTTTGAGATTTGTACATGTGTCGTGTGTCTCAGTAATACGTTTCTTTTTAATTGCTGAATATTATTCCGTTCCACGGGTAAACCACAATTTGTTTATCCATGTTCCCATGTTGATGGGCATTTGAGTTGTTTCCACTTTTTGGCAATTATGAATAAAGCTGCTATAAACACTCCATATAGGTTTTTGTATGGACATATGTTTTCATTTCTCTTGGGTCTGTATGTAGGAGTGGACTTGCTGGGTCATATGGTAACTCTCTGTTTAGCATTTTGGCTAGCTGCCAAACTGCTATAAAAGGACATTAGTTCCATATCTCACACCATATACACAAATTAACTCAAAATGAATCGTAAACCTAAATGTAAAACCTAAAACTATAAAACCTAAAAAAGAAAACACAGGGAAAAATCTTTGTGACTTTGGCAAAGATTTCTTAGATACAACGCCAAAAGCATGATTCATAAAAGAAAAAAACCCTGATAATTGGACATCATCAAAATCAAGAACTTCTGTTCTTCAGCTGACTCTGTTACGAGAATAGGACAAGTGTTTGAATTTTTGCCAGTCTGATGGGTGGAGAAATGTTATCTTAGTATAGTTTTAATTAGAATTTTTCTTATCATGAGTGAAATTAAATACCTTTTCATATGTCTAAGGACCATTTTAATATTTTTGTGTGTGAGTTGCCCTAGTCTTCTAGACAAGAGTTTTGGCCTTTTTTCCCCTCAGTTTTTAAAAAGTTCTTTGTCTGTTAGGGTATTGGTGTATTATTTGTGATGTATGTTGCAAATATTCTCTCCCAGTTTGTTATTTGTCTTTTGACTTGGCTTATGGTGTTTTTAGCCATGCAAAAAGTGTTTTATTTATTACTGTATCTGTATTTTAAGTCATACTTAGAAAGCCTTTCCCTATACTAAGGTTATAGAGGAATTGACATGTATTTTCTTTCAGCACTTGTATGGTTTTATTTTTCTACTTAGATGTCTGGTTCACTTGGAATTTATTCTTGTGTATGGATCTTATTTTTTTTCCCCAAGTAGCTATATAATTGTTGTAGTACTATTAATAAGACCATTTTTTGCGCCAGTAATTCTAAGTATCCCCTTTATCATACATTAGATTTCTGCGTGTAGTTGGGTGTATTTCTGGAGTTTAAATTCTATTCCTTTGGATGATCTGTTTGTTTACATGCCAACACCACATACTTTTAATTATAGAGGCTTTGTAATGTTTAGTATATTAATATCTGGTAGGGCTAGTCCCTCTTCACTGCTCATTCGTTTTCCTCATTTTCCTAGATGTTCTGTTATGAACTTTTGTCTAGCTCTATAAAAAAGTATTTTTATTGAGATTTTTGATGATGCTGAGATGTCCCAACCAAGAACAAGGGATATTTAAGTCTTATTTTGTGTCTTTTCGGGAATTATAGGAATTATAGGTTCATGTAGGTTTTTGAATATTTCTTGTTAATTCCTAAATAGTTTATCATTTTCATGGCTGTTATAAATAGGGTTTTCTCATTTGTTGTTTTTTTAATGAGTTATTATTTGTGGATATGAAGGCTATTGATTTTTGCATGTTAATTTTTATATCCCACTACCTTGCTCAATTCTTTGATTGTTTAGGTTGGATTTGTCATTGATTCTCTTAGAGTTTTCCAGGCATATTCTCATAGCATCAGTACATTGAGATACTTTTGCTTCTTTTCCACTTCTTCTGCCTATAATTGTGTTCTGCAGTCCAGTTGCGTTGGCTGATCCCTCCAACAGAACGTTAAACAGTCGTGTAGATCTGGGGTGGCTTGGCTTTGCTCCTGACCTTCGTGAGAATGCCTCTGGTGCTTCCTTATTAGGTAAGGTGCTGGCTTTAGCCCTGAGGTGTGATATTAGAGTTTTAAAATCAGTAATCTTTGGGCAGTTTGATTTGAGGCATGGGAGGCAGATGGTCTAACCCCCACCTCTCCTAAACTCTGGATAGAAGATGATAAACAAAATCTGTCAGGTAGGGAAGGGAGAAGTGGGATTCCTTTGCTTCCTGTCTTCCACCAACATCACTCTCTACACCACCACCACCACCCCCTCAAAAAAAAAAAACCACGTTGCTTTTCAGAGGACTCATGAACTCATTTTGGAGTGCGGGAACATGCTCTCCTAATCCTGTTCTTCCACACAGATGGACCCTCCAAATTAGGGAACAAGCAGCTATCTTTTAATATTTATTTATTTATTTATTTATTTTTGGCTGTGTTGGGTCTTCGTTTCTGTGCGAGGGCTTTCTCTAGTTGCGGCGAGCGGGGGCCACTCTTCATCGCGGTGCGCGGGCCTCTCACTATCGCGGCCTCTCTTGTTGCGGAGCACAGGCTCCAGACGCGCAGGCTCAGTAATTGTGGCTCACGGGCCCAGTTGCTCTGCGGCATGTGGGATCTTCCCAGACCAGGGCTCGAACCCGTGTCCCCTGCATTGGCAGGCAGATTCTCAACCACTGTGCCACCAGGGAAGGGAAGCCCCCAGGCAGCTATCTTTTAAGAGAGTTTTGGAGTTAACCTCCTGGCCTTCCTTGTCCTGCACTTTCTCATCTGTTTCTGCCCCCCATTCTTCCACTCCAGGGCAGCCCCATGCCTTGTGATGATGGTTGTTTTTCTCCTCTCCTCAGGTGCGTGGCTGCTTCCTAAGCCTGGAGCCCAGAGGAAACATCCCTAGGACTGTGGGAGCGTGAGCCGGGCAAGCCAAGGGCAGCCTCGAGCCCCAGCCTTGCCCGCCTCCCCCGCGGGGGCCAGGATGCTGAAGAAGCAGTCTGCAGGGCTTGTGCTGTGGGGCGCCATCCTCTTTGTGGCCTGGAACGCCCTGTTGCTTCTCTTCTTTTGGACGCGCCCTGCGCCTGGCAGGCTGCCCTCAGACAGTGCTCTCGATGACGACCCCGCCAGCCTCACCCGTGAGGTGATCCGCCTGGCCCAGGACGCCGAGGTCGAGTTGGAGAGGCAGCGGGGGCTGTTGCAGCAGATCAGGGAGCATCATGCTAGGTGGAGCCAGCGGTGGAGGGCGCCCACCGCGGCCCCGCCTGTCCTGCCGCGAGTGCCTGTGACCTCTCCGCCGGCTGTGATCCCCATCCTGGTCATCGCCTGTGACCGCAGCACTGTCCGGCGCTGCCTGGACAAGCTGCTGCATTATCGGCCTTCGGCTGAGCGCTTCCCCGTCATCGTCAGCCAGGACTGCGGGCATGAGGAGACAGCCCAGGTCATCGCCTCCTACGGCAGCGCCATCACGCACATCCGGCAGCCTGACCTGAGCAACATCGCAGTGCCACCCGACCACCGGAAGTTCCAGGGCTACTACAAGATTGCTCGGCACTACCGCTGGGCGCTGGGCCAGGTCTTTCACAAGTTCAAGTTCCCAGCGGCGGTGGTGGTGGAGGATGATCTGGAGGTGGCTCCAGACTTCTTCGAGTACTTCCAGGCCACGTACCCGCTGCTGAGGGCCGACCCCTCCCTCTGGTGTGTGTCCGCCTGGAACGACAACGGCAAGGAGCAGATGGTGGACTCAAGCAAGCCTGAGCTGCTCTACCGCACAGACTTTTTCCCTGGCCTGGGCTGGCTGCTGTTGGCCGAGCTCTGGGCTGAGCTGGAGCCCAGGTGGCCCAAGGCCTTCTGGGACGACTGGATGCGCCGGCCGGAGCAGCGGCAGGGCCGGGCCTGTGTGCGGCCTGAAATCTCCAGAACGATGACCTTTGGCCGCAAAGGTGTGAGCCATGGGCAGTTCTTTGACCAGCACCTCAAGTTTATCAAGCTGAACCAGCACTTCGTGCCCTTCACCCAGCTGGACCTGTCCTACCTGCGACAGGAGGCCTATGACAGGGATTTCCTTGCGCGTGTCTACGGTGCTCCCCTGCTGCAGGTGGAGAAAGTGAGGACCAGTGAGCGGAGTGAGCTGGGGGAGGTGCGGGTGCAGTACACGAGCAGGGACAGCTTCAAGGCCTTCGCCAAGGCCCTGGGAGTCATGGATGACCTCAAGTCCGGTGTCCCCAGGGCCGGCTACCAGGGCATCGTCAGCTTCCTGTTCCGGGGCCGCCGTGTCCACCTGGCCCCACCCCAGACCTGGGCTGGCTACGACCCTAGCTGGAATTAGCAGCACCTGCCTGCCCCTCCTGGGGCCCCTCCTGGCCATATCATGGCCTAAGATGGGACCGCAGTCCCTGGGCTGCATCATCCCCTCTGTGTTTCTCTCTTGGGTCCATTTATCTTCTGGTTTTTTTTTTTTTTCTTTCTTTGAGTGGCATTCAAGTGCACAGATGATAAGGTGAGGCTTATTCTCCTGTTCTCAAGGGGGTCAAATCAGGGGAATCTTTCTGGGGTATGTTGGGGGAGTTACTAAGCAGGAAACCACTGTGTGGTAGGGAGAGACTTGGGCTTGTTGGGGCCACAAAATCCACGTTCCAGGTTTTCTCCTAGGACATCTGTGGAGAGGTTGGCAACTTTAGTTCTCTTGATGAGGCCTCTTTTCCCTGTCCTGGCTATTCTAGCCAGAGTATGAGCCCTCCTCCTGTACCTGTCCCCTACCATCTCCACCTTCCCGCAATTGGAGCAAGGTGGGAGGCTGGATTATGTGAGAAGGAGATGTACTTGTGGCCAAAATGAGACTAACCAAAGGGGTTTCATCATCATCAGGGTCTGGGCAGAGCTGTTAGGTTGTCAGGGTTTACTCCCTCCTGCCTGTATTTCTCTTCTTCCCCCTCTCCTTTATCCCTGACCTCCTCTCAGCTCTTCTTTCCCTGCAGCCTAGCAGTTCGTGACTCCAAGATGAAACGGTGAAGGGGACAAGCAGAACCTCTCCTCAGCTCACCTGCTGGGGTGGGGGGAAAAGCCTTGGGTGCTGGGGCGCGCCTCCCTCATCCTTCCTCCAAGAAACAGACTGCCCCCTATCCCGTCCTTTCTAAAAACCAATCCTTTCCCTGTCGCTCTGGGACGGTTCATGCTAGCCCGGCCCGTGGCTTCTGGAGGCCCTCTCGGTGTGAGGTAGAGCAGCCAAGACCATTCAGCCCAGCCTCCTTCCCTTCTCCCCCAAGCATTCCCTTCCCGTGTGCACAGATTAGGACGCAGATGGCGGGTTGGAGAGCAACGTGTGTGTTTTTCTTTCTTGCCTGACCTCAGTTCATGGAAGAAAGTTGAAGCTACAGAATTATTTTCAAAAATAAAGCCTGAATTGTCTGAAAAACTGTGTGTGTTTGTGTGTCCTGGTAAAGGAGTTGGGGGTGGAAAAGGGAGGAGAAAGGTGGAGGAAGCAAGGAAAAGAATGAGGACTAAAGGAAGGGTCTGCACAGGCGAGAGGAAGTAGGTCAGTTGGAGGAAGGAAAGCAGATGACGGGAAGATAAGAGCAGGGAGTAGGAGAAAAGGCAAAGGAGAGCTAAGGAGGGGCCTAGGTGGGAAAGAAAGGCCAGGCTTGGAGGTGGAGAGGGCCCAAGGCTTCACTCCCCTAGTGCTAATCTTCCCTAGAGCTGGGCTGTGGGGCCCTCAAGGCCTGGTCCGAGAGAGAATGCAGGCAGTCCCTCCTGAAATGGGCACCTTGTGTGGGATGCCCTCTGCTGGCCCAGGCAGCATTCCCTAGGCACCTTCCAGCACCTTCCAGGACGCAGAGCTGACAGCTGGATCAACGCTGGCTGTGGCACTAAGAGTGTGAGAATGCCTTTTACACTGCCACCCAAAACACCCACACATAAATGGCAAACTTCGCCTGAAACTATCCTGAGAGTTTCTATTTTCCACTAATTTTTTTTTAATGCTGCTTGTGACCTACCAACTTGATTTCATCAGTGGGTTTGAAAACCCTGGGCTAGGTGACTTTGTTGACAGAAACCATCCTCGAGCTTCACACCAGATGGATGAGTTGTGGAGAAGGGGGTGTCACCAGGTCCCTGAGGGAGCAACTCTGGCCTCCTTTCTGGGCTAAGTGAACCAGAGTCAGACATTCATTTTAACCTTTCAGATCGTTGTAGAGCTAGTTTTGTCTTCCCACGTGCTCTTAGATGGATGTTTAAACCCTGTTTTGGGGGAGAGAGATGATCATTATCCACGATTTGCAAGGCTCTCCATCTCGACACAATTGGGCCAGATGTGCTTTGGCTGCCAGAATCCATGTTCTTAGCACTAAATTAATTTAACAGTTGCTTACCAAGTGCATTGTTCTGAGCGCTCCACAAATTAAAATGAACTCCTTTAATCCTCAAAGAGATCATGGGTAGTTAAATATTGCTCTGTTTTACAGGTGAGGAGCAAACGGGCACAGAGAGGGTCCTTTGTCCAAGGCCACACACCTGGTTGGGGTGGAGCCAGGATTTGAATGGAACCCATGTTGTTAATCACTACTTAATCAGGACCCTTCCCTTTCTATCCTTTACAGCCTTTCCCCCAAGGCCGTCTCCTCTGCCTTCCTTGTACTCTGGTCTCCCCTCCCACAGGCTCCAGGTTGGTGGGTGGGCCTGGGCTCCCAGGCCAAACAGCAGGTGGGGGTGGGAGGGCAGCCCTCCCAGGGAGATTGTAGAGGAGGAGACCCTCAGAAGATTCAGGCTGGTTTCTCAGGTTTCTCCTCAAGTGAGGAACCCTTTCAGGGGGTCTCTGTGTCCTGTTTCCCTTCCTTTAGACGTGGGTCCCCAGAGAGGCCACATTCACTATGCCAAGGCATCCTCAGGTGTGATTCATGTGTGCATGCTGCCATCCCTCGGAGCGTGAGCCTCCTGTGGATAACAAAGCAAGGGGACATGCCAAATGGAAAAACATGGCGTCCTTAAATCCTTCAGAATTCTGCTAACCTTGACTTTGGAGATTAAAGATAATACCAAAGAGCTCACCCAGCTCAACACGGCTCCCAGGCCGGGTGGGCCTGATCTCGGGAGACAGCCGTGAGTGGTGGCTTAAAGCAGGATCTTAGTCCCCTGCCCAGGAACTGAACCTGGGTAGCCTGGGTGAAAAACCAGGAATCCTAACCTCTAGACCACCAGGGGCCAGAGGCTAGAAGCAAAGTTCCCCTGGCTCTTGCCCCATTTGAAATATGAATTTCTCAATGAGGCAAAAACTGTAAAAAAACAGGTACAAAGTTTATTATCAGAGACACAGCATAACATGTGGGAGAGCACACAGAGAAATTGTTGATTTATTTAAGACAGAAGCAAGGCAGAAATATACACCAGGAGAGAAAGGGTGTAGGTGTCCTCCCTAGTGTGGAGCAGCACAGTAAAAAGACAGTTAAATCATTTATATAGGGCAGTTTTTCCCGGTCTTTGTTTACCTTTGGCCAATTATCTTGTTTCTTTTCCCACACCTGACCTGCCCTAGGACCCTCCCCATATGCGTGCACGACATTTTGCCAAGATGGGTTCCAGCACAGAGGCCTGTGGGAGTTTTGGCATCACCTATTGTGGGGTGGCACCCCCTCCTTTTTGACCCCCTAGGAGCCTTTCTGCGCATGTGTAGTCAGGGAGGTCTCCTTGATCTCAGGAATGGTCATCTTATCTCTTTACTCCAGCAGAGCTCAGCTCCTGACATTAACTTTGGCCTTGGAGTGTCTGGGTGAAAAAAAGCTCCAGTTTCACTCCACTTGACGCACACCAGCTGTCCAGCCGAGGGGCCCATCTACCTCCTACCTCAGGCCCTCACTGAAACGTCGGGGACTGACTGGCAAGGTGCTTGCAGGTTGCAAGTCCCTGTGGGCGGAGGGTTTGTCCAGTCTCAGCTGCCTACAGGAGGCCTCACGGGGACCTGGTGTGTTTGTGGGCCCAGAAACGGCTTGGGCCATCCCACCACTCCTGCGCCTTGGCCTTGGCCCTTCAGCCTCTGCCAGTGACCCAAAGCCCTTCCTCCTCCATTTCCTGCCATTCTCTCCAACCACTGCTGTTTCCGCCTTCCCTCCACTGCACAAGTCTCTCGGCCTAGGTCCTCTTCTCTTATCTGGGTCATTCAGGTGGGATTTTATTTGTGGGCTGAGTCATCCCGGTGTGGACAGATGTGTTGGATACAGTCTCTGGCCAGGGTCCCCCTGAGCCTTGGGTTGATCCCCTGGGATTTGTTCAAAACCGGACCAAGGCTAGGGGTCGCACCTGGGGGCGTGGTAGGGGGCCAGGTGTAGGGCTGACGGTGGAGTTGAGGATGGGGATTGGGACCGGTGGAGGTGGGGTCGGGGGAAGGGGAGCTTGGGGGTGTGTGTGCTGGGTTTAGATTGTTAGATACAACAACCTTGTAAAGTGAAAGGTATCATTTCCTTTTTTTCTTGTTACAGAAGCAAAATATATTCATTTTAGAAATCAGAAAGCAGATAATAAAACATTCACACGTACATACCCACCCCTAGTCCCGTCTCTGTTTACTCCTATCAGGCTTCTTTCTCCCATATGTAGATAAATACGTAAATCATCTATAAAAGCCATAAATTTACATAAATATTTATTTAGCTTTATGTAAGTTAAACATTTACGTATAACCATGTCAAATATTCACCTTCACCATAATTTTAATCATTTACCCTCTTCCTTAAATATCTTTAACAAACACTTGGGACTCCAGGCTACCTGAAAGGATTTCCTTAGAGATCAGGGGTTTGCCTACAGCCCAGCTGGGGCCTTGAATCTCTGTCTGTTCTCCCACACACCCTCCACCTACGAGCAGAGGTCAGGGCCCTTGCTGGTATGGGGACAGACACCGTATCTCCTGTCTTGAGGCACAGAATCTTGCTTGACTGCTTTCCATTGCTTCTGCATTTTCTCACTTCGCTGATTAAATTTGCTCTTTGGAACTCAAGGAAGGCCTAGAAAGCTAAAGCTTTTTCACAACGAGAGTGGGGGTGGTGAAGATCTGTCCCCAGAAAGGCCCCACAGGGTCCTGCTCTGTTTCACAGGGATCTGTGTGTCCCTTACAGGAGATGCACTTGTATTAAAAGCAGCAGACTTTTACCTTATAGTGTATCGAGTCTGGTAGCCGAAACACAGAAACCCAACACGATGGTGGCCTAAATAAGATGTTTTAATTCTCATTCACTCAGAAGTCCAGGTGGGTGGTATTTTGAGGCTGCTACAGCAGATTCACACCCACCAAGAACTCAGTCTTCCATTTCTTCGTCCTACCATCGTCAACACATGGTTCCCAGCACCCAGTCAAAGATGGTGCCCTGGCTCCAGTCAGATAGGAAGGAAAGAGAAGGGGAGGACAAGCCTCTTTCTTTTTAGAATGAAACCTAGAATTTGTGCATATCTCCTTCCCGCATCTCCCAGTCACCAGAATTTGGTCTAGTCCCCCCAGTTGCAGGGGAGACAGGGAAATGAAGTGGCAGCCATGTGTTCAGCTAAAACTTCTCTTACCATGGTGGTACTAGCCACCTTGGCCTACATGAAATCATGCAGTGGGCAGGAGTGAGGCCCCAGGTCATGAAAGGGGAGCTGGGTTCTGCTTCGTTTGCTGGACTGCACAAATTCTGAGCCTTGAGCTGTGTGGAGCTGCCTTGTAAGAAGTCCAGTGACCCTGAGACTGCATTGCTGGAGAGGCTACAGCCACATTGTATATCCAGCCCGGGGTGGGGGTGGTCCTTGGACGTCTGCTGACACCTACCTGAAACTGCATGGGACACCCCAAGTGACAACTGCCCAGCCAAACACTTCCTGAATTTATGACCCACAAATAGGGAGCAAAATAAAACAGTTGTTTCATGATGCCAAGTTTTGGGGTAGTTTGTTAAGGGACAGTGGTACCTGGTGGTCTTAGGTACTATGTTCTGTCACTGAAATGTAAGATTTTATGTAACCAGAAGGGAATGTTTAAACAAATATTTTGAGAATAAGAATTTTTAAACATTTACTCATCAATCCCTAGGGGTGAGGATATTGCTATCTAGGAGACTGGCTCTATTTTTTAGGTAGAAGTGGTCCTTGAATTAATAGATGTGAATATCTTTTTTTTCCTCCCCAAGCTTTTTTTTTTTTTTTTTGAAATTTATATTCAAAATATTCCCCAAGTTGTTAATATGAAAATTTTCAAGCCCATAGAGAAGTTGAAAGACTGGTACCAAGAAGACTCATATCCCTTCCATTGAGATGATATGACAATTAATATTTTGTAATATGGCAAATATATATAACTTTCTATACCATTTGACAGAAAGTTGCAGAATAAATCTTATTTTCCCATAATTTTTCTGATCTTATAAGTAGTGTATATTTTCATTGTATAACTCTTGTAAGATGTAGAAAAATAAAAAGAAAACAAAGTTCATCCATAACCCCACTGCCCAGATTAACTGCCTTGAGGCAAGTTTTTAATTTGCATTTGGTCTTCATTGGGCAGGGGCGCCCTCTGCTGACAGTAGTGTGAATTGTCAGAGAGTGGAAGTTTCATTTACATAGTCTCTTGGGGATTTTGGTTGCATTGATTCCTCAGATTTATGAATAATTCAAGAAACCTGAGTTTCTGAAACTGCAGACCTGAGCCCCATGGCCACCTACCTGGGGATTTCATCAAAGTCTTGGGCGAGGGGCTTCCCTGGTGGCGCAGTGGGTGAGAATCTGCCTGCCAATGCAGGGGACACGGGTTCGAGCCCTGGTTTGGGAAGATCCCACATGCCGCAGAGCAACTGGGCCCGTGAGCCACAACTACTGAGTCTGCGCGTCTGGAGCCTGTGCTCCGCAACAAGAGAGGCCGCGATAATGAGAGGCCCGCTCACCGCGATGAAGAGTGGCCCCCACTTGCCGCAGCTAGAGAAAGCCCTCGCACAGAAAAGAAGACCCAACACAGCCATAAATAAATAAATCAATTAATTAATTAAAAAAAAAAAAAGTCTTGGGCGAGGCTTCACCTGAAACAGCTAGTCTGACCTACCATTCCCTTGTTCTATTGCTCCCTTTTATTGTCCAAAAGAGATGGACATCCAGCCCCAATCCACACCCTGGCAGTTCTACATCCGGTTACACGGCACACACATGTGGTTCCAACACCTCTCTCCCCAAACTGAACTGACTGTTTTTTCCTAGATTCTTTTTTTCCCCTTCCTTTGATTCATCCTCCCTATCCCCTTTTCTCCAACCACACCTTGTCTTCTTTATACTTCCCACCTTCTAGGGTCTCTGGTGTAAATTCACTTCACATTTGTTTTTTTTTCTATCAACTTCTGCCTTACTGAAAATTAGCAAATTCACGTATTCACATTTATACAACAAGGCCTCTATAAGATTTATAAAAAGAATATTCTCCTTCTCTCCCTTTCTATTCTTCCCTCCCTCCCTCCCTCCCTCCCCACAGAAAGTCACACTTTCCCTGGAAGTAGTAGTCTGCCTGTTGCTTCAGGTGTTCCAAATAGCCATCGCAGTGAGCTCACACTGAATTACCTTGTTGTCTGCCTCCATTCCACGCTAGACAGGAACTGAAGTGATTTTAAAGTTACAGTGAATGAATAAAGTAATTAAACATTTTCAAGGTTGATTGTCATACCCCTTCTATCAGGAAAAATTCAAGGAAAATAGTCTGGCTTTGTGGTAAGAGTGTGGGGAGAGGAGTGAAGGAGGGAATGAGCATTTGAACATTCCAAACACTGGAAGCATCAATGTAGAGTGGGCTGACATGCAATGAAGAGATGGGACCGTGTCGCTCTCAGCTTTTTTGGCCAACAGTCTTGTCTTGTTGCCTCACTTTGCCTTATGTCACACAGCTCCTTCCCAAGGGGCTCCAGAGCCTCATGCTATGGAATGTGAAACAGTCTCAAACCCTCTGCTTGTTTGGCACATGGCGATCCATGACATGACATCTAGAGGAGATGTATCTCTCTCAGTGCTCTCCATTTAAGCTGACCTGGGCCTGCTCTCATCTTACCTCCACTAGCAGGTGGGAAGCCTTCTTAAATACCTGACCTCTGCCACTGCTCACAATGTCAGACCCAGTTTTCAGTGGGTTCCAGACAACTGCCCTGCCCCAGGCCACACAGAGTTCTTTGAGCTACAAACATGTGGAAATAGACTAGCTCCACCTAGACAAGTCTCCGACCCCCATTCTTGTTTTTCAAAATACCCTCCTTCCTGGTCTACTCTGATGTTCAGCAAAGTCACATAGACAGGGAATACTTTTTTTTTTTAATTGAAGTATAGTTGATTTACAGTATTATGCTAGTTTTAGGTGTACAACATAGTTATTCGATATTTATGTAGATTATACTCCATTTGAAGTTGTTATAAAATATTGGCTATAGTCTCTGTGCAACATATTATATTGTGTTCTATTTATTTTATACCTTGTATTTTGTACCTCTTAATCCCCTACTTCATATTGCCTCTCCCTCTACTCCTTTTCCTACTGGTAACCACTAGTTTATTCTCTGTATTTCTGAGTCTGTTTCTGTTTTATTACATTCATTTGTTTGTTTTTAGATTCCACAGATAAGCTGAAAACATGTACTATTTGTCTTTCTCTGACTTATTTCACTCAGCATAAAACTCTCCAGATCCATCCATGTTGTTACAAATGGCAAAATGTCATTCTTTTTATGGCTGAGTAATATTCCATTTTATCTCTATCTATACCTATGTCTATAACTAGGTATATAATTATATGTATAACTAGATATATAATTATATGTGTGTGTGTATATATATATATATATATATATACCTGGATATATAACTAAATATATATATCACATCTTCTTTATTCATTCAACCATTGATGGACACTTAGGTTGCTTCTAAATCTTTTTTTTTTTTTTTTTTAAAGATTTATTTATTTAATTGATTGATTGGTTGCTATGTTGGGTCTTCGTTTCTGTGCTAGGGCTTTCTCTAGTTGCGGCAAGCGGGGGCTACTCTTCATCGCGGTGCGCGGGCCTCTCAGTATCGCGGCCTCTCTTGTTGCGGAGCACAGGCTCCAGACGCGCAGGCTCAGTAGTTGTGGCTCACGGGCCCAGTCGCTCCGCGGCATGTGGGATCTTCCCAGACCAGGGCTCGAACCCGTGTCCCCTGCATTGGCAGGCAGATTCTCAACCACTGCGCCACCAGGGAAGCCCGCTTCTAAATCTTGGCAATTGTAAATAATGCTGCTGTGAACATTGGAGTGCATGTATCTTTTTGAATTATAGCTTTCGTTTTCTTCAGATATATACCCATGATGGAATAGCTGGATTTTTAGTTTTTTGAGGAACCTCCACACTGTTTTCCGTAGTGGCTGTGTTAATTTACATAACCGCCAACAGTGTATTAGGGTTCTCTTTTCTCCACATCCTGCCGACACTTGCTACTTTTGGTCTTTTGATGATAGCCGCTCTGACAGGTATTAAGTGACATCTCATTGTGCTTTTGATTTGCTATTCCCTGATGGTTAGTATGTTGAGCATCTTTTCGTGTGCCTGTTGGCCATCTGTATGTCTTTTTTGGAAAAATTTCTATTCAGGTATTCTGCCCACTTTTTTTTCACTTTGATCTCTCAGATTCCTTTTTTTAATTAAAAAAAAATTGAAGTATAGTTGATTTACAATGTCATGTCAGTTTCAGGTGTACAGCAAAGTGATTCAGTTATATACACACATATATCTATATACATACATATTATTTTTCAGATTCTTTTCCCTTATAGGTTATTACAAAATATTGAGTATAGTTGCTTGTGCTATACAGTAGGTCTTTGTTGGTTATCTATTTTACATATAGTAGTGTATATGTGTTAATCCCAACCTCCTAATTTATTCTTCTCTCCCTTTCCCCTTTGGTAACCATAACTTTGTTTTCTATGTCTGTGAGTCTATTTCTGTTTTGTACATAAGTTCATTTATTTGATTCCACATATAAACAATATCACATGTTTGTCTGGTTTACTTCACTTAGTATGATAATCTCTAGGTCTATCCATGTTGCTGCAAATGGCATTATTTCATTCTTTTTATGGTGGAGTAATATTCCATTGTGTATATATATACCATATCTTCTTTCTTTTTTTTTTTTAGAAAGACAATACCATTTATAACAGCTCCAAGAAAATAAATGCTTATATAAATCTAACAAAACTTATATAGGATCTGCATGCTGAAACTACAGAATGCTGATAAAAGAAACCAAAGATGTAAATAAATGAAGAGATATATCATGTTCATGGATTAGTAGACTCACTATCATAAACATGTGCGTTCTCCCCAAACTTATATAGATTTAATGTAATTTCAATCAAAATCCCAGCAGTGTTTTTGTATAGATAAGCTGATTCTAAAATTTATACAAAAAGGCAAAATTGATAGAAAAGCCACAATAATTTTGAAAAGAATAAAGATGGAGAAATCACACTACCAGATTTTTAAGATTTATACAAGCTACAGTAACCTTGACCATGTGGTACTGGTAAAAGGAGAGACCCATAGATCAATGAAAGAGAATACAAAGTCTGGAAATAGACCCATACAAACATGGCTGATTGACTCTTCACAAAGATACAAAAGAAATTCAGTGAAAAAGAATAGTCTTTTAAACAAATGGCTCTAGAACAACTGGACATCCATCTATATGCTCCCCAAAACAAAAAACATAAACCTCACGTTAAAAAAAAATTAACTCAAAACAGATCATAAGCCTAAATGTAACATATAAATCTATAAAATATCTAGAAGAAAATAAAGGAGAAAATCTTTGAGGACTGGGGCTAGACAAAGATTTCTTAGACATGAAGCCAAAGAAAGCACAATCCATAAAAGGAAAAAAAAGTTGATAAATTGGATTTCATCAAAACTAAAATTTTTGCTCTATGAAAAATACTGTTAAGTGAATGAAAAGACAAGTTGCACACTAGGAGAAAATACTGCAAAGTACGTATCTGACAACAGATTTGTATCCATAATACATAGAGATTCTAAACACAACAGTAAGAAAACTAATGACTCAATTTAAAAATGAACAAATGAGCAACTTCCCTGGTGGTCCACTGGTTAAGACTCCGTGCTTCCACTGCAGGGGGCACGGGTTTGATACCTAGTCCCCTGGTCGGGGAACTAAAATCTCACATGCCATGTGACATGGCAAAAAAGAAAAAAAAAAAAAAATCACAAGGCACATGAAGAAAGAGGGAATCGTGGCCCAATAAAAAAGGAACCAAAAAAAAGAACAAATGAGTTGAACAAACACTTTGCCAAAGAAGATACACAGATGGCAAGTAAGCACATGAGCAGATGTTCACCATCACCAGCTATTAAGGAAATGCAAATTAAAACCACGATGAGAATTCACTACGTGTCTATTAGAATGGCTAAAATAAGAAGCACGGACAATATCAAGTACTAGTGAAGATGCAGTGCAACCTGTAACTACCTTTTTGCTGAATAACAATTTTTTTCTCAAACACACTATAAAAATACACACTATATAAATATGTCTTTTTTTAAAGAAGTTTTTTTTCTTTTTTTTTCTTTTAATAAATTTATTTATTTATTTATTTATTTTTGGCTCTGTTGGGTCTTCGTTTCCATGCGAGGGCTTTCTCTAGTTGCAGCGAGTGGGGGCCACTCTTCATCGCGGTGCGCGGGCCTCTCACTATCGTGGCCTCTCTTGTTGCGGAGCACAGGCTCTGGACGCGCAGGCTCAGTAGTTGTGGCTCACGGGCCCAGTTGCTCCGCGGCATGTGGGATCTTCCCAGACCAAGGCTCGAACCCGCGTGCCCTGCATTGGCAAGCGGATTCCCAACCACTGCACCACCAGGGAAGCCCTATAAATATGTTTTTATAAGAGGTAATATTTTGACATTGACATTGTGGTTTCAGGCAAAGACACACTCACCAGTTGACTCAACACAACAGTTTCTCATCAGAGAACATATGGAACAAATTTAAATTCGCACCGTATTTGAATGAACTGTAAAATGATTTTCTTTGCATGGTGGAATCTTCTAGATTTCAGCCTGTTGTGTGCATTCACTCTTTACTCATTTAAAAAGCTTTCTTATATTCAGCCTTGATTTTGTCCTAAAGCAGGGTCAGCAAACATTTTCCGTAAAGGTTCATAGTAAATATTCTCAGCTTTGCGAACCATAAGGCCTCTGTTGTAACTACTTAACTCTGCCCTCAGCAGAGTAGCCGGATTCAACAGGCATTCATTTCTACTGGGCGGGTTCCAATGAAACTTTACAAAAAAGGACTGCGACTTGATTTGGCCCATAGGCCCAAATTCACCAACCCCCGTTCCAGGGGCTGGAGTAGGAGACGATGAAGCTGTGGCACGTTTAGAACATGGTTGGCAGCGATGGGGCAGGGCCAGCTTCCATGGACACTAAGCATTTAACTAGCAGCTGCCTGGATTTGTTGGAGAAACATCTCAACTACTTGCACGTACTGGTCCCGAGGGAGTTTCAAGAGACGTTCCCTTCCTAACCCAGATCTCCTGCTTCAGCAGCTCGTCCACGTTCTTAAGTCCTTTCACCATCCGTGCAGCAAGGGTGGGTGGAGCCTGAGGCGTGGAGGGGCTGAGGGCCTCTCTTAAGCTGCAGAGCTGTGTCAAGAGCCCGATTCTCCTGACCTCAACTCCAGGTCTTACCACCGAATGAGCCCCCCTTTACAGGCAGGGCCCTCCCCAGAAAAACAGGAAGTATTGTCACCTGCCCCAACATGAAAGGAACTGAAGTGTTTCTCAGGGTTGTCCAGGGCTGGCATCAGAATCACCCACTCCAACGGCATCTCTGGGGGTGGGACCCAGGTGACCTTGACGCACACCCCAGGAGAATAAGCAGTTCCTATTCCTCCAGCCCATCCAGCGGCCCGAGACAGGGCCAGGGTCCAGGGCTTTCTGCAGAGAAGCCCAGTCTTCATGATACTCACAGCAGGCTTGAAGGAATAGACTTTATTACTCTAGCTCTCAAACACTAGAGGCTAAAATTCAGCTGAACTCTAACAATCTATTTACAGAGTGCTGTCAGCAGACCAGGCAAGGCTGGGCCTGGGTCTTCCCCGAACACCCAACAAGCTCAGCCTCCCGACAGGCCCGAGCCGCTTTCCACCTGTAGCACACAGAGGACATTTATATACACTTGACCAAACCCTCAGCCACAGGATACCAGGCAGGATGGCACCAGACCAACAGAGACACAGACATACAGACACAGATGAAGGCTGAGACTGCTGAGCAGGCCCGAGGGCCTGGCTCAGTGCTTCTTCGGGCTGCAGGCCAGGCTGCCAGGGACCCTGCTGCCCTGCAGGGGCGGTGAGTTCCACACGGCAGAGCTGGTGCGCTTATGGCAGCGGGGCTTGCTCTTCTTGAAGATGTCCTCCAAGTCCAGTGGGAGAATGGTTCCGAAGAGCTCCAGAAGGATGGAGGGGGTGGTAGTACTGCTGGATGATGGCCTGGCTAAGCTGGGTGCCTCTGGCCCAGTTGGGGATGGGCTTCCGGGGATGGGCCTCGTCATCGGTGGAGTCATCGCTGTTCAGATCCATCCCGTAGATATCTGGGTTGATCTTGGGGCGGGGGGCCCTGTGGAGTCATTTGATGCGAGGTACAAGCTGGAGACTGCACGTCCACGGTCACGTTCAGGCTTTTGCTGGCCGCCGCGGCCTCCTTGGCTTTCTTCTCCGGCTCCTCCTGCAGTCGCTGCTCAGCCAGGCGCTGCTGTGCTTCCTTGTTCTTCTTCTCCTCCAGCTCCCTCTGCAGCCGCTCCTTCTGTAGCCGCAGGGCCTTCTCCCTCTGCTGCAGCTCCCTCTCGGCCTGGAGCCGCTCCCGTTCCCGCCGCCAGGCGCCGCTCCTGCGCGCTGCTCCGCCAGCCTCTTGGCTTCGGCCGCGCTCCGCAGCCGCTCCCGCTCCCGCCGCCGCTCTTGCGCGCTGCTCCGCCAGCTTCTTGGTCTCGGCTGCCTTCCGCAGCCGCTCCTGCTCCGCCGCCAGCCGCCTCTGCAGCAGCTCCTGGTGGCGCCTCTCCTCCTCCTCCTGCCTTTTGAGCGCCTCCACCTCCTCCATCTTCTCGGCCGCTGCCTTCTTCGTGGCCTTCTCCTCGGCCAGCCGCTCCTCCTTGGCCTTCTCCGTCTTCTCGTCGATTTGAGCAAACTTCTGCTCGATCTGCCTCTTCTTCTCCTGCTTCATCCGCTCCACCCGTTCCCGGGCCTGCAGCACCTTAGGGAGGCGCTCCTCGCGCTTCAGCTTCACCGCCTCCAGCCGCCGCCGCTTGTCCTCCTCCACCTTCTGCCCGCGGAGCTGCTCGGCCTCCTCCTAACGCCGCAGCTTCTCCAGGCGCTGCCGCTGCTCCCTGGGGTCCACGCACAGGGGAGCGTTGCGCTTAATGAAGGATTTCATGATGCTGCTGTTGGGGGTCGGGGTCGGGGTCATGAGCATCTCGTACCTCTGCACGGCGTGCAGGAAGGTCCGGGGGGCCGCACCACCTCGCTGGCGGGACAGGGCGGGGAAGGGGTCTTGCTGCTGGGGGGCTGCAGACCCCCATCCTCCAGCTGCTGTTCCTCGTCCAGCTCACCCACTGCCTGCTTGTAGCTGCGCTTCCTCCTGACACTCTGAGGCGGCTCCTTGGGGCCATCTGCTTGGTCGGTCTCGGCCTCCTGCCGCCGTTCAGAGAGCGTTCCCTGGTCACCGGCTGCAGGCTGCGAGCCGGGCATGCTAATGGCGCTCTTGGTGGCACTGCGGAGCCGCAAGGCACTGCCATTGTTCTTGGGGACCTCAGGCTCGGCCGCCTCCTCCACCTTGGGGCTCGCTTTCTGGGGCACCTCGACATTCAGGAGCCTCTCCAGGTAACTGTGGCAGATGATGCGGGCGCAGGCGGCCGGCTCTTTGGTGGCCTTCCTGGCAATCCTTCTGCTTGATCTTCGGACGGTGCTCTCCTCTTTGGAAACCAGGGAGTCATTCTGGGCCAGCGGGACCTGGGGACCCGGGGAGGACGGGGCGAACAGGCTGCGCCGCACCGACCCGCCGTCCACACGGGAGCCCGTGGGCGTGGAGAAGTTATCCCGCAGGATGGGAGCCAGCATTCTCCCGCCACGGGGACGCCGGAGAGCTGGGCGAGTCCTGCGGGGAGGTCGCGGCAATTCTGAGCTTGGAGGCGGCCCTTTCTGCCCCGCCCCCTCAGCCCTTGGGGTCCTGGGGTCCTGGGGTGTAGTTATCAGGGAGCTCACGGTGACAGACTCCAGTCTCCCGGCCTCTGGCTTCTGGGGGTGTTGAGTCCTCCTCCGAGGTCAAGGTGATCTGGGAGGCCGAAGCCGTGGCCGGAGCCGGGGTGGGGGACGGAGCCTGGGCAGACTGGAGCTGGCTGAGGTGCTGCTCAGCGCTCCGGCGCTCGCTGATGCCAGTCTCCACCACGGGTACCAGCTGGCACTGGGCCAGGCTCTCCTTGGGCTTCTTGGTCAGCACCGTGGGAGACACAGGGGTGGGCGAAGGAGCGGCTGCCGCGGAGGTCGCTGCAGCTGCGGCCGCAGCACGGGTCACCCGCCGCAGGACGGAGCCGTTCTCCCCGACCACTGTGGCCAGCTTGTCCTTGCTGCGGAGGTGCCGGGAGCTCTGACGGCTGCTCCGCGTCTTTCTGTGGGACAGCCTTCTCCGGATGGGGTCTCTGTTTTCATCCTGAACATAAGAAATCCGTCTCTTTTGCTGTCGGTTCTTCTGTGAAGGTGTTTTGGGCATCAGCTCGGGCTCTTTGCTGAATTCTCTGGTGAACGTGCGCTCGGCCTCCTCCTCGATCTCCTCCAGCCACGCTATGTCCTTATTGTCCACGTTGCAGACAAGCTCCATGAGCTTCTGGTCACAGAGCTCCAGCAAGTGAATGGGCCCTGGGGCTGTCGTCCCCATGATGGCTCTGTTCGACTGCACCGTGTCTCCTAAGTGCTGCTCCGATCCAAGTCCGGCGCCCTTCCCAGCGCAGATCTCAGCCCGCCCGAGCTCCACCGCTCCCGGCCTCCAAAGCTCGCGGCTGCAAGGAAGCAACCTACCACATCTTCTTTATCCATTCATCTGTCGATGGACATTTAGGTTGCTTCCTTGTCCTGGCTATTGTAAATAGTGCTACAATGAACGTTGGGGTGCATGTGTCTTTTTTTTTTTTTTTTTTTGCATGTGTCTTTTTGAATTATGGTTTCTCCATTCTCCAGATATATGCCCAGGAGTGAGATTGCTGCATCATATGGTAGCTCTATTTTTAGTTTTTTTAAGGAACCTCCATACCGTTCTCCATAGTGGCTGTACAAATTTACATTTCCACCAGCATTGTAGGAGGATTCCTTTTCCTCCACACCCTCTCCAGCATTTATTATTTGTAGACTTTTTCATGATGGCCATTCTGACTGGTATGAGGTGGTACCTCATTGTAGTTTTGATTAGCATTTCTCTAATAATTAGCAATGAGCATTTTTTCATGTGCCTGTTGGCCATCTGTATATCTTCTTTGGAGAAATGTCTATTTAGTTCTTCTGCCCATTTTTTGATTGGGTTGTTTGTTTCTTTGATACAGAGTTGTATGAGCTTTTTGTATATTTTGGATATTAACCCCTTATTGGACATATCATTTGCAAATATTATCTCCCATTCAGTAGGTTGTCTTTTTGTTTTGTCTATGGTTTCCTTCACTGTACAAAAGTTTTTAAGTTTAATTTGGTCCCATTTGTTTATTTTTGCTTTTGTTTCCCTTGCCTGAGAAGACAGATCCCCCAAAATATTGCTAAGACTTATGTCATAGAGTGTACTGCCTATGTTTTCTTCTAGGAGCTTGATGGTTTCTGGTCTTACATTTTCAGGTCTTTAATCCATTTTGAGTTTTTTTTTTAATACAGTTTGAAAAAATGTTCTAATTTTATTCTTTTACATGTAGCTGTCCAGTTTTCCCAACACCACATATTGAAGAGACTCTCTTTTCCCCATTGTATATTTTTGCCTCCTTTGTCGTAGATTAATTGACCATAGGTGCATGGGTTAATTTCTGAGCTCTCTATTCTGTTCCATTAATCTATGTGTCTCTTTTTGTGCCAGTACTCTTTTGACTACTATAGCTTTATGGTATAGTATAAAGTCAGGGAGCATGATACCGCTAACTTTGTTCATTTTTCTCAAGATTGCTTTGGCCATTTGGGGTCTTTTGTGATTCCATATGAATTTTAGGATTATTTGTTATAGTTCTGTGGAAAATGTTATGGGTATTTTGATAGGGATTGCACTAAATTCTTAGATTGCTTTGAGGAGTATGGACATTTTAACAATATTAATTCTTTCAATTCATGAACAAGGGATATCTTTCCATTTCTTTGTATTATCTCCAGTTTCCTTCATTAGCATTTTATAGTTTTCAGAGTATAGATTTTTCACCTCCTTGGTTAAGTTTATTCTTTGGTATTTCATTCTTTTTGTGAATGGGATTGTTTCCTTGCTTCCTTTTTCTGATAGTTCATTATTAGTGTATAGAAAAGCAATAGATTTATATATATTAATCTTGTCTCCTGCAACTGTGCTGAATTCATTTATTAGTTCTAATAATGTTTTGATGCAGACTTTAGGGTTTTCTATATAAAGTATCATGTAATCTATAAATAGTGACAGTTATACTTCTTTCCTTCCAATTTGTATGCCTTTTATTTCTTTTTTTTTTTTTTGGTCTGATTGCGACATTAAATAGAAATGGTGAGAATGGGCATCCTTGTCTTGTTCCTGATTTTAGAGGAAAACCTTTAGCTTTTCACCATTGAATATGATATTATCTATAGGTTTGTCATAAATGGCCTTTATTATGTTGAGATATGTTCCCTCTATAGCAACTTTGTTGAGAGTTTTTATCATGAATGGATGTTGAATTTTGTCAGATACTTTTCCTACATCTATTGAGATGATCATGTGATTCTTATCCTTTCTTTTGTTAATGTGGTGTACTGCATTGATTGATTCGGGAATATTGAATAAATCCCATTTGATCATAGTATATGATTGAATTTACTTTGCTAATGCTTTGTTGAGGAATTTTGCATCTATAAACATCAGATATATTGGCCTGTAATATTCCTTTTTTTCATGTCTTTGTCTGGTTTTGGTATCAGGGTAATGATGACCTCACAGAATGAAGTTGGTATTTTATGGAAATAGAAATGACAAGAAAGCAGGGTTAGCAATACTCATATAAGACAAAATAGACTTTAAAACAAAGTCTATAATAAAAGACAAAAAAGGGCATTATGTAATGATAATAGGATCAATACAAGAAGAGAATATTACACTTGTTAACATATACACACCCAATACAGGAGCACCTAAATATGTAAAGCAAATACTAAGAGACATAAAGGGAGAAATTGATGATAATATAATAATTGTAGGGGACTTTAACACCCCCACTGACATCAACAGACAGATCATCCAGACAGAAAATCAATAAGGCTACAGTGGTCTTAAATGACACAATAGATCAGTTGGACTTAATTAATAGCTACAGGACTTTACATCAAAAACCAGCAGAATACACATTCTCTTCAAGTGTACATGGAAGGTTCTTCAGGATAGATCACATGCTTAGTCACAAAACAAGCCTCAACAAATTTAAGAGGATAGAAATTATATCAAGCGTTTTTTGTGACCCAAATGGTATGAAACTAGAAATCAACTAGAGAAAGAACAAGCATGTAGAGACTAAACAACATGCTACTAAAAAAACCAATGGGTCAATGAAGAAATCAAAGAATAAATCAGAAAATACCTTGAGATGAATGAAAATGAAAACACAACTTTCCAAAATCTATGAGAGTTCTAAGAGGGATGTTCATAGTGATACAGGCCACCCTCAAGAAACAAGAAAAATCTAAAATAAAAAACCTAACCTACCACCTAAAATAATTAGAAAAAGAAGAACAAACAAAACCAAAATCAGCAGAAAGAAGGAAATTATAAAGATCAGAGCAGAAATAAATAAAATAGAGATAAAAAACGATAGAAAAGATATATGAAACCAAGAGTTGTTTTTTTTAAAGACAGACAAAAATTGATAAACCTTTAGCCAGGCTCACAAAGAGAAAAAGAGAGAGAACCCAAATAAAATAGAAATCATACAGGAGAAATAACAACTGATACCACAGAAATACAAAAAATCGTAAAAGAATACTATGAACAGTTATATGCCAAGAAATTGGACAACCTAGAAGAGGTGGACAAATTTCTAGAAACATAAAGTTCTGCCAAGAACAATTCAAGAAGAAACAGACAATTTGAACAGACTGATCACTAGAAGTGAAATTGAATTTGAAATTTAAAAACTCTTAGAAAACAAAAGTCCAGGATCAGACAGATCACAGGGGAATTCTACCAAACATATAAAGAAGAACTAATATCTATCCTTCTCAAACTTTTCAAAAAATCAAAGATGATGGAACACCCCCAAATTAATTTTATGAGGCCACCATTACACTGATACCAAAACCAGACAAAGACACTACAAAAAAAGGAAAATTACAGGCCAATATCTGATTAATATAGATGCAAAAACCCCCAACAAAGTATTAGCAAAACAAATACAACAATACATAAAAAGGATCATACAGCATGATCAAGTTGGATTTATTCCAGGGATACAAGTGTGGTTCAACATTCACAAATCAATCAATGTGATACACCATATTAACAAAAGCAAGGATAAAAATCACACAATCATCTCAATAGACACAGAAAAAGCATTTGACAAAATTCAACATCCATTCATGATAAAAGCTTTCATCAAAGTGGGTACAGAGAAACATATCTCAACATAATAAAGGCCATTTACAACAAACTCACAGCCAATTAATGCTTAATGATGAAAAGTTGAAAGTTTTCCCACTAAATTCAGGAACAAGGCAAGGATGCTCACTCTAACTACTTCTATTTAACATAGATTTGGAAGTTCTAGCCACAGCAATCAGACAAGAAAAAGAAATAAAAGGCATCCAAACTAGAAGGGAAGAGATTAAACTGCTGCTATTTGCAGATGCCATTATATTTTATATAGACAATCTTAAAGTCTCCACCCCAAAACTATTAGAAATAATAAATTAATTCAGCAAAGTTGCAAGATACAAGATCAATATACATAAATCTATTGCTTTTCTATACACTAATAATGAACTATCAGGAAAAGGAAGCACAAACAAATCCCATTTAAAGTCACATCAAAAAGAATAAAATACCTAGTAATAAACTTAACCAAGGAGGTGAAAGATCTGTATGATGAAAACTATAAAATGTTGACGAAGGAAAGTGAAGATGGTACAAAGAAATGGAAGCATATCCTGTGTTCATGAATTGGAGGAATTAATATTGTTAAAATGTCCATACTCCCCAAAGCAATCTAAGGATTAAGTGCAATCCCCATCAAAATACTCATGACTTTTTCACAGAACTATAACTAATAATCCTAAAATTCATATGGAACCAGAGAAGACCCCAAATAGCCAAAGCAATGTTGAGAAAAAAAGAACAAAGCTGGAGGTATAACAATCCTAGACTTCATACCATACTACAAAGCTACAGTAATAAAAATAACATGGTATCAACACAAAAACAGACACATAAATCAATGAAATAGAATAGAGAGCCCAGAAATAAACCCCTGCACCTATAGTCAATTATTCTATGACAAAGGAGGCAAGAATATATATAATGTGGAAAAAACAGCCTCTTCAACAAGTGGTACTGGGAAAACTGGACAGCCATATGTAAAACAATGAGATTAGAATCTTCCCTCACATCATATACAAAAACAAACTCACAATGCTTTAAAGACCTAAATGTAAGAACAGAACCATAAAAGCCCTAGAAGACTACATAGGCAGAAAACTTTTTGACATAAATCATAGCAATATTTTCTTGGATCTGTCTCCTAAGGCAAATGAAATAAAGACAAAAATAAACAAATGGGACCTAATTAAGCTTAAACATTTTTGCACAGCAAAGGAAATCATTGACAAAATGAAAAGACAACCTACTGAATGGGAGAATTTATTTGCAAATAATATGGCCAACAAGGGGTTAATATCCAAAATATACAAACAACTCATACAACTCAATATCAAAAAAACCCAAACAACCCAATGAAAAAATGGGCTGAAGATCTGAATAGCCATTTTTCTATAGAAGACGTACAGATAGCTAACAAGCACATGAAAAGACACTGAACGCTGCTAATTATTAGAGAAATGCAAATCAAAACAACAATGAAATATCACCTCAGAATTGCTATCATCAAATGTCTACAACAACAACAAATGTTGGATAGGATGTGGAGAAAAGGGAATCTTTGTACACTGTTGGTGGGAATGAAATTGTGCAAAAGTGTCAGGAAGCCAAAGAGTGCACTGTCCGATGTTTTATATTAGAGGAACAAAGTTGTCCCTTTCAAAAAGTGGGGAATAATAATTTTCTAAGGGTTTTATGGGCTGTGTAGCCATCACAAGTCAATGCTTTAATGATCCAAGGGACCTAGTTAAGACAGTTGCCTTAGTCTCATATGTTGGAGAAAACTTAATTCAGGGTTAGGATAAGGTTAGGATAAGGTGCTGGGAGTTTAGATCTCTGGAAAGCAAGAGAGTTAATGGAGAAGGATTAATAAACACTGAAATCTCCTGGCTTATAATTGGTATCCTGGGAACAGAGAATCAGAAGGAAAAGTCCTTTTTGTCCAGACCAGGGTCTTGTTTTGTAGTAACAAGAGTGGATGTACCTAATGAACAGACATAGAGAGCTGTAAACATCTCCTCTGCTGCAGTCCCTGAGCTTGTATAACCTTGGCATGGACAAGACCCAGTTGTTGCTTTTGGAGTCCTAAGTCTGACTAATGGACCAATGCTTGACCCCTTTCTGCTGTCATCTGGGGACAGAGCTTCAGTCTCCATTATCAACCATCCAGGAATGGATTCAGACTTCCACACGGAGACCTTCCTCTCAGAGTTCCCATGCAAGAGATTCCAAGAGCCCAAAAGACACTGCAGGAAAAGGTCAGAGAGAATATTTACCAGAGGTCACCGGAGAACCATTTCAGCCTAGCCCAGAGCCCAGAGACCACTATGGTTGTTCGCTTGCTTGATTAAATATCAATGTATTTTTATGATGCTAAAAAGAGAATTGAACACTGAAGTCAGTAAGGCAATGTTCAGTGATACCAGTTAAATGACAGGAATGGAAGCCCAATTAGAAGAGGGATGAAAGGCATAAACTGCTTCCAGTAAAAGTGAAACAGTGTCCTATATCTTATTAATTAACTGGAGTATAAAAATAGGGCATTAGCGATGGAGGCATATAAAACATAGTAAGGGCATTTCTTTTTAATTTTTATGACAGGGTATATTTGACCATGTTTCCATATTGATGAGAAAGATCCACACCAAGGAATTATTGCAAATGCATCCTTGAAACAGCAGTTGCAAAAGGCATACCCTTCACATTATCTTCTGTGAAAAAATTGAAAGAAAACCCTAAGATATGAAGAAGGGTGTACTAATGACCTTACTTTGCAATTGTTTCATTACCTCTGAGGCTGAATATGTATGTGGATTTCTTAGCCATTTACTTTCTCTATCTCCTAATATCTGTGTGAATCCTCCTTTGTATAGTAGGATCTGTGAACTTTTATTCCTCTTTCTAAGTGCAATCTCTCAAACAGAGAATTCGAGTTTCTTAAAAATTGGCTGTTTGATTTTAGTTTTTTTTAATGTAAGTATAGACGTATTTAGAGGAATTGTGAGTGTATGTAAATTTTGTATAGTCACATCTACCAATGTCATACTGTGTTCTCTTCATTTCTTTTTTTTTTTTTACCATCTTTATTGGAGTATAATTGCTTTACAATGGTGTGTTAGTTTCTGCTTTATAACAAAGTGAATCAGTTATACGTATACATATATCCCCATACCTCTTCCCTCCTGCATCTCCCTGCCTCCCACCCTCCCTATCCCACCCCTCTAGGTGGTCACAAAGCACCGAGCTGATCTCCCTGTGCTATGTGGCTTCTTCCCACTAGCTATCTATTTTACATTTGGTAGTGTATATATGTCCATGCCACACTCTCACTTTGTCCCAGTTTACCCTTCCCCCTCCCCATATCCTCAAGTCCATTCTCTAGTAGGTCTTTATTCCCATCTTGCCCCTAGGTTCTTCATGACCAATTTTTTTTTGTTTTTTAGATTCCCTATATATGTGTTAACATACGGTATTTGTTTTTCTCTTTCTGACTTACTTCACTCTGTACGACAGACTCTAGGTCCATCCACCTCACTACAAATAACTCAATTTCGTTTCTTCTTATGGCTGAGTAATATTCCATTGTATATATGTGCCACATCTTCTTTATCCATTCACCTGTTGATGGACACTTAGGTTGCTTCCATGTCCTGCCTATTGTAAATAGTGCTGCAATGGACATTGTGGTACATGACTCTTTTTGAATTATGGTTTTCTCAGGGTATATGTCCAGTAGTGGGATTGCTGGGTCATACGGTAGTTCTATTTTTAGTTTTTTAAGGAACCTCCATACTGTTCTGCATAGTGGCAGTATCAATTTACATTCCCACCAACAGTGCAAGAGGGTTCCCTTGTCTCCACACCCTCTCCAGCATTCATTGTTTGTAGATTTTTTGATGATGGCCATTCTGACAGGTGTGAGGTGATACCTCATTGTAGTTTTGATTTGCCCTTCTCTAATGATTAGTGATGTTGCTAGAGTCTGTCATACAGAGTGAAGTAAGTCAGAAAGAGAAAAACAAATACCATATGCTAACACATATATATGGAATCTAAAAAAAAAAAACGAAACGGTTCTGAAGAGCCTAGGGGAAGGACAGGAATAAAGACGCAGATGTAGAGAATGGACTTGAGGACATGGGGAGTGGGAAGGGTAAGCTGGGACGAAGTGAGAGAGTGGCATGCACATATGTACACTACCAAATGTAAAATAGATAGCTAGTGGGAAGCAGCTGCATAGCACAGGGAGATCAGCTCGGTGCTTTGTGACCTCCTAGAGGGATGGGATAGGGAGGGTGGGAGGGAGACGCAAGAGGGAGGCGATATGGGGATATATGTATATGTATAGCTGATTCACTTTGTTATAAAGCAGATACTAACACACCATTGTAAAACAATTATATTCCAATAAAGACGTTAATAAATAAATAAATAAATAAAATAAAAATAGCAGTCATCTCTCAGGATGTAGAACACATTCTTTCATATTCAACTAAAGATACCATATCTTTTTAATGAGCATGATTGAGTCCTTTATATATAGGATAAAATTGTAACCTCAATACTGCTTCCTCCACTATGTATTAAAAGGTATATTTTCCTATTCTTTATTTCCAAGATTTTGCCCATTTCATCTTAAATTACAGACCCATTTTGGTGTGATTAATTTATTGTTATTATATACATTTTCTTTGGGATAGTGTTAGATATTTATTCAATCCATTTAATACAGTTATTTGAATGTAAAAAAAAAATATGTTAGGGGACAGATTTTAAGGCTCTTACCACACACAAAAAACAAACACACAAAAGAATACAAGGAAATTTTTGGAGGTGATAGATATGTTTATTAACTTGATTGTGGTGATGGTATCGGGGTGAATGCTTATGTCCAAACTTACAGAGATATATATACATCACATATGTGCAAGTTTTTGTAAATCGTTTTATACTTCAATAAAGCTAAAAATAAAAGATGAAATTAGATGAAGACAAACTCGACATTTAGAAACTCTAGGACACTATATTTAGAAATTCAATTTTGGTCAAATTTATATAGGGACAATGATAATACAAATGAAATGTAACAGATGATTAATGATAATGTGGGTTATCATTTTTTAACAGAAGGAGCACCCAAGGTCCAGAGGATCTAAGACATAGAAATGACAGAAAGGCAGCACAATGAAAGAACCTCTCAATGATTGGAAGATCTGCCTAGAGTTAAGGAATTTCCCATTCTCATAAACACTAAGCAGAAAATACAAGAGCAGTCCCCGGGGAGCTGGGAAAGGATGATTGCTTAGGGATGCAGGCAAGCAGTGCTCCTCAAACTTGTGTGTGTGAGAATTCTCAGAAGGGCTTCTTAAAGCACAGCGTGCTGGCTTCACACCCAGAGTATTAGATTCAGTAGGTCAGATGAGCCTAAAAATGTGCGTTTCTAACATTTCCAGGGGTTGCTGATGGTGCTGGCCAGGAACCGCAATTTGAGAACTGCTGGACTTAGAGACAATTTTTCTAGGTAGCAACAGTAACCACAATCTGTCATCCAAGAAAGCCAATCAGCCAAAAATGAATGACTTCATGAATTCCCTGCGTTTGGATTAAGGATATTTTTTTTTGTCACTCTGGGGAATATTTATTTAGAGTAAATTTTGTATTGCTTTTTTTCCTCCTTGTTGGCAAGCCCAACAGACTCATGGAAAGTGGAAACCAAACAGGAGTCAGAAACTTTCTCCTCCTGGGATTCACAGAGGACCCAGACCTGCAACCTCTCCTCTTTGGGCTGTTTCTATCCATGTACTTGATCACATTCACTGGGAACCTGCCCATCATCCTGGCCATTGTCTCAGACTCCCACCTCCACACCCCCATGTACTTCTTCCTCTCCAAGCTGTCCTTGGCTGACATCTGTTTCACCTCCACCACAATCCAAAGATGTTGCTAAACCTCCAGACACAGAGCAAAGTTATCCCCTATGCAGGCTGTCTCAGCCAGGTATTTTTTTTCATTGTGTTTGGATGCCTAGACAATGTACTCCTGACTTGATGCCCTATGACCGCTTCGTGGTCATCTGTCATCCCCTGCACTACACGGTCATCGTGAACCCCCAGCTCTGTGGGCTGCTGGCTCTGGGGTCCTGGTGCATCAATGTCATGGGATCCCTGCTCAAGACCTTGACCTTTTTTTTTTTTTTTTTTTTTTTTTTTTTTAAATTTTTTATTTACTTATTTATTTAGTTATGGCTGTGTTGGGTCTTCGTTTCTGTGCGAGGGCTTTCTCCAGTTGCGGCAAGCGGGGGCCACTCTTCATCGCGGTGCGCAGGCCTCCCACCATCGCAGGCTCTGTTGTTGCGGAGCACAGGCTCCAGACGCGCAGGCTCAGCAATTGTGGCTCACGGGCCCAGTCGCTCCGCGGCATGTGGGACCCTCCCAGACCGGGGCTCGAGCCCGTGTCCCTCGCATTGGCAGGCAGACTCTCAACCACTACGCCACCAGGGAAGCCCGACCTTGACCTTTTTGAGGCTTTCTGCAGAAGCATGAATATCGCACACTTTTTCTGTGATTTTCCTGAAGTCCTGAAGTTCGCCTATATGAACACGCCCACCAATAACATAACGGTGTATTTTGTGACTATTGTCCTAGGTGTTTTTCCTCTCTCTGGGATCCTCTTTTCTTATTCGCAGATTTTCTCTTCCATCCTGAGAATTTCGTCAGCCGGGGGAAAGTACAAAGCCTTTTCCACCTGTGGGTCTCACCTCTCGGTGGTTTCCTTGTTCTACGGCACAGGCCTTGGGGTCTACCTTAGTTCTACAGTCACTTCACGCTCTAGGATAAGTCTGGTGGCTTCGGTGATGTACACCATGGTCACCCCCATGCTGAACCCCTTCATCTACAGTCTGAGGAACAGGGACATGAAGGGAGCTCTGGTGACACCCCTCAGCAGGGCACCATCTCTCAGTGATGGGGCCTTTACAGGACCCTCATAAGTATCTAGGCACATAATATTGAGGACCAGAAATCCTGGCTTCCTGCATTTAATATTTTTATCTTTCCTAATATTCATGTTTTAAAGCAAAACTTTCCTTGGGTCTTCACTGCCCTCTCTACTTTCCTTCAGGTTATATCTTAGGTTCCCTTTTTCACTTTGTAATCATTTTAATTTCATATGAATAAAACCTGGTTATTTTCTCAGTTATATCCATGACGACTTAAATTTCTTAAAAAAAATAGATTCTCATGTATTTAATATATATCCTCGAAGTGACGGGATGTTTACCTATTATGGAAATGTTGCCCAGCAAACTCATTTACAGAGACGTTTTCTGAAGTTATGTGAATGAAATCAACTCAAAATGCCTTTTTTTTCTGATTCACTTTCCTTTCAGTCACATCAAACTTAGTGAATTTCTCTACTCATCCAAAATATGGATATCTTGAATTTCTGAACTATATCTTATCCATCTTTGAAACTGCAGTGCCTAGTACATTTCTTAGGAAGAATTTTATGCCCAGTGAATATTGTTGAATGGCATGAAAAATGGATGAGTGCATGATTAAACACAGAGTCGGGACCAAAAAATGCAATGTGTTGATTTAATAAAAGCTTATGAGCTAGAAAATAGATTCTGTTTTTTATATTGATATAGATTACAAAAATAGCAGCACTAGGTATATGCTAACACTGTTTAAGCACTTTAAACACATTATCTCATTGAGGTTTTCTAATAACACTTTTATGTGATGACTATCATTTCCCTAGTTACAGATGAGGAAGTAAGAGATTACGGTAATCTGATAACTAGCTCAAGGTCATACATGTGAGGAAAGGAGGCTCAAACCCAGGGCTGTCTAAATCAGACCACTCTCGGGGAACTCTACTCAATACTCTGTAATGACCTATATGGGAAAAGAACTTAAAAAGAGTGGATATATGTATATGTATAACAGATTGCTGTACGGCAGAAACTAACACAACATTGTAAATCAACTGTACTCCAATAAAAATTAATTTTAAAAAAAGAGAAAAAAATCAGACCACTCTCTTAAGCACAGTATTATGTTGTCTCTAGTCAAATCTTACTTTAATAATAGCTCAGTTTCCAAGGAAACAGGAACCCTCTAATATAAAAACTCTTATTTCTGGAAGTCAGCTCCCCCACCAAGAAATATTCTGTCTCTGAGTCTGTAGGCTCAGAAATAAATCAAACCCTAGAGTCAGATTTATTAAGATTCCCCTAATATTTTAATCTGACATCCTTTCATTGTGATCAGGGTGAGCACAGTATCATATATATATATTTACTTGTATCTATTCCTTCTAAATTTTTATTTACATACTTTGATCTTTTATCATCTTAAGGTTTTCTATTCTTATTGGTTTTCTCTGGGGTTTTTTTAAATTGAAGTATAGTTGACTTACAATATTATATTAGTTTCAGGTGTACAGCATAGTGATTCAGTATTTTTGCAGATTATACTCCATTATAGATTATTATAAGATAATGGCTATAATTCCCTGTGCTATACAGTATATCTTCGTTGCTTATCTATTTTATACATAGTACTTTGTATCTGTTAATCCCATACCCCTAATTTGTCCCTCCCCCTCTTCCATCTCCCCCTTGGTAACCACAGTTTCTTTTCTATATCTGTGAGTCTTTTTCTATTTTGTGTACACATTCTTTTTTTTTCAGATTCCACATATAAGTGATATCATACAGAATATGTCTTTCTCTGACTTATTTCACTAAGCATAATACTCTGTAGGTCCATCCATCTTGCTGTAAATAGCAGAATTGCATTCTTTTTATGGCTGAGTAATATTCCATTGTGTGTGTGTATACACACACACCAGTTTATATATATAAACTCCAGCGGCACCAGTTTACATTCCCGCCAAGAGTGTACTAGAGTTCCCTTTTCTCTACATCCTTGCCAACATTTGTTATTTGTGGTCTTTCCATGATAGCCATTCTGACAGGTGTGAGGTGATATCTCATTGTGGTTCTGATTTCCCTTATCTCCAAGACAAGAAGCTCCTTTCCTCAGTCATTTATAAATCTGGGCTTGAGCTTTGTCACTTCAAGGTCTCAGCTGCTCTAAGAGGAATGTGACTCCTCGAGGGGTCATAGAGGGACAGCAGCTTTGGAGTCTCAGCCAGAAATACTCATCCTTAGAAGGAACCCTCAGTTTCACTTTAGTCATAGATATGAGGTCAAATAAAGAAACTTGAACCCTACACTCTAGGACAGGGATCAGAGCTCCCACTCCTAACGTTACTAAAATAGCTCCATTACCCCAAAGACAATATTCCTTAAAACTGTGCTATCCAATACAATATGGTAGCTATTGGCCACATATGGCTGTCTAAGTCTAAAATAATGAAAAATAAATAAAAACTTTAAAAATTCAGTGCTTCAGTCATACTAGCTACATATCAAGTGCTCAATAAGCTATGCATGGCTAGTCCACCATAGTGGACAATATAGATAGAGAACATTTCACAAAGTTCTGTCAGAGAGTATGACTGTAGAAGGATGCTGCCTTTTCTTTATAACACTCTACAGGGATGCCCCGTCAAGGTGATCAGGTATGTTGCTAGCAAATTTCTCCTATTCCTGTTAAAAAATGCAATTGGCTACATATGGTAGAAACCAGACTACATGGCCTAACCAAAAAAGCTTTTTTCCTCCTGAAACATGAATTCTAGAGCTAAGCAGTTCTAGGCTGGCCCTCAAGTACTCAGGATCCTTCTACTTTTCTGCTCTACCACCTTTAGCATGGGGTTTTCACCCTCATGATCACAAAATAGCTTCTGCCCTTCCAGCCATTGCAACTGCATTCCAGGAAGGTAGGATGGAGAAGCATAATATACAAGATATCCCATCATCATTTTCCATTTTAGTGCATTCTGTCTGGCTTCAAATGTTCACATCTGCATCTTTTGCCTGAAGAATTTCTCTAGTCTTCCCTGTCCACGTACACAGAGAATTAATGCCCCAAGAATCACTCCTTAACCAAAGACTGACAGGAGCTGGTGTATAACTCACTTGCTTATTGGGTGAGATAAGTCTGAAGCACATATATTACACTGGCTCCAGTCGTTCCCCAGCAGGAATCCCAGTTGACCATGTTGGTAACTGGTTTGATAAACATACCCTTTACGGCTGTTTTCCCTTGCCTGACTCACAACTCCACTGCCTGGGACCACTAAAATCTTTGTCTTAAATAGACTGAGCTACATTTCCTGAGCCATACAGTGGCTTGATTGGCAGCCCCGCAAAAGATATGCCTACCCAGAACCTGTGAATGTGACCTTATTTAGAAAAAATGTCTTCGCCAATTTCATTTAGTTAAGGATCTTGAGATGACATAATTATGGATTACTTAGGTGTGCCCTAAATCCAATGACAATTGTCCTTATAAGATACAGAAGAGGAGAGACACAAAGACGAGAAAGCCCTATGATGTAAAGGCAGAAATTGGAGTGATGTGGCCACAAGCCAAGGAACTCCTGGAGCCACCAGAAGCTGGAAGAGGCAAAGAAGGATCCTCCCCTAAAGCCTTTACAGGGCGTGCACCCCTACTGATACCTTGACTTTGGATTTTTGGCCTCCTGAACTGTAAGAAAATTAATTTCTGTTCTTATAAGCCACCCACATTGTGGTAATGTGTAACAGCAGCCACAGGAAACTAATACAGATGATAAGGAAGATTCTTGGCATATTTGGAGGGTTACAGGAAGCAGCTGCTATTTGTGGAAATACACACACACACACACACACACACACACACAAACACGCATACATTCATACTGCTGAAGATCTATTGATTTGCCTCACTGACATGAAGCAACAGATGGAGCTGCAACTGTTCTACATTCTGCTAGATCCTCTTTGAATCTCTCTGCCTCTTGGGCCAAGTGTGTGTATTTATCTCCAGGACAAAGGGCTCTGGGTTCTGCAGAATACCCTCATCACTGAGGTCAGAAGCAACACAGTTGGTCACAGGCTTTATTCCATCCTCGTGAGTTTCCATCTCTTGCTTGTAGCTTCCAGCCTGCCTTTGATCACACCCCACGTTACATCCATCTTCTCTTTTCAGGATAAACCCAGAAAGCAGGTCACATATTTTATAACAGATAACTTCTGTGGTCAGAGATAAATTTATGTTGTTCTGGCTGGCATGAAGGAGTGAAAGAATGAAAAGATTATCTAATCCAATCCACAATTCCCCTCAAAAAATGATCTATATTTCTCTTGCTCCAGGGGATAAAATCAAATCCAAGCCACAATCCCCCCCAACAAAAAAGTGATCTATGTTTCCCTTGCTCCTTTATTCTTTAAAACCCAGACGTATAAAGAAAATAGAGCTGGAGGAGTTTCCAAGGATTGGAGGAGATAAGTCATGCATCCCTTGATGGTATGTCACACCTTGTGTGATGGCCTGAGTTGTGTCCCCCCAAAATTCATATGTTGAAGTCCTAACTCCCCATACCTCAGAATGTGACTGTATTTGGAGAGAGGGTCTTTAAAGAGGTAGTTAATTTAAAATGAGTTCATTCAGGTGGGCCCTACTCCAATTTGACTGGTGTCCTGATAAGAAGAGGAGATTAAGACACAGACACACACACAGAGAAGACCACGTGAAGACACAGTGAGAAGACGGCCATCTATAAGCCAAGGAGAGGGGCCTCAGAAGAAACTAACCCTCCTGGCACTTTGATCTCAGACTTCCAACCTCCAAAACAAAAATAAATTTCTGTTGTTTAAGCCACCCAGTCTGTGGTACTTTGTCATGTTAGCCCTAGAAAACTAATATACCCTGCTTCCGGAGGAGCCCTCTGGGGACACAGAACACTGACCATGGGGTGGGTGGGGCTAGAAGCTGAAATTCTGGTTTGAGACTGGGATCTCAAAAAAAGTTACCCATGGTCAAATGTAGAGTAGGATGTTTTATAAGTGGAGGAGCCTTTTGCCTTTGCATGGACTATTTCCAAACTTTGACCATAATTGTCTCCATGGTGACTGAAAATACCTTAAAGATTTCTGGAGCTCTTCTCCCAAGTTCTCTCAATTGCTTATGTTCAAGGGTTCTCTTAGGATCCTAAGGAATGGAGGATGGAGCATCTCAAAACACACCCATGCTTTAATTTCCCTCCCCTCTTTGGGAGAGGTAGGTGCTCAAATGAAGGTTAATTTGATTTAGAAAAAATTAATGTCATGTTTCTTGGACAAAAGGATCATGGAGTTGAGTTATATCTAGAGCAGCTAGAATCATGTTACCTTCTGTTTACTTGTGTTTTCCCCACACCTTTAGTAAGGTCTCATGTAATGTCCCACTTGGTTCATTAGGCTGTAAGAAAATAACGCTAAAAGTCCAACGTCCACCCTTGTGTAGTAAGGAGACACAGAGCCCCCTGACACCAGCATGGGGATGTCCAGGCCAATTAGCCCCAAAAGTCAAGAGTCAGGGCTACAAGTCCCAATTACTCATCCCCATGGGAGTTGCTTCCCCTATTCCCAACCATGGGGTGTATGAAGTAAAGGGTTAACTCAGAGGATAAAGGGTGCTCAAAGCCTGCACATCCCAAATAAAGGACTCGCCCTAGACTGCCTCCTGAAAGATGACCTCTAAGCCCCTGGAATATCCTGCCTGATAAAAGTGTCTTTGTTTACCTGGGGCCTTAATCCATGCCAGGCAGTCTGTGCTGACAGTGTAGCTGATGATGAATGCCTGTTTTTGTTTACCTGGGACCCTGGCAATGCTGTATTAGTTTGACCTCTGGGGGGACTAAAGAGTGAGTTGTGAAGGTCAGCAGGAACTCCATGCCTACATGACAGACCCTGATAAAATCTCTGGACACCAAGGCTCAGGTGGGCTTCCATGGTTCCATATGTGTTGTCACACATAATTGCTGGGAGAAATAAGTGTTGTCCATGCAATTCCACTGGGACACGACAACTGGAAGCTCACACCTGGTCTCTCCTGGCCCCTGCCCCCTGCACCGTTTGCCTTTGCTGATTTTAATCTCTGTCCTTTCACTGCAGTAAACCATAAATATGAGCATCACAGCTTTTTCGAGTTCTGTGAGTCCTTCTGGCAAATCATCAAACCCGAAGGTGGTCATAGGGACTCCCGACACAGAGGCCATGGATATTGTTTTATTATGAGAAATAGTAGTTTTCCTTTACCTTTGTGGAGTTCCACCACTCCTTGAGAAAATGAGGAACGTGAGCTGATCGCTCACCTTGTGGAACCTGAAGCTCCCCTTACCCCCAATCCCAGGGAAAACATCTCCTCCCCTGCCTTGCTCATCACCCTCCCACAAATTCTCAGCATATGCCCAGAGAGAAACAGAGCCCTTGGACATCTTTCATCCCTGCTCTTTTATCTGTTTCCCCCAGACACGCTGGAAAGAACATGTGTGTTCAGTGCACAGTCACTCATGCAGTGGTCTTCCCCAGGAACCCCCTCCCCAGCCCCCTTCCCTCCTCTAGGCGGCAGAGCTGGGGGCTCTCACATGGCACTCTCGTTGCCTCCCCGTCCCCTGGATGCCCCCTTCTCTTGTGCCATGAGAGACTTGTAGGGCTTCCCCAGGCTGGGGAGGGTGAGTTCAGCTTCCTGCAGCTCCAGCTCCCGCTGAGACAAATGCTCAATGACGGCTGCTCCAATAGAGTCCCCCAGCACATTGGTCATGGTGCGAAGTCGATCACTGGAGGGGGCGGGGTGGGGAGAGACAAGCCACCGTTAATCAAGGTTTGAAGAGCTCCACAGAGAAGAGGGTGCAGCAGCCAGGAGCTCCTTGTGCCTAGAAGTTGGGGTTCACATTCCAGCCTAACACAGGGTGGACCAAGCTCTGATATGCTCACATTTGATATTAGCAATGCAATTCTTTTTTTAAAAAAATGTAAACGTCTGATATTGAAAATTAGGGGTTATGAGCTGAACAGCATACAGGATGAGGAAGGTCACCACTGTGAGAAAACAAGGCCAGACTGAAGACCATCTAACTGAGACTCAGATCCAGGTGACAGCTCCCAAGTGGGGACAAAAGTCCAGATTTTTATATGTAAACCTCCTATTTTTAAAATTATTTATTTATTTATATATTTATGGCTGTGTTGGGTCTTCGTTTCTGTGCGAGGGCTTTGTCTAGTTGTGGCAAGCGGGGGCCACTCTTCATCACGGTGCGCGGGCCTCTCACTATCGCGGCCTCTCTTGTTGCGGAGCACAGGCTCCAGACGCGCAGGCTCAGTAATTGTGGCTCACGGGCCCAGTTGCTCCGCGGCATGTGGGATCCTCCCAGACCAGGGCCCGAACCCACGTACCCTGTATTGGCAGGCAGATTCTCAACCACTGCGCCACCAGGAAAGCCCTCCTATTTTTAAAAGTTGAGGGAATTCCCTGGTGGTCCAGTGGTTAGGAGTCAGCGCTTTTACTGCCGAAGGTGCAGGTTCGATCCCTGGTCGGGGAACTATGATCCCTCGAGCCACACAGCGTGGCCAAAAATAAATAAATAAATAAATAAAAAATTAAAGTTGAGAATTTTTTTTTAAATTTGCAAGCCAGCTCTGTCCCCAAGGATCACCTTTTTTGGTGACTTCTACATAAAACAGGTACAGCAGGGCTTTTCTGGATAATGGGGTAAAGACCCCATTGCTTACCTCCTCCCTGCCCTACTTCCCAAGGTTAACTCTATACAATTTGGGATCCACATGGCTTGGGATATTCCCCCAGGCCACCTTTTCATTCTAAAATTCTAGAACTCTGTCCTTGCTGGAATAAGAGCCCATGTGTTGGGAGTGCTGCAGGGAAAGCAGAGGGTGCGAGGACAGATAGTACCAGAGTCGGAAGAGCACTCACAGGAACCAGTCCACAGCTATGATGAGTGTGATGTCTTCAGTGGGCAGGCCGACCGACGTGAGCACAATGACCATGGTGACCAGACCTGCCTGGGGGATGCCAGCAGCCCCAACGCTGGCTGCTGTAGCCGTGATACTGCACGTGGAGAGAGAACACAGCGAGGCAGGAGGAGGGAAGGGAGAGATGAGGCAGTGTCAGAAGAGACACACAAGAAGGGAAGGGGTCAGTTCCCCAGGGCGTCTTAAATCAAATTCCCCAAAATAAAGAGCAAATCCAAAGCAACTTTCATTGAATGCCAATGCAGTTATGTTCCCTCGTCCTTTGTTGGGATCTGGTTAGACGTCCACCCAATGATAGAGGTTTTAAATAATTCAGATTGCAGATGCAAGAGTAAGGATTTAACCAGCTGCTTCTGGGGACTGGAAGAGGACAGAAGAATTAACCTGGGCAGCAGCCGTAAAGCAGAAGCTTGGGTTCCCCATGTGCACATATGCTAGAAGTAGGTAGGTCAGTATAGACAGGTCCAGCTGCCAGGAACAGAACTCTGGAAGGTGGGCCAAATTTAGAGTCAAAAGAAGAAATTGTCTATGGTGTTGAGTGAATTTTAAAAAATTAGACATTTACACATATAAGGTTTTGGAAAACTAAAAGGTAAAACACATAGAAAATGAAAGAGATGGTGATCCACCATCAAGTAGAGGGTCAGACTGGATCACAAGTAGGCTAGATTTTAGCTCCTGCATCAATTCGGATGTCTAGCATGGTGTGCTAAGAAGAATTATAAAACCACTGGGCTTGCCAGGAAAGGTGTTAGGGCCCTGAGGTTGACGCCCACCCCTCCCTGGTGGCTTCTGAAGCCCTTTCCCAAATTCTATAGTCGTGAACATAGAGCTACACAAGATGCTTAACACAGATGATGTCTCTTACAGAACGGTGATTGAGCAAACATTTGGGCTCACGAACAGGGAATGGACTTTGGGGTCCAGCAGATTTTATTCGTCAGCTGTACACCCTTGGACATAACTCAGAGCCTATATTCCCTCATCTATAGAATGGTAGACATATACCTACCTTGAGGGGTTATTATGAGCAGTAAAATAGAACAGTGCTTTGAGAACAGGGCCCCAAGAAGGGTCATTATTACTATTATTCTAAGTGAGAGAGAATATCTCTTCCGAGTGCTGGCCCTGGCATAAACAGTGATCTGTGCATGCTCTTGGGAGGCAGGCATCATGTTCTCAATGGAATCATAAGATCCAGCTAATTCCACCTGGATCCAATAATCCAACTCAAACTTTTTTAAGTTTAGATTCAGTCCAAACTAGGAATCCTTAACCATCCAATCACAATCTGCCACTAAATTCTGAAGCAATTACCTGATGGGTCTCAAGCTGGCCATTGCCACCAAGCTCTTTGCATAGATTAGAAGCTAGAAGTGATACTCAGTTCCCTGATCCATTTAAGAACACCCCTCAAAAGTCCTTACCCTTTTTGATGACTTCTCTACTCCCCAGAATGTGAAAGTTCCCCATGAAAAGTGCTCACTGCAATGTTTGGGACCCTAAGCTAGACAAACAAACAAACCAAAACGTGTTCCTTTGAAATTATCTTCATGTCATCTTCACTGCATCCTTGGTTTCCCCTAGAAAAGGCTTCTCATACCACAGCCTTCTGTTGTAAAGGCAAGGAAGATTGTTTGAAGAAAGACTCAGAGGCGATCTCTGGGTTGTGTGGTAACAAGGTAGCTGGGACTTTGTCTACCCATAGTAGAAGGGACTTCACATGGGCTCAACATCTCACAGAACCTCCAGATGCTATCAGCCATAGTGCCCAGATTTAAGCTGTATCCCTGAATGTCCCTAAGCCATTGGGACCCAAGTTCAGACTGTTTTCCTTATCTGCAGAGTGGTCTCTCAGAACCCCTATAAAAAGAGAGAGCACTCCATCCTGCTGCTGACCCCAGTTATCAGTATCTCCAGCCAAGCCAGCTTTGTACTATACTGCATGACACTGTGGTACCTGCCTTTATCCACAATCCCTATGTAGCCAAAAGGGGCAGAGAGCTGTTAGGGAGGGTAGGATGCTCCCTTAAAGAGCATGGGCCCTGGAGTCCAGTTTCCCTGAGATCATTAGCTTTCTAGGTCTAAGGTCTTTATTTTTATAATATGTGAGAGACATAAGCATGCCTTCATACGCTATAGAGAAAGGTCAAGTAGAGGCAGTGGAGTTGAAAATGCAAGTAAGTAATGGAATAGCTGGCAGAGTTAGAAGATAGAAGGATGAGATTTGGGGAATTGTAGAGGAATGAGTTTTGAATAGAGCAACAGATCCATATTTAAACTCAGATCAGGGGAAAGAAAGCATGGATGGATGCATACCACAATAAATTTGAGTTGTCGGAGCAGAAAGTTGGGTCCATTCACACCCAGTAACCTCAGTGACACCCCTGAGGTATGAGGCAATATGATCTTTTACACGGAAGAAAATTGGAGAATGGAGCTGGAAGATAAACAGAGTGAAGATTTGGAATGAGGGATGGATAATGGTGCCACCATATAACTGGGTGGTTTGTCAACCCTGGATGCACAGTAGTATCACCTGGGCAGTTTTCACAAACATACCAATGCCTATACCCTACCCCCACCATAACAAAGTCAGAGCCTCAGGGAGTAGGTGGTCTTGGGTAATGCTAATGTGTAGCCAAGACTTTGAATCACTGATATAAAGGGATTTCTGAGTGGAAATACACTTAGCTGATAATGTAATGCGTCATTTTGTAGTGGTCACTGCAGTAATCACCACAGTGGGTAGATTTTTCTCTAGCTGGGTTCAGACACCTTGACATAGGAATAGATAAAGTGGTTGGTTGAAATCCCCAATGTTGAGGATTTGGAAAGACTAAGGGGTAAGGACGTCAAAGACGCTCTCAAGAAAATGAAAGAATGAAGCGCCACACTCTCTGGTCTGGAAGCTCATGGTTCCAAGTGTGGTCCCTAGACCAGCAGCATCAGCATCACCTCTGAACTTGTTAGAAATGCAGAATCTCAAGCCCCAACCCAGACCCACTGAATCAGAATCTGCTTTTGAACAAGACTCCCAAGTGATTAGTATGCACGTAAACGTTTGAGAGGCACTGAAGTAAAACACAAAAAGGGAAAGTGAAACCATAATGGAGGGAATGCGAGGAGTTGAAGAAGCAAAAATTGTTCATGGAATTAAAGAAAATACGTAGGGGAAGTAAAGTAAGAGGATGGAGAGATTGGAGACTGTGGCCATGATGCACATACTCGAGATGTCAGAGCGGGCTAAGCAGAGGCAAAGTCCAGGACATGGCCCCAAGGGTAGGTGGCTGGAATTCCAAAGGTCAGCGAACTTTGAAAAGAAGATGATGGAAGAGTCACCTGTTTGGATGTTGAAATTATTCAGGGAGAGGATAAGAAAACGGAAAGAAAAAGAAAGCTATACAGCATCAGCTGAGTTAGATAACCCTTCTCTGGATTCCCAAAACTCTTACGCTACCCATAATAAGCAGATAATCTTTTTTTTAATTTGGCAAGGGCAGTAATGGTACTATGCATAGGACATCATGAGATGTCATTCAAAGAGCCCACGCTTGTAAAATATTTAATGCTGTGTATGGCACATAGCAAGTGTTTTATAAATGTTGGCCATCATCATCATCACCACTATCACCATCACCACCCTTATCACCCCCATCACTACCATCACCACTATCAGCACCATCAACATCATCACCACTGTCACCTCCGTAATCTACATCATCATCACCAACACTGTCACCATCATCATCATCATCAGTGTGTCGTTTCCCTTCCTTAGACTGGATCTTCCCTGAGTTCAGGAACCATGTCTTATTTTTTCCTGCACCCCTCAACACATCCCCCTTCCAACATCCAAAGGCTCCCTTTACTTCTTGCTGTGACTCCCTCCCCTCCAACACCCCCAGCCAAGCTAATGACTTCTTAGGGCTCAGCTGTTGGCAGGTCCCACCCAAGGTCAACTCACCTGATAGTTGTGATCTGACCCAGGTTGAGCTCGTAGTTGTTGACTTGAGCAATGAAGATGGCGGCCAGGGCCTCATAGAGGGCAGTGCCATCCATGTTGACGGTGGCCCCCACAGGCAGCACAAACCTGGTGATGCGGCGGTCCACACCCAGGCCCTCCTCCAGACAGCGGAAGGTGATGGGCAGTGTCGCCGAGCTGGGAGAGAGAACCCCAAGGGCTGAGAATAAGTGGTGGCAATGAGCCAAGGGAGGGCTCCCCCTGAGAACACTGGGAGGCAAAGTGGGAGCTAGAGCAAGGGGAAGATGGCAGGTGTCTAACATTTCAGAGGCTGAAGACTGTGCGTGGGGGAGAGGAACTCCTCATGACACAGAGAGCACACAGCAATGAGGTCCCCCAGGCTGAAGGTCTCTGGACCCACCTAAAGCCAATAGCTGAGGGCTACTTACTAGACACTAGTTCATGTCACCAGTTCACTCTAACTATCCACTCCCAGAAAGGAGGCAAAGGGCCTTCTGAGCTCCCACACCTCAGGGCTAAGAGAGGGGTATTACAGAAGACTCCTATTCCCCACTTCCCATGTTTATTCAGGGAGTGACCTCACCTACACTAACCTTCTAGGTCTCTGTCCCCACTTGGGATCAGCTGGTCCATAAAACATGTGCTCTGTCTGGTCAGCTTTATATCATGCAGTGAGAATCCTGGACCCACAAAGGGGATCTTTGGGTGTCCATGCCTGTGGCAACCTGGTGAGTTTAATTCTGGAGTACAATGGCACCAATCCTCCGTGGCCACAGATCAAAAGGCACATTCTCCAATAGGTGTTACAAGCAATAAAAATGATACTTTTCTTCTGTCTGGTTGGCTCTAGTGATACCTCTCAGATTGTTTTGAATTTGATTGATGGTGGAGAGGGGAGCTCTTTATGAACCCCCTGAAACCACAAAAAAGAAGGAAGCCAAGGGAGCTCCCAGAGGCCATCTCAAGGGGAGATGAGACCCTATGAGGTAGAAAATGACTGAGATCATGAGGCATGTTGGACCCTTTGTCTTAACCTCAAAATTTGCAGCTGGTTCTCCCTCCATATTAAATAGAGAAACAGGGACTTCCCTGGTGGTCCAGTGGCTAGGACTCCATGCTCCCAATGCAGGGGGCCTGGGTTTGATCCCTAGCCAGGGAACTGAATCCCACATGCCGCAACTAAAAAGATCCCGCATGCTACACCGATGATCCCACACGCGGCAACGAAGATCCTACATGCTGCAACTAAGATCCAGCGCAGCCAAATAAATAAATCTTTTAAAAATAAACAAATAAATAGAGAAACAGAAAAGGAGGGTAAGGGGTTAGGAGAGCCAGCCCAGGACAAAGATCAGTGCCCAGGTGTTGAGCCACCTGGAGACCTTCAAGAGCACCTGACATTACTATACAACCCAGATGAGGTTCTATAGTGGCAGAGAGGGCAGGACTCCTAAGAGAGCCTGTGAAAGGCAAAGAGCGAACCTAGGAGGGTACCAGTGGTGAGGAGCAAGGCCATACCTGGAAGACGTGCCCATGGCAGTGATGAGGGCCTGCAGTATTCCCCCAATGAAGGGGAAAGGATTCCGATGGGTGATGAGGAAGTAGATGAGAGGCAGGATGCCACCGGCATGAAGGAACAAACCCACGATGACGGTCAGGGTGTACATGCCCAGCTGACCCCCCAGGACGGCCATGTCTTCCATCTCTAGGATCTTGCCAGCAATCAGGAACAGGATGCCCACAGGTGCATACCTGGGCCAAGCCAGACACCTGTCAGGCCTCCCTCATGACCTCCCCTACAAGCCTGGAGCTAGCATCCCCCAGGCTTTGCCGACATAGACCCTGGAGCCAGGCAACATCCCCCATACAGCACCCTACCCCACTCCAACCTTCCCCACACGATAACAAATGGGGCTGGGTCCCACAAATAAATCCCACCTTTTCTTCCTGCTTCCACCCCCCGACTCAAATCCCCCCAAATAATCACTGTCCTCAGGGTTTTTTCACTAGACATCGCCCAGACACTCCCTATCTCTGGCCTTCTAACGTCCCTTATTCACTTCCCCCAACTCTTTGCTCTACATTTGTAACCTGTATGCCCCTATTCTCTTTCCTATAAGTGCATAGTCTCACTCATTCACCAGCCCTAAGTTATTTCACCTGGATTTCCCACAGACGTCTTAAACAACCTGTCTTAAATATTATACGATATTGCTTATATGTGGAATCTAAAAAAAATTGTACAAATGAACCTATTTACAAAACAGAAATTGAGTCACAGCTGTAGAAAACAAACTTATGGATACCAAGGGGGAAAGGTGGGGGAGGGATAAATTGGGAGATTGGGATTGACATATACACACTACTATAGATAAAATAGATAACTAATAAGAACCTACTGTAGAGCACAGGGAACTCTATTCAATATTCTATAATGACTTATAAGGAATAAAATCTGAAAAAGAGTGGATATATGTATGTATATATAACTGACTCACTTTGCTGTATAGCAGAAGCTAACACAACATTGTAAATCAACTACACTCCAATAAAAAGTTAATTATAAACAACCTGTCTTATTAAATTATCTGTTCATTCACTCAACAAATATCCATTGAGCACCTACTCTGTTCCAGTCACATGGTCCCTGCCCTCATGGTGCTTACATCCTAATGGGGGAACTATGCAATACACAGAGAAATATGTCATTAAAAACTTCAGGTGGTGATAACTACAAAAGAGAATCAGTGAGTGGGGCTGTAAAAATGAGTGGTCAGGGAGGGCTTCTCTGAAGAGGTGACATTTATGCTGATACCTGAATGATGAAAAGGAACCATGCATATTTGAAGGGAAAGCATTGCAGGCACAGTTCAAAGACCTTGAGATGGATGTGAGCTAGGAGTATTGGAGGAGCAGAAAGAAGACCAGTATAGCTGGAGCAGTGAGAAGAGTAGAGAAGACAAATGAAGCAAGTTCATAGGGGGCTCACCTGTTTTCCCCTCAAACCAGCCCATTGCTTAGTTTTGTGTTTCTGCCAGTGATGCCATAATTCACCCATCACCAGGCTTCCTTTGTTATTTCTCTCTCTTTAGAAATTGAAGTCTACACTTGGTCATTGTCATGGGGGATGTACTGGAGGAGGTGAGGACCGCTTGGGGAGTTGGTACAACAGCTTAGGTCAGAAATGATGAGACCCAAGATGAGGTTGTGGGAATGAGGATACAGGGGACTCCTCCAGCCACATCTGTATTCCCCAAGCTGGGCTCGAGGTTAGCCCTGGTGGGTGGTTGCTGAGTTGTCTCCAACTCTAGACCTACCTCTGTGAATAATCTGTAAACTCCTTTCTCAAATCCCTCACCTCCATCCTTCCTTTCTCACACTCTGCAAAATTCCTCAACTCTGGATCAATTGCACATGACTTCTTTCCTCCTGTACTCGGCTACCTGGCACATACGGATATTCTCCCAAACATGCCAATGACATTGCTATAAACTCACGGTTCCCAATTCAGTTGAGCTTTCAATATTCCTTTTCAATCTTCTTGCTCGTCCTTGATAAGCTTCCCCTCCCAATCCCCTCAGCTGCTTTCCCAAGCTCTCAACTTAGCCTCTAGCCCCCCGACCCAACTTTCAAATTATTTGGGATGATGTACAAAGTCTTCTCCAATTTGGGAAGACAGCCTCGTTAACATCTTCCACCACCACTCCCAAGGTATGCTCCCACCTTCTTGAACTCCTCACCATTCTCCAAACAACTCAGGTCCTTTCAAGCTTTGCATGTTCTATTCCCTCTGCTTGAAGTGCCTCTCCCTTCTTCCTGTCCTGTTGGATTCCTACTCACCTTTCAAGACCCAACTAAGAGGTGGACGTCTCCATGACTTCCTCCTCACCTTCCCAGACAGAGTTCACTGCATATCCCTCATTGGCTGCTTACTTATCCATATTCCCTATACTTTTTTAATGTCTCTTAACTCTAGAACCTTCCATCTTGTATTATATTTATCTAATATGTGTCTGTCTCCTCCAAGACTTTGAAAGCTCTTTGAGGACAAGGACTGAATTCAATGTATCTCTGTATTCCAGAGTTCAAAACAAAGTCAGCCTGGGAAAATGTCTGCTGAAAGAGTGAAGGGATTTAAAGAATGAATGAATGAAGGCGTCAATTAAGGAATAATCAGTGAGCAGATAAATGAGTGAGAAAATGAGCAAATGAGACATGAATGATGGGTGAGTGAATGAATGAGTGGGTTAAGCAAATGGATGAATGAATACAAGGTATATTTAACTGAGTGAATGAGAGAATAACAAATGTAGAGATGAACAAGTGAGTCAAAGAATGAGTCCAAATGAATAGATGACTTGGTGAGTAAATCAATCAATCAAAGAATTAACTAATGCATGGATGAGTTTGTGAATGAATTTATGAGTGAATGAATGTATGAATGAGTGAATTAACCAATACACAGAAAAATGAACAAATGAATGGGAAAATGAATGAACCAATTCATGGAAGAATGAAGATAGATAAATAAATGAATGGATAATTTGGCCAATCCATAGCAGAATGAGAAGATGAATAGATAAATGATGGAGTGAATGAACAATGCACAGAAGCTTGAGTACAAATGAATAAATGACTGAATAAATAGATGAACAAGGGAGTGAATGAGTGAATAAATCATTGCACAAAGGTATGAATGAATGAGTGAGTGAATGAGCGAGGGTGTGAATTAACCAATACATATATAAATGACTTTGGCCAAGTGGTCCCAACAACCACTTCAGGAGCTGCCCCACAGCCTGACTTTCCAGCCCTGACAACACCCTTCTGTGTGCCATCACCACCACCACCCCGCCCCTGTCACAGCCCAGCACTCACCAGATAATGATGCCCACCAGCCTCATAATAGCCTCATTGAGGCTGTCGAAGAAATCCCGCAGGACTCGGCCCTTGTGTTTCATGCCACCGATGACCAGCCCAAAGGCCACCGAGAAGACCACAAGGCCCAGGGCGTTGATGCCATTGGCTGAGCCAGGCACAGGCACAGTCTCCTCAAAGCTCAGCACCTCCTGCAAGGTGCCCATGGCCCGTGTGACATTTTCCAAGAGGCTGCTTCCGTTCTCCATTGAGGATAAAGGAGGCATGGAGGTGCCCAGCTCAGATCCATTTTCTGTCCTCACAATGGTCCTGGTTACCAACCTCGTGCTGTACTGCGTCTTAAACTGAAATAAGGAGATATTGGGCCATAGACGAATGCATAGTAAATTGAGTGCATAAACAGGTTAATGAGGGCGTGAACAACCAATGAATGGAAGAATGAGTATAGATTCTGCATTTTTCACAAGCTCCCTGGGCGATGCTCAGACAGGTTTGGGGGTCTGTCTCCTCAACTGTCTATGATCAGAAGCCTTGGTTCCTCCTCCATTACCATTCCCAGGCAGCCTTTGACCTAAATCTTTCTCTCTAACCTTGCCTTGATCAGCACACCAATAGGAAGCACATTCTTTCTTTCAGACTCTTCCAAAAGCCCCTGGGCAATGCTCTGTCAGGTCCTTCTTCCCATCCCTCACTCCTGGACCATTCACTCAGCAGCAAGCTCCCCCAACCCTCCAAACCTCCTTGATCAGACTATGTACTTCCCCCTGACCTGTTTGAAGCAGGCCTCCACAAGGTTGGGCGGAAACATATTTCTGTAGAAAAATATCAGATGAATGAACGTGGTTAGACCTTAGAAGAGAATCTAGACTGATAACAGTAATAATAACTGCAATGGCAACGATAATAATAGCAGCCAACATCTGAAAACCGATCTAAGTGCCTTACCTGTGTGATCTGATTTAAACACCACAATAATCCTAAAAGTGAGTGTTATTGATGTCCCCATTTTACATACAAAGCAACCAAAGCACAAAGAACTTATGTAAGTGACCCAAAGCCACATAACTCCTAAGGGGTACAGATGGACCTCAAATTCAGGCCTGTCTGAGCCCTTTGGTAGGACCCTATGCCACCTCAGGGACTTCAATTCACACACAGTGATGTCTCCAAAAAAAAAAACACGGAAAGCTCCTGAACTCTTCCAACGCTAGGTTCCCCCCAAGTCAGTGACTAGGGTAGAACTATGACCAGCCTTGATTCTGGCAGGCAAAATCTTGCTACTTTAATAGAATCATTCACCTTCCAATGGATCTTGGGAACACCAGACAAATACCATTTGTCCTGAGCCCATCTCAAGATGCTGTGACTATAGCCTCCCTAGCCTACGGGTCAAAAGATCATATCCTAGGAGTAAGTTGCTCTCAGAGGATTTGTGCAAGGCTCCAGGACAGAAAATAGGTACCAAAAAAACTAGGCCCAACTTGGGTGTTGCATTTCCAGGTTGGATTAGCCTGTCCCCTTTGTCTCCCCTTGAGTATAGGTTGTTACATGTAGGGCTGGAATTCCCATCAAAATTGGAAAGGACGTCACCTGACCAGGTCCATGAAGGCATCGGCCGTGGGAATGGTCTCGATCCGGCCCTCTCGGTGCAGCCCCTCCTTGGAGCCCTTCCCAGGATGGATGATGGTGACCATGAGGATGCCGATGAAGACCGCGATGACGGTGGTCACCATGTAGTATACAGCTGCCCGCATACCCATCCGCCCTGTCGCCTTGTTATCCAAGGACGCCATACCTGGAGGACAGGTGGTGCAGCCCGAGCAGCCCCATCCACACCCCACCACCCACTCTCCCATCCATTTGCTCCACACTCCCCACACTGCTACAACCATTCCACCAAGCATCCCTCCTCCTTTGCCCCACCCCACATCGCCATCCTCCAACTCCCATTCTATGTTCCAAATACACCTTCCACTCTATCCTTTATTCCAAGCACCACTTCCCTAACCTTCCCTCTATTCCAAGCCAACATTTTCAACCCCCACTCCATCCTCTATTCACCTCTATTTTGCACCATAATCTCATCTGCATTGCTCTCTTCATCCTCCTATCCACCCCAAAATCACACCTCCCTCCAACCCAGCTCACTATACACTATCTGTAGTAGATACTTTTGGTCCCCTATCAAGACACCCTTTACCATGCTGATACACCTATCCTTCCACAGCTGAGCGTTTTGGCTGCTAACAACTCATGCTGCCCCCTTCTCTTGAGGGCTGCCCTCAGCAGAACAGGAGCTTACTCACCTACAAAGTCCCCATGGGAGACCTACAGCCAATGACTGATTGGTCCAGGGATTCAAAAGGTCAGCTCCTTTGATTTAGACAGTGGCAGAGTTGTGGAGAACAATTCTGTAGTGTTGCACATTCTCCAGAGCTCCCCGTGGGATCAGGCTGAGAGGCCAACCTTCTTCTGTACCCACATTTCTACTTAGCTTCTTTCCCCATCCCATCCTGCTCACCTCACTTCCTCATAGGTTTCTCTTGAGAGCTACCCCTCAATAAATCACTTGTGCAAATAGCCCCTTCTCAGTCTCTGCTTCTAAGGAAACCCAACCCAAGAAATCATTCTTCCATCCCTTTATCTTCGTACCCATCCCCAAATCTGGAGATTGGCAATCAACCACCCATGGGCCAAATCTGGCCCGCTGCCTGTTTTTGTAAATAAAGTTTTATTGGAACACTGCCATGCCCATTTGTTTACATACTAATCTGCTGCTGCTTTTGCACTACAACAGAATTGAAGAGTTGCAACAGAGACCACATGGTCCTTGAAGCTGAAAATGTTTTCTACCTGGCCCTTTACAGAAAAAGTTTGCCAACCTCTGCATAGGCCATCCATACTTCCACCGCCCGCCTCCACCCACCACCCTGTCACCTCTATCTCAAACACCTTCATCCACGTCCCACCCCATTACCTTCCACACCACATCCCAGCTACCTTCCCTGGCTGCTCCACAACAGCCTTCCTTTCATCTGTGGATGATACTAAGCCCCTCTCAGGCTGTAATTTTACCTCCAAGGAAAAGTACAGGAAAGCTACTGAGATAAGTATTGCAGATCATCTGGGTTCTGGAACCCAGGTCTGATTGGGATCAGGGCTTTGGCCAAAGACTCAGAGCTACGTGCATGCTCCATGTTTGAGGTCCTGAGTTGGGGAGGTGGTCCCATGCTTGGAACAGCCATGGCTCCAGGTTTGAGCTTGGACTCTGGGATCGGTCTTGGAGGCCAACACTGGCCTGGGCTCTCTCACCTGTGACCAGGCTGGAGACAATGAGTGGCAGCACCAGCATCTGCAGCATCCTCATGAGAAGCTCTCCAGGGAAAGAGAAGTACTTGATCTGGCGATAGCTGAGCTGGTACGGGCGCAGGGCAAAGGCCAGGCTGACCCCTAGGGCCAAAATGAGGGGTCTGTAGAGTTGAATTTGGTCACTGAGTCCCAAGCAGGGGCCATCCATCCATCCCAAGAAGGGCGTGTGTGTGGGTAGAGGTGAAAGAAAGAGAGAAACAGTCTCTGAGTGTGTGAGTTTGTGTGTACATTGTGGAATGTATGAATTTATGTGTTACTATGTTGATATGTGTGTAAATGTCTGCACACATTCATGTGTACATATGAACACACATGTGATAGTGTGTACTCACTTGTGCACATGTATCTGTGCCTGTATATGAGGGTCCATGTATATGAGATGCACGTGTTTTTCCTAAGTCACACAGGTATGACTTGTGTGTGTATGTTACTGTTTTCAAGCATGGGGGTACACATGTATTCAAGCTCTTAAGTGTGCCAATGTGTGTGCAGAGGAATGCATGTGTGTGTGAACGTGTTTATAAGTTCTAGTATATGTGTGTAAGTGTGTGTTTACTTTTTTGCACCTGTATGTTTTGTGCATGCATAAAAACATGTTCATGTTTGTGTGTGTTTGTATGCAGAAAGTGTGCGTTTGTATGGTGTACACTTATGCCTGTATATACACATGCATATAGATGTGACATTGTGTGTACCCACAGATGTGTTTGCAAGAATGTATACCTGTTTGTGTGAGCGCGTCCTGGGGAGGGGGCATGGTGGACGTGGGCACCTGTGCAGGTGAGAAGAAGTAAGTGGAGGGAAGAAATATGCTGTGCGGGGAACTTCCCTCAAGCCCTCGCCCTCCAGGGGCAGAGCCCGCCCCTCCCAGACGACTCACCAATGACCACGGCGCTGACGGTCAGCAAGATGAAGGCGTTCCGGCGCAGGAAGCGCAGCACGTGCTCAAGCGTCATGGTTTGCAGGCGCAAGCGCGTTCGCAGCGCTCTCTGCTGCAGGCCGTCCAGCAGCCGCTGCAGCCAGCCCACCCGGCCCAGCCGCTGGCCACTCTCCCGCAGAAACAAGCTGTTGCCATGGCTGCTCATCGTCTACCTGCGGGGTACAAAGGGGCCCGGGCCTGGTGAGGGGCCGGACAGAAGGTGGATGTGGGAAGAGTGGAAAGGTGGAAGAAGCTGGTGATGAACTCAGAGAGAGTCCAAACAGCAGGGGAGGGGCGGTGTCGGTCTGTTGGGGTGTGCCTGCGCTGGGCCACCTGAGAACACTGCCAGGGGTTCAAGGGTCATGTCCTGGCAGAAAAAGATCAAGGTCTCCAGAATCACTCCCAGGCATGGCTGGGAAGAGACAGAGAAGTAGGTCACAATATAATGGACGTTTTTTGCCATTCTCTAACTCCAGCCCCCTCCTTACTTCACGAGATCATCACAAGTAATTGAGAGCTGACCCAGCTCACAAACCAGACTCACAAATCTTCGCTGAGCATCAACTTCACTCAGAGCCTTAAACAAGGCTCTCTGTGGTTAGCCCCCCAAATTAATACAGTTTGGTGTCTAGCCTGGAGGTGCCACCAAATGGGCTTTCCACAACGACAGAATCAGCAGGTGCCTGGCGAACAGTTCGTGCCCAATAAATGCAGCTGCTCTGTGTGAATGCCCAAGTGAGCAACAGGGAGAGGGAGAGTCCCATGGGATGGAAATGGTGATAATTCTTGATCCCAGCACCTCCTCAGGATCCATTTTTGAAGAAAAATGTGATGTTCACAGTCACTCTGGGGTGCCAGGCACTGTTTCCCAAACTTCAGACTCTTTACATTCAGCCATATCCATGTCACCTTATTTACTTACCTAAATAAATGTAATCTAAACTGGAAACTTTAGATCATTACTTGAAATGCTTATTATATCTTAATACACATTAAATAAAATGCATATAAGAAATAAAACTTGCCTATCCTTTTACCAACTAAACACCTTACATGTATACGGCAGCTTGGAAATTGTGAGCAACATTTGCCTTCATGAGTCTGAGGAAAATTTGCCTTCGTGGCCCCTTCCTCCATTAAAATATATATTAAAATTATATGTGGTATAATTTGGTATGCCAAATTGGTATAAAAAGGAATATATTATTTTGGAACTAGATCAAGGTGATTGTTGCACAATGTTGCAAAGGAACTAAATGCCACTTTAAAATGGTTGGTTTTCTGTTGTGTAAATTTCACCCCAATTTTTTAGATGAGAACAGTAATATTACATATTAAAACATTTTCTTTGACTTGAAAGTTAAATTCTTTATTCTGATTTTTAAAAGAAGCAAAAGTGTTTGCATGGGTGTCCCTAAAAGTATCGTGGGCCCTGGGCACCTCCTATTCCAGAAAGATAAGCAGGCTTACCTATACTGATCTCACAGCAAAATGTGGCAGCACCCCTCTTGTAGGCATACTGGAAATTCTGTTATCCCTATAGATTCATCCCCAGGCAAAAGGCTGACCACTACAGTTGGCATTGCCCGGGCTCCCTTGCCCTTTCAGTCTGGCCAGTGGAAAACAGCAGGAGAATGGACGGTGGGAGCAGATGTAGGTGGAGCATTCTCTCAGCTCCCCCTGCCAGGCCCCTGTTTGGCATTGACTGTATTCCTCTACCTAAGGCCACAGCTCCCACTGAACAATCCTCTGCAGCTCTTGGCCACGTGGACATCTTCTTTGGAAAAATGACTATTTAGTTCCTCTGCCCATTTTTCAATCAGATTGTTTATGACTTTTGTTATTGAGTTGTATGAGATCTTTATATATTTTGGATATTAACCCTTTATCCAATATATGGTCTGCAAAATTTTTCTACCATTCTGTAGGTTGGCTTTTCATTTTGTTGTTTCTTTTGCTGTGCAGAAGCTTTTAAGTTTGATGTAGTCACACTTGACTTTTGCTTTTGTTGTTTGTGCTTTTGGTGTCATATCAAAAAAAAAAAAAAATCAGTGCTGGGACCAAAGTTGAGCAGCTTCTACCTTACATTTTCCTCTAGCAGTTTTACGGTGTCAGGCCTTATGTTTATGACTTGTATCCACTTCAAGTTAATTTTTGTGAGTGGTGTAAGACAGGGGTCTGATTTCAATATTCTTTGTTTGTTTATCCAGTTTCCCAACATCATGTGTTAAAGAGACTATCCTTTCCCCATTGAGTGTTCTTGGCTCCCTTGACATGATAGAGGTGCTACTGCTACAATGGAAATCACATTACAATATATCAATATACCAAAACAACATGGTGTACATCTTAAAGTTACACAATGTTATATATCATTGTGTTAACTGTGTTAATATGTATTATAATTAAAAAATAAAGACAATCCTTTGTTACAGCCACAGCTCTCCCCAGGTCCCCCTCTTGCTCCCTCCCTGCAGCTCCCCGACTCTTGCAGATCTCTGAGTACTGTGCCAACTTTACTGGTTTAACCCTGTAAATAGTCTTTAATTTTCAATTCCCCTTTTTGAGTGTGCTCTCTGCTTCCCAACAGATATACTAGATTCACCTAACTCCTAGAAAAAACTCTCCAAGCCACAGAAAGACAGTAAATATTGTATCCTGTGCCGGACTGTGCATATTTGGGTTGCCTGGGATGGCTGTACAGGTAAGGAGAACTTGGCCTCCCCAAGCTCCTCTCTGAGTTATCAGGGCTTCAGATACCTCTCCTTGCCACCAACCCCCTCCCAAGCCCTAACCCCAACCCCAGTGCCTGAATCCATCCAGATCAGGCAGGGAGTCTTTCAGAGACAGACCAATAGGTAGTTCCCTGAACTTTTTTTTGGCAGCTGCTGGCTGAGCAGCTACTTTTCTGAGATCATTATCTTTCTCATCCTCTTTCGCCTTCCCCATATCCCAAGGATGCGGTATCTGCCTCAGCTTTCCAGGTCCTGCTTCCTCCAGCTCTAAGCCCTGGTTCCCAGTGTCAAACCCCAGTTGGGGTCCTGCTTCAAAGGATCTGTCATTTGAAACCATGATGGGTTTTTTTCAGCTGGCTGTGAAAAATCCCGGACAGGAGACCACAGACTACATAGGAAATGTGTAATTATTCCCTCATCTCTTAAGATGTATGTTCCCAGTCACCAAGAAATAGCATGAAGCTGCCCATGGGTCCCAAGGGAGTGTTCAGCTGAGATCCAAACTAGTCACAAAAAACTCCAGAGCTAGTTTTGTCTATTTCCTATCTCTTCCTTACAAAAAATGGTACAGTATAGAGCAGAGATGTACAAGCCATAGTCCAAGGACCAATTCTGGCCCGCTGCTTGCTTTTGTAAATAAAGTTTTATAGGCACATAGCCTTACTCATTCTTTATGTACTGTCTACAGCTACTTTTGTGCTACAACTGCTGAGTTGAGTTGTTGGAACAGAGATTTTATGGGTCTCCATACAATCTCTCTGGCCCTTTACTGAAAAAGTTTGGAGGTCCCTGGCCTAGAGGAAGAGCGTACATGAGCTCTTTGTTTCAAATCCCACTCCACCTTTCAGGAACTGGTCACTTTCTGTGTGGCTTTGATGGCCCAATTCACGCGACACTTAGAACAGCACCTAGTGAGCATGAAATAGATGACAACCAAGGTTAATAAAAAGCAGAAATCCAACAGACACATGACTGAGGACTGAGGAAAATGTTGACAAGGGAGAGGGTCTTCCCATCAACCTTGCTCGGTCCTGACTGCATTACTTGCCAAGCAATACTTGAACTTGTTTTCCCAGGATCTTGGCCTCCACTTGGCCGCTTCTCAGTCTCTCTTGGACCCCCGGGGGCCTTCTCCCCTCACCCTGGGTTCTCTCTTTTCTAGTCTTTCCTGGTCCTAGGCCTTCTCTTGGCCCTGCTTCTTAGGCTTCCTACTCAGGAAACGGCCCTTCAAGTGTTCCAGGATCTTCAGGCATTCAAGGACAGGTCCCCCACCTGGTTCTCACAACCTCCAGACTCTTAGATGTGATGAGAGGGGCATCTCTCAGAGCCAGGGCCAAAAAGGAAGGAACTCCTACATTCTAAAGCTGAAGCAACCTACAGTGGGCAAACAAGGTTGCTTTCCATACATTTTATCTCAATATTCTGCTAGCCTGAGGAGTGAGTGAAGGGAGGGAAAGACAAGGAGGAAATCACATACATCACACACCACATACACACACTTGAACACACAACCTCACACACCTCTTGTGTACAACTGACATATACACAACTGCACACAGACACACAGTCTCACACACACAGAACTGTTCAACATACAACCCACACACTTTCAGAAATACAACTCCAAGTATTATGCTAAGTGAAATAAGTCAGACAGAGAAAGACAAACACTGTATGATATCACTTATACGTAGGATCTAGAAAATACAACAAACTAGTGAATATAACAAAAAAGAAACAGACTCACAGGTATAGAGGACAAACTAGTGGTTGCCAGTGGGGAGAGGGAAGGGGGGAGGGGCAACTTAGGGGTAGGGGGTTAAGAGGTACAAACTATTATGTATAAAATAAGCTACAAGAATATATTGTACAGCACAGGGAATATAGCCAATATTTTATAATAACTATAAATGGAGTACAACCTTTAAAAATTGTGAATCACTATGTTGCACACCTGTAACTTATATAATATTGTACATCAACTATACTTCAATTTAAAAAAAAAAAAGAAATGCAACTCCATTCATGCAGCGTCAGTCATACAATTCCTACACACACAAACACACACACACTTGACACATTCATGAATGCCGTCAGACACAAAACCCCACACCCCTCCTCAGACACACAACCCCATACATACACACCTTCACGTCCTTGCACAACACCCCTTGTAAATGAAACTCCATACGGGCATTTGCAGAAATGCCATTCCTACACACACAACTTGGGACACAAAACTTCAGACATCCAAATTCCTTCCCTCATTTAAACATTCAGCCCCACCCACCTCTTTGGGAAGGCAACCCTACTCATAAGTTCAGTCTCACACACACACACAAACACACACACCATCACCACCCCACACACAACTTCGGACCCAGCCCCCCGCCCCCCCGCAGCGATGGCCAAAGTCTGTCACAACCAGGTCGCTCCGGAGTTGGAGGAATAAGCCCCAGATAGGGAAGGGAACCAAGCCCTGGAAAGGGACCAGGCATCAGGCAGAGATGGAAACCTGCCCACCAGTAGAGGCCAGGGATAGAGGGACAGGATGAGAAGGAAGGCAGATGGGCAGGGAGAATCTGGGATAACTAAGGCGATAGGAAACTGATCAGGGCTACGGGGAGGTGAGCGGAGGTTACGACTCTAAGAGTCAGGGAGCAGCTGAGACAATGAGCAGCCGAGAGATGGGAACGTGGGCGCAGGGGGCGCCCCGGGACCGTGGGCGCAGGGGGCGCCCCACCCGCCCGACCCCAGGGTAGGCCAAGCCGGCCTCGGATCGCGCCTGCCCTGAACCTCAGAGCCCCCGCCCTCGAGGAGCCGTGGTGTTCCCACTCACCAGGGCCAGGAGCTGCGGGGGCGGCCTGCCCGCGTGTCCGCCTACGCGCTGCGCCGGGAGGCAGAAGCCGGAGCCCAGAGAAGCGCCCGGCCAGGGCAGCGGGGACCCGCCAGAGACCGCGCAGCGCCGGCTCCAGGACCAAAAGGCCGAGGTACCCGCGCGGAGCCGCGACGCGCTGTGCAGCGAGTGGGATCGGCGCCAGCCCCCTGCGTTCACGTGGGTGTGGGGGCCCCGGGTCGCTGGAGGTGTGGGGGGGGCGGGATCCCCTCCCGGATGCCCCCAGCCTCCCCCGCTCCCGGCCCTGGCTCAGCTGCAGCTCGGGAGAAAGGGCGCCGCCTGTTTGGGGAGGGAGGGGATCCTGGGGTAGGCGGGGTGGTTGGCCTCTCTCTCGTCTAGCCCCCGCCCCCCAGCTCAGAGCCGCGCCTCCGAGCCCCAGCCTCCCACCGCCTCCTGAGCCCTCCCGAGGCCAGAACATCCCTGGAGAGCGCGGGGACCAGGCCCTGGCACCGCTGGGTCCAAGCCCGCATCCTCAGCGGAGGTCTGGGGAAGGCGCGGGCGTGAGCGTCCGAGTGAGAGCAGCCTCTGCGTGGGCTCGGCTGGCCCTCTTCTCCCTCGGGGTGCACATTCCATCCTTGGCCACTTGGCCGCTGTGTGAGCTTGGGCCAGCCCCTCTCCCTCTCTGTGCCTGGTCTCCTCGTTTAAACAACGGAGATGACTCTGCCGACCCCACAGAAAATTAAAGCTGAGAAAATTGAAGTGCGTGAGCATGCAAATCCTCCCTGCAGCGTGAAGCATTGTGCAAGTGGGAGGCAAACCATTGCTGTTAGTATTGTAATTAATATTCTTCTTTGCACTCTTTAGGATACACCGGGCAATGTTGATTTTGCTTTTCTTCCCAAATGGCACTGACTTGGCTGTTTCCAATATCTCCTACCTCTTCTGAAAACTAATTGCCTTTTTTTTTTAATTTATTTATTTATTTTTGGCTGTGTTGGGTCTTCGTTTCTGTGCGAGGGCTTTCTCTAGTTGTGGCAAGCGGGGGCCACTCTTCATCGCGGTGTGCGGGTCTCTCACTGTCGCGGCCTCTCTTGTTGCGGAGCACAGGCTCCAGACGCGCAGGCTCAGTAGTTGTGGCTCACGGGCTTAGTTGCTCCGCGGCATGTGGGATCTTCCCAGACCGCATGTGGGATCTTCCCAGACCAGGGCTCGAACCCGTGTCCCCTGTATTAGCAGGCAGATTCTCAACCACTGCGCCACCAGGGAAGCCCAACTGCCATTTTTAAGAGCTGAGCACAGAGCATGGCATGTGATAAAAACCCAATACATGTTTGCTATTATCGTTGTTATTGAGCAATTGTTGACGGCAACTTCCTAGTCTAGGCAGGCTCTTTTACTCATATTTAATCTACACACCCCTGTGCAGTAGATATCATTACCCTCATTTGCAGATGAGGGGACAGGCTCTCAGAGAGGTTCAGTAACTTGACCAAGGTCACACAGCCAGGGAGCAGCCACCCCGATTCCAATTCTTTGTGCATACAGCCCCCACTCTCCTTCTTGACACAATACCTTCTAGATAAGCAGTTCTCAAACTTAGCTGTACCTTAGAATCACCAGGGGAGCCTTTAAAAATTCTGATACCCAGGTGGCACCCCAGACCAATCTCATCAGCTTCCCTGGGCGAGGGGCTCAGGCATATTTCAATGCTCCTCAAATGATTTCAATGTCTGGCTGAAGTTGAACACCTGCCCTAGATGTCAGGTTCTCCTGGGCCACACCTGCAACTCCTCCCTGAAACCTTCACACTCCCTGTGTTTCAGTCACCAGCTGTGCACAGATGATTCTGCATCCTTTTCTGAGCCTCGAGCTGCCCCTGAGGTCCTGGTTCATACAGTCATTCACTCCACGCATATTTATTGTTCATCCACCCATTATGCTCCAAGCTGTGCTAGGGGCTGGAAGACAGAGCACCCCTTGGTCTTTCACACAAAATAATAAGAAGAAACACCAGTGGTTCTCAAACTATTGGGTCTTGAAACCCCTTTACACTCTTAAAATTAAGGAGGATCCCCCAAAACTCACAACCCCAGTCTAATCGTGAGTTTTTTTTAAGTCACACAAATTCCAGTAGGGGCATCCTGCAATATGCCTAACCAGTACTCCTCAAAACTGTCAAGTCATAAAAACAAGGAAAGTCTCAAACAAGTAAAGAAGAGCCTAAGGAGACATGTTGTCTAGTGTAATATGGGGTCCTGCATGGATTCCTGGAACAGAAAAAGGATATTAGGAGAAAACTGAGGGAATCTGAATAGGGTGTGGACTTTAATACTAATGTATCAATATTGGCTCATTAATTGTAACAAGTGTGTCTACTAATGGAAGATATTAATAATAGGGGAATAAATAATAGGGGAAATGTTTGGGGGGGTGAAGGGATATGGGAACTCTGCACTATCTTTTCAATCTTTCTGTAAATCTAAAACTATTCTAAGAAATTGTGTCTATTGGTTAAAAAAAATCATGGAGGGGAAAAAAATGATGATGGCGGATTCGAAAGAGTTTTTGTCTGTATAAGTTATACCTATTAATCTTTATTGGACATGAAAACTGAGAAAGTATTTCAATATTTGTTTATTCATTTTAGCATAATAATAAATTCATTACATGTTAACGTAAATAGCAGATTTTTATGAAAATAACTATATTTTCCAAACCAAGAAAAAAATTATTAGAAGAGTGGCAATGTTTTACACTTTTACAAATTGCTTAATGACTAGCTTAATAAAAAGAAAGCAAGATTCTCATACAGTTGATCCTCTGTATGTGAGGATCCCATATTTGCAAATTCACCTACTTGCTAAAATTTATCTGTGACCCCAAAAGAGACACCCATGGCACTTTTGTGGTCATTAGCAGACATGCTCAGCATGGTAAAAAATTTGAACTGGTTGATATGCTAAGGTCAGGTTTCCAGCTAAGGTCAAACAAGGCAACCCCCTACCTTCTTGTTTCAGGTGTCATTCTGTAAAAAATGTCCTTTCCACGGTCTGTTTAATGCTGCATTTTTCCCATTTTTGTGCTTTTTTTGTTGATTTTGCTGTTTGAAGTGGCCCCAGACACAGTGCTGAAGTGCTGTCTGATGTTCTTTAGCACAGGAAGACTGTGCTGTGCCTTATGGAAGAAATCCATGTGTTAGATAAGCTTCATTCAGGCATGAGTTACAGGGCTGTTGGCTGTGAATTCAACGTTAATGAATCAACAATATATATTAAATAAGGAGTCTCTAAACAGAAACACTCAGACAGGTGGTTGGAAAAGACAGGACTATTTTAAGCAGCTTTTTCAGTTATCGTGGCTATTCTTTGAGACTACACCAAAACCTGACACGTTTTAAAGGATAGTTGCAAAGTGGAATCTGAAACTGTCAGTGAACCTTTAGTATTCTATTAACATTAAAATCTATTGAGTGCATCTTTTTAAACATCATTCACTAGTCATCTGAAAAAGATTAGTTCCTGAATTACACAGATCATCCAAATATTAACACATTTCATTATTCAATATCAAAAAGTAGTATTTGTTAGTATGACCACTGATCTCATCAGAAAAGTCTTTAAGGGTTGGCAAGCCGTCAAGATTGCAGTAGTAAATATAAGTTTTTCAAAATTCTAATTTTCACTTAAAAGTCCAAATTTTATCATTGACAACAAATACCATCAGCTGTTTTCCTTGAAGTGACAGACCCATTTCTTTCATTTTCGTGAAAACGTCTGCCAAATACCCATATTGGAATAACTGAGGTTTGTCTAAAAATGGTATTCCGTGAAAAAAGTGGCTTGTTCAGCTTGCAATTCAAATAATCACACAAGTGTTTTTTTCCTGGGAACAGCTACCACGGTACTTCAACATGAAACAAAAATGCTTTATGCATACTTCTCATTTCATCATATTGGATATTAAAAAGACATGAACTGGTACGGCCACTTTGGAAGACATTTTGGCAATTTCTTACAAAACTAAACATACTTTTCCTATATGGTCCAGTAATTGCACTCCATGCTATTTGCCCAAAGGAGTTGAAAACTTATGTCCACACAAAACCTACACATGGATGTTTATAGCAGCTTTATTCATAATTGCCAAAACCTGGAAGCAACCAAGATGTCCTTGAGTAGGTGAATAGACAAATAAACTGTGGAACATCCAGACAACGGAATATTGTTCAAAGTTACAAAGAAATGAGGTATCAAGCTATGAAAAGACATGGAGGAATCTTAAATGCATATTACTAAGTAAAAGAAGCCAATCTGAAAAGGCTACGTACTATAGGATTCCAATTATATGGCGCTGTGGAAAAGGCAAAACTACAGAGTCAGTAAAAAGATCAGTGGTTGGCAAGGATTAGGGGAAAGGAAGGGATGAATAGATGGAGCACAGAGGAGTTCTAGGGCAGTGAAACTACTCTGTAAGATAGTATAGATGGATACATGCCTTTATACATTTTTCCAAACCCTTAGAACATACAACACTAAGAGTGAACCCTAATGTAAACAGTGGACTTTGGGTGATAATGACCTGTCAATGTAGGCTCATCAGTTGTAACAAACACACTACTTTGGTGGGGACTTTGAGAGCTAGGAAGGCTGTGCACGAGTAGGGGCAGGATGTGTATGAGAAATCTCTGTACCTTCTGCTTAATTTTGCTGTGAACATAAACTGCTCTAAAAAATTGTCTCTAAAAGAAAAGAATACTCCAATTAAAATCGGAGCAAAATAAAGACATGCACTCAAGAGTTGTGATTTAATCACATGAAATTTTTATATAAATTTATTTATTTATTTATTTTTGGCTGCGTTGGGTCTTCGTCACTGCGCACAGGCTTTCTCTAGTTGCGGTGAGCGGGGGCTACTCTTCGTTGCGGTGCACGGGCTTCTCACTGCGATGGCTTCTCTTGTTGCGGAGCACAGGCTCTAGGCATGTGGGCTTCAGTAGTTGTGGCACATGGGCTCAGTAGCTGTGGCTCACAAGTTCTAGAGTGCATGCTCAGTAGTTGTGGTGCACGGGCTTAGTTGCTCTGCGGCATGTGGGATCTTCCCGGACCAGGGCTCGAACCCGTGTCCCTTGCATTGGCAGGTGGATTCTTAACCACTGCGCCACCAAGGATTGCTTCATCAAGGTCACGATAAAGCAAAACTGGCTTTCGTTGTGTTTTTTTTTTTTTTTTAATTAAAGTATTTTTTTAAATATTTTATTTATTTATTTATTTATTTATGGCTGTGTTGGGTCTTGGTTTCTGTGTGAGGGCTTTCTCCAGTTGCGGCAAGTGGGGGCCACTCTTCATCACGGTGCGCGGGCCTCTCACTATCGCGGCCTCTCTTGTTGCGGAGCACAGGCTCCAGACGCGCAGGCTCAGTAGTTGTGGCTCACGGGCCCAGTTGCTCCGCGGCATGTGGGATCTTCCCAGACCAGGGCTCGAACCCGTGTCCCCTGCATTGGCAGGCAGATTCTCAACCGCTGCGCCACCAGGGAAGCCCTCGTTGTGTTTTTTAACCATTAGGGTGCAGCAGCAAAGAATATAACAATTCCTAGCACAGGTTGGTGTTGCTGCCTGGATCCATGCTAAAATGTTACAATTGTTACCATTGCTTTTGTACCATCAGTGCATAGATTAACATAGTGAAAAAAGCAAATAATATCCTAGTAAATTAGGGTATCCTAATACCTTAAAAATTAGTATGAAAATAGTTTTGACCACGTAGACCCCCTGAAAGAATCTCAGGGATACCACACCTTAGGGTTCTGCAAGACTACACTTTGCAAACTGTTGTCAGATGGTGATAAGCCCTATGGAAAAAAATCATCAGGAAAAGAATGTATGAAGGGTAGGGAAGGAGTAACATTCTTTATTGGGTAAAGGTCTGGGTGTGAAGGTGATATTTGAGCAAAGGCACAAGGGAGATAAGGGAGAGAGCCATGAGGATATCTGGAGGAAGAGCAATCCAGGCAGAGGGAACAGCAAATGCAAAGGCTATGAGCAGGACGTGCCTGGGGAGTTTGACACACAGCAAGGATGGTACCATGTGCATCTCTCCCCAACATATTCCAACAGGCTATTCAAAATCTACCTGTCCCCAGCTAGGAAGCCTTTGGGAAGCAAATCAGGGAGCCTAGTCTGGGCCCAGGCAGAGCCTGCCCTTTTTGGATCCACATGACCTGAGCTATTCTGTATGTACCAAGAACCCACTCTATGCCAGACACTGCCCGGGTACTCTCCCTACACAGTATTAAGGGTACTGCACCTGGAATCAGGCTACCTGAGTTTGGATTCCATCCATTCCCCCAATAATTAGCTCTGTAGGCTTACAACAGGTTGCTTTACTTCTCCAAGCTTCAGTTTTCCTATCTGTAAAATGGGAATGCTCACAGCCTTTGCATCTGTAGAGTTGTAGTGAGGGTTACATGAACCAGAAGATAGGACCTTCTGATAAGATAAGATAAGATCTGGAGATCTAATGCACAGCGTAGTGATTATCATCAACAATTCTGTATTATAAACTTCAAAGTTGTTAAGAGAGTAGATCTTAAGTGTTCTCACTACAAAAAAAGAAATGATAATTAGGTGATGTGATAGAGGTGTTAGCCAATGCTATGGTGATACTCATATCACAATATATAAATGTATCAGATCAACATGTTGTACACCTTAATCTTACAAAATGTTATATGCCAATTATATCTCCGTTTTTAAAATGAAGCATACATGAAGGGATCAATAAAAATTAGCTGCTATTAGAGACTGAAGGAAACATGGAGGCAGGAGGGATGAGACTGGACAGTAGGACACAAAGAGGAGCAGGGGCAAAAGGAAGGGACACAGAGTGAAGGCAGGAGAAGCTAGAAGTGGGCTAATGGGGTTGATGTGCAAGAATGGAAAGCAGGCGGTTAGGAGAGAGTAAAGGATGTGTGAGAATGAGTTCGGATGATGCGGGGTGGGAGCAGCAGGAAGGGGCGGCACTCAGGACTCAAGGTGGGCGTGGAGGAGTGGGTCCTCAGAGGTAGAGCCAAGGAAAGATGAGTTTAGAAAAGAGGATCTGGGTCCAGAAAGATAAAATAGAAAGAAAAGGACACAATGAAAAAAGAAGGTCCTCACCTTGGGCACTCAAAATGCCATCATGCCCCGTGGTCCTCTGCTAGTATGCAATAAAAACATCATTTTAATAAAGAGCACGGTATCAGCATCATAGCACAGACAGGAGAGCATTTGTTATTAAAATAAAAAAGATTGGAATCCAAAACCAAAATTAGCTGCTATAATTCTTCAGGGCTTGGATGAGGTTGAGGCAAGTGAAGCACTCACCATGGGTACAAAATGTATGAGGCAGCACTGATGCATGTTATAACGTAGATCAACCTCGAAACCATTATGCACAATGATAAAATCCAGACACAAACGTTCACATATTGTATGGTTCTATTTATATGAATTGTCCAGAACAGGCAAATCCATAGAGACAGAAAGCAGATTAGTGGTTTCCCGGGGCTGGGGGTGGGTGTCCTTTAGAGAGGATTAAAATGTTCAGTACTAGATAGAGATGATGGTTGAACAATATTGTGAATGTACCAAATGCCACTGAATTGTACTTTTTTTTTAGTTTTAATATTTTTTATTGAAGTATAGTTGATTTACAATGTTATGTTAATTTCTGCTGTACAGCAAAGTAATTCAGTTGTATCTATAATATACATATTATAGATATAATATTTTTATATATATTTTTTATATTCTTTTCCATTATGTTTTATCATGGCATATTGAATATATTGGGTTGGCCCAAAAGTTCTTTCGGGTTTTTGTAACATCTTACTGTGATATACAGTAGGACCTTGTTGTTTACCCATTCTATATATAAAAGCTTACATCTCCCACTCCATCCCTCCCCCAACCCCCTCCCCCTTGGCAACCACCAGTCTGTTCTCTATGTCCGTGATTCTGTTTCTGTTCCATAGATAGGTTCATTTGTGCCATATTTTAGATTCCACATATAAGTGATTTCATATGGCATTTATCTTTCTTTCTAACTTATTTCATTTAATATGATAATTTCTAGTTACATCCATGTTGCTACAAATGGCATTATTTCATTCTTTTTTATGGCTGAGTAGTTGAATTGTACTCTTTGAAATGGTTAATTTCATGTTGTTTGAATTTCACCTCAATTTAAGGAAAAGTAAAGGCGTGCCCAAAAAACTCGATATTTAATATAAATAATATTTCAATGCAACATTTTTAAAAATCCAAATTAACGCAAAAAATCCACAATGAACAAAATATCAACATTTCAAATAAAGACAAGATCAGAATTCCCGGTTTTTCCTTGTGCTTCAGACTTCCATATGGCTCAGCTCAACACTCTTACTGATTTCTATCTTTAACATTTTGATATTTGCTTACCATGGATTTTTGCATTAATTTTGTGTGACTTTTTAATTATTCACATTGGAATATTATTTATCTTTTTTCTCGGAGAATATCTTTATTATCTCTGAATGGGGAAAAGATAACATAACTGTATCCCCAAATAATTTATAAAGAAAAAAATCTGACTTATTCATTATTTCAAAATTACAGTTACACACAGACTCACTGTGTATCTCATTGCCCTATTCTTTTCTTTTCTTTTTTTAAACCATTTTACTGAGGTAAAATGACATGTAAAAATCTGAACGTGTTTAATGTATACAACCTGATGAGTTTGGGAGCAAGTATACACCCATGAAACCATCACCACCAACAAGGCCATAAACATATCTATCACTTCTCAAAGTTAATATTCCAATAATAATATTCTAATATTATTTATCTCAATTACAGAGGTTTTTTTGGCTCTCCTAAACATGTTACAGCCCAGGTGAGTGCCTCATTCTCCTCACCCTCAGCCCGGCCCTGTGTCTCTCTCTCATTCCTTCAATAAGGGAAAGGCTACTGGCTCCCTTTTATTGGTGTAAAGGCGGCTCAAAGAAATTTAAGTTACAGCCCACATTGTTAATAAATGGTGTGGCCAGAGTGTGAGCCCACCCCAGGTCCACTCTGACCACAGGCTCCAGCTCTGGCCCTAGCATTAGGAGGGCAGGCCAACCCTGATAGAGCATCCCCAGATTGTCCCAGATGATTGCTCCAGCTGCGGGGTGGGGCCTGAGCCAGGGCTGAGCCAAGAGGAGCCTGAGATGGAGGAATCGAGGCTAATTCCTCTGTGGGAAGCCCTCCCTATTAATTAATTAGGGCAGAGCTAGCCTGCGGCATCCCCGCAGCCCCCAGAGTCATTAAGGGAGAAAGGGGTCTCATTATCCGCTAGCAGCTTCCCCCTCATCCCCTGGGCTCCAGAGGGAGCAAGGGAGGGGGAAGAGGAAGGCTAGGCCCCCATACTCCGACCCCACCCTCTTTACCAGAGTGGCCTGATAAGCAAAGTGTCTGAAACTACAAGCAGAATTTCAGGGGGGAGGGGAGAAGAAAGTCAGAGATGAAGGTGTAAGTTACCTACCTCCAAAATTCAGCCTGCATTTATGTTTATATGAGATATTCAGAATAGGTAAATCTATAGAGACAAAAAGCAGATTAGTTATTACCAGGAGCTAGAGGGAGGAGGGTATGGGGAGTGACTGCTTTATTGGTACAGGGTTTCCTTTTGGGGTGATTAAAAATTTCTGGAACTAGGTAGTGGTGATACCTGCACAACATTATGAATATACTTAACATCACTAACTTACGACTTTAGGGACTTCCCTGACGGACCAGTGGTTAAGACTCCATACTTCCAAGGCAGCAGGTGCAGGTTCAATCCCTGGTTGGGGAACTACGATCCTGCATCCTGCGTGGCACAGCCAAAAAATTTTTAAAAATTTTAAAAAAAGAATAAAACTAACTTATGACTTTAAAATAGTTACAATGGCTATGGTGGTAATCATTTTGCAACATATAAATATATCAAATCAACACATTGTAGACCTCAAACTTACACAATCTTATGTGTCAATTATATCTCAATAAAGCTGGAAAAAATGGCTACAGTGGTAAACCTTAAGTGTGTTTTACAATTTAAAAATCTGTCTCCTTCTAGCTCATGATTATTTATTCAACATTAATGAACACCTGTTTTGTGCCCAGCATTGTACTGGGTGGGGAAGCCCAGCACTGCGCTCAGAGCTCTATCTCAAGGAGAAATGGCCCTTGAGAACTTCCATAATGCCGCCTAAGACACTCTCCATCCTCCCTTCGTTCTGTGTCCTAGGACGCTGACCCTCATGGATCATACCAACAGGCTCCCTTTGCTCTCTGACTTCTGGTTGGATTCTGGCAAGGGAGACCCTTTCAGGAGGGCAGAGGGATGGAAGAGAGTGAGGCCAGGGTATTTTTTCCCTCAGGTTCCTCCCTACACACTCACTGCAGATGTCTGTGCCCTTAGACTGTAGACCGGGGTCCCCAACCCCCGGGCCATGTACTGGGTCCGCGGGCTGTTAGCAACCGGGCCGCCCAGCAGGAGGTGAGAGGCGGGCTAGGGACCAAAGCTTCATCTGCAGCTCCCCACCACTCACATTATCGCCTGAACCACCACCGTCCCCCACCGCCCCGTCCGTGGAAAATTTGTCTTCCACGAAACCGGTCCCTGGCACCAAAAAGGCTGGGGACCACTGCTGTAGACCACAGGTCCTGGCAGGTGGCTCTCTCCAAATTCTAGAAGTAATTGCTCCCTCCTCTCTCTCTGCTTTTGCTTCCCACCTCTCCAGAATGTTCTTCCAGGGATGGACAACTGTTACCAGGTGCTGCTAGCTCTGTTACTGTGCCGTCCCATGTGGCTTCCTTGCCCTCCGACCACACCTTCACCAAACTCTCCTCAGCTTATCCAGCTTGAGGGTATATCTGCTTCCTGCTGAGACTTCCTCTCTAGAGAGGTATTTAGAAGAGGCAATAAAAAAATAAACAGGCAATGAGTAGACTGTAGTAGTAGAAGTGTCTTCGGTGGCACATCCAGGAGCTGGGGAGCCCCAGCAGCATTGCTGACAGGGAAGAGAGAGAGATGAACACAGGGCAAATTTTTTAAAGACTTTTTTTATGATTGAGGTAATGCATATTCATTGTAGAAAATTTGGGAAATGCAGAAAGTGTAGAAGGAGACAAAAAAGTCACCGAAATCCTATTCATAATCATCATTAAAATGTTGATGGGAGAAAAAAGAAACAGAAAAAAAATGGTGGGTTACTTTCCAAGTGGGGATATTTTTCCCAGTTCAAAATTAGAATCATACCTATATGTTACAATGTGGATGAGCCTTGAGGACATTATGCTAGGTGAAATAAGCCAGAGACAAAAGGACAAATACTTTATGATTCCACTTATATGAAGCCCCTAGAGCAGTCAGATTCATAAAGACAGAGAGTAGCATGGTGGGTGCCAGGGGCTCCGGGGAGGGGGAATAGGGAGTTAGTGCTTAATGGGGAGAGTTTCAGTTTGGGAAGATGAACAAGTTCTGCAGATGGATGGTTATGATAGTTGCATGACAATGTGAATGTACTTATGTCACTGAACTGTACACTAAGAATGGGGAAGACGGTAAATGTTATGCTGTGTATGTTTTACCACAATAAAAAAAAATAAGAATCATGTCATTTTGGCAGTTTGTTGTTCTGCCTGTCATTATTATGATTTGTCACTGCAACTTAAGCAATTACCTCGATCTGACATGACCTTGGTGGTTTATTTTAGCTTTTCATTTTCTGTCTCCCCCACTGGATGGGAAGGTCCATGAGAGAAGGGGCTTTGTCTTGTCACTCTCTTCTCCTGGTTCTTAGCCCAGTGCCTGACACAGAGCAGGTGCTCAGTAAATATTTGTCAAATAATCAATCAATCAATCCATTAGGAAAGACAGATTTTTCTGGTGGACCTTCACATCCTCTCTCCATCTACCTCAAACCTGCTCTGAACCCAAGGAGGCAGATCTTTGTGGACCATATCAGTGAGCTCCATGCCTCAGGGTATCTGGTGAGTTTGGTTTGAAGGAGGCCCCAGCAGGAGATGAGAGGAAGGTTAAGATGAAGGTGGGAAACCTAGAAATTAGAAGATGAGCTCAGCCAGCCAGGAGAAGAAATGGCTGATTCTCTCTGGTTCTGCATTTTGAGCATTGAAGAGGTGCGTCCAGTGTGCACAGGTGATAGGAAGTGTTACGTAGAGACAGGCCAGAAGTAGTCAGGGGACCCCAGACTTAAAGGGACAGACACCATTATATTAGTTTCCTAGGGCTACCTTAACAAATTACCACAAACTGGGTGGCTTAAAAGAATAGGAATTTATTCTCTCACAGTCCTGGAGCCCAGAATTCTGAAACCAAACTGGTTTGACCCTGGGTTGGCAGGGTCATGCTCCCTCCAAAGGCTCTAGGGGAGGATCCTTCTTTGCCTCTTCCAGCTTCTAGTGGTTGCCAGCAATCCTTGGCATTCCTCGACTTGTAGGCATCACTCCAGTCCATGCCTCTTTGCTCACATGGCCATCTTCCTTGTCTGTGTTTCTGTCTCTTCACACAGTCTTCTTACAAGGACACTAGTCATTAGATTAAAAGCTCACCCTACTCCAGTATAAACTCATGTTAACTAATTACATCTTCAAAGACCCTATTTCCAAATAAGGTCATGTTCATAGGTACAAGGAGTCTGAACTTCAACATATCTTTTGGGGAAGACACACTTCAACCCACGAAAGTGGGCAAGACCCTTCATCTGTCCTGCCTCCCACCTGATTTGGGTTCCCTCATAAGAAGGACGCTTGGAGGTTGAGCAACCAGAACAGGAATGCCCATGGCAGAAGCAGCAGAAACTCTTTGGTTGGTCCACACATGAATTCAGTCCAAGCATGGTAGGGCCACCATCATTCAGTCACTCAACCAATAAGTATTAAGAACCTGCTTTGTGCCAGAAACCTGGGCTAGGCACCAGGGATTCAGTGATGACTAGGACAGGTGAGGTCCCTGTCAAGGAGCTGGTATTTAGAGAGGGAATTGAGAGAATCACAAACAGATGGAGGAGAGATTCAGTACACCATGGCAGTGTGATACTTCAGATGGTCAAGGAAAGGCCCTTTAGGAGATAATACCTGGGCAGAGACCTAAAAGATGAGAGGGAGTAAACCATATAAAAATGCAGGTGAAAAACATTCCAGAGAGGGAAGAATATTCCAGAGAGGGGGAAAGCAAGTACAAAGACCATGAGATTAAATAAATTTGAGGAGTCTGAGCACCAGCATGGCTTCATGATCCAAGGACAAAGTGATGGGATAGGGGGAAGAAAAGGTAGACCAGATGGTAAAGAACTGGAATTCTGTAGATCATGGTAAGGAATTTGGATGCTGTTCTAAATTTGAGGCTCATCTCACTAAACCTACCCATTGGTCTTAAAGCCACAGTCATCCTAACCAAATTAGTGATACCCAAATCCACTAATGTGGATGAGATTTTCCAAGGAGAAGGCGATGGATGAGAAGTGAATGGAGAATGGAAATCTAATGTATTAGCTAGCTATTGCTGCATAACAAATTATCCCAGAACTTAGCAGCATAAAACTTAAAACAGCACATTTATTACATGGGTCTCTGTGGGTCAGGAATCTGGGCAGAGCTTAGCTGGGTCTTCTGGCTCAGGGTCTCTCACCAGGCTGCAGACAAGATGTCAGCCAGGTCATCTATCTAGTCTCAAGGCTAGATTGGGGTAGGATATGCTTCCAAGTTTACTAATGGGGTCATTGGCAAGATTCAGTTCTTCACCAATATTGGACTGAGAGTCTTAGGTCCTCAGTGGCTGATAACCAGAAGTTCCCTCAGTTCCTTGCCATGTGGCATCTCCTTTTCTGAAAGAGTGAGCAAGACAGAAGCCATGATCTCTTTATAACCTAATCTCAGAAAGGGCATCCTATCACTTTCACTATATTCTATTGGTTAGAAGTGAGTCACTAGGTTCAGCCCACACTCAAAAAGAGGGAATTACACAGGGCATGAAGATCAGTGGTGGGGACCACTAAGAGCTATCTTCAAGACTGCCTAACTCACCTAAAGAACACTCAATATTTGAGGGTGGATGGCAGACAACCAGCCAGTGAAAGACCAAGACTAAAGGCAAAAGGGAAGAGTGTGAAAGAGTATAGGGGAGGATATTCAAGTTTCAGGTGGTTGATAATTTCAAATACTGCCTAGAGGTCAAGTTGAATGGGATGGAAAAGAAACTAGGAATTGGTCAGTTGCAGGAGGACACTGATAACCTTTGCCTAAACCATTTCAGAGGACTGATGGGGACTAGAGACATACGGACTAGTCTTTATCCCTCACTGACCAGCACGGTCACCACCTCTGCAGGAGGTGACCAGGAAAAACCAGGAAGAACCTCCTCTCCCAGCCTGGGACTTCCCACAGTCTCCTGACACCTCCCGCAGGAAAGCGACCTCATTTCTCAAAGACAAAACTGATTCTAGGTCATATCCCCCTGGAACAAGAGACCAATTGATGTGATTATCTCCAAGAGAAAGGGGGCACCTACTAAAAGTAGAACCTGGTGCCCCAGAAGGGAAGACATCAGGGAACCTAAAAAAGGGTTTCTGATAATTACCTGCCAAGATTTCAGAGTGAAGGGCATCTCCATGTAACATCAAAAGAAAAAGGAAAGAAAAGCCAGAAGTTTTAGAAGGTCCTCCTTCATACATTCTGCATTTTCACTCTATTCAATGCAAGGGCAGACTTCTGCTCCCCACTTTGTAGGACTCATTATATAGAACAGGTGGTCCCACCAAAGATGGCTACAAAAAGGAATTTCTTTAAAGTGTTCTTCGTTATAAAAATCAGAGAGCTAATTTTACAAGTATTATTCCCCACTGGCCTGAGTTAGAAATATTTGAGCTTTAGTATGTTGGGAGGAGGGAGATGTGTATACCTGTAACTATATATATGGAGGGGGGGAGATAGGGAAATGGCTAGAGTGAAATCAAAACATGTTCAGAATAGTTATCTCTGGATGGTAAAATTACAGATGATTCTTATTCTCCTCATCATATTTTCTGTGTTTTACACAATGTGCATACATTATTTTCATATCATGAAAATAGATTTATCTGTTAGCTTGAGAAGGTATTTGGGGTTGGAGAGTAGTGAAACATTTTCCCAGCCCTCAACTCATGTATGTAAGTGTTTCTGTAGCATTTTTTAAACTTCATTATTTCTGTTCAGCCACACATAGTTCAATCTCTTGGAGACTGGGAGCCAACCCCATCCCTGCTCTGGTTCCTTCCAGGCACCTGCTGTCTTACTGCGTTCATGTTGCTATAACAGAATAACAGACTGGTGGCTTATAAACAACAGACATTTATTTCTCACAGTTATGGAAGATGGGAAGTTCAAGGTCAAGGTAGTGGCAGATTACGTGTCTGGTGAGAGCTTCCTGGCTCATAGACAGCTTCTTCTCGCTATGTCCTCACATGTTGGAAGGGGTGAGGAAGCTCTCTGGGGTCTCTTTTAAAAGGGCACTAATCCCATTCACGAGGGCACCACCTTCATGATCTAATCCTCTCCCCAAAGCCCCACCTCCAAATACTATCACATTGGGCATTAGGATTTAACATATGAGTTTTGGAAGGACACAAACTTTCAGTCTCTAGCACCTGCCAACCCAGGCTCTGACCAACAGACTTTGAAAGCAGTGCAGAAGATGGTTCACCTATTCCTAAAAATGGGCATGTGTGTCAGGATAGGGAAAAAGAAGTGTCCAAAACGGGCCACCAAAGCCAGGAACTGGAGGTGAGTTTTAGAAGTTGATATAGTCAAACTTGTGTTGGAAGATGAAAATGAGGAGAAGTTGGCAGACTGAGCAATGGGCAGTAGTATGCACCAATTTCAATGCTCAGACGATGTAATACACACTAGGAGTATATTGGCAAGAAAGAGGAGAACCAATTAAAAGCCAGAATGGGACAGACCACACCCTCACCCATCGCCCTAATGAATTTCACCAAAGACCCAAGTTGGAGCCAAAATCCTCCATATGTAGGTCTGACACAGGTGTCCCTCGGGTAGCTTAGCACAAACACTGCCCAATAGATGTGCTCCATACACCAGGCAGCAACCCAATCCAGTGAAATCCTCCAGTTAGGAAAATGGAAGCATTAAATGAACAGAGCAAAGGTGGATGGTTGAGTCCAGAATGTTGTCCCAAATGAGCTATCTCCCTGGTTCTTTGTGAAACCCTCTCTGCATGGCCTGGTATTAAAATAGCTCATTCGTCTATTTATTCAATTAATAAAAATGAAATATAAGCACTTTCATAATGATTACTTTGTGTCAGTTACCATGCTAAGCACGTCCTTCATATTAACTCATTTAATCCATGCCACAATCCTACTATCCTAGTTGACAGATGAGGAAACGGAAGCACAGAGAAGTCAAGTGGCTTGCCCAAGATCACACAGATGGCAAGTGTCAGAATCATAATTTGAACCCAAGTCATCTGACTCCAGAATCTTGACCATGGTACTATCCTGACTCTAGTGAAGATCTGTTGAGTCAGATACCATTGGGCCCAGGGGCTAATGTCTGTACTAAACCCACATTCCTGAGAATCCTTGAAACAAGCCTCCATCACCAAAGGTTACCTACCCCCATTTCTTCCTGGTGGGTCTCCAGCATGGCTGACCTGGGAGCCTTCAGTTTTCCATCTTATTCCTCCCCATTACTAAATGATCCTTTGATTTTGCAAAGCCAGGGTCATTCATTCCTTTCTCTTCCTTGCGTTTCTCAGTCACTCAATAAGAAAACACTTATTCATTCCTTCACTCATATATTCATTAAATAAATGTTTATTGAGTACTTACTATGAGCCACCATCTGTGCTGGGTGCTGGGATGCAGTGATATATAAAATAGGCAAGATCACTGCCTTCATGAATCTCACAGTCTGATGGGGAAGGTAGACAAAGGAGACGAGTAAAGAATACATAAAATGTCCATCAATGAATCAATGACTAAACAAAGTTGCAGTATATAAGTATAATGGAATACAGCCATAAAAAAGAATGAAGTACTGATACATGCTACAGCTTGGACAAACCTCAAAAACATCACAATAAGTGAAAGAGGCCCCAGACACAAAATGTCACACAGTGTATGATTAGTTTAAATGAAATATACAAAACCGGCAAATCCATAGAGATAGAAAGTAGATAGTGGTTGCCAGGGGCTGAGGGGAGAGGGGAATGGGAACAAGATTTTATTTGGGGATGATAAAAATGTTTTAGAACCTGGTAGAAGTGGTGGTCGCACAACATCGTGAATGTACTAAATGCCTCTGAATTGTGCACTTTTAAATGGTTAATTTATGAAACTTTCATCTCAAAAAAAAGAAGCAAGTAAAATTATCACAGCATGTGATTGAGGCCATCCATTCCTTCATCCCATGTGTACTGAGGACCTGTTACGTGCCCTGAGCTGTGCTGGGCACTTGAGAGCAAGGTTCCTGCTCTCAGGACTCTTGGATTCTACCAGGGTAGGTGGGGGAGACAAAAAAATTTTTCAGTAAGCAAATAAATGGATAAGACATTTTCAGATAGTAGTGAGTGTTATGAAGACACTATGTAAAGAGACTGTAAGACTAAGGGAGCTGCTTTTGAGTTGTCAAGGAAGACCTGTCTAAGAAGTGAGACCTTCCTGAAGGACACCAAGAACCCAGCCAGGCAAAAATCTTGAGAGAAAGAGATTCAGCCAAAAGGGTAACTGCAAGTACAAAGGCCCTGAGGTAGGAACTAGCATGACATGTTAGAGGAACACAAAGACGGCCAGAGAGACTGGAGCACAGTGCGGAGTGGACCTGGGGGTGGAAGATAGAAGATGAGTTAGTTCGGGGAAGTGGCACTTTTGAGTAAAGATCTCAGATTTTATTCTAAGTATAATGAGATTCACTGAAGGGTTTTTAAGCGAGAAAGTAATGTGCTCTAGTTTAAAACATAGTGCTGACTGTAGTGTGGAGAATGAATTTGGGGAGGCAAGGGAGGAGGGGGTAGACAGGGAGACCAGGTGAGTGAGAAATGATGGTGTGAATGAGAATAATAATGCCGCTGGTAGCAATGGAGAGAAAAAGAAGATCATATTGGAGATAAGTTTTGAAGGTAGGACAGGCAAAACTTGCTGATGGATTAGATGTGGACACAAAAAAATTAAGGAAGCTTCCTAAGTTTTTAACATGAGCAACTGGGGTGGATGGTGGGCTAACTATCAAGTCAGAGAACACTAGCAGGGGAAAAAGATCAGGGAGATTAATCAAAAGTGTGGTTTTGGACCTGTCGAGTTTGAGATGCCTATCAATGGCCCAGGTAAAGATGCTACTGCTAGAAGGAAACAAACAAGGTGATGTGATGGAGAATTATGGGGGCGAGATTGAGGGCAATTGTCTTTTTTTCTTCCCCAGACTCTGAGAGGCTTCCTATGTTGGAGGAATTATACATCATGTAAGTCTTTGTGGGTGGGAAACAAAGTCCTCCTTCCGCCATAGAAACAGGAAGTTCAGACATGAGTCACTTTCCTAGCTTCCCTTGTAGCTCAGGCATGATCATGTGACCCAGGCTCAGGCAATTAGATGCAGCCACCTTGGACCCTGGGAACTAAGGAGGCAACAAAGCAGGTACTATAGAGAACTGACTCAGTTGCTGGCCGCAGCAACAGTGCCATTCCCAGGGACAGCCAACCAGCAGCTGAGATTTCTGCAGTGGTAGCCATGGTGTCCACAAGAGCCACCACGTGTCTTTGTATTTTTTGGCTGTGATTCTGACCGGGAAACCATCTTTTCCTTTGCTGTGGCTTGCACTAAAAATCCTGAGTGATGGGAGAGAGTAGGGCTTAGATATTGCACTAAGGAAAGACTCCTTTAAGATGGTAATATTTAAGCTGGGTTCTGAAGACTGAAAAGGAGCCAGCCATGGGAAGGAGGTGGAAAGGAGTATACTACACAGAAGGAACAGCAAATCTAAACTTTGAAGTGGGAAAGACCTTAGCATGTCCTCAGAGCTGGAAGAAGGCCCGTGTTCCTGGAGGGTAAGAAGCAACAGTGAGAGGTGGGCTAGATGAGGTCCGTTTCCTCAAAGAGCCAGGATTCCAAGCCACCTCTGCCTGGCTCCAAAGCAAAGACTCCATCCAACCCTTCCCTGTAGCCTTTCCCCTCCCCCACTTTTGGAACTCTGCCTGCGCTGTTGCCACGGTCGTCATGGTGATGGGTGCTCTGCTTCACTCACTCTTCAGGCCAGGAAGGAGTTGCGTGTCGTTGGGGGTCCCTAGTCCCTCCTGGAGAGGACCTCGGGCCAGGCGAGGACACCAAGCAGGGACCATGCCCGTGTTGATACCACCGGTTGAGCACAGCCAGGACACGCGTGTTGGGCCTCCAGCATGGCGCGAGGCGACCAAGGCCTTGACACAGAAGGCGCACCAGCTGACCGACCGCTGTGGGCAAGAGGCGGTGACCATGTGGCAACCCAAGGACAGCGTGCGGGACCCACACGTGGCGCGCCACCTCTGCCGGGCCGCCTACATCCTGCCCTGGCGCTTCCGCGTGGAGATGCTCAAAGGTGGCAGCACCATGGAGAAGCCACCGCCGGGTGAGGGCGTTACGTTGTGGAAGGGCAAGATGAAGCCGCCTGCCTGGCACGCGCGCCTGCCGCTGCCCATACACCGCGACGCGCGGGCCCTGCAGACGGCCGAGGTGGTGCACGCGCACGCTCGTGGGGCGCGCCTCACTGCCGCCCGCCTCAGCCGCGCCCAGCACCAGATCAATGGGCAGCTGCGGTTGCTGCAGCGCCAGCGGGAGGCTACCGACCACAGGCTCAGCGAAGTGCGCAAGGCACTGCTTATTAACCAGCAGAGCGTCAAGCTGCGGGGCTACCGGCCCAAGTCTGAGAAGGTGGGACCACCATTCCCCCCAGCCCAGTCGCAAAGACTGAGGCCTCCGCTCCCAGATGCTCAGCCTGGGCAAAACCCACCCTATAGAGAGAACTCTCCAACCCGTCCCAGCTCCATTGAGTGAGAGCACAAGAAAATACCCCCAAGATGAGGTGCCTTTGTTCCCAGCGCCAGAGGCGGAGATCCTCCCAAAGAGATGAGATTCTCAGGCCCCTTGCCCCAGAGGGGGAATCTATCCCAGTCTCCCAGCCAGGGAGAGAAGGTGGGACCCTTGAGTCAGGCTAGATGAAATCCTTCCCAAAGAGTAAAATCTACAACCCCCAGCCCAGACATGAAATCACCCACCCAGTCCGTAGGCGCAGAGGGTGAGACCCTCCCACAGGCATGAGACCCTCAGTGCCCCAGTCCCACTGAAAACACACACGAAGCCCCCAGCTGAGCAGCGTGGGTGATGTCCTGGTCCCAACCCAGATGAAACTCTCCTCAAAATGCTTATTTTTAAAACCCTAACCAAAGTCCCCCACCAGCCTCAGCAAGTGAGAACCCCTCCCGGGGCCTCACCCAGGGGGAAAGGAGCAGATTTTGCCTAAAGATTGAGACCCTTGGACTCCCAGCCCCTGCACCTGAGACTTAAGCCCCTAGCCAGGGGGAAAGTGTGAGACCCCTAGTCCCAGCCCTGGTGAAATCCTCCCCCTAAAGTGAAACCCCAGACCCCCACCCCAAAAGGGGAGAATATTCCAGCCTCCCTGGGGAGAGATGAGACCCCACCCACAGAGGGGGATTCCTAGTCCCAGCCCCCAGATCCAGATAGAGAGACCTCAAGAAGGCAAACCCTCATCATCCCTATGATGAGACTCCTCCACTTCTAGCCAGGGAGAGAAGATAAGACCATCACCAAGGAAGGGGGACCCTCAGCCCCAGAAAGTGATGATGACCTTTCCCCAGGTTAAGTCACTTCCATCCCAGCTCACTGGGCTCCTACCTGTAAAAGGGAGAAGCCCCCAGCCCCGCTCTCTAGAGGGTAAGACCTACCCCAAGTGAGAGCCCCCTAAAAGGTAAAGCCTTCTCAGAGAGTGAGATCCCCAAAAGGCGAGAGTGCCCCCAACTCCATTCCCCAAAGCCAGAGTTTATGAGGTTGGCAAACCCTCTACTACCCTGGAAGGAGAACTCTCCCTCCAGCCCTCTCCCAAAGGTGTGAAAGAGTCTCTCGGGCTTCTCTGGTGGCGCGGTGGTTGAGAATCTGCCTGCCAATGCAGGGGACACGGGTTCGAGCCCTGGTCTGGGAGGATCCCACATGCCGCGGAGCAACTGGGCCCGTGAGCCACAACTACTGAGCCTGCGCGTCTGGAGCCTGTGCTCCGCAACAAGAGAGGCCGCGATAGTGAGAGGCCCGCGCACCGCGATGAAGAGTAGCCCCCACTTGCCGCAACTAGAGAAAGCCCTCGCACAGAAACGAAGACCCAACACAGCCATAAATTAATTAATTAATTAATTAATTAATTAATTAATTTAAAAAAAAAAAGATTCTCTCCTTGTTTTCCAGATCCCTGACAAAGCTGACAGGATGCTTACCTGGGAGAAAGAGGAACTAAAGAGAATGAAGAGGAAGATGGAGAAAGATATGGAAAAATCAGAGGCCCTGCTCAAGGTTGGGAATACCTGGGGCCCCTTTAAGGGAGCTGCAGGGGGACCCTTGGCCACCTAATGGGCAAACTGCTCTAACCTTGGGGACTGTAGCAACAGCAAATCCCTCAACCCACACAGCCGCCCCACCCTGACCTGACATTCACTGTATTTCCACTTTATGGAATGGAAAGACTGGAGCTCTGAGAGCTGGAGTTGGGCCTCAAAACAGCAATGAACATCCCCCTCTGTGCCAAGCCCTGTGCAGTCATTAGGTCTTTAAAACCCTCCTGTGAAATAGAACTATGCTCCCCTCATTAGAGATGGGGAAATTGAGGCTCAGAAAGACGTGGCCTCACCCAAGGCATGGAGCTAGCCAGTGGTAGGGCTGTGGTTTCAGCTCAGGTGTCTTTTTTTTCCAGCTTTAGCAAGATACAGTTAACAAATTTAAATTGTGTATATATTTAAATGTACAAATTGAGGGTTTGATATATGTGTACACTGTGAAATAACCACCATAATCACCTCGTGTGTGTGGTGAGAACACTTAGCAAATTTCAATTATAAAAGACAGTATTGTTAACTATAGTGACATTCGGTCCCCAGAACTTAATCATCTTGCATAACTGAAACTTTGTACACCTGGACCAACATCTCCGCATTTCTCTCTCCCCTCAGCCCCTGACAACCACCATTCTACTTTCTCCCGCTCTGAATGTGACTATTTTAGATTCCACATATAAGCGAGACGTTTCTGCATCTGGCTTATTTCACGTAGCATAATATCCTCCAGGTTCATCCATGATGTCACAAATGGCAAGATTTCCTTCTTTTTTAAGACTGAATAATATTTCATTATATATTACATATTATTATATACTATAATATATTGATATCTACATAATATATTAATATTATTGCTATATATTATTAGTATAGTAATAGTATTAATATAATATAGTAATGTTGTTATTACTGGTAATTACTACTATTATTATATTACTGTATTATATATTATATTATATCACATATTCTTTATTCATTCATCTGTCAACAGACATTTAGATTGTTTCTATGTCTTGGCTGTTGTGAATAATGCTGAAATGTACATGGGAGCTATTTCTCTTCGAGGTCCTGATTTCCTCTGGATATGTACCCAGAAGTGGGAGAACTTCCTCATGATTCAACTCAGACGTCTTGAGCTCTTTACACTGTACTATGTGCTCGTCTCTGTCAGCTCCAGCCAGAGATGGTCTCTCAGTGAATCCTTCACTCTTGCAACAAGGATTTTCTTATGAGATCACTAATGGAGATGGGAGAGTAGTTATGTTTCACAGAGCCTATGTGTACTTTTGACTCTTCCATTTGACAAATATTAATCCAGTACCCTGGTGTCCCAACCACCGTGCTTGGCATTGGGGACAAAGTTGTGAACAGTACAGAGCTGGCCTTGCCCTCAAGGAGTTCATATTATAGGGGCATTCAAAGAAGGGACCGGCCAGGGTTGGGAGAGTGGAGTTGGGGGAAAGGATTTAGGAGCTGGTGCACCTACTGTCCGTGGTGCTGAACCTTAATTGCACTCAACCTACGGCACCCCCAGGCCGCTGTCATATTCCTTTAAATCTGGTGATCCTGAAAAATCCTTCAAGGAAGTCTGAAACAGACAAGGGAGAAGACCCTGTGGCCCCCTTAGGGAAGGGCTTGCAAGAGAGAAAGGGAAATTGGGAGGTGGGAAAAGACAGACAGATATAAACCCAGGAGAAAAATGTTCACACCAAATAGACATGTTTCAACTTAAAATCATGAACTCAGATCTCAAATTGACACTCAGAGCTTTCCCAGAGATCTCACCATGTGTCCCTGGAAGGCTTGCTGTCCCACTGTGCAAGTTATTTCATACCTTCTCTTCCTTCAGATCTCTCCAACCCCCTGCTCTTTCTTCATTCTCAATGAATGACCCCAGTGCATGGAAACCACTGATCCTGTGCCAGTCCTATAATTCTGTCTACCTGCCAAACCTACCTTCTCCCCTTCTCCTGCATCATCAATATTTCTTTCTTTATTTGATCATTCTCACCAGTGAACAAATGGGGGGTTATCCTTTAATGGATACAGATCTATTTGGGATGGTGAAAAGTTCTGAAAATGGACAGTGGTGATGGTTGCACATTGTGAATATACTTAATGCCACTGAACTGTACACTTAAAATGGTTTACTTAGCAAATTTCTATGTCTATTTTACCACAATAAAAAAAAAAACTCTTTTGATCCCATGCACCCTTTCCGATAATCCCCATTTCTCTGATTCACTCACTATCCAATCTTATCTGCACATGCTGACCCTCTCACTTCCTTTGGTCAGGAACTGGATCATTTTTCCCCACTGCATCCCTGCCACCTGGCACACTGCCCAGCATACAGGAAGGGCTTAATGAATATTTGAATTCATTAGTGAATGAAAGACTTTTTAAATCCATTTTTTACCTAAATGGATGAATCTCAATGATACGATATTCAGCAAAAGAAGCTGGACATTAAAGGTACACACTGTATGATTCCATTTCTATGAAGTTCTAAATTTCAAAAGTTTTTTCTTAAAGAGTCAGGTAGTAAATTGTTTAAGCTTTGTGTGCAATACGGTCTCTGTCACAATTACAGATGGTCCTCAACTTACAGTGATTCAACTTATGATGGTGCAAAAGTGATACACATTCAGTAGAAACTGTAATTCAAATTTTGAATTTTTATTTTTTCCCCAGCTAGCAATATGCAGTACGATACTCTCTCATGACGCTGGGCAGCAGCAGTGAGCCACAGCTCCCAGTCAGCCGCTGGGTAAATAACTGACGCCCTTATAGCCATTCTGTACCCATGCAACCATTCTTTTTTCATTTTCAGTACATTATTCGATAAATTACATGAAATAGTCAACGGATGCACTTATAGCCATTCTGTGCCCATACAACCATTCTTTTTTCACTTTCAGTACAGTATTCAATAAATAACATGAAATATTCAACACTTTATTATAAAATAGGCCTTGTGTTAGATGATTTTGCCCAACTGTAGACTAATGTAAGTGCTCTGAGCATGCTTAAGGTAGGTTAGGCTAAGCTATGATGTTTGGTAAGTTAAGTGTATTAAATGCATTTCAACATACTATTTTCAACTTACAGTGGGTTTACTGGGATGTAACCCCGTCGTAACTCGAGAAAGATCTATACTTAATTTGGCCAGTGGAGCACAAAAACAGCCAGAAACAATATGTACGTGAATGAGTATGGCCAAGTTCCAATGAAGTTTTATTTACAAAACCAGATGGCCAGTCCAAAGTCTGTAGTTTACTGAGCCCTTAACTAATCTACTAGGCAGCTTAGTGGGAAAGAGGTACAGGGTATCAAGGAAATTTCTGAGGTGATGGAAATATTCTATATTTTGATGAATGTGGTGTTTATATGGATATATATATGAAGTCTTCTGTTTTAATATGACTTTCAAATAATCACAAATATCTAAGGAATGCAATATATTTTATAATAGTGGAAGTAGGATTTGGGTAGGGATGGAGGTCCAGATGCAGTAGAGCCTGGAAAGAGGAACTCTGAAGACAGCTGAGGGTGCTTCATACTGAGTAGAAAAGAGGAAGGGAGACCTGGAGACTAGGGGTCGGGGTGGGATAAGCCCTGAATGCAATTGAGGAGAAGGGATGGCACAAGAAGACCAAAGTGTAGGTACAGCTAAATACCTCTCCACTTCACAGATGGGGAAATTGATGGGGGAGGGGCTTTCTCAGGGTGCCAGAGCAGAGCCAGGCACAGAACCCAAGCAGCTAATACTGGGAACAGGAAAGCTGCCACCTGCCTCTACTGTTCCTTACTCCCCACCCAGGGACCACTGAAGGCTTCTGGACAGAGGCTGAGAGTATTGGGCGTCTGAGCTTCCACTTGAAAACGGGTTGCTCCTTTCCGGCTGCAACAAGAAATGGAGAAAGTCAATTTGGAGGCAGAAACACTTTGCGGCCGCTAGCTGAGAGATCACGGGTCACTTCCCCCAATCTCCCAGCTTACAACTGACCTCTGCCTCTCTCTCCTTCCTCGCTCCCAGACCCTGGCCTCCTGCCGCGACACTCTGGTCTTCTGCTGTAAGGAGAGGCTCCAAGCTGTGGAGCTAATGAACCAGCCGCTGGACAAGGTTCTGGAGCAGGCGGGCCGCCACTCTTGGGTGAACCTCTCCCGTGTTCCCACCCCTCGCACTCAGGGCCTGAAAACCCCGCCTCCAGACCCTGTGGGCACCTATACCCCAGGTAAAACCCCACAGAAAGGAGTCCCCTATAGTGGGTTTTCTTGGTACCCACCTCTCCCCCACTTCTCGGCTGCCGCCTTCCCCGGGTAACTGCCCCCCTTGACCAAGAGAGAGGGCTGCCGGTCTCCAGCAGAGCGCACGTTCTTGATTAGCTCTTTCCCCTGCGCACTCCTGCTTCCCACACTCCGACTCGTTCAGTCACTCCCTGACGCTACTCATACTAACCCCGCTATTGGCCCCTCCCCTGGACTTTCTCCCAGTCCATCAGTAAAGCCCCCTTGCCCAGGGCCCACCACCACCTGAGAACAGAGAGGGGGACGCAGAAAGCCAGGGTTGGGAAAAGGAGACCCTGACACCCCACACGCGTCCCCCCTCCCCACTCCGTCAGAGTGCGCCGCGGCGCTGTGCGAAGCCAAGCGACTGTTAATGGAGTCCAAGGACGCTTTGCTAGATATGGCAAAGAACGAGGAGGACATCCGAGGGCAGCAACAGCAGATAAGCGACCGCGTGTGCGCCTCGCTAGCGCAGAAAATGCGCGAGACCTTGGAGCTGAAGGTGGGCCCCGCCGGCGCCGCTCCGAGTTGGTGGCTGGAGTCTAGGATGCTATGGTACCGAGGAGGGAGAAGGGGGACGCAGGAGGAGAGGGGACAGGAAGCCGATGTGATTCTCCCTGTGCTCCCACCCACCCAGGATAGGCTGAACATGACCTTAGGACTAATGAGGGGAACTATCCACCGGTGCACGAAATTCAACCAGGAGATGTACATCACCCGCGGCCTCGTCAAGGTATGGTTTGGGAAAAGGGTCTGCGGGGATGCGGCCAGGGGCGTCGGGTAGGCTGGGCCTCACGGCTCTACGCACCACACTCCGCCAGGGTCCTCTGTCAGAAAGTCACCTGGAGACTCGAGAGAAACTGGACAGACCTCTGGTTCGCATGTATCAGAGACACGTGGGCACCCAACTCCCGGAGGCCACGCGCCTCGCCCAGGTAAGCCCCTGTCCTTCCCCCTTCCGCGCCTGCCCACCCTCTCCAGGCGTGGCCCTGCCCTGGTAAGACTCCTTTCTCAAGCATACTTAGCCCAGGTCAGACCCCCTCACTCAGGTCTGTGAGTCCTTCAACTCCTCGACCAGAAGGATGATCTTCAATACCCACACCTGTCTCAAATAAGTCCCCTCAACCTCAGCTCCAACTCTGTCCAAGGTCCGCTCCTCCCCTCAACTGCAGGTGCATCCCCTCCTTCATACCCGCCCTGTCACAGGTCCTTTTCCAAGTACATTCCGGCCCAGGTGTGTAACTCCCAACCCCCTTCGAGGCTCGCCCCTCCTAGCTGTGCTCCTTCCCAGGCGAGGCCCTTTCACACGCACACCCGACTCAGATGTGCTCCCCCCCCCCCGCAATCTGAGGCCCGTCCCCTCTTCAGCTGTTGTCCTTTCACACGCACACCTGGCCCAGGTGTGTCCTCGCATCCCAGATAGCGCCTCGCTGCGGCTCGCCTGTCTCTCGACACGGCCCCTCCCCGTCTCCAGGGCACTGACAAACTGCAGCGCCGCATCTCGCATGTGGAAAAGAACCTGGAGGAGCTGCTCTCCATGCGCAGGAACCTCACCTGGAGCCTCAACTGCAAGAAGATCGGGCAGGACGTGGACTACAGCGTGGTGCGCTTGCGCCTCCGCCAGCGGCACCCGCACGTGTGCTACGAGCAGGCGCAGCGCCTGGTCAACGACCGGGACCCACGCACGCCGCCGCGCGCGCAGTCCAGCATCGCCCGCAAGTGACAGGCGCACCGTCGCCCCAGTCGGCCACAGCCCAGCGGCCCTCCCTCTCTCCTGACCCATCCTCTCTCCGAGCTCCCTCTAGCAGAATTATAATTAAAAATAACCTAATAATTACTACTTATTAGGCACCTACTGGTCACTTACCCTACAACACTTTATAGGTCGTGTATCCTGGAAGTTAATAGAATGGATTTGGCCACCATATTTCTAGGGTTCAAATGCTGGCTCCCCGATTTCAGATTGTGTGGCCTTAGGCAAGTCACTGTTCCTCTCTGGCCTCAGTGTCTCCAGCCTGTAAAATGTAGAATTACAGCATTCAACCTCGAAGCCTTGTCATAAGGATAGGAGTTCATACATTTAAGACCTACAGAATGGTGGCTGCATATAAAATATCCTCAACTGCAGGTGAATTGTTATTCCCATTTTACAGTTAAGGAAGGTGAAGCACGGTGAGGTTAAGCAGATGCCCAAGGTCATGCAGCTAGTAAGTGGAAGAGCTGGCATTTTAATACCTAACTCTACAGCCTGCTCTCTAAGCAGAACTCGGATTCTGCCTTTCCTGACAAAACACACACACACAGGGATGAAGCTTCCCTTGGAGCTCTCTCTAGTGGAGGCTGTTTATATTCCCAGACCCCAAGCAACTCCAGTGCAGAGGTGGAATTGAGCCCTGCCTGCTTCCCACTGCCCTTTTCTCCATTTACCTGGGGGAGGGGATACTTCAAAATTCACAGCATCCTTTATTAAGCCCCTATAAAGCGCTGGGTTCTGAACCAGGTGCTGAGAGCGCAGCAGTGAGCAAGGCTGACATGGTCCCTGCTCTCAGGGAGCTCACAAGTTGATCAAGTGCAGCCAATATCTTCCTTTTGGATGCAGCTCTAGTGTGGTCTCCTACAGGAAGCCCACCTGACTGCACCCACCCATTCAGGCATAGTTCAATTTCTCCTCTCTGTTCTCTTGGACACCCTCCCATCACAGAACTCTTCACACCAAGCTGTGATAATCACCTGCTCTCATAGGAAGATTCCAGCGTGTGGTGTACATAGAATAAGGGGTGTTCATTCAAGCCACAAATATTTCCCAAGCAACTGCTTCATGCCAGGGACTGTGTTAGGTGCTGGGGATACAGCAAGGACCAAATCACACATGATTCCTCTCTCATGAGACTGGCCATGCATATGCTAAAAATCGCCCTCACGTGTATTACCCTTTTGGCAAAGTCACATGGTCACAACCGAGCCCAGTCAACATTTTACAGAGAAGGAAATGAAGTTCAGGAAGGTGAAATCATTTGCCCAGGGTCATAGAGCCAGCAAGGGACAAAGCAGGATTTAAACCTGGGTCTGAATCCATGCTCGCTCTCTCTTGCTCCAGACGACAATCATCCATGGGCTCACCATGACAACCGAGTGTAGATGGAGCAAGTTATGCTCGTTTGACAGGAAAATACACAGAAAAAAGGGAGAGCTGCGTGCCCAGGATCACAGAGCTGAGGAGTGGGGCTGGGGGTTCAAACCAGCAGTATCTGACTCAGAGTCCTTGGGCATCACAGCCAGCTCCCTTATCTCAAGAGGGACTGCACAGCCTGGGGATCATCAGCGGCTCCCTGGGGTTCTAATTTCCCTGGGATTCTAATTTCCCTGGGAATGTTCTTCAGGCACTTCCTCCCTGTACCCATCAGGATGCCAACAGGAAGCAGATAGCACACACAATTTGAAGGAATTTTAACGAAGAAACAACAGCTGATCCCCATGACTCAAAGATTCTGTATTTGTGAATTCACCTAACTCACTCAAGTTTATTCGAAACCCCCAATACCGTGGCACTTCCCCGATCATTTGAGAGCGTGCACAGAGCTGTAGAAGACTTTTGCGTCCGGACCACACAATCCCAGAAGGTACAGCAAGGCAAGGCTCTGCCTTCCTGTTTCAGGTCTCATCCCTAAACAAGTGTCCTTTTCGAGTCTACTTTTTGGCACTTTTTTTTGTATTTTTGGGCTTTTCGCTGGTGATTTCACTGTTTTAAACAGCTCCTAATCATCATGCCAAAGTGCTGTCTCGTGTTGCTAAGTACAAGAAGGCTGACACGTGCCTTACAGAGAAAATGCGTGTGTTACACAGGTTCACTTCAGGCATAAGTTAGAGCGCTGTTGCCCTTGAGTTCAATATTAATGACTCACATTAATGTATAATATTTTTATTGAGCAATATATAATTAAATAAGTCATCTTTAAGCAGAAACACACATAAGACAAGGTTATGTATTGATCAGTTGACAAAAATGGGACCAGAGGCTCACAAGAATCTACTTTTTGTGTTTCTCCTGGGAGTGATGATTCAGTATTTGGGCAACTTTATAGAACATAACCTCCATGAATAATGAGAATGGACTGTATTTGCAGAGGTGTAGGCAGGATGTAGGGAAACCTCAAGGGATAACACAGTACCCAAGGTGTTACTTATTGTGAGGAGCCATATTTGCCACTCGTAAGTATGAAGGGGCAAGGTGGTCAGAAGGAGAAAAGTACTGTCTGGTGTTCCTAAGTGCAAGAAGGAAGGAAATGCCATGTGGATGCTGGGGGAATAAATGCCTCTATCCCCTCTTCCTCTCTTGGCCACTGTTCTCTAATGGTCAAAACAAAAGAGAAAGGGAGCACATTGGCACAGTCCATCCATCCTCCTGGGGTATAGAGCCATCACCACCCTTCTGACTTTTGAGCCCCTTCCAGGTCCTTCCTGGGCCTGGGGACTGTCCCCTTTGTCTGCATCTTTGTCCATCCATCTTCCCCAGAAACCTTACATGGGGATGCAAATACTCCCTTTGCATTCAATGCCTTACCCTCTGGGTTGCAACCTGCCACCCTCATCCTAGCCGACACAGACCCAGTTTGTCACCTCAGCTCACCCAATACTCCCCAACAGCATTTGTACAATCCCCTCAGTTGCCTCGGAGCTGAGATTTTGGCTGCCGCCCCTAAGTCGAGCTGTGGGCCCCCAGGGAGCCTCTCAGTGACACTAAAAGGTGAATGTTATCACCCCCATGTTAGAGATGAAGAAATAGAGCAGTGGCAAGACTTAAAATGCCACCCAGCAAGTGAGGGGTTAAGTCTGGACTTTTAAAGGTATGGGGTTGCCCCACATGGGGATACTGCACTGCCCCCAAAGAATGGTCCAGGTGTCATTTGCGTGAGAACACCTACAGTGCCCTTCAATGATACAGATTCCTGGGCCACACTCCAGACCTACAGAATCTGAATCTCAGGGGACAAGGTCTAGGAATTTGCATTTCTAATGAGTCTGAGGCACACCATGTTTGATATGCATTCCCTCCCTGCTACCAACTTCCCAGGGCCGACTTCTGCATTGGCCACAGCAGAGACTAGTGGAGGGACCCACGAAAATGTTTTCTTTTTAATTTCTTTTAAAGTCAGAAGAAACATACAACTATATAAAAATAAGTATATAATATATTTACACTATGTACAATATTGTATGCCGTATATGATTATATAAAATATTATAAATATTTAAATTATTAAAATTATAACTTCCGCCTGGATTATACTTATCTTTATACCAATGCAGGATTTTTTTCAATTTTTTAATTGTGGTAAAATACACATAACATAAATTTACCATCATAACCATTTTTTTTTCTTTTTAAAGTCAGGTTTACTGAGGTATAATTTAAATACAGCAAAATTAACTCTTTTAGGTGTACCATCATAACCATTTTCAAGTGTCTGGTTCAGTGACATTAAGGACATTCACACTGTTATGCAAGCATCACCAGCCATTCATTCCTCTTTTCATCTTGCAGAACTGAAACTCTACCCCCATTAAACAATAATCCCCTATCCTCACCTTCCCCCAGCCCCTGGCAACCACCACTCTACTTTCTGTCCCTATGATTTTGACTACCCTAGTGACCTCATATAAGTTATACAAATGCAGTTTTTAAATGATTTTTTAGGGACTTTCCTGCTGGTCCAGTGGTTAAGAATCTGTCTTGCAATGCAAGGGACGCTGGTTCAATCCCTGGTGGGAGAACTAAGATCCCACATTCTGTGGGGCAGCTAAGCCCATGCACTGCAACTACTGAACCCACGCACCACAACTAGAGAGCCCGCATGCCGCAACTAGAGAGAAGCCCGTGAACTGCAATGAAGAGCCCTCATGATGCAATGAAAGATCCTGCATGCCACAACTAAGACCCAACAAAGCCTAAATAAATAAATAAATAAATATTTTTAAATAAATAAAATTTTTTTTTAAATATTTTTTTATCCTTTTTTACAGAGGAAGGGGTCCATGAAGGTGAAAGTTCCTCAGGCCCATGAAAACCATAATTGGGGCCTGCAAGTTCTCCCTTGGACATTGGGTGTATCCCTGTCATTCATTTAGTCGCTCAATCAACATCATTCAGTAGCATTAACTGAAGCCAGCCACTATGCTGAGAACTAGGGGGTATTGTTTGCAATCAAACACCCTGTTGATTTGATTCCTAATAATTTTGAATCCATCTGTTTTCCTCCATCCCCTGCCCCATGTATCCCCTTCACCTTCCAGTTTAAGGCACCATCAGCTCTTGCCTGGATGGTCCTACAACCTCCTAACTGGGCCTCCTGTTGCCGTGTTTCCCCCTGATACACAAACACAGCTCAGCCATGGCTTATAAACAACAGACAGCCATTGCTCACAGTTCTGAAGGCTGGGAAGCACAAGATCAAGGTGGCAGCATGGTCGCATTCTGGTGAGAACCCTCTTCCTGGCTCATAGCAGGCACCTTCTCACTGTGTCCTCACATGGTGGAAGGGGCCAGGGAGCTCTCTGGGGTCTCTTTTATAAGGACATTAATCCCGTTCATGAAGCCTCCACCCTCATGATCTAATCACCTCCCAGAGGCCCCACCTCCTAATTCTATCATTTTGGGGGGCTAGCATTTCAACATATGAAGTTGGGGGGAGGCACAAACATTCAGACCATATCAATCTGACCTCACCACCCGCTCCCCCCCCAGTCTCATGCAACTCCCCCACCATATTCTGACACCTGGCGCTTCAGTCATTTTTATTTCTGTGTGAGCTTCCTATTGCTGCTGTAACAAACTACCACAAACTTAGTGGCTTAAAACAATGCAAATTTAGATCTTACAGTTCTGGAAGTCAGAAGTCCAAACTGGATTTCACTGGGTCAAAGTCAAGGTGTCCACAGGGCCATGATTCCTCTGAAAGTTCTGAAGGAGTACCCATTTCCTAGCTTTTTCCTGCTTCTAGAGGCTGCCTGCATTCCTTGACTTGTGACCTCTTCCTCCATCTTCAAAGGCACAGCAGCGTCTTTAAATCTGACACTAACTCCTTGCTTGGGTCATTATATCTTCTTCTGGTTCTGACCCTCTTGCCTGCCTCTCGTAAGGAAACCTGTGATTACACAGGACCAACCTGGGTGATCCAGAATACTCTCCCCACCTCAAGATCCTCAGTCACATCTGCAAGGTACCTTTTACCAAGTAAGGTAACATATTCACAGCTTTGAGGGATTTAGGCATGAACATCTTTAGGGGAGGTGGGGGAAGTGAGCGTTATGCAGCCTACCACAGTTTCTTCCACGCTTCAGACTTGCCCCCAAGCATTTGCACACGTTACTCCCTCTGCTTAGAAAATTCTCTCCCACAGTGGTATATGAGTGGATGGAAGTTATACTCATTCTGCCATGCATGTAGACAAGTTTTAAGAACATTGGTTATAAAGATGTCTCTAAGACTGCTACTTGCAAGCTGCACTGGGAACAGTGCTACATCAGTGAATGGAACTTATACCCATTCTGCCGTTCATGTAGTGTTTAAGAACACTTGTTATAAAGATGGTTCTAAGAATGCTACTTGCAAGCTGCTTTGAAGACAGTGTTATATCAGTAAATTAAAGTTATAGCCATCTGTAAAGCATGTAGAAAAGTGTTTAAGAACTCTTGTTATAAAGATGTTTCTAAGAATGCTACTTGAAGCTGCATTGAGGGGAAAAAAAGAAAAGAAAATTCTCTTCCTACCCCTTTTCCAGTCTAGTACCATCAGTTTCCCTGGTTCCACAGACTGGATCAAACCCCTATATATACACTTCCATAATACCCTGCACTTTTCCTTATAATTCTTGTCCCATTTGTGTGTGATAGTCTAGTAACTATCAAGCCCCTGAAGTACTGCCTTATTTTTAGAGCTCTTGGAAGCAGACCTGAAAACAAGAATTCAAGTGTAAGAAATTTATCTGGAAGGCAATTCGAGGAAGTCCCAGGATAGGAGCAGGGCAGTGGTGCAGGGAAAAGAAGGCAGCCGGTAACAGGTGTTAAACAAATTACCACCATGGGCAACTGAGGCTCAGTCCTGCTGGGGACCTCTCAGAGACTGTGGAGAGCATGCATCTCAGAGTTATTCCAACCAAGGAGCAAGGAGGCTGGGGTACTTATCCATCAACTCTAGTCAGTCATAGATTGGGGGCTGTGCTTCTGGCCTTTGCATGGACCAAGCAAGCTTCAGTGGCCAGAGACAGCCTTCAGGCAGGGAGCAGAAGGGGCTAGCAGTTGGGAAGGCCAGTGTAGTGTGTATGGGGATGGTGCCAAGGAGATATGGGTGTGGCACCAACATCTGTTGCAGGGAGGGATCATATCTGTCTTACTCCTCTGTATCCCCAGTACCAGGCACATAGCAAACGTTGGGTAAATACTTGTTACATGAATCAATGAACAAGTGGATTAACTTAAAGTTTGCAGAGTGTTTCTATGTGTGTTGCCTTATTTAATTTTCAATTTTAGAAACATAAAGATTTCCTTGTAATTAGCTGGTTCACCATGACTCTGCTAGCTCCCGTATTATCTTCCCAGTTTTCCTGGAAAATAAGAGACTGGCAGAGGAAGCAGTACAGCATCAGCTGGGGAGACAGGCAGACCTGGGCTTGATCCCTCCTAGCTGTGTTACCTTAAGCAACTTGTTTAACTTCTCTGAACCTCAGTTTTCTCTTGTGTAAAACTATGATAACAGAATTACTTCTCTCAACAGGTTGCTGTCAGGATTCATTGAGGTGATACTGTATATCATTTACCCCAGTGCCTGGTAGTAGAGAGGTCTCCATAAATAGTAAAAACTCATGTTCTTTTTTTATTATTGAGGGGAAATTCACATGACTTAAAATAATCCATTTTAAAGTATACGATTCGGTGGTAACTCATTGAATTCACAAGCACCACCACCTTCCCTGGTGGTGCAGTGGTTAAGAATCCGCCTGCAAATGCAGGGGACACGGGTTCGAGCCCTGGTCAGGGAGGATCCCACATGCCGCAGAGCAACTAAGCCCCTGGGCCACAACTACTGAGCCTGCGCTCTAGAGCCCATGTGCCACAACTACTGAGGCTGTGCTCTGGAGCCGGCAAGCCACAACTACTGAAGCCCGCGCACCTAGAGCCCGTGCTCCACAACAAGAGAAGCCACCACAATGAGAAGCCCACACACCACAACGAAGAGTAGCCGCCGCTCACAACAAGGAGACCCGCACAGCAACAAAGACCCAACGCAGCCAAAAATAAATACATAAAATAAATATATTTTTTAAAAAAACAAAAAACAAAAAAAAAACTGAGGAGCGTCACATAGGACTAAATTCAGCATTCAACCCCTCAAAAGCCTTTTTCAAACTTTACAGCTTATGCTATTAGTGTTACATGTGATTTGTTCATGAACAGGCATCACTTATGAGCCAATGTTGTACTTTAAAAAAAAGCAACCAGCTTGAAAAAAAAAAAAAATGTACTGAGGAGAGTCACATAGGACTAAAACAGTAGTTCTCAACAAAGTTCTCAGTAGTTCTCTGTTTTTGGATAAAAACAGAGATTCTCAACTAAGAGCAATTCTGGCCCCCAGGGGACATTCAGCAATGTCTAGAGGCATTTTTGGTTGTCCCAACTAGGAGGTAAGAGGTAGGGGATGCTCCTGGCATCTAGAGAGCCCAGAGGTGCTGCTAAGTGTCCTACAGGGCAAAGGGCAGACCCCCACCATGGCATAGAATTATGCTGGCCAAAAACAGTTAACTGTGTTAAGATTGAGAAAACCTGGACTAAACTAAATGCCTCTCAGAGTCATCTTCAAAGTCAAAAATTCTGTCTTCTTAAGAGCTTTATTGAGGACTAATTGACAAATAAAAGTTGTATCTATTTAACAAGTACAACTTAATGTTTGGTATATGTATACTTTGTGAAATGATCATCGCAATCAAGCTAACACAACCATTACCTGGCATAGTTACTATATTCTTCTTTGTGTGTGTGTGGTGAGAACACTTAAAATCTACCCTCTTAGCAACTTTCAAATACGCGATACAGTATTGTTAACTATAGTCACCATGCCGTTCATTAGATCTCCAGAACTTATTCGCCTTGCATAACTGAAAGTTTGTATGCTTTGACCAACACCTCTCCCATTTCTTCCTCTTCCCAGCCCCTGGCAACCACCATTTTACTCTCTGCTCCTATGAATTTGCAAAGTCAAAAATTCTTGATCAAATCCTGGAAGGAAATATAACATGTTGGGAGTCTTTATTTCAGTTCGTCCTTCTTTCAATTTTGGCTAACACCCCAAGATCCTTTCATAAATACTTCTACCTCAGACTCTAGGACTTCTGAGCAATGAGCAGTTCTCTCCATCAGGTCCAAATGCAGTGACTCGTGTTCTTGTGGTTAGTAAACCAAACAGTGATTTATCTGCCCCATACACATCAGATAATCAGTGTGGGGATTCAACAGGAGAGTGGTGATTTAAAACCCCCCCTATGAAATGGGGAGAAGAGTTAACACAATCATGTGTATTACCAAATGACAAATTCTTCTGTGCAGAATATTAAAGACTTTCTTCTCTGGCAATCAAGTAGGCTCCTTTTGTTCAAGAAAAACTGAAGTTGTTTAATGACGTATATGTGCAGCTAGTAAATAAGTAAGTCTTAGAGATCTAATACACAGTATAGTAATTACAGACAACTGTATTATAAACATTAAACTTCCTAAGAGAATATATCTTCCTTGTTCCCACCACTAGAAGAAATTGTAACTGTGTAATGCGACAGAGGGGTTAGCTGACACTACCCTGGCAATCCCATTGAAACATAAATGTATCAAATCAGTATGTCGTGCCCCTTAAACTTACACAATGTTAGATGTCAATTATATCTCATTTTTTAGTGGTAGAAAGCAAAACTCGATTAAATTTGAGAGCTGAGAACTTTTTCTTTTTAACTTGCAAGGAAGTCACCCCTTCAGAGGACTGGCTCTCAGAATTAATACTGATATGTATTTAAAAGCTAAACCCACAAAAGTGTGGTTATTTTGTTCAGTATTCTAATTGTTGGGGGGGAATAGCAATTCCTTATTGTGGTTACGTGTAGGAGTCAGCATTGCAAAAAATCAGCAATACATTGTTTTCTTTTAAGGAGTCAGCAACATACAGTGTATTAGTTATCTATTGCTATGTAACAAACTACCCAAAGATTCAGTGGCTTGCAACGACATTTATTATCTCTCAGTTTTCTGTCCAAAAGTCTCTCACCAGGCTGAGGTCAAGATGTCAATTGCGGCTGTGGTCTCATCTGACAGCTCTACTGGGGGATGCTCTGCTTCCAGGCTTACTCACAGTGTTCTGGTAGGATTCAGTCCTCACAAGCTATTGGCTGGAAACCTCCCTTTGTTCCCTGACACATGGGTCTCTGCAACCTGGCAGCTCCCATCATCAAAGTGTGAAAAGGAAGGCAAGTGAGACGAGTCAGAGAGAGCAAGACAAAAATTACAGTCTTTTGTAACCTAATCTCAGAAGCGACGCCCCATTGCTTTCAAGATATTCTATTTATTAGAACTGAGTCACTAGGTCTAGCCACACTCAAGGTGAACAGGTTACACAAGGGAGTGCATACCAGGTGGTGGGGACCATTGGAAACAATGTCAGAAGCTGCCTAACACAGGTCCCAATATTTAGTCTATTGTGGGTTTAGTACTAAGCAAAACTTTTGAGTGATTTAAGAAAAGACAAGGTGCAACTCAGGGGTGGTTTTCTCAGGATGCGAGGTGTTTTTCTGACGTTGCTATGTGATGTGCATGTTTAGCCATGAAGGGAAAAGGGAGAAGCTGATGGTAGGTTGAACGTTTCACTTTCTCACTTCATTCTTCTGTTTTAGAGAAATTTCCTTACCCACTGTCCTCCGTGACTCCTGGCTTTGCCTCTGAGAGGTCTTCCTTGCCCATCATTCTCCCAAAATATATCTTAAGTGGGCGTAAGAGATGGAAACTTGAGGAGGGAGGGTGCACATTTCAAAGGTCATTTCCTGCTAGTGTAGATTTAGAGCCAGAGGATGTTTTGGGGTTTGAACAATTATAGGCTTTTTGACAAAAAAACACACTTGTAATTTCTTCAATAATAAAATTCTCTCAAAAAATTAGTAGACTTTCAGTCTATTGATTTCTGGTCAGTTCCATGTGTAAGGAATAACTATAGCCAATGAGTTCATCTAAACATACTTAATATGCTTAAACTTTAAAGATGACCCCCTCTCTCTCTCTTTCTCTCCCTCCCTCATCAAACTCTCCTTCAGCAGAGCTTTGATTCCTACATTCACAGTGTTCTGCAACCATCACCACTATCTACTTCCAAACACATTTTCATCACTGCAAAATAAAACCCCGTCCCCGTTAAGCCATTACTACAGATTCCCCCCCTCATCCCAGCCCCTGACAACCACTAATCTACTTTCTGCCTCTGTGGATTTGCCTCTTCTGGACATTTCACATAAAAGGACTCATACAGTATGTGACCTTTTGTGTCTGGCTTCTTTCATTCAGCATGATGTTTTCTCCTTCAGCACACTGGCTGGCTCCACTCTGAGTCCACCTTTTGTTTTTATACGACTTTGCTGACAGCGGCAAGAAGTAGTCCACACACTCCGACATTTTAAGTTTTTTAAAAACCATTTCCTCTAGAGCCACAGGCACTGCACACATTGTAATTAACAGCCTTACCAAATGTTTTATCACAGTAGAACATGAGTGACTAGCTTTCTAGCATATATACATGCATCCTCACCACTTCCTGCTAAGCCAGGTTTTCTCAATCATGGCACTGTTGACATTTGGGGCCAAATGATCCTTTGCATTGGGGGTCTGTCCTGTGTATTGTGGGATATTTAGCAGTGTCCTTGACCCACTGGATGCCAGTAACATCTCCCTCCAACTGAAGACAACCTAAAATGTTTGCAAACTTTGCCAAATATCCCAGGTGGAAGGGCAGAATTGCAGAATTGCTGCTGATTGAGAATCACTATACCAAGCCAACGTCATAAATTTGGGGTTCTGTTGAGGAAATACTTTTCTCCTGGTACCAAATTCTGTATTAGTTAGATTATGGATTTGTTTTTTAAACCACAGAGACCCAGCACAACAGTGTAGCAAGGTAAAATTTAAAGTTTGCAGTCTAGGCCTGGAATGAGAAAGGGGTCTGCATGATTACCTTGCTATGGCTTTCACCTTGTATTCCACGATGGCTGTCCTCCTCACACCCGTGGTAAACAGGAAGGATAAAGGAAGAAGGAAGTGAGCCCTGGGACCCTGAGCCTTTCAGCCAGCCACATTGGGACCCAGTCCTGACCACCAAGGTGACACCAGCTCCAGGACATCTGCTCAGCCAGCCAAGCCGAGATCGAGCCCCATCCACCGGTGGTCCATCACTAGCCCTGAAATGCTGCCTCACCCACCAGTGGGCCAACACCAACTACGGGATCCTCAGGACCTACAGCTAGAGACCCCAGGACCTGGCTCTGCCCACTAGTGGATACCAGCACTGAACCCTCTCCACCCCAGCCCCGCTCACCAGCAGGCTGACACCAGGACCGGGACTTGCCAGGCCATGCAGCCAGCCATGCTGAGACCCAACCCAGCCCACCAGCAGCTGGCAGCCTCTACACTAGGCAGGGCCTGGCAACCAACTGGGCTAGGGGTCAGCCATGCCTACCAGCATCCCCACATTAGTCAGCCCACCAGATTCCATGGAATTCTATGGAAGATGGTGAGGAATGTTCTGGAACCTAGAAGGGATGATACAATACATGGAAAGGGATTAAATCACCTCATTTACAAATGGAGACGTAAGACCCAGAAATCTGATGCAATTCGACGCAAGTCTCAGGTCTCACACTGAGCTTGTAGAAGGTTAGGGCTAAAGTTGAATTCCCCCGACTCCCTGTTGAGAACTCTCTTCATGATTCCATTCATTTTCTAGAGCTGCAGTCAGTCTGAGGAATCAAACCATGAGGCTATGGCTTTGACATGTAGGAACCAGGACACCACTAGATCCTTGAGAAGGAAGATCTCAACTGAGGATGGGCTGGGAGGACACGGAGAATCCTGAGAGGCTAGGTATGGCTATGGAACTATATTCTGGCCAATGAGACATGAGTAGAGTGATATGTGAAATATCTCAATCATTCCTGTAAAGGAAAGGAACATGCCCTGCCCTTCCCCTTTCCTCTTTCCTGCAAACTGGAATGTGGGATGTGATGATGGGAGCTGGAGCAACCAGTTTGGGCCACAAGATACAAGCTGCATATTGAGGGAAGCAGAGCAACAAAATAGAGGGAGTTTCGCTCCCTGGTGATTGCTGAGCTTCCATTCCAGGTTTGCGCCATCTATCTCTATTTTCACATGAAATAAAAAAAGATCTTCTATTTCTTTTTTATTACAACTATTTTTATTTGTGCTTAATTGGTCAAAACAACAAATACATTATAAATATTATAAATTTTGGTAAATGAATACAAAACACAAGAAGTAAATTTTTTATTATCTATTATCTTTTATTTTTATTTTTTTAATTTTTATTGGAATATAGTTGATTTACAATGTTGTGTTAGTTTCAGGTGTACAGCAAAGTGACTCAGTAATACATATACATATATCCATTCTTTTTCAGAGTCTTTTACCGTATAAGTTATTACAGAATATTGAGTAGAGTTCCCAATGATCTTCTATGTCTTAAGCCAGTTATGACAGCCAAACATTTTCTAAATAACACACTTTTAAAAATATCATTCCTGGGCTTCTCTGGTGGTGCAGCGGTTAAGAAACCGCCTGCCAATGCAGGGAACATGGGTTCAAGCCCTGGTCCGGAAAGATCCCACATGCTGCAGAGCAACTAAGCCCACGATCCGCAACTACTGAGCCCGCGTGCCACAACTACTGAGCCCACGCACCTAGAGCCCGTGCTCTGCAGCAAGAGAAGCCACCACAATAAGAAGCCCGCGAACTGCAACAAAGAGTAGCCCCCGCTCACTGCAACTAGAGAAAGCAACGAAGATCCAACACAGCCAAAAATAAATAAATAAACAAATAATTTCTTTTTAAAAAAATATATCATTCCTTTCAGTTCCCACCTTGTGTTAGCAGAAGTCCAAGGCCCCTTTTGTCGCTTTGCTCCAGAAGCATAGCCATGCACCACTAATCAGCTTTCTGCTCCCACCTTCCCCAGTTCATCACCTGAGTCACCTACTGACTCAATCCTTACATTTCCCTGCAAACCATCATAACCCTATTTGGTGAGAACTATCATGAGACCTAATGATCGCTGTTTTCTGGGGTAAGCTCTGAGTGTCAGAGTGGCCTGGAAATAGCAGAGCCATCTTGCCCTGGGAGGGCCCTGCTTAATTTTCCAGCCTTATCTCTCGTCCTTCTATGCTGCAGGAATTAGTAAAGAACATGGACACTAGAGTCAGAAATCCATTCAAACTCTGGTGTTGCCGAGTATTCACTGGAAAACCTTGGCTAGCTTATTTAACCTCTTCATGCCTCGGTTTCCTCAAAATATAAAATGGTCATAATCAGATGGTTACTACACTTAATGTGGTGATGATTTTGCAATGGATACAAATGTTGAATCATTACGTTGTACACCTGAAACAAATATAATGTATGTCAATTATATTTCCATTTTTAAAATGTTCATAATAATAGTTTTTACCTCACAGGGCTATGAGAATTAAATGGGATAATCCATTTAAAGTGCTTAAGATAGTTCCTGGCACACAGTGAGCACTCCATAAAAAGACAGGACAGATTCTGACCTGAGTAATCAGAAGTTTTATAAAGGAGAAGACCAACGTGTAATGGATGCATAAAACTAGGAAGTCCTTACCCAGTGGGGAGAAGGCAGGTCATAAAAGGTTGCCCTAAAAAAGCTGACATTAAAGTTGTCACCTGAAACATGAACATGAATCAGTTAGGTAATAAAAAGGAGAGTGGGTCAACATCACTAATGATTAGAGAAATGCAAATCAAAACCACAATGAGGTATCACCTCACACCAGTCAGAATGACCATTATCAAAAAGTCTACAAACAATAAATGCTGGAGAGGGAGTGGAGAAAAAGGAACCGTCCTACAGTGTTGGTGGGAATGTAAATTGGTACAGCCACTATGGAGAACAGTTTGGAGGTTCCTTAAAAAACTAAAAATAGAGTTACCATATGATCCTGCAATCTCACTCCTGGGCATATACCCAGAGAAAACCACAATTCAAAAAGATACACTCAAAAAAAAAAAAAAAAAAAAAGATACACTCACCCAATGTTCATTGCAGCACTATTTACAATAGCCAGGACATGGAAGCAACCTAAATGTCCATCTACAGATGAATGGATAAAGAAGATGTGGTACATTTATACAATGGAATATTACTCAGCCATAAAAAAAGAATGAAATAATGCCCTTTGCAGCAACATGGATGTAACTAGAGATGATCATACTAAGTGAAGTAAGCCAGACAAAGACAAATATTATATGATGTCGCTTATATGTGGAATCTAAAAATAAGATACAAATGAACTTACATACGAAAGAGAAATAGACCCACAGATATAGAAAACAAACTTATGGTTACCAAAGGGGAAGGGGGGCAGGGATAAATACGGAGTTTGGGATTAACAAATACACACTACTATATATAAAATAGATAACCAACAAGGACCTACTGTATAGCACAAGGAACTATACTCGATATTTTGTAATAACCTATAAGGGAAAAGAATCTGAAAAGGAATATAGATAGATAGATAGATGATAGATAGATGGATATAGATAGATATAGATATATAGATATATAGATATCTGAATCACTTTGCTGTACACCTGAAACAAACACAACATTGTAAATCAACTGTACTTCAATAAAAACAAGACAAAACCAAAAAAACTGCCTAGCCTAAAGCCTTATAAATTGAGGAGAGAGTTCTCTGGGTTTGATTTTGGTGGTCTTGGAGCTACTTATCTTTCTGAGTTCTGACACTACGACCTGCAGCAACTGGAGGTTGAGGTGGTGAGATCCTATTACATTCCATTTGGAGGAGTCACTTTGGGCCAGAAATCTGTAGGGCTGGCTTCTGCCCCTCCGTGTCCATTCACGCCCTGGACCACTCCCCCATCACCCTCCCTTTGGCTTCCTCACCAGTCCCAGGGCCTTTTGTCCTCATTGATTCCATAGCTAAGCCACTCTTTCTCATGGTCACCCCCATCCCACACCTCTGCCTGGAAGATCCCCACTCAAGCAAGTCTCTTCCTCAAGGAAGTCTTCCCATATCCCTTAGTAGTCTCAGTTAGTCTAAGTTCTCAGAGAACCATACTTCTCTCCTTCAGCATACTTATTTTAACTCCTGATTATGTATTCATTAGTGTGTTTGTTTTGCTAATGACTGTCTCCACTCAATAAATGTAAGGTCCAAGACAGCATGGATCATATCTAATTTTTCTCCATTATATTCACTATGCCTGGGACATAGTAGGCAGTTAATAAATGTAGCAGGGAGGAGAAAAGAAAGGAAGGAGGGAGGGAGGGAGGAAGGAAGGAAGGGAGAAAAAAAGGAATTAAGGAAATAAGAGAGGGGGGAAAGGAAGGAAGGAAGGGAGGGAGGGAGGGAGGGAGGAAGGAAGGAAGGGAGAAAAAAAGGAATTAAGGAAATAAGGGAGGGGGGAAAGGAAGGAAGGAAGGGAGGGAGGGAGGGAGGGAAGGAGGGAGGAAGGAAGGAAGTCCTACCTAAAAATGGTCTCCCCATTTTTAACACTCTTTGTGTAACACCATTAAACATTAAAGTTGTCACCTGAAACATGAACATGAATCAGTTAGGTAATAAACACTCAGTGTTTAATAAAATCAGTTAGGAAAAAACACTCTTTGTGTAACACCATTAAACATCCCCCTGGCAGAAGCAGCTCTATATGTTGCCCACAATCAGGAGCGCTTCATGACATCAGCATTTGGAAGATCTGATTTCACATAGACATTTCGACTTCTGGTGGAAAAACCCCAGAAGGACTCAGTATCTCATCAATAGATCCCCTTGAGATTCAAGATGTCCTATCAGTTGACAGGTAGCTGACAGCACTGGGACTTCATTTCTGTCCCTCTGTGGAGAAGTGATCTTGTGCTGGCCTAAAAATATCATTCCTATCTCTTTCTTCACCCATTTCTGAACGCAAAAACATATTTGTGACTCTTCATTGCAAGAGTAACCACAGTTGCCATTTCTGCTTATTCATGGCACTAATACCTGATAATTAATCTTTTGTATCTTCATCTCGTGCCTCATTAATAGCACAATAAGCATCATTCATTGCTATTAAGTCATTGCTTCCCACAGCGGTGTGAGCCTGGCCCCTCCCCAGAAGACTTAGCTCAGGTCATTGACAGTATCGGTTTATGACCACCTCTTTCCCTCCTCCTTTCCTCCACCCTCATCACGAAAAAGACATACGGTGCACACACCATGCTGTTTCCAAAACACCAAACGGCTTACCAGAGCCAATCTCCCTGTGTATAGTGAAGAGGCAGGTGTACTGGGGCGTGGCAGGGGCTTTTCCAGGTCACACAGCAAGCTAGCGAGATCAAGTTAGAGTCTTCAGCTGCCATCCAGGTCATGGATGTTGGCCATCTCAACTAGGAAGTGTTGTTGGAGAGGAACAGATGAACTCAAGAAGTATTCAATATTTAAGAAGTAAAATAGAGTGCTTTCTAAATCACGGACACTTTTCTAAGGGCTTTGGGTAGATTAAGTCCTCACAACACTCAAGTAAGGTGGGCGGTATTATCTCTTATTCACAGACAAGGACTCTGATCCACAAAGACATTACATAATTCAGGTCACTGGGGTCAGGCATCCAACCCAGACGGTTTGATTCCAAAGCCTACATCTTTTACCATTATGCTATTGTGCTTTCTGCTCAATTATCTGCTTGCTACAGAGTGAAGATTTCCCATGTATATGCATCTCTTCCACCCACACCCCCTTACACACACATGCACACACTCACATACACATACACACCCACCTCTACAGCAAATTGGTAGGAATGGGAGCGACTGAGATATGTAGATGGCCAAGGGGTGGACCAGGCCAGAGAACGTGGCCAGGCAACATGGGTGTATTCAATCAAGGTCAGAGAGAGAACATCTTTGGTTGCCAGAGCTACTGTAAGTCACCCTGAGAGGATTGGGCTAACTCATTTATTCTGCTGAGCTCATGTGACCTTCTTAGGCTGGATTTGTCCTCTTAGATTTCTTTTTCATTGATCTGACCCTTAGGCCATGAAGGAAGGAAAATAAGAGGACTCAGGAGTCTGAAACAGCTGCCGTTGGAGCTTAGCTGCACCTCTGCTGAGCCAACTTTTTACTTTTCTATTTCTATCTTGCCTCTTCTTATTCACAATAGCCAAAGGGTGGAAGCAACCCAAATGTCCATCAATGGACGAATGCATAAACAAAATGTCGTACATCCATACAATGGGATATTATTGTATCCCATGAGAAAACCTCCGTTTTCTCCGTGCAATCTCACAGTCCTTGTCAAGATGTGAGTTTCCATTGTTCAAATGTGCCTGAGAAATGACAGCTGCATAACTCTGCTCCCCATTGTACTGCAAGCTCAGTGGCTTGCAAAACTTTGATACATTTGGGGAGGGAAGGAGCGGCTAGGGCACTTGGACGTCTTCCCTGACTGTGGCGACAAAATCCTGCCTGACGAGATGCTTTCTCGTCTAGTCTTGTCAGACACCCATGGGTTGTTTACCCCACAAGGGAGCCTGGGATGAGGATAATTGCTAAGTCTTTGAGCAACACCACCTCCTTTTATCACAGTGACATCTCACTGCTTCAGCTCCCGACACAGGCAAAGGGGGCCCCAGATGTCAGGACCTGAGGTCCAAATGGAACCATGGGTTGGTGTCACAGATGAGAATAGAGGCATTGAGCAGAGAAAGGGCTCTACTGCTGCAAAGATGAATTCATGGTTGTGTTCAAGCAGTGAGTATGAGCTCTTTGGGTACATGGCCATTCTCTGGCCATGTGTGAAGGCAGGACATAGCTACCATGCCTGTGAACTCACAGAAAAATAGTGCTCGGGAAGCATATGCAAGTTCAGTGAAGCATCTCCCCTTACTTTTCTGCAAAGCAGTCTGAGAGACTGAGCAGCTTGGGGACTGGGTGTCCTCACCCCACATCTGCCTGAGAAATAAGTCCGTTTCAGGTCTGGGATGCTATTGCTGTCACTGTGAATAATGTCAGCCCACACGTGGACATCAATCTTGTATTGATGGAAACCCAGTATGGAATAAGGCAGTGGTTTTCAAGCTTTGCTGTACGTCAGGGCCATCTGTGGCTTTTTAAAGTCCTGTGGCACCATACACTTTGTGGACCTTTGTGTCTGACCCCTTTCACTTGAGCATGATGCTTTTAAGGTCCATCCATATTGTTGCATGTATCAGAGCTTCATTCTTTGTGCCTGAATAATATCCCATTGTATGGATGTATGACATTTTGTTTATGCATTCGTCCACTGACAGACATTTGGGTTGCTTCCACCCTTTGGCTATTGTGAATAAGAGTAGGTAAATGTATAGAGACAGAATTAAAACAGAGTTCTGGTTGCAAGGTCTGGGAGAAGGGGAGAGTGGACTGCTTAATGGGTATGGGCTTTCCATTTGGGGTGCTGAAAATGTTCTGGAATAGACACAAGAGGTTGTTGCACAACATTGTGAACGTACACAATGCTACTGAATTGTACCCTTTAGAATGATTACAATGGGATATTTTATGTTATTTATGGCCTAGACTCCACTAAACTGGTTGGGCCCCAACTAAACCAGATCTCTGGGGTTGGGAGCCAGGCTTTAATATTTTTTAAAACTCCCTCGGTGATTCCAAAGTGCAGCCAAGTTAGAGAACCAGTGGTGTAAGGAAAGGAGGAAGAACCATGTGAATTAAACACCTACACTCCCCAGGACAAGTTAAGTGCCATCTCCTCCAACACCCACCCCGACTACACTCTCACCACTTCTAGTCATTTCCTGTCACCTCATCTGGTGTATTTCCATTTTAAGTGCATGTCACCATCGAATTACCTTGTTTATTCATTTGTTCGGTTATTGTCTCTTCCTACAAAACCAATAGTGTTCAACCTTGCAATGCATTCAAATCACCTGGGGCCCTTTTTAAAAAAAACACCAACGTCGGGACCCCTGCTTCCTCACTTAAGTCAGAATCTTCTGGAGGAGGACACAGGCATCTGAATTTTCTAAGAGCTCTCCCAAGCAATTGCAACATGCAGCCATGGAGGAGACGCACTACCCTGCAATGTAAGCCCATGAAGACTGTGTCTACAGCCCCAGGAACAGCTGACCCAGAGCCTGGTCAGGTGATGCCAGGCCACTGTACAGAAAGTATTTCATTTTATCCTCAGAATAGTTCCCCAAGTAGGTTTTAACAAGTGAGGCAATGCTGGCTCAGAAAAGTTAAGTGGTCAGCCTGCAACCAAGCCAGAATGGGAATGTAGTCTAGGGACAACCCAGCCCCCTTTCTGTGCTAATCTAGGTCAGGGGTCTCCTCTGGGTTCCCACAGCCTCCTGTATCCTCATCTCAGCATTGGTCACCCTGACCTCTGTCTATGAGCTGTCTGGGTACCCCTGCCAAGAGAACTCCATAAGGACCATTCACCATCAGAAGACAGAATAATAAAATGTTATCAAATAAGAAGATTAGACAACTATTGAATTCATCAACTTAATTAGTTGATTAATTAACTGACAGTTGCTCCAATCCATGGTGACCCATCTTTTTCTGCCTTACCATTCTGGTTCACACCCCACTAAGATTTCTTGAGCCCCACCCCCCACCCCCAAGTCCTGTGTTCGATGTTTTCATACTGCAGTCTTGATGAGGGAGGTGGTATTATTCCCAGTTTATACCTGTAGGGTTAGGGAGCATGAGTGTCGATTCTGACAAGGCCAGGCTCCCAACTCACAGGCCTTTACTGAATGCTTTCCATGAGGCTTGCTAGGTGCTGAGTAAACAACAAGCGTGGCTTATGTTCTCACCAGCCAGCAGTCCTTTCAGGAAGAAAGACAACAAGCCAGAATTATTAGAGCAATGTGACTGACCAGTAGAAATGCAGGGAGCCCTGGAAATTGGGATCTGACCTAGTCCAAGGAGGGTTCAGAGATGGCTTCCTGCAGAAGCTTCGTTTCACCTGAGATCCAACTGATCTTTTAACAACCAAGAGTTATCAAATCACTCCCCAGTTCAGAATTTCTCAGTGGCTTCCCATTGCCTATTGAATAGGGAACCAATTCATTTTGCTTTGCCTGGGATTTCTCCAGGCTTTTTAGCACTTAAATCCCTGCATCTCAGGAAACCCATCAGTCTTGGACAAACCAAAATGGTTGTTCTCCCAACCAAATCCAGACTCCTTAGAGTAGCTTCAAGTCCCTTCACGATCTCATCCCCTCCTAGGCTCACTTCTCACTACATGAACTCAACACTTACCTGTACTCACCTCTCACCGCCTGGACTCACCTCTCATCACCTGGACTCACCTCTCATCACCTGGACCCACCTCTCACCACCATCACTTACACTTTATTCTCTAGCCACACGGAAGCAGGCATGGTACCCTGAAACCACTGAGATCTTTCCTTCACCTCTGCTACTGCCCAAGCTGAGATCTGTCTTCATGGGCTGCCTCCCCCAAATGCCCACCTGGAAAGCACCTACTCATTCCTCAGGTCTCCGATGAAATACCAGCTCCTCTGGGAAGCCAACCTGCGACTCTATATAACCTTATGCATGCATCCCTCCAAAGAGTCTTTACACTAGGTTGTCTTTCTCTGGCTAATTGTCAGATAACTCTAATTAATATAATTAATCAGTTTTAGATTAATTAACTAACAGTTACCCCAGCCCATAGTGACACATCCTTCTCTCACACACTGATATTGTATAAATATGTGCCTCATTGGAGGAGCCAGGGCCTTCTGATGTTTTGTCATGGATAGACTGAGGAGGAATTGATAAGGAATCATCTCTGCCACCCCCGCTTTCAGGAGACTACTGGACATGCCAGAGCCTTCATCCACCGAGCTCTTCCTGCTTGTGACCTCCTATGACTCTGAGCGAAATGTTCAAACACGGTGCCTACGCAAGGGACTGGTTTATCTGGACCCACCTGTTTTTCTGTAGAAAGGTTACCTCAGGATATGCCCTTTTCAACCCTGGGCACATGGGGCTGGACCCTCTTAAGGACTTTCTCTGGAGCACTTAGTGGTGTGCCACACCCAGCTCTTCCCAACGCCACATTCAGTGACCCCGTGTTCATAACCTGAAATCAGTCACCATGGGAGTAGTTACACCATGGAAGTTGGCAAACACCACAAATCAGGGGTTTTTTTTGCTTTTTGTTTAGAGCAAGCCAGTGGTTAAACATTTTCCAGCACACCATTGCAAACACCCACGTTCCCAATTCCTACCCCAAAGATTCAGTCTTCTTAGCTGACCAGACTCTATGAAAGAATAAGATTTCAAGAAGCACTATGGAGGGTTTCCCTGGTGGCGCAGTGGTTAAGAATCCGCCTGCCAATACAGGGGACACGGGTTTGAGCCCTGGTATGGGAAGATTCCACATGTCACGGAGCAACTAAGCCCATGTGCCACAGCTACTGAGCCTGCGCTCTAGAGCCCGTGAGCCACAACTACTGAGCCCACAAGCCACAACTACTGAAGCCCATGTGCCTGGAGCCCGTGCTCCACACAAGAGAAGCCACTGCAATGAGAAGCCCGTGCACCACAGCAAAGAGTAGCCCTCCCTTGCCGCAACTAGAGAAAGCCCACATGCAGCAACAAAGACCCAATGCAGCCAAAAATAAATAAATAAATAAATAAAATTTATTAAAAAAAGAAGAAAAAAGAAGCACTGTGGAGAACAGTATGAAGGTTCCTCAAAAAGCTAAAATTAGAGTTGCCATATGATCCAGCAATCCCACTCCTGGGCATATACCCAGACAAAACTATAATTCAAAAAGGTACATGCACCCCTATGTTCATAGCAGCATTATTCACAATAGCCAAGACATGGAAACAACCAAATGACTACCGATAGATGAAGGAAAAAAGAAGATATGGTATATGTGTGTGTGTATATACACACACAATGGAATACTACTCAGCCATAAAAAAGAATGAAATAATACCATTTGCAGCAACATGGATGGGACTAGAGATTATCATACTAAGTGAAGTCAGAAAAAGACGAATATCATATGATATCACTTATATGTAGAATCTAAAATATAACACAATGAACGTATCTATGAAACAGAAACAGATTCACAGACATAGAAAACAGACTTGTGGTTCCCAAGGGGGAGGGGCGTGGGTGAGGCAGGGACGGGGAGTGTGGGATTAGCAGATGCAAACTATTATATACAGAATGGATAAACAAAAAAGTCCTGCTTTATAACACAGGGAACTATATTCAATATCCTATGATAAACCAAAATGGAAAAGAATATTTTAAAAAGAATGTATATATATATATATATATATACACATACATATATATAACTGAATCACTTTGCTGTACAGCAGAAATTAACACAACACTGTAAATCAACTATAGTTCAATAAAAAATACATAATTTTAAAAAAAGATTGCAAGAAGGAAGAAGAAGCATAGCTTAGCTAAAATGTTTGGCATGGGATGAGGATTGGATGTTGGGTCCAGTTTGATTGGGTCTTTCTCTGGCTTTTGTTTCTCTTCCAGTGAACAATGTGTGCTTTTTACACCATCACAGAACAACATGATGACATGTTTCCCAATCTCTGTGGATGAGTCTGTGCCCTCCCCAGTGTGTTGTTCTATCCTCTCCTGGAATGGTCAGACCTTACCTGGGTCATTTTGAGGAAACATGAAAAGGGAGGCTTCTCACATACAGCCCAACAGCCCCCAAGCCCTACCAATGCCCAGAAAACTTATGGTTGAGACATGGTCTTTAATTAACACTTGTGACAGTACTAGGGATAATGAGGCACTTTGCAAGATCTGTGGGTGCTGTTGGTGACAGTGAGAATGCAGGAGGAAGAAGAAAAAGAGATGACATGAGATTGTAATCTTCACAAAGAGAGAGACGACATCCGTTTTATTTACCAATGTCAACCCAGCATCAGAGTACTCAATAAATATTTGTTTAGTAAAATGAATGAAGGAGGAGGAGAGCTAGGAAGAAGAAGAAGGAGAGACGGAAAAGAAGCAAACATAGCATTCTCCTATATGCCAAGAACTAACATTGTTGGGTGCTTTACATACAAAATACCTCTCTGAAATCTCCCCAGCAGCCTAGGAGGTAGGTCTTCATTTGACACATGAAGAAACTGAGGCTTATGGGAATATCTTGTGCTGTTGAGGATGCAGGGAAATGGGCACTCTCTCATATATTGTTTAAGATTGTTCAGCAAATTGCTAAAGCCTTATGGGAAGGCAAGCTTGAATTCAGAATTTATCAAAAATTTTGATGCCTATGCCCTTTGATTCCACCTCTAGGAGCCTCTCCTCCAGAAAAGGCTCAATCTTGTGCCTAAAGAGGAACGTGCAAGGTTGCTAGTGGCAGCATTACTTGTCGTAGTGAAAAATTGGGAACACGTGAAATGTCCATCATCAGGAGGGTGACTAAACAAATTACTGTACAACCATTCTATAGAATATTGTGCAGCTTATAAAACCAATGGTGTTGCACATGCACTGGAATGGCTAAAATGGAAAAAAAAAAAAAGGAAAATACCAAGTGTTTGTAAGCACCCCCTTAGCCTTAGAACTTAGTAGTAGTTTAAACTCTAAGCCATTACACAAGACAAAATAATAATAGTTTAGTCATTAAACAAAGTCAAGGAACTTTAGTTATTCCTCAGGGCTATAGATAATATTCTGAGCCATATCCTGAGAGCTGTTTTGCAGATACTGAAGCCCCCACCAGGTGGAGGAAGATGACTGCATGATGCCCAGACTGTAGCCATGACATAAGCTGCTCTATTTCACACAATTCCAAGAACTGGCCTCAAAGGAATGGGAAGAAACCCTGGAACTGAAGATGAAACTGTACTTAAAACAACCAAGACGACACTGATCAGACCACCACGTTCCTGATTTCGAGATGACTGTCAGAGCTGACTGTGCTGCTCTGCCCCGTCCCTCTGCCAAAACACCCCTGAAACTCCCCTTTAAAAGCTCTTGCCCCGGCACTTCCCTGGTGGCGCAGTGGTTAAGAATCTGCCTGCCAATGCGGGGGACACGGGTTCGAGCCCTGGTCCGGGAAGATCCCACATGCTGTGGAGCAACTAAGCCCGTGAGCCACAACTACTGAAGCCCGCGTGCCTGAAGCCCATGCACCACAACAAGAGAAACCACTGCAATGAGAGGCCCAAGCACCACAACGAAGAGTAGACCCCGCTCGCCGCAACTAGAGAAAGCCCATGCCCAGCAACAAAGACCCAATGCAGCCGAAAATAAATAAATAAATTTATATTAAAAAAAAAAAAAGCTCTTGCCCCCTAAGCGGCAATTGTGAGTTTGTTCTTGGACATGAGTCCACCTTCTCCCCCGGTTGCCGGCCTCTGAAATAAAGCAACCTTTCCGTTCCTACCAATACTTGTCTCTCGAGTATTGGCCTCTGAGTGGTGAGTAGCAGGACCTGAGTTTGGTAACATGTTGTCATGGATTTGGAGCCCTCATGCACTGCTGGTGGGAGGATAAAAATGGTACAACACTTTGGAAAATGGTTTGGCAATAGCTACTAAAACTATACATATGCGTTCCCTATAATCCAGCACTCCCACTTATAAGTGTATACCCAACAGAAATGTGTACATATACTCATTAAACGGGATGCACTGGATGTGCATAGTTCCATAGCTCATAATCTCAAAAAAACACTAGAAACTACCCAAAGGTCCATCAATAATAGATTGGATACATGAGTTGTGGTATATTCACACAGTGGAATACTAGAAAGCATATGTCCTCAATGGGAGCAATATTTTACCTCCACGAGGGCAAAAATTAATTTGGGGGGAATAAAAAATACACAGATATATATATACAATATAGATATAAATAGAGATAGATGGTTAAATAAATAGAGTATATCTGTGATATTAAATTTCATGGAGGGGCAATTAGGAAAATTGTCTAAAACGGCTTCTTGGTGGGGGGCACTAATGAAAAAAGGATTGAAAAATAAAGTGATAAGGTTGAAGATCTACAGACATATGCAAAAAAAGCTGAATCTCCCATAAAAGAAGAATGAAATATTGCCATTTGCAGCTACATGTATGAACCTAGAGATTATCATATTGAGTGAAGTAAGTCAAAGAAAGAAAATACTATATAATATCACTTATATGTGGAATCTAAAAAATAATACAAATGAATTTATTTACAAAACAGAAACAGACTCACAGTCACAGAAAACAAACATATGGTTACCTAAGAGGAAAGGGAGGAGGGTTAAATTAGGAGTATGGGATTAACAGCTACACACCACTATATATAAAATAGATAAACAACAAGGACTTACTGTATAGCATAGGGAACTATATTCAATATCTTGTAATAACCTATAGTGGAAAAGAATGTGAAATATATATATATATATATGTATAACTGAGTCACTTTGCTGTACACCTAAAACTAACACAATATTGTAAATCAACTATACTTCAATTTTTATTTTTTTTAAGATTTTTTTGATGTAGACCATTTTTAAAGTCTTTATTGAATTTGTTACAATGCTGCTTCTGCCTTATATTTTGGTTTTTTGGCTGCCAGGCATGTGGGATCCTAGCCCCACAACCAGGGATAAAACCCACATCCCCTGCACTGGAAGGCGAAGTCTTAACCACTGGACCACCAGGGAAGTCCTAATACTTCAATTTTTGAAAAGCTGAATCTCACAAACGTAATGTTGACTGAATGAAGCCAGACACAAAGGAGAGTATACTGTGCGATTCCACTCATATAAAGTTCCCAAAACAGGTAAAGTTCATCTATAATGTTCTATACCAAAAGAATGTTTGGGGAAGGCAGAGGCAGAGTGATGACAATAAAAGAAGCTGGAGAAGAAATTCAGGGGCAGGGAGCTGGTCACATTCTTTTCCTTGATCAGGGCCCAATTGCACTGGTGTGTTCAGTGAGTGAAAACTCATTGACGTACGCACATGATTTTGTGCTCTTTTCTGCATGTAGCTTATTCTGCAATTCAAAGTTTTTGAAGAGAAAACCAAAAATGAGTTTGTTCTATATGAACCGACATGGAAAGATGACTCAGACATAAAATTAAGTGAACGAAGCAGGTAATAGAACAATTTGGTAGAATGAGCCAACATATGTAACAGCTACGACTGTGTAAGTCAATGCAGAAGTGGAGATTTGGAGAAAAACTGCCCAGTCTTGTGCCTGAATTATCTCAAAACAAAAGAACTGGGGGAATGGGAAGCTTCCAGTTTTCAAAAGCTTGTTATTGTGGTAAAATATACAAAACATAAAATTTATTATTTTAACCATTTTCAAGTGTCCAGTTCAGTGGCATTAATACATTCACATTGTTGTGCAACCATCACTACCATCCATCTAGGGAACTTTGTAATCTTCCCAAACTGAAACTGTATCCATTAAACACTAACTCCCCATTCCTCCTCCTCCAGCCCCTGGCACCCACCATGCTACTTTCTTTCTCTATGAATGTCAATATTCTAGACACCTCATATAAGTGGAATCATGCAATATTTGTCCTTTTGTGTCTGGCTTGTTTCACTTAGCATAATGTCCTTTAAGTTCATCCATGTTGTAGCGTATGTCAGAATTTCCCTCCTTTTTAATGCTGAATAATATTCCATTGTATGGATATACCACATTTTTTACCCATTCATCCATCACTGGACATTTGAGTTGTTTCCACCTTTGGGCTATTGTGAATAATGCTACTGTGAACACCAGTGTGCAAACATCTGTTCGAGTCCCTGTTTTCAATTCTATTGTGTATATACCCAGAAGTGGAATTGCTGGATCAAATGGTAATTCTGTTTAATTTTTTGAGGAGCCACCATACTGTTTTCCACAGTAACTAGAGCATTTGGGAGGAATGTTCCAGTTTTGTTGAATAATTTCAGTATTGTTTGAATATTCCAATCCTAGGTACAAGCTCAATAGAAATAAAAGCATACATCTACACAAAAACTTGTATGCAAATGTTTATAGCAACATGATTCATAATAGCCAAAAAGTGGAAACAACCCAAACACCCATTAATGTATGGATGGTTGAACAAAATGAGGTATATCTATAGAATGGAATATAATTCAACCATAAAAAGGAATGACATACTGATACATGCTACAACTTGGATGAACCTTTAAAACATTATGCCAAGTGAAAGAAGCCAAAAACAAAAGATACGTATTGTATGATTTCATTTATGTGAAATGTCCAGAGCAGGGAAATTTACAGAAACAAAAAGTAGAGAAATGGTTTCCTAGGGTTGGGATATAGGAGGTTGTGGGAGAGCGGAATTCAGGGCAATAACTAAAGGGTACAAGGTTTCTCTTTGAGGTGATAAAAATGTCCTAAAATTGACTGTGGTGATGGTTACACAACTCTGTGACTATAGTACAATCCATCGAATTGTATACTTTAAACAAGTGACTTGTATGGTATGTGAATTACATCTCATTAAAGCTGTTAACATAAAATAAGGGCACTATGCTAAGTGAAATAAGTCAGACAGAGAAAGACAAATACTGTATGATGTCACTTACATGTAGAATCTAAAAAATACCACAAACAAAAAAGATGTAGACTCACAAATATAGAGAACAAACTAATGATTACCAGTGGCGAGAGGGGGTGGGCAATATAGGTATGGGAGAAAGGAGGTACAAACTATTGGATGTAAGCTGGGGGCAAGACGGGAATAAAGACACAGACCTACTAGAGAATGGACTTCAGGATATGGGGAGGGGGAAGGGTAAGCTGGGACAAAGTGAGAGAGTGGCATGGACATATATACACTACCAAACGTAAAATAGATAGCTAGTGGGAAGCAGCCGCATAGCACAGGGAGATCAGCTCGGTGCTTTGTGACCACCTAGAGGGGTGGGATAGGGAGGGTGGGAGGGAGGGAGACACAAGAGGGAAGAGATATGGGGACATATGTATATGTATAAATGATTCACTTTGTTATAAAGCAGAAGCTAACACACCATTGTAAAGCAATTACACTCCAATAAAGATGTTAAAAAAAAAGAATATATCGTACAACATGGGAAATATAGCCAATACTTTGTAATAACTGTAAATGGAGTGTAACCTTTAAAATTGTGTAAAAATTTAAAAATTTTTAAATAAAGGTAAATTGAATTGAATTTAAAAGTGAAATAAAATTAAAGCTGAAAAAGAATAGAGGAGGAAGGTCATGAGGAAGAGAAGAGAGAGACTGAATCATCAGTGAAGTATCAGTTGAGGCAGCTGGAGCAAACCCTCTGGGGCTGGACCCTCCTGGGTTTGAATATCAACTGTGTCAATTGGTGGTTGGGCAGTCATTTCACCTCTGAGTCTCAGTTCCTTCATGGGAGCAACAATGCTGATCTCTTAGGGCTGTTGAGGACTCGATGCAATAATAAACAAGTGAAGTTGGCATTAAATGCACTGTCAAACATGGAAGGGATGGAAGTAGGTGTAATGATGGAAATGATGGATCAATGATAGCTGTAAGAGCTGGACCTGCTGGGTGCTTTGTGGTTGGAATGGCATAAAAGTCCTGGCTAATCCGGACGCTCTGCCTCAGCCTCCTTAGCCGGGGGTATCAGCTAAGCTTTGCCATCACTCATTCCTTGGGCGTTTGGCTCTATGTCCTCACCAAGGCTGTATCAAGGGTGTGTCCCTCTTGTCATAAAGTTTATTGAGCAACAGAAAAACTTGCTGACAATAAAGGCCCAGACAGCTGTGTTGCCCAATTTATAGACAGGCCTCTCAGGAGAAACCTGGGAAGATCCTGGGCTGGTAACCCTTTCTCCAAGGTCAGCACGTAGGGCCTGACCCCTCCTTGGTGCCCAGCCTTGTTGGCAGCTAGGAGAGTGGTGAGACAGCCGGCTTTAAGGAGAAGCTACTTCTATAGTCAGTAAGTGATTTGGCAAATATTAGGTTCTCCTCTCTCTCTCTCTCTCTCTCTTCTCTCTCTCCCCTCTCTCCCGTAGCCCCCTCTCTCTCATTCCCCTCTCCGTGCATGAATGGATGCTCTGACCAGTTTGGGCAGAACTGAAGAAGTGTTCATCCATTTATGCATCCATCATCCTTTCTTTTATTTGTTCATTTTTTTGTTTGTTTACTCAACAAATTCTCCCTGACACCAGCTCTGTGCCCACACTGGTGACCCTGATGGAGACAGACATAAAGAACTCAGGCTTTCAGTTCTAAAAATGAAGCTGCCTGTTCAGTCTCTAGAATAAGAATCAAAAGCTGTACAAAGTATAAACTGGCAGAACTGTGGGAGTCCAGAGAAGGGAGAAGCAATTTCCAGAGGATTAACAGGGATCATAAAACCCACCTTGCAGTGCCATTGCTATAAAGCATCTAGCATTCTTTCTAGGTCCTTTTCAGACAGGGAAACTGTCTCAAAGAGGAGAGTGACAGAGAGACCTTCAAGATGGCGGAGGAGTAAGAGGTGGAGATCACCTTCCTCCCCACAAATACATCAGAAATACATCTACATGTGGAACAACTCCTACAGAACACCTACTGAATGCTGGCAGAAGACCTCAGACTTCCCAAAAGACGCCCTCAGGCGACCTACATGCAGAAGCGGGGCCAATCCAAAGCTGTACCCCAGGAGCTGTGCGAACAAAGAAGAAAAAGGGAAATTTCTCCCAGCAGCCTCAGAAGCAGTGGATTAAAGCTCCACGATCAATTTGATGTACCCTGCATCTCTGGAATACCTGAATAGTCAACGAATCATCCCAAAATTGAGGTGGTGGACTTTGGGAGCAACTGTAGACTTGGGGTTTACCTTCTGCATCTAATTTGTTTCTGGTTTTATATTTATCTTAGATTAGTATTTAGAGTTTATTATCACTGGTAGGTTTGTTTATTGATTTGGTTGCTCTCTTCCTTTTTATATACATTTTTTTTTCCTTTTTCTCTTTTTGTGAGTGTGTAATGTATATGCTTCTTTGTGTGATTTTGTCTGTATAACTTTGCTTTTACCATTTGTCCTAGGGTTCTGTCTGTCCGTTTTTTGTTTGTTTTTTGTTTGTTTGTTTGTTTGTTTGTTTTGGGGTTTTTTTTAGTATAGTTTTTAACACTTGTTATCATTGGTGGATTTGTTTTCTGGTTTGGTTGCTCTCTTCTTCCTTTCTTTCTTTTTTCTTTTTTTATTACTTTTTAATTTTTTAATTTTTAATAATTTTTATTTTTTATTTTAATAACTTTAATATATTTTATTTTATTTTTTCTTTCTTTCTTTCTTTCTCCCTTTTCTTCTGAGCCCTGTGGCTGACAGGGTCTTGGTGCTCTGGCCGGGTGTCAGGTCTGTGCCTCTGAGTTGGGAGAGCCAAGTTCAGGACATTGGTCCATCCTCTTATTTTATAGAGGAGGAAGGGGAGAAGTGACATGCTCTGGGTCACACGGTAAGCAGTGAATCCTGCATCCATTCCAAGGCTTGTTCCACAGCATCACGCCACCTCTATTAAAACTTTCATCACTTTGTAACACAACTATCTAAGCATCTGTCTCCTTAGTGTGCTCCTAGCTCCTTGTTACCTTTCACAGCTAGACATTAAATAGGCTTCACCAAAGAAGGACTTTTTAATGCAAGTCAAAGCTAAGAAAAGAGAGACTTTGTCCACAATAACACAAGGGGTTACTCTAAGGGGCAGCTTCTCTTAGCACTGGAAAGGTTTAATTGTTTTCTCATGTTTAACCCTGAGACCAGGCACATGTAAACAGCTTCCTTGCCCCAACTTCACTGACCTTGTCAAATATTTTTCCTCAACCAGAAAGAGAAACAACTGACAAACAAAATGGCTGAAAATACAGAAAGAAGGAAGACAAAAAGAAGGAGACCCTGGAAAGAAGCTTTTAAGAGATCAGAGATTGGCAATATATATCATAGACAAATGGCTAATTCCCCTCATGTATAAAGAGCTCCTAGAAATTGATAAGAAAAATCCAACAAACGAAACGGAAAATGGGCAAAGGATCTGAAGAGATAGTTCACAGAAAAGAAAATACAGATTCTATTTATATATTAAAAAGATTTTCCACCTCACTCATAGAGAAATGCAAATTAAAATTCATACTGAGGAATTTATCCATATTGATAAATTAATTAAAACAAATGCACCCCACCAATGCAAAATATTACTTATAAGGAAAACTATATATGCAGGGGTGGAAAGAGGGGGTGGGTATATGGAACTCACTGTACTATCTGCTCAGTTATACTGTACATCTAAAACTGTAATAAAATAATAAAGTCTGTTAATTATTTTTAATCACACTAAGGTACTATTTTTTCACGTATCAGAGTGACAAGGACAATATTCAAAAGATGACAACATAAATTGTTGGTGAGTCTGTGAGAAGACAGGTATTCACATATCTCAAAGGGGACTGTAAATTAGTACAGTTCTTATGGAGAAAAACTTGGTAATATCAATCAAAAAGCAACCTTTGGCCCATCAACTCCACTTCTGGAGTTCATGCTCAGACACACTCACTGGTGTGAAATAATATGTGTATAAAGTATCCATTTTAGCAAAAACTGGAAACATCCATCAATAGCAAATTGGTTACAAAACTTACGGTGCAATCAAATCAAAACTACAGTGAGGTATCACTTCACACAAGTCTGAATGCCCGTCATCAAAAAGTCTACAAATAATAAATGCTGGAGAGGGTAGTTCCAAAAAGGAACCCTCCTACACTCTTGGTGGGAATGTAAATAGATACAGCCACTATGAAGAACAGTACGGATATTCTTTTAAAAACAAAAACTAGAGCTACCATATGATCCTGCAATCCCACTCCAGGACATACATCTGTAGAAAACCATAATTTGAAAAGATAAATGCACCCCAGTGTTCATAGCAGCACTATTTACAATAGCCAAGACATGGAAGAAACCTAAAAGTCCATCGATGGATGAATGGATAAAGAAGATGTGGTATATTTATACAATGGAATATTACTCAGCCATAAAAAAAGAATGAATTAATGTCATTTGCAGCAACAAGGATGGACCTACAGATAACCATACTAAGTGAAGTAAGCCAGACAGAGAAAGACAAATGTCATATGGTATCATTTATATGGGGGATCTAAAATATGATACAAATGAACTTATTTATGAAACAGAAACAGTCCCACAGACATAGAAAACAAATTTATGGTTACCAAAGGGGAAAGGCAGGGAGGGATAAATTAGGAGTTTGGGATTACCATATACACACTACTATATATAAAATAGATAACCAACAAGGACCTACTATGTAGCACAGGGAACTATACTCAATATTTTGTAATAACCTATAAGGGAAAAGAATCTGAAAAAAACAAATGTACATGTATGTATAACAATCACTTTGCTGTACACTAGAAAATAACACAACATTGTAAATCAACTATACTTCAATAAAACAAACAAAACAAACAAGCAAACAAAAAATTATGGTGCCATCAACAGAAAATTGGTTACATAGATTATGGCATCATCCGTTCAATGGAAAATGAGGAGCTTTAAAAATATTAAGGATATGAAAATAACAAGACAAATTATGTGAGAAAAACAAGGTGTAGAACAGTATTAGACTGCGTTACTTTATGTACAGAAAGTGGGGAGAGATAGAGAGTGAGGGAAGGAGTGTGTGTGTGTGTGTGTGTGTGTGTGTGTGTGTGTGTGTGTGTGTGTGTGTAGAGCTTCTGGAAAGTTACACAGAAACCATTAACAGGGATTATCCATTGAGGGGCCTTGGTAAGAACTGGAGGAATGGGGACCTGGCTGGGGGACAGCGTTCATTGTTTCATTGCATGGCTATTTTCTTAATCAAGAGTATCTACAGGGCTTCCCTGGTGGCGCAGTGGTTGAGAATCTGCCTGCTAATGCAGGGCACACGGGTTCGAGCCCTGGTCTGGGAGGATCCCACATGCCGCGGAGCGGTTGGGCCCGTGAGCCACAATTACTGAGCCTGCGCGTCTGGAGTCTGTGCTCCACAACAGGAGAGGCCGCGATAGTGAGAGGCCCGCGCACCGCGATGAGGAGTGGCCCCCGCTTGCCACAACTAGAGAAAGCCCTCGCACAGAAACGAAGACCCAACACAGCCATAAATTAATTAATTAATTAATTTTTTTAAAAAAAGAGTATCTACACATTTAAAGGTTAACATTTTTAAGACATCAAAAAGCCAGTTGGGTTATTTACAAGACAGAAACAGACTCACAGACTTAGAGAATGAACTTATGGTTACCAGAGAGAGGATGGAAGGGAGAGAAACTTAGGGTGTTTGGGATTGACGTGTACACACTGCTATATAGCACAGGGAACTCTGCTCAGTGTTCTGTAATAACCTAAATGGGGAAAGAATTTGAAAAAGATACATATATAGATACATATATATGTTTCACTGAATCACTTTGCTGTACACCTGAAACTAACACAACATTGATAATGAACTATGCTCCAATATAAAATAAGAATTTTTTTTTAAAGCCAGTTGGGGGGGCTTCCCTGGTGGCGCAGTGGTTGAGAACCTGCCTGCCAATGCAGGGGACACGGGTTCGAGCCCTGGTCTGGGAAGATCCCACGTGCCACGGAGCAACTAAGCCCGTGCACCACAACTACTGAGCCCACACACCTAGAGCCCATGCTCTGCAACGAGAGAAGCCCTCAATGAGAAGCACGCGCACCACAACAAAGAATAGCCCCCACTCGCAGCAACTAGAGAAAGCCCACGTGCAGCAACAAAGACCCAACGCAGCCAAAAATAAATAAAATAATAAAAAATAAATAAATTTATAAAAAAGAAAACAGACTTACAGACTTAGAGAACGAATTTACGGTTATCAGGGGGGGAAGAAATAGATTGGGAGTTTGGGATTGACATGTACACACTGCTAAATTTATTTTTATTTATTTATTTATTTTTGGCTGTGCTGGGTCTTCGGTTCGTGCGAGGGCTTCCTCTAGTTGCGGCAAGTGGGGGCCACTCTTCGTCGCGGTGCGGGGACCGCACTTCATCGCGGTGCGCGGGCCTTTCACTATCGCGGCCCCTCCCGTTGCGGGGCACAGGCTCCAGACGCGCAGGCTCAGTAGTTGTGGCTCACGGGCCCAGCCGCTCCGTGGCATGTGGGATCTTCCCAGACCAGGGCTCGAACCCGTGTCCCCTGCATTAGCAGGCAGATTCTCAACCACTGCGCCACCAGGGAAGCCCTCACACTGCTAAATTTAAAACGGATAACAAACAAGGACCGACTGTACAGCACAGGGAACTCTGCTCGATATTATGTAACAACTTAAATGGGAAAAGAATTTGAAAAAGAATAGATACATGTATATGCATAACTGAAGCACTTTGCTATACACCTGAAACTAACACAACATTGTTAATCAACTATACTCCAATATAAAATAAAAAGTTTAAAATAAATACAGGAAAAAAAACAATTCAAACACTGTGAGTCTGTTTCTGTTTCACAGGTAAGTTCATTTATATCATTTTTTTTTAGATTCCACATATAAGTGATATCATATGATATTTGTCTTTCTCTGTCTGACTTACTTCACTCGGTATGATAATCTCTAGGTCCATCTATGTTGCTGCAAATGGCATTTCATTCTTTTTTTTTTTTTTTTTTTGACTGCGTTGGGTCTTTGTTGCTGCGCGCGGGCTTTCTGTAGTTGCGGTGAGCCGGGGCTACTCTTCGTTGTGGTGCACAGGCTTCTCATCGCGGTGGCTTCTCTTGTTGCAGAGCACGGGCCCTAGGCGCCCAGCCTTCAGTAGTTGTGGCATGTGGGCTCAGTAGCTGTGGCTCGCGGGCTCCAGAGCGCAGGCTCAGTAGTTGTGGCGCACAGGCTTAGGTGCTCCGCAGCATGTGGGATCTTCCCGGACCAGGGATCGAACCCGTGTCCCCTGCATTGGCAGGCGGATTCTTAACCACTGTGCCACCTGGGAAGTCCCCCAGCCCCAGTCCTCTTATCGTCGGTTGTGGTCAACACCATCTCCCTCTCAGAGTCGTTGTGAAACCCACACATTAAAAACTGTGGCTCCTTAGAAGGCTCAACACTTTATAGACACTGTCATTAAATGCCTCTGATGTGTTCTTGTCAGTAATTGGTTTTAAGACCTGGGAACCTAACCAGGTAAGAAATGAGGTAAGCAAAGGGAAATCCTCTCGTTGCTGGAAAGAGACAATATTAAGGTTTCACAAGGACCTGGTGAATCATGCCAGGTTGATTTTTTTTCTATATCATCTGTGTTTCATAGAGACATGTACAGTGTCTATAACCCAACACGTTCTCTGTAAATGTTCATTAACTTAAAGGAAGGATAAATACACCCACTGGGAAATGGAGACTTAGAAAGGCAAATGCAACTGGCTTTGGTGGTCTTGTATGAATGCAATAAAGATTTGCTTTCTCTGGACTTTTGATATGAAGCTGCTAAGTCCCAATAAATAATGGGGACTTTCCAAATAGATGGGGAAATAAAACTAGGATCAAATCCATTAGCAACTGAAAATGGGTGAATGAGAATAGTATCAAACATGCCTACGTGTTTGCATTTCTTTAAACCTTGTTCTCTCGTGTTCATTCCTTTAGTCGATATTTTCATATCAGTTCATGTCAGCATGTTATTTTACAAACTCGCTTTTCTGCATCATATTAACTCCATGAATACACATATAGCACATTCTGCTTTCCATCAAGTAGGCATTTGATCACACCTTTCTCGTTGTTATGGAAACAGCTTATCTTTGAATAGTCCGTGCTGAGTCTGGGACTTTTTATTTTGAATAAAATTTTTGAACAGCTGTTTGACATGATATACACAACAGTGTATATTTTACTGAGGGTGCAAAACTGTTTCATTTGGCACTGACAGTTTGTCTAGAACATAGGAAAATACAAATTTTCTTGTCCTGTGAAGCTACTGCTGAGAGCAAATATACTTCCAAAACGCCATTAGCTTTAAATCTCCAGATATTCTTTTCTTACTGCAAAAGCTCTCTTTAAAACTTCCACTTATGGACTTCCCTGGTGGCGCAGTGGTTAAGAATCCGCCTGCCAATGCAGGAGACACGGGTTCGAGCCCTGGTCCGGGAAGATCCCACATGCTGCGGAGCAACTAAGCCTTTGCGCCACAACTACTGAGCCTGTGCTCTAGAACCCACGAGCCACAACTACTGAGCCCGCGTGCCACAACTACTGAAGCCCATGCACCTAGAGCCCATGCTCCACAACAAGAGAAGCTACTTCAATGAGAAGCACATGCACCGCAATGAAGAGTAGCCCCCGCTCACCGCAACTAGAGAAAGCCCACGTGCAGCAACGAAGACCAAATACAGCCAAAAATAAATAAGTAAAAATAATAAAACTTCCACTTAACCAGCTTTCTGGGGTCACCCAATATCTCTGTTTCCCCTGAAAATATACTGAATGCTGTCCCAGTATGCTGAATTCTTGAGGCCAGAAGGCTACTCACTAGCCAGCTGAAACATTCCTGCTCAGTTGAGTTGAGTTATTTTAAATAATCCCCAACCTGATTGTGCTGATTGTAGTTGCCACTGCAATTATATTGTTTAAATACTACCATATAGATTAACAAACTACAAGAGAAAGGAGGGAGGAAGGAAGGAAGGAAGGAAGGAAGGAAGGAAGGAAGGAAGGAAGGAAGGAAGGAAGGAAGGAAGGAAGGAAGGAAGGAAGGAAGGACATGGATGGTTTTGTTCGGGGAAACAGAAATCCACAGAAGGGAGCTGTAAGGATTCCATGGGTTTTCACAGAACCTATGTGACTCTAGGGACCTGAGACTGGAACTCCATCTCTGACTCCCAGCTTTATGTCGCTTCCCTCTCCCCTTTTATCTTTCACAGTAGACACAGACTGTCCATGGAGCCAGAAAACTGAACAGCAGTCTCAGAATTCCTCCTCCTGGGACTCTCGGAAAAGTCAAAGCATCAGATCTTCCTCTGGGCTGTTCCTCTCACGTACCTGGTCACCATCTTTGGAAACCTGCTCACCATCCTGGCCAGCATCACAGACACCCACCTCCACACACCCATGCACTTCTTCCTCTCCAACCTGTCCCTGGTCGACGTCTTCTTGTCTTCCACCACCGTCCCCAAGATGCTGGTGAATCTCTGGACTCAGAGCCAAGCCATCCCCTTTGCAGGCTGCCTCACCCAGATGTATGCCTTCCACCTGTTCGGGACCATAGACAGCTTCCTCCTGGCCGTGATGGTCATTGATAGGTTCACGGCCATTGTCCACCCTCTGTGCTACTTGGCCATCATGAGCCCCCGTGTGTGGGGGCTGCTGGTGGGGGGTCCGTGACTGATCACCAACCTCCGGTCCCTTGTGCACACCTGCCTCATGGCTCAACTGACCTTCTGTGCCGGCTCTGAAATCCCCCACTTCTTCTGCGACCTCATACCCCTGCCGAAGCTCTCCGGCTCAGACACACACACCAACGAGCCGGTGATCTTTCCTTTCGGCATCATCTTGGGCATCAGCTCCCTCACGTGCATCCTCTTCTCTTATACTTCCATTTTCCAGGCAGTCTTCAAGATCCTTTCTGCTCAGGTCAAATGGAAAGCCTTCTCCACTTGCAGCTCACACCTCACCGTGGTGTCACTATACTATGGCACCATCTTCGCTGTGTACCTGCAGCCCGCATCTCCCGCTCCTCCCAGAAGGACAAGGCGGCTGCCCTGATGTGTGGGGTGGTCATCCCCATGCTGAACCCCTTTATCTACAGCCTAAGGAACAAGGACATGAAGGCAGCCCTAAGGAAGCTGGTCGGCAAAGTAGCCCCCTCTCAGTCCTAGGGCAGAATAGTTGTTCGGCACCTACCATGTTCCAGGACCACTGTTCAGTGCCTGAGACACAGGGATACATCCCATCTCTGCCCTCAAGGCATTCAGAGTCTGGTGGGGGTTAGAGACCTGTCAATAAATAATCACAGAGCAACTTGGTAAATGTGTCATATGAGGTGAACGAAGTGTTATCGGAAAGGAATGTGCATTTTCCCCATGGTTTATCTTCCCCCAAAGATCAGAGTAGCAGAGAAGACTTTGAAGTAGCCTTAAATTTTCTGGGGTATCAGGCTTATAGTATCGCTACATGGATAATCCTAGTGGAATGAAAGATTAGCTACACTCATTTTAATATTGATAAAGACAATGTGTATTGGCCACATGTATTACATCACTGTGCTTCCTAAGTGACTTGGCGGGGGGGACTTTGAGAGGATCTGTTGAGATTAGGTCACTTGCTATTGGATTCAGCAGCCCAGCCTCAGTCTCACAGGGAGCCTTGTGGTCCTGACTTTGCATGGGGATAATTGGCATTAAAAAGCCACCCCATTCCCCGGCTTGGGACATAGGAGATGCTGGCATTTGGATCATGTGTATTGTGATTCAACAGCCTGGCACTGGACCCTGGAGTCTGCATCCTTAACAAGCTCTCCAGGTGGTCCTGAAGCAGGGAGTGCGCAGAGCACAGTGGGAGGACACTGGCCCTGAATTAGCTCCAGAGTCCGTGTGTTTCCTGTGATGTCCATCACCTGACTCCAAACCCAATACGATTCTACCGGTGCTATCAGCAACCAGTGTATGGGGTGGCCTGGAACTCATGGAGAGTTAGTGGTAGGGGTTGAATTGTGTCCTCCAAAAAAGAAAGGTCGATGTCTAACCTCTAGTACCTCAGAATGTGACCTTATCTGGAAATAGGGTCTTTACTGAGGCGATCAAAGTAAAATGAGGTCATTAGGGTAGGTTCTAATCCAATAAGACTGGTGGACCTATAAAAAGGGAGAATTTGGACACAGACATGCACCTAGAGAGAATACCATCTGAAGATGGAGGCAGAGATCAAGTTGATGCTTCTACAAGCCAAGGAACACCAGAGATTGCCAGCAAACCACCAGCAGCTAGGGGAGAGGCAAGGAACAGACACTCCCTTACAGTTCCCAGAAGGAACCAACCCTGCTGACAACTTTGATGTGAGTCTTCTGGCCTCCAGAAGTTTAAGAGAATACATTTCTGTTGTTTAAGCCATGCAGTTTGTGGTAATTTGCTATCACAGCCCTAACAAACTAATACAGTTTGTTTAGGAAGGGCCAGCATCATGCAAAGACCATGCCCAGATATATCATCTCAAGTCCATGACCTACCCTGTGTTCTGGTTAAGGGAGTTGTGCTAAAACTGGAGAAAAAGCTGAAGAATTCAAGCTGCGTGGATTCAATTCCTGGGTCTCAGAATAATGACAATAATGATATCGGCAGCTGAGATTTATTATGTGCCCTGTACAGGGCTAAGCCCTTTATATACATTACCTCATTAAATTTTAAACAAAAACCCTACAAGATAGGTAATATAACTCCTTATTTTGCAGATGAAGAAACTGAAGCTTGAAAAGTGAAGCTGCTAATAAGCCATAGCGAAGATTCAGAGGACCCATCCCATAGCCCCAGGTCTTAATGACACACGATATTGTCTAGAACTCGGTGCCTAAAGCAGGGGTTTGCAAACTACAGTCCATGGGCCAAATCCATCCAACAGCCTGTTCTTTGTATGGCCTGCAAGTTAAAAATGCTTTTCACATTTTTAAATGGTTGGTAAAAAAATTTTTTTTAATTTTTTTTTTTTGGCCGTGCCACACGACATACAGGATCCCAGTTCCCCGAGCAGGGATCAAACCCATGCCCATTGCAATAGAAGCATGGATTCTTAACCACTGGACCGCCAGGAAAGTCCTGGAAATTTTTTTAAAATAAGACTATTTCGTGACAGATTGAAATTATATAAAATACAAATTTTAGAGCCCATAAATAAAGTTTTACGGGAACACAGCAACGCCCATAAGTTTATGTATCATATATGACTGTTTTCAAGCTACAAGGCAGAGTTGGGTAGTCTTGACAGAGACCCTATGGTGTGCAAAATCTAAAATATTTACTATCTGGCCCTTTACAGAAGGATTTGCTGACCTCTTTTCTATAGAAAAAGTAAAGCCTGATACTCAAAGTTGTCCATGAATCAGAGGCATCAATATTATTGGGAGTTTGGTAGAAATGAAGACTCAGACGTCATCCCAGACCACTAAATCGTAATTTTAACAACCCCAGGGGAGTTACATGAGCCTTAATGTTTGAGGATCACTGGGATAGATGGGGGATGGAGGGAAGCTGTAGAGACTTGGAACTTGAATAGGCCATCTGTTCAGAAATATGAGCGAACCATATCTGGGGCATTTTTCCATGGGCATTTTCCATTTTTCCCTGCCCTAGACAGGGTCCTGGAGAGGATGATGGTCCATGCCAAATGCTTTGAAAGAACTGCAGCTACAGTTGGAGTAAGTGGCCATGAGGTGGCGATAGTGCCATTTCACAAAATGGATTAAAAGCTGCTCTTTTTCAGAAACACAGATCCTGGCTGTGAACTGGCCCAGTTCCACCCACCTCCGGTGTAATCATCCCCTGGGAGCAAACAGCATGTGCAACGTTCTCTTGGTGGGACAGAGCCCACAGTGAGGGGAGAGTGAGTGTGCAGGGAGCTGTGGTCAGACCTCACCACAGGGATTGGACAAAGGGCAGAGGGGACAATGATAAGGGTTAAGCAGGTGTATGGGAGGGCAAGTGCTTCCGAACAAGCCTGCTGCTAAGTTATACCATGGGTCAGGGATGAGCAAACTTTTTCTGTAAAGGACCAGAGAGTAAATATCAGCTTTATGGGACATACAGTCTCTGTTGCAATGACGACTCAGCTCTGAGGCTATAGCGAGGAAGCCACGGTAGAGAGTACATTGAGGAAGGTGCGTGGCTGAGCACCCATGAAACTTTATTGACACTGAAACTTGGATTTCACATCATTTTACATGTCACAAAATATAGTACTTTTTTTAACCATTGCATTGAAAAATGTATTAAAGTCATCAAAATGATGCAGAAAGATTCTCAACTAATATCTACCTTCTGTGTATTCCTCTTCCCCAAATTGTAGCAATAAAATATAGCACGTAGGGGGTTTCGTTTGTTTGTTTTAAAGAAAGTAAAACATATTGCAGAAATGGATCTAGCTGTTTGGGTTTTAGTGACAGGTATTTGTCCACTCCTTTTCTCCCCTCCCCTCTCCCACCCCAGAAACCTTCCTACATACTTGCCTCTCCTAATATGGCTGGCTACCTTGCAACAGGTGCTCCCAAATATAACAACTACCAAAATATCTTGACTACATCTCACAAAGAGGAAGTCGGGAAGAAGGTTCCACCTTCTGTATCAACTGTCTAGGCTCCACGATTGCAGAAAAACCCTAGTTAACTTGCAACCCAGAAAATCCTGTCTAAAATCTGCCATCTAATGTGGGCTTTCTAAAATTACGTATCACTGGACATGTTAATCCTATGGTTATCACTAAGTCTTCCTTCATGGACACTAGGTTTGACAGTCTTAATTACAAAACGAAATTATCAAAAGTAGCATGAAATTTGGTTCATGAACTGTAGTCTTTTGTTTTCAACCATTTAAAAAATTTAAAAACCGTTCATAGCTCAAGAGCCAGATTTGGCCCTCAGGCCCTAGTTTGCAAACCCTTGTATAGACAGATGGGAGTGACAAGCAGCAGGGAGACCAAAAGGGACTAAAAAGTGAGAGGTGAGGAAAGCTGAATCCCCGTATCAGAAAAGGAAGGGATAAACAAAGATGGGGCCACAGGATCTTTGTATATGCTGCTCCTGTCTCTCCACTCCCACCCTGAGTTAATGCCTCCCCAGTTTTGAGATTTCAATGCAAACCCCACTTTAAGGAAGCCTCCCCTCACCCCCCTCCCTATCCCAGCTACATCAGGTGCTCATTATCCCCTCATTCTCCTTACCATATCAATGATTTTTACATTCATTTGTGTGACTCTTTGATGAATGTCTCTTTCACCCACTTAACTGTGAGCTGAGAGCGAGGGAGCCATACCTCCATGGTTCACAGGGCTCAGCAGCCACTCAAAATTTACTTGTTGAGTGAATGAATGAATGAATGAATGAACAAATGGATGAATGAATGGATGGGTGGGAGGATGGATGGATGGATGGATGGATGGATGGATGGATGGATGGGAAGGCAATGTGATGGCAAGACTCGGATGCCACACGAGGTGGTCGGGTAGGCTGGGTTGGAACAGAGATGTCTAACAGTCAACGTTAAATTGCTGCAGTTGCAACGTAAACTTCGCCTCCACTCTCCCAAACTTCAGTAAAACCCATTCCACACCCAGGGGCCTTGGGTGAGTGGGTTTCTGATGAAATCAAGGAGAGGAGTAAGTGCCTCATCCTATAGACCAGGAACATTGAGCTTACAGTGAAACTATTTAATTCAGCAACAACAGGAGATCATGAGAAAATAATCATCTAGAGATCTGCCAAAATCTCAGCAAAGATGTTGGAAGAGGTTTGAGCCAGTCTTATCTAGATCTGAAGGAGCAGAATGACCCTGGACAGTATGAAAGTACAATAACATTTCTTTCTCTCCATATGGGATTTTATTGGGTATTTAAAGCAGTTTTAGAGATTCATATACTGAGGATCATAGAGGGAAAGTGATTGTCCCAAGGTCACATGCTGGATTAGGGTGGGGTGGGGAGGAATTGCAATCCAACCTGGTATGACCCTAAAACCTGATCCCTCCCTCCACCATGATGCTGGATGGCCTCTGAGGTGGGTGACTTTCCCAAGATCATGCTTCAGCTTGGAACAGTTCAAGTTGTGCCCATGTGGGGTTCTGGGGGACAAAACGTACTACCAGAGTGGGTAGAAAGCCACTTCCAACAAGACATGAGGAAGAATTCAGTAAGGCTTGAGCCCAAGGTCCTGGAAAGGGAGCTCCTACTTCCAAATGTACATTTGCCAGAGATTTGGGGAGTCACTTCCTTCTCTATGAATCTGTGTAGTGGGAGGTCCCCAGACCACACTCAGGTTCGATTCACTAGAAGGACTCACAGAACTCAGCAAAGTTGTTATATTCATGGTTTATTACAGGGAAAGGATACAGATTAAAATCAGCAAAGGTAAAAGGCACATGGGGCAGGGTCCAAGAGAGACCAGGCACAAGCTTCCAGTTGTCCCCTCCCTGTGGTATCACGTGGACAGTGCTTAATTCTCCCAGCAATAATGTGTGACAACACACATGGTGTACTACCAACCAGGGTAGCTCCCTTGAGTCTTGCTGCCCAGGATTTCCACTGGGGGTTGGCCAGTGTTTTAGTTTCCTAGGGCTGCCATAACAACACACCACAGACTAGGTGGCTTTAACAACAGAAATTTATTTTCTCACAGTTCTGGAGGCTGGAAGTCCAAGATCCAGGTGTCATCAGGGTTGGTTCCTCTGAGGCCTCTCTCCTTGGCTTGTAGATGGCCATCTTCCCCCTGTCTCTTCCCATCATATTCCCTCTGTGTGCACACATGTCTGTGTCCAAATTTCTTCTTCTTAGGATGGCAGTCATATTGGATTAGAGTAAAGACTTCATTTTTATTTAATCACATGTTTAAAGACTATCTCTGGGACTTCCCTGGTGGTGAAGTGGTTAAGAATCCGCCTGCTAATGCAGGGTACATGGGTTCAATCCCTGGTCTGGGAAGATCCCACATGCCATGGAGCAACAAAGCCCATGTGCCACAACTACTGAGCCTGAGCTCTAGAGCCCGCGAGACACAACTACTGAAGCCCGTGTGCTGCAACTACTGAAGCCCACACGCCTAGAACCTGCGCTCCACAACAAGAGAAGCCACCGCAATGAGAAGCCCACACACCGCAACAAAGAGTAGCCCCTGCTCACTGCAACTAGAGAAAGCCCGTGTGCAGCAACAAAGACCCAATGCAGCCAAAAATTTTTTTTTAATTTTTAAAAAGACTCTATCTTCAAATACAGTCACAGTCTAAAGTACTGGGGGGTTAAGACTTCAACATATGAATTGGAAGGGGTACACAATTCAGCCCATAACAGCCACATAGACATGGCTGACCACCTACATGGCTCATCTTAGTTAGTCTCTGGCCCCTCCAGAGGTTAAACTGATACAGTGTGGCCCAAGGCCCCCACTATAAATCGCATTGTTAGCATGACTTAACTGGCATGGCCCCCAGGTATACAAAGAGATTCCTACCAGGTAGGATACTCCAGAGGCTTACAGGCTACCTCCCAGGAGCCAGTCAAGGGCCAGACCTTCCTTTGGAATGTGCAGGAGAGCCCAAGACCTGGGAGGGAGGAGGGAGGAGCTAAAGAATGACACGGGGTCTCTGCCTGGCCCTGCCCACCCCAGGCTTCTTGTCCGCATTTGATCGACCACTCTTTTCCAGGTTGCCTCCTTACCTCTGGGACAACCAGCATCTGGGAGGCCCTGGTGGCCACACTAGCACCCCCAGGCCCTGCAAGCTGGGCACTAGGGCAGCTCTTGAAATGGCTGCAGGTAGCTAATTGCCAAATGTGTGCCAGGGCCTGCACAGAGGCCTTGCCAGCAAGAAAGTCCAGCAGAGCTAATAAAAGGGAGGTACTGCATGTGCAACAGGGGGCCCTGCTGTACCTCAGCTTCAGCTTCACAGCTGCCTGGCAGGGCTTTTCCAAGGGCCATTGGGAGGCTCTGGCCAAGATATGCTGCCCCTCTGACTGCCTCCCAGGTGATACCGTATCCTGCCTCAGGAAGATGCCTCATGGTAACTCAACCACCCTCTGTCCCTCTAGTTCCTCAATGCCACCACAGTGGACATCTCTGGGAAGCCACCTCTTCCCTGGTGCCTCTGAGGACTGACTCCCCGCCAAGAAGGACTGTGCAGGCTGCAGCAATTGCCTCATCCTGGAAGATGACAGATGCATGTGAGCCTCCAATGTGGGGACAACTGGAATGACAACAGGAGGTGGAGGAAACTCCCCATAACCAGCTCCATCTTCTGTTTCCCAGGAACGGAGGACCCCCAGAGAGGTAGCAGATAGGGGAATTAGCCCACAGACACATGCCTCATTCCCAACACCTCCTATTCCCATAACCTTGATAATAGGGGGAGTTATTCTTCCCTTTGGATGGATGAGGAAACTGAGGCCTAGAGAGAATGTCTTCATTTGGTGTCTCCCAGAAGCTGATCCTGAGATAAGGATTCAAGGGCAAGCAGTTTATTTGGAAAGTGATCTAGGAAATGCTGAAAGGGAGGTGGAGAAGTGAGACAGGGAAGGGAAGGGAATCAGTAAAGAGTGCATTGATATGCAAGTTTCCACTGTGGGCAGCTGGAACTCAATCCCATGGGGACCTCTGAGAATCAGTTTGGAAAACACACCTTAGTCACCCCATACAAAGGGTGAGGAAGCTAGGGTACTTATCCACCAACTTCCATTGTCTGCCACAGAGGTGTAGAGCTCCACTCAAACCTGACCTACCCCCCTGCCTGAATTTCAACAAATCCCTGTGTCTGCTGGGGGCTGATTTATCCATCAAGCATCATAAGCATAGCACATAAGCCAACAATGTGAATATTTGGAGGAAAGAAAACACATACACACACACTCCAAAATCCAAACAGCAACTAGCAAAATTCAGATGAATAATTGTACAAACTTCACAAAGTGTGAAATTTAGCATTCATAATCATCGTATACAGTTTGTAGATCATTTGTTCTCACTTATCAAGAATTTCTGATTACCAACTGTGAATTAAATGAGCTACATGTAGCCAAATAAATGCAACAGGAAAAGTATAGAAACCCTGTCAAAGGGTTTAACAAAAAAATAACAAATATTGATGTGACCTGTGAGTGTTCTTCAATCATCTGACATGATATGGGTGGGGCCAAGGGCTGCTCTCACCCCTACATTGGTCTCCAGCTCCTCTGAGTTAGAGTACCCCAAAGGACACTAGTCCTACAGCCCTTCCCCTCAACTTGTGAAGAGGTGTTGTCTTGACCCCCGACCTCTCTCTCCACTGTCGGCAGTTGCCTCAAAGGCATCTGGGCAGGGATCTGATGGTGTGCACTCCACTCTCAACCTGACTCCTCCCAAACACACACATCCAAGAAAAATTAGGGACTTCCCTGGTGGCACAGTGGTTAAGAATCTGCCTGCCAATGCAGGGGACACAGGTTCGAGCCCTGGTCCGGGAAGATCCCACATGCCACGGGGCAACTAAGCCCGTGTGCCACAACTACTGAGCTTGCACTCTAGAGCCCACGAGCCACAGCTACTGAGCCCGCGTGCCACAACTACTGAAGCCCACGTGCCTAGAGCCTATGCTCCATAACAAGAGAAGCCACCGCAACAAGGAGTCCGTGCGCCGCAACAAAGAGTAGCCCCTGCTCGCCACAACTAGAGAAAACCCGCATGCAGCAATGAAGACCCAATACAGCCAAAAATAAATAAATTTATTTTTAAAAATTTTTAAGGAAAATTAACAGAGCCTGAGACCTGCGAGACACCATCAACCATACCAATATATGCATAACAGGAATCCCAGAAGGAGAGAAGAGAAAGGGACAGAAAGAATAGTTGAAGAAATAATGGCCCCAAAATTTCCCAACGTTGATGAAATACATGAATCTACACATCCAAGAATCTCAATGAACTCAAAGTAGGATAAACACAGAGGTCTACACCAAGACATATTATCACCACACACACACAACCTTCTCTGTACAGGCCTCCATTACCTGGCACCTGATCTCCCACCTGAACATTCAGCAGTGAATAAGACAGACAAGTATTACATGGTCAGCCCCAGTCTGAACAAGGAGACAGATAAACTAGAACAAATCACTGAACTATAAAGTTCAAGCTATGGCAAGTGTTAGAAGAAATGAAACACAGTGATGTAATAATGACTGGACAGTGGTAGGTGGTCAGGGAGGGGAGGGCCTCCCAAGGAAGTGCCACTGGACCTAAAGGATGAGAAAGAGGCAGCTTCAAATGAACTAGTGTTTCCCAGGGAGAGGGAACTGCAAATGCAAAGGGACTGGGGCAAGAACAGTTTTATGTGAAGGAGAATTGGAGAGGAGGTCATGGTGGGCCATGAGGACAACAAAGGATATGAGGCCAGAAGTCTTGTTGTGGCTGGATTTTATTTGTGGGAATCTGATTTTATTTTAGGTAGGGTGAGCAGTTATGGGAAGACTGTTCAGCAGGGGTGTGCTATGATCTGATTTCAGGTTTTTAAGTCCACTCTGGGCACAGCATGGAGAATGGAATATAGGAGTGAGGCAGGTTAAATTTTCCAAAATGACCACAATAATATCTCCCACCCCACATTCTCTTGCACAAAGAATGTTACAAGTTCACCTTGACACACCACCCTTTGACAGAGGTGGAGTCTATGTTCCTTCCCCTCGAATCTGGTGCCGGAAGTAATACAGTGCGACATTCCAAGCTGGATCAGGAAAGGTAATGTAGCTTCTGCCTTGTTCATTTTTGAAGCCCTGGGTGGCTATGTAAGAATCCCAACTACCCTGACTACTGACCTGATAGGAGGAACCCAGTTCACACCAAGAGGCCTGTGGAGGTGCCCTAGTCCACAGCCCCTGTGGAGGTCCCAGCCCACACCTGGCATCAACTGCAAGTGAACATGCCTCCAGATGATTCTGGCCCCTCATTTGTTGAGTCACCCCTAAGCCTCTAAGTCCTTCCAACTGAGGAGTAGAAACAATCAATGTCAGCTCTGCCCTGCCCCAATTCCTGACCCACAGCATCTGTGAGCATCATGAAACGGCTGTTTGGGATGGTATGTTAAAGAGCAGTAGTAACTGGAACTGGGGGGAAAGGGGAGTGGAGAACTGGGTGGAGGAGGGAAGCACCAGAGTGGCATCCGGGAAACTAAGGAAGAGGGAGTGTCATCAAAACGAGTGGTGCCAGGGCTTGCACCAGGCTGGAGCAGTGCATGGGAGCAAAGAGAAGGGATTTGTTCAGGATGCATTTTGGAAGTAAACCCCAGAGAACATTCTGTATGCGATCACCAACGGAGGGTGGATAAGAGGAAAGACTAGGGCCCGCGACTGCGCCAAGATATTCAGAGCTGGAGCCCAGGAAGGTAGCACAGAGCCCCCGTTCCCTCCCGCTCCCGGCCCGGGCGACTGACTACATCTCCCAGCATCACTCGCTCAGGCCGCGGGAAGGGGAAAAAAAAAAAAAAAAGTTTGGGCCAAGCATTCCCGGAATGCGCTTCCTGCTGGCGCGGGGCGGGGGGCAGGCGGGGAGGCCCGGGCGGGGCGGGGAGGGCGGGGGGCGGCGCGGCCGGAGCCCGGGGCGCGCACTCCGCCCGGCCCGGGCCCCAGCATGGCCGAGCCGCTACTCAGGAAAACCTTCTCCCGCCTTCGGGGCCGGGAGAAACTTCCCCGGAAAAAGTCGGACGCGAAGGAGCGCGGTGAGAGGGGGAGGTGGGGAAGAAGGGGCGCCGAACCCCACCCGGCCTGGAAGCGGGTCCCGGGGCCCCAAGGAGGGACAGGGGAAGCCCTGCGGAGCCCCCTGCGGGCCGGGGTTGGGGGCCGGGGCACGCAAAGGTCCTGAAAGTAACGGGCTGGGGGGAGAGGGGGCGCGGACCGTTATGTGCGCCTGGCCAGGGATGCCAGCGCTGCGGCTCCTTGGGAGGCCCGGGAGGGGGCCTCGCCCCTGACAGGAAATGGGGCCGAGGCAGAGCGCCTTGAGAGTGCAGGGGAGGAGGAGCTGGGAGGCCTAGAAACTGGGGCTTATTCAGGCCGGGCAGGGGACACCCTGAGCCCTAGAGACCTGGGATGGGAGATGGGGGCGTACTCCTGCAGAGGGAGAGAGGCGGTGCATCAATCATGGTGGCTACCCCCCCACCCCCTCTCACCTATTAACCAGTGACTGCAGCTACACCCAACCTTAGGCAGCCCCAAGAAACTGTCCCCTTTATACAGATGGGGAAACTGAGGCACGGAGCAGTTGGGTCATTTACCCAGTGCCAGTGAAGTGACTTAACAGCTCTGTGGACTATGCTACTAAATGAACCCAGAGAGAGAGTCCTGGGGAGTGGAAATCTGAAGTGACCAGAGGAGGGAGTCCTTAAAGAAATGGGCAGGACCTTAAAGAAATCAGAGCTGCGTGGGACAGGAAGTCCCGGAAAGGAAGGAGTTAAAGGAGGGAGGGCAGAAGACTCCATGGATCTGACCTCTCCCCAGCCCTTCCCAAAGATTCCCAAGGTTCCCACAGCAGAGAGAAGGGACAGGGGTGCCCACGCACAAACACACACAGGAAACAGCCCGGGATGTCAGAGAGAGGAGGATGGAGCAGGAGGGGGAGGTCCCAAGGCATTGACCGTGGGGGTCAGTCCTGGGCTGAGAGACGGTGGCGGCGGGTTTGGAAGACAGGCACGGAGGTGGGGAGTGACATGCTGCAGGTATGGGAGAACCCAGCAGGCACTCACTCAGTCATGCCTGCTCCTGTCTTCCAAGCAAGCTAGGCAGCGTCCACTGTGGGCTATGTGCTTGACCAAGATATGAGTGCCTATGACGTGCTCTCCATGTTGAGCTCTCCGAAGCCTCCCTGAAGGGCGGCATCAAATCCCCACATTTCACAGGAGGACACGGAGGCTCAGAGATGGAAAGTGACTTGCCCAAAGCCACCCAGTGAGAAGGGACAAGGGCAGGGCTCCATGCAGAGTTAACAAGAGGTGTAGGGAAGTAGAGTGGGGAATGCAGGGTCCAGGCCCAGAGAAACCCCACGGGACCTCTGAGGCTGGAGAGCAGAGGGACAGAGTCCTGTTTGGGATACCAGGGCCAGGGAGGTTGGGGAAGAGGCCATAAGCTGGTAACAGATGAGACTGCTGGCCTGCAGCCACCCATTCCGAATGAATGTGTGGAGTGTCAGTGCTGAGTGCATTCTCCTGCTGGGGGAAGAGCCCTGGGCCGGGACTGCTCTGGGAGCAGTGGGAGGCTGAGTCTCACACCCCTTGCTCTCTGCCAGGCCGCCCAGCCCAGCGCCCGGAGCCCAGTCCTCCAGAACCAGAGCCCCAGGCCCCGGAAGGATCCCAGGCTGGAGCAGAGGGGCCCCCCAGCCCCGAGGCATCTCGGAGCCCGGCTCGGGGTGCCTACCTGCAGAGCCTGGAGCCCAGCAGCCGCCGATGGGTGCTGGGCGGGGCCAAGCCACCAGATGAGGCCACCTTGGGGCCCGGGGCAGCTGGCAGTAGGGAGCCTGCTGGTGAGATCTGGTACAACCCCATCCCTGAGGAGGACCCCAGACTCTCGGCACCTGAGCTCCCAGGCCCACAGCCAGGCTCAGCTGAGCCGGAGAGCCTGGCCTCCCCAGGTGAGCACAAGCCTTACACCCCGGGACCCCCAAGATGACTACAAGCCTCACCCCCATCCCGAGCCCAGATTTCTGGACCCTGAGGTCTGCTCTCCCCATAGGCGCAGCCCCCGCCAGTCCCCCAAACAAAGCCTCCCGCACCAAGTCCCCAGGCCCGGCCAGGCGCCTCTCAATGAAGATGAAGAAGCTGCCTGAGCTGCGGCGCCGCCTGAGTCTGCGGAGCACCCGGGCTGGCCGAGAGCGTGAGCGAGCCGCCCCCGCGGGGTCCGTCATCAGCCGTTACCACCTGGACAGCAGCGTGGGGACCCCGGGGCGGGCGGCAGTGTCTGAGGGCGCACGGGGCCTGAGGGCCGGTTACCTCAGTGATGGCGACTCTCCTGAGCGCCCAGCGGGGCCCCCGTCGCCCACCGCCTTCCGCCCCTATGAGGTGGGCCCATCGGCCCGGACGCCCCCCACTGCACTCTGGGGCCGCCTCAGCCTGCACCTGTACGGGCTGGGGGGGCTGCGACCGGCACCTGGGGCCACTCCGCGAGACCTCTGCTGCCTGCTGCAGGTGGATGGGGTGGCCCGGGCCCGAACGGGGCCGCTGCGTGGGGGGCCAGACTTCCTGCGGCTGGACCACACCTTCCACCTGGAACTCGAGGCCGCGCGGCTGCTGCGGGCCCTGGTGCTGGCGTGGGACCCCGGCGTTCGGCGGCACCGGCCCTGCGCCCAGGGTACTGTGCTGCTGCCCACGGTTTTCCGAGGTAGGATGCATGGCTGCAGGGGAAGAGGTGTAGGGCACAGGATTCAGCTCAGGGCTCCCTCCTTCCTCCAGAGTGCCCAGGGTGCTAAGCCCAGGATGGGATGTGGGTTGGAGTAGGGGCCAGGGCACAGGAGCCTGTGGGGGCAGACTCGACTCAGGAGGTCCCCTTGTGTCTTCAGGGTGCGAGGCCCAGCAGCTGGCTGTGCGCCTGGAGCCCCAAGGGCTGCTCTATGCCAAGCTGACCCTGTCGGAGCAACAGGAAGCACCAGGCACAGCTGAGCCCCGAGTCTTCGGGCTGCCCCTGCCGCTGCTCGTGGAGCGGGAGCAGTCCCCGGGCCAGGTGCCCCTCATCATCCAGAAGTGTGTTGGGCAGATCGAGCGCCGAGGGCTACGGGTAAGTCCCTCACCCCACCCTAGCTAGCCCCCAGACCTCAGAACGACTCCCCAGAACACCCAGGGTATGGAGGCCAGGCTCCTGGCTCCAATCCCAGCCTAGACAAGGGCAGGAGCACCCGCTCCCTCCAGACCCTAGCACCTAGCCCAGAATTCATGGGTCATCTGTTCATTTAGTGACATAGGATCCCAGCCCTTCTGGAGCTCAGAGTCTGATGGGGGAAAAGACATGACTCTAATAAATCACATATGTAAAACCGTGGCTGGGATAAGAGCAAAGAAACTGGGAGAGCTTAAAGCAGGACCTGACCCACTGGTTGGGGTAGTCAGGGAAGGCTTTCCAGAGGAGGTGACAAGTAAGCTGAAAATGAGTCAGAGTTTCCTGAGTCAAAGGAGGTGGGTGCCAGGACAAGTGATCCAGAGGGTCTACAGGGCCAGGCTGTCCAGGCAGCCAGGTGGGATCCCCCATGACAGGTGTCAGAGGAGCAGGAAAGCAGCCAGTGAAACTACAGCCAGCCCCCAACCTCTCAGCCCATTGCCACTGTGATCTAGGCCTCTGGCCCTCACCCACAGGGCCCTGATCAGTCTGTGGCCCTGACAAGAGGACATCTCTCTGCTCCTACCCCCAGGTAGTGGGGCTGTACCGTCTGTGCGGCTCAGCAGCCGTGAAGAAAGAGCTTCGAGATGCCTTTGAGCGGGACAGTGCAGCTGTCTGCCTCTCCGAGGACCTGTACCCCGATATCAATGTCATCACTGGTCAGCATGCCCCTTCTCTCTCCTGCCTGCTCCCCATTCAACCCTCACCTCAAGGCAGTCCCTGTGGTCCCTCTGGGACCTCACCCCTTCTGTTGGCCTTGTTTTCATCTTCCTGTACCTATCCTCCTCCTGTTCCCCTGCTCCCAGCCCCAGCTGAATCTCCAGCCTCAGAAACCAGCAGTGCCCTGATCAGAGTGGGCCCTGTATCCACAGGCATCCTCAAGGATTATCTTCGGGAGTTGCCTACCCCGCTCATCACCCAGCCCCTCTATCAGGTGGTGTTGGAGGCCATGGCCCGAGAGCCCCCAAGCAGGGCTCCTTCCAGCACTGAGGGCACCCGTGGGCTCCTCAGCTGCCTGCCAGATGTGGAAAGGGTGAGTTGGGCCTGGTGGGAGCAGGCGAGACAGGGAGTGGGCTGACATCAGCAGAATGTTTCACCCATGCCTGGGCCTGTGATGGCCATGAATATGTGGCATTGTTACAATTCTAGAAAATAGGTGCTATTAGTATCCCCACTTTATAGATATGGAAGCCAAAGCCCAGAGCAGTTGAGTGAGTTACTTAAGGTTTCACAGGCAGGATGTATCAAAAATACAGACTCTGAACACAGGTGTGTCAACCTACCATAAGGGAAGTTCCTGGCTGTGGTATCCTGGAAAAGTCCCGACCCTCTCTGTGCCTCAATATCCTCATCTATAAAATGGGATTAATACCAGCCCTGCCTAACACACAGAGGAGTAGGCTCAAGCCCAAGTTCTGCCATTTCAAAATTAAGTTACCTTTCGCTTCAGTCTCCCCTCCAGCAAAATGGGATCATAATACTAATACCTAATGGTTAAGTCTTAGCTGGGTCATCACCCAGCTATGAGACCTTGAACCTCAGTTTCCCCATTCTGAACCGCCTTAGTCTCCCTCAGGTGCGACAGGGGACCGGCTTTGCCCACCTCATGCTCTCCCTACCCTCTCCGCTCAGGCTACACTGACGCTTCTCCTGGACCACCTGCGCCTTGTCTCCTCCTTCCACGCCCACAACCGCATGACTCCGCAGAACCTGGCCGTTTGCTTCGGTCCTGTGCTGCTGCCGGCGCGCCAGGCACCCGCCAGGCCCCGCATCCGCAGCTCTGGCCCGGGCCTCTCGAATGCAGTGGACTTCAAGCGCCACATCGAGGTGCTGCACTACCTGCTGCAAGCCTGGCCAGGTGAGCTGGCCCTCGCCCCAGCCCCCGCGCCGCCGATCGTAGCCAGGCCGCCGCTACGATGCTTTCTCCAGTGGCCAATTAGAGTCTCGGGCTTCAGGCAAGCCACGCCCCCTAGTCCGAGTAAGCTGGTACCTGGTTGCCTCAGCAACCAGTTCTAGCTCAGCCAGTGAAGTCCTGATCCGGTCGAAGGCCTTGCCTTTCGACCGGCCAATCAGGGGCCTAGCTACCTAAGCAGCCAATCAGAGGTCTAGTTGCCACCGCTGGGCATGACATCATCCAAGCCCTCCCTCTCCCTCTGCAGATCCACGCAGGCCCCCCGAGGCTCCGGAGCTCGTCCCTTACCTGCGGCCCAAACGACAGCCGCCGCTGCACTTGCCGCTAGCGAGCCCCGAAGTGGTGACTCGGCCCCGCGGCCGGGGCGGCCCCGAGAGTCCCCCGAGCAACCGCTACGCCGGTGACTGGAGCGTTTGTGGGCGGGACTTCCTGCCTTGTGGGCGGGACTTCCTATCCGGGCCGGACTACGACCACGTGACGGGCAGCGACAGCGAAGACGAGGACGAAGAGGCTGGCGAGCCGACGGTCGCCACCGACTTCGAAGACGACTTCGAGGCTCCCTTCAACCCGCACCTGAACCTCAAAGACTTTGATGCCCTCATCATGGACCTGGAGAGAGAGCTCTCCAAGCAGATCAACGTGTGTCTGTGAGCCGGGCGGGGCCGGACCCCGATTACTAAGGCCGGGCTCCTGGTTGCTAAGGCGGTGCCCTAACGACCTAGGGGGACCAGACCTGTAGCTCAGGCCTAGCTCCTGGTTCCTGGGGAGTTGCCTAGTGACCAGCCAACCCATTGCTGAGAATCATTCCTCGTTTCCAGTGCTCAACATTTGGGCACCGGTTGCGAAGGCCGGGGATTGGGAATTTTCGGGACCAGCTATTGTGGCTATCTTTTCTGAGTACCAAGGGCTTCTCCCTGGCTGCCAAAAGGCAGTTCTGCTTGCAGGGCTGGCTGGCCTCTTGCTTCCCCTTAGCCAGGGAAACGCCAGTTACTGTGAGCATCACCCTGGGATGGTGAGACACCCCCCAAGTCAGTCCTCTTGCTGCTGCCAACCAAATCAGTATTAGCTTTGAGCACTGCACTCTGCTTCTCCCTCGGCGGGCCCAAGGACTATCATGAGGTACTGTTTGAGGCAGGGTGGGGGGAAAGCCCCTATCCTGGGCTCTGGCTGGATAGGGGCAGCCTGAGGCTTACAGGAAAACAGCTGGTTTCCCCACCCTCTTTTCCAAGGAAAACCCCATGATTGCCTCAAACCAGCAAAAGTAGATAGCAGAGTATGGCCCTTCCCAATTCTTCCTCCCCATTCCTGAAGAAATTGAGCACTTATAAGACCTCCTTTTCGGAGGGGCCCCACCTGAAGTGTCAGGCTGGGGGCACTTTGGTACGGAACATATTTATTGCCTCCGTGCGTGTGTGTCTGTGTGTGAGGACTAGTGTGCATGGACATGTCTAGAGCAGGCATGTGGGGCTCTTTCAGGGACCACAGAGCGGGGAAAGAGTTTGCAGTGCCCAGGCACCCTGAAATCCCCAGTAATGGTGCCTCAGTGAGCCCCAGAGTTCCAGTGGGAGAGTAGGGTCCCCTCCTGTCTCCTCCCTCTTTCCCTCACTTCCATCTTTGTGGACAATAAATCAGTATGCACAGGTTCTGGGATGAGTACTTGGGCCCACATGGACCAGAGGTGGTTTATTCAATGTGTAGGAGAGAAGGGGAGAAAGGACACAGTTGAGCCCACAAAGAAAAAGGCCCAAGGGCTCTCCAGTGCTGCCCAGGAGCCTCTCTGAGCTCTGACCCCTCCAGCCCCTCCCTGTCCTCAGGGAGGCTTTTAGGGTCACTGGGCCTCATGGGATAGGCCCAGGGCAAGCAAGGATGAGAAACCAGCCTGGCACAGTCCAGGGGTGGGAAGAGAGCCAAGGGCACTGACCCATGAGGCCCTACACGGCAATGGAGCCATCTCGGAAGTCCGTCCTCCCGATGAGGATGTTGACCACAACGGGGTGGCCATCTTGGCACTGCTGCTGGGCTTCATGCAGCACCTTGACCACCTGATCCTCACTCTCTCGTGAAAGTAGCAAGCCCTGGGCCCCCAGTCCCATGGCCGCCTTGTGATAACCTAAAAGGGGAGATCAAGTCAGAATGATGGCAGAACCCAGCCTACCATGCAGCTAGCCCGGGAGAGGAACATACATTCAGCTGGGCCTGAAACAGCTTTCCCCCTTCCCACCCATTCCAGGCCCCTCACCAGTGTAAGCCAAGCCACAGGCCACATTGCTGCCCAGACAGGGCACCTGCTCCCGGGAAATCTGGGTCCAGCCAGCATCATTCCCTATCAAAGCCATCACTGGGATCTGCAGGGAGAGGATGAGGCCAGGCCACAGCCTTCAGTCCCAGGGCTTGGCCAGCCACAGGTCAAAGACAGGGACAGGACCCCTGCCAGCCAAGCAGCTCGCTCCCCAGCCCACCCAACCCCTGATGACATCTCCCAGAACCCCAGGCTATGAACTTCCCTTGGTCACCCGGTCACCTTGTGTCTGACGAAGGTGTCAAATTCGATGAGGCTGTAGCCAAAGGCTCCATCCCCAAACAGGCACCAGACCTGAGGGGGTAACAAGGATGGTTTGGGTGGCTCACGGCCCAGAAAGCAGCAAGCCTCCTGCCCCCAGCACGCTGACTCACCTCGGCATCTGGCTGACACAGTTTGGCACCAAGTGCAAATCCTGCACCAACCCCCAGAGTACCAAAGGCCCCTAGAAGAACCAAGAGCGGGTGGGTGTGAAGGGGCCCCGAGGGTGCAAGCTGCCCCAGGCATAGGCCCGCCCTTACCAGGATCAAGCCAGCGCAGGGGGCCACGGGGCTGCACCAGGTGGGCGGCTGTACCCACGAAGTCCCCACCATCGACCACCAGAATGGAGTTGTCGGGCAGAGTTTCCTCCACCAGCTGCAGTACCCGCACCGGGTTAAGGTGCTCAGCTACAGGCATCGACGCCTTCTCCCTGTGATGGAGCAATGCAGGTCAGCAGAGCCAGCGGCATGGCCCCCCGGGAACCCGCAACCCCCTAAGTCCACTCTACCCAGCCCCCACCGAAAGGTCTGCTCCTTCTGTCGGTCAGCCTGCCGAAGCTCCTCTGCCCAGTCTGAGGCCCATGTCTGGCCCTGAAGGCCCTGCGCCAGCTTCACCACGAAGGAGCCCACGTCGCCTGGGGAAGGAAGAGGGTACAGCTGCAGGGAGATGGCCTCCTCCTGCCCTTCAAGCACCAGAGGCCCAAAGACAGCAGGAAGCGAACAGGCATCTGCGCAGGAGGCAAAGAAGCAGGCCAGTGGGGTTCTGGCACAAAATGGGTGAAACACACCCCAGAGCCTGCCAGAACCAAGTTAGGGCAACAGGGGTGTGAGGGAGAGCAAGGCCAAAGAAACTAGGCTTAGGGAGCACAACGTGGGTTAGAAACTCACATCAGCCTCTGTCTCCTGCCTCCCCATCACACCCCAGATCATGCAGTCCTGTCAATTCTGCCTCTGAAACACGTCACTAAAAACACCTCCATCCTCCAAGCACATCTCTACAACCCAGGCATGCAGAGTGCTTGTACAGTGAACAAATAAACAAGCCAGTGATGATGTACTTTTCACCATCACCATTTTAGAAATGATCACACAGAAGCTCAGAGAAGTTGAGTTTCTCCTCCCTCTCCATCCCCACTCCAGGCCTCATCGTTTCTGTCCTGGCCCTAACAGCCCCCTTGCCTCCACCCGGTCCCCTCCAACTCACTGCCCACCAGCTGCTACAGTGGATCTTCCCAAACATGAATGCAAACGGTGCCACTTCTCTGCTTGACACAAGTTCCCTCTCGCCTGCACCGCAGGGTAGAGTCAATGTCCTTGGAACGATGGGCAAAGCAGGGCACGGAAAGGCCATGGAAGAGGACTGAACAGGGGTGGAGGAGCCACGACAGGACAAGAGAGACCTCGGGGCAGGTCCTAAGGGCAGCAGGCGACATGGGAGAGTACAGACAGGGGAAGTGATCACACGCACATTCCCAGGCCTTCCCTCTGGTGCACACCCTACCATTAGTTCATCCAGAAGCACCCCATCAGTCTAAGGACCAAATATGCGTCTCTGGCCGACTCGGGGCCCCCTGGGGCACGGTCCGGGCCTTGGTCACCAGCACCCAGCTCAAGCCAGCTGCAGCAGAGGCCAGGAGGAGAGGGACCGGAAAGAACACATATGTGTGGGGGCCGCTAGGGGCTCACCTTGCACAGCCACCTGGGGCTTCCAGAACATGTCTGAGTTCATCAACATCTCTTTCCGGTTACGGTTGACAATGATGATCTTGCTGCTGCGGCTGAGGACACGGCCATAGGACAGACGGAAGTCACACACCGTTCCTGGGGTAGGAGACAGAGTCTCGGTGGACAAAGGGCCAGCATCCTGGGGAGTGCCCGCTACCTTACTTAATCCACCATGGTAGACTGAATGCATAAAGGTCTTCACCTCTCCCTGTACCAGTGTCACCTGCAATGAGACTTTGCAGCTCCCCACCCCATGAACCTGGGCTGGCCTCAGGACATGCTTTGGCCCATAGAATGTGAGAGAAGTGATGGCATGCGTTCCTGAGGCCAGACCTCCAGAAGCCCTGCAGCTTCCACTCACTCTCTCTCAAATAACCTTGCTCCCCAAGCCCTGCATGTTTCTCAACATCCACCAAGTGAACAAGCCCAGGCTAGCCTGCTGGATGATGAGAAACATGGAGGAGGAGGTAGGGGAGAGTGAAAGAACTCAGTTACCCCAGCTGAGGCCAAGCTAGCCCAGCCTGCAGCCAACCAACCCCCAAGTTACAAGCCCGCCCAGCCTGGACCAGCACAGCTGCCTTCCCGCCTCTCTGAGCGCAGACTCAGGAATGAGCCCTACCAAAATGACAAAAACTACCACCTAACCCCAGGTGGGTCTTGAGAAATGGTAAGTGCATTTTAAGCCACTGAGTTTAGGGTGGTTATTATAAAACAATAGCTAACTGATACAACTATTATGTCTCTGGCAGGATTCAAGCGCTTTATGTAAAAATATATATGCTGTAGGTGTACGTGCTGTGTAAAGGCTGTATAATGCATACAAATGCAAATACTGTACACAAAGTACCACAGGTGCCCGCTATCTTTGTGTAAAGCTGGGTCACAGGACACAACTGCAACCTGGCGAGAGTTTACCTGAATTTCAGGTCCAGGGGAAGGGGGGTGGTGAGAGGTAGGAGGGTGGGTGATTATGAGAGTGGGGTGCCAGCCAGTACCTGACTAGGAGGGGCAGGGTTACATGATTAGGGAGGTGCCGAGTGGGAGGGAATGGAAAGGGAGGGTGGGAGGATGAGGCCCACCTGCCAGGACGACAACATCTGCCTTCTTCAGGGCGGCGCTGCGGTTCTGCCGGATGTGAAGGGGGTGGCTCCGGCCCAGCAGCCCCCGCGCCATCCCACCCAGGAAGCAGGGGACACCCAGGGTCTCCACAGCAACCCTAGGGGTCCAGGCAGAATAGACGTGAGCGTGGCCAAGGGCCTGCCCCTCCTCACAGGGCCCCAGGGGACCAGGGATGTGACAGTAAGGGCAAGCCTGAGGCTTCTCACCGAAGTTTGTCTGAGGGTGTCGGAGGCAACAGGGCCTGGCTCCCAAGCAGCACAAGGGGCCTTTTGGCCCGGCTCAGGATCTCAACACAGCGCTGAACCTGGGGCAAGAGGTGGGGCTCAAATAGCCAACCCTGAGTCACCATCAGCCCCCAAGATCACAGCCCCAGTACTGGTTCAGAGAGAAGCCACACAGCAGGTGGGGGTCGCTGGCCAGGGCACAGAGGCAATTCACCTGCTGAGGGGAAGCCTGAGGGATGTCCAGAGGCAGGGGCCCCTCAGGCTGAGGCTCCCAGGCTCCTGCAAAGAGGTTGGCCAGGTAATTCTCTAAGTACCTGCGCAGGGGAGAGGAAGAGTCAGTTACCAGGAGTCATACCAGGGTTCCAGAAGCTGAAGGAGGAGAAGGGCCGGGAAAGGAAGCAGGAAGGCAGTAGGGCAGGAACAGAGGTACAAAAGCAACAGCCCAGGGACAGACAGACCCCAGTGGCTGAGTGTCCAGTGGCCTGTTTCCCTTCAGAAGGTTCTGGTGACCACCCCAACCTGACACAGACCCTCAAAAACAAGTGCCACCGGCGTGGAGTGCCAGAATCAGGGGCCATGGCTGCGGGGTCAGACAGAGGTGGGCTTGAGTTCTGGCTCTGCTGCTTCCTGTGTGACTGTGGGTGAGTGACTCAACTTTTCTGAGCTTCCTCCTCTGTAAAATGTAAAAGGGAACATCTCTCCCAAGGTTCAGTGATCTATCCACTCGGGATATAAAGCACATTGCAAAACACTCAATTAATTGGAGTTATTAACAATCGTCCGTACCCTTGCCTTTCTCTGGCTTCTGATGTCTCCTTACTCATTGGGTCACAGGGCCCTGACTTTCCATGAGGCCCTGTGCAGGGCCCTGGAGACACAAAGATAAATCCTGCTCAGCCCTGCCCTGAAGGACACCCAATCCAGCCAAAAATACACATGTGGGCATCAGCTGGCTAGAATTAGTCAGAGCCTGAAGCTTCTGTTTCTCTTTCGAGGAGGAGTAAAGATCGCAGAAAATGAGAAGAGACCAAGGATGGAACCATGGGGAACCCTAACATGGAAAGAAAAGGCAAGGCACAGGCCAGCCTTGCAGGGGGCTAGTTCCCTAAACATGCTGGAGGAAGGTTGGGAGACACCTTGCCTTACGCTTGGTATGACATTGGACTCAGCCCTATTCTTTTCTTTTTTTTTTTTTTAATTATTTATTTATTTATTTATGGCTGTGTTGGGTCTTCGTTTCTGTGCTAGGGCTTTCTCTAGTTGCGGCAAGCGGGGGCCACTCTTCATCGTGGTGTGCGGGCCTCTCACCATCGCGGCCTCTCTTGTTGTGGAGCACAGGCTCCAGACGCGCAGGCTCAGTAGTTGTGGCTCACGGGCCCAGTTGCTCCGCGGCATGTGGGATCTTCCCAGACCAGGGCTCAAACCCGTGTCCCCTGCACTGGCAGGCAGACTCTCAACCACTGCGCCACCAGGGAAGCCCAGCCCTATTCTTATTTAAGATAATAATGGTTAATTCCTTTACACTTCAGCATACGCTTTGCACTATCAAAATAATCTCATTTTATTCGTCACAGAATCTTAGTCTAGAGAGAAAAGGCAACGTTGGTCCATCTTACAGATGAGGAAGCTGACGTCATATATTTAATCACAATATATGTAAGTCAAATCATTATGCTGTAACCCTTAAACTTACACAGTGCTGTATGTCAATTATATCTCAATAAAACTGGAAAAAAACAAAAGGTTTAATCATTTGTTCAAGGTTAACACAGCTAGTTAGTGGCAGTCCTGGGATTCGAACCCATCTCTCTGGACTTTCATTTCACTCATTATAGATGGAACATAGCTCTGTGGATAAAGCACTGAAGGTTCCTCCGGGCTGAATCCTAGTGCGCCATTAACAAACTGGACAACTTCATGCAAGTCATTCAACTGCCTTGGGTCTCAGTTACCTAATCTATGAAATGGGCATAATAATACCTCTGAGTCTTAACTCAAAGGGTTGTTACAAAAGACATGTGAGTAAACCTGCTACTCCTTGAGCTGGCCCACGAGGTGCTTCTCACACGCCCATGTGCAGGGACCTGTCTGTTCTGTTCATGCCCATCCAGGTACCTAGCATATTGCAGCACTCGCTAAATATTTGGAGGGGGAGTGGAAGGCAGAGGGGCAAGGACAGGCAAATGGAAGGGACAGAGGGCAAAGAGGAGAAGGAGGAGGAGGAGGAGGAGGAAAATTGATTCTCCTTTCTGCACCCTGTTTCAGCCAGGCCCACCTCAGTGGTGACCAAAAATGGATCCTTTTCATGTACCTCTGCTAGGGCTGTGCCCCTTTTTATCCCGTCAACAGAAAGAAATTCCCCCTTGTAACTTGTAGCTCTTCCAGGAAAACCTTCAAGCTTGTCCCAGGCCAGCCCCACTGCCCTGCTCTCTCCAACGTCCTGGCCACTCAACACTCAGAAGTCCCATAGTGGCCCCAGAGTGAGCTGTGCCCATGTCATGGGCCCATAGGGACCCATTGTTCCCTTATCCTGGCCTGCTGGAGGTCCAGGCACTCCTATGTGATCCATCCATATGTATCCCACAGCTACCACCCAGATTCCAGACCACCATCATCTCTCATCCCAGTGACCGCCACATCTCCTCCCTGGCTTCCCAGCTTCCACCTGACCCCAAAGTCCACACTCCAGCAATAGCCAGAGGGAACATAACAAAAACCCAAACCAGGGTATCCCGTGCCAGTGCTTAAGGCCCTGCAGTGCTTCTCAATGGATCTCAAATTAAAAACAAAGCCCCAGGTATGCCAAGCGGCTCCTGCTGGCTGCTCTGAGCTCAGTCTCTGCCCCTCTCCCCTTTGCTCACCTGCTGCCACCACATGGGCCACTTTGCTTTCCCAACCCACCAACTTCATTCCTGCCTCAGGACATGTGCATATTCGATTTCCTCTACCTGGAGTGCTCTTCCCACGGCTGGCTCCTCTCAACTGATGTGCAAATCAATGAATGAGTCAAAGGAGAGATGGGTGCTAGCAGGAGGGTGCAGGAGAAGCCAGTGGACAGGGGAAGGTATGGTAGGAGTCGGGCTACTTACCAGGAGACCCCTTGACCCACGAGGCCCTTGGGCGGCTTAGCTGACACCATCTCCTTCTGAACCATGAAGTAGGGGTACAGCACATCAATAGGCAGTTCCACGAACACCGGGCCTACATGAACAGGGAGAACGCTGAGTCTGCTGTGTCTCCCAGCCCCCAGGCCCTAGGGCCTGACCACTGCCCAGCCCCCGCCCCGCACCTGGGGTGCCCGACTGAGCAGCAGCCATCGCGGCCCTCAGGGTGGGGATGATCTCCCGCACCCTCTGCACAGAAGCACAAAACTTGCAGAGTGGCCGGAACAGGGACATCTGATCAATAGCCTGGAGTGCGCCCCGGTTCTGGTGGAGACAGGAGTCCAGGGAGTCAACACATGAGAACTTCCAGGCTCCCTGGGGCCCCTGCCACCCCTCAAGAAGAGGGTACCTGCAGCAGGGTGCTGGCAGCCCCACCCAGAAGCAGGACGGGGGACTGGGCTATCTGGGCATTCTTCACCGCAGTCACTGTGTTGGTGAGGCCGGGGCCCGCTGTCACTGCCGCCACGCCCACTGTCCCTGCAACACAAACCCTGTCACAGCTGTGTCCACCCTCCTGGCCACCCCCCCCCATCAAAAAACCCTGCCCCTCAAAGACATCCCAGTCTCACCAGCCCCTAGCCCTCTCCACTCTGCCCTCACCGGTCAGGCGGGCCACAGCATCAGCAGCAAAGACGGCTGTGACTTCGTGGCGGGTGTCCACCACGCGGATGCCCAGCTTCTCACAGGCCACCAGCAGAGGGGAAATATGCCCACCGACCAGCGTGAAAAGGAACCGCACGCCATGGGCCCTCAGCACGGCTGCCACATTCTCCCCACCATGCCGGATGCTCGCCTTGTCCACCTGGGCCCGAAAAGGGGGAGAAGCGAGATTGTCAAGGACCAGGGCACGGGCACCAGGGCAGGTGGGAAGAGGGACAATCCCCCTCCCCCAGGAAGGAGGGCAGGGGCAGGGTCGGAAGGCAGGGGAAGCTTGGTGTTGCTTAGGCACATATTACACTATACACCTGGCTCAGAGTAGGACATATCATCTTATCAGATCCTCCTGACGTTATATCCGTTTACAACTACAGAGATCAAGACTCCTGAGCAAGAATCAAAGTCCCATAGAACCAATGCTCTTAAAGCACCCCACTCTGTAACACTGCCCGCCTCAGGGATGGTGGAGCAAGCAGGAAGAGAGGTTAGGGAAGGTGGACCCACAGAACCCAAGGGAGTCTGGCCAGGGGCCATCTGCTGGGACTCCAGAACGGCCTGCTCTCCAGGATCAGGGCCTCGTAACGTGACTGCTGACTCCAGCCTACCAGACTCCCTCCTACTCACTGGGCCCAGTTAACAGGCTGCCAGCCCCCACGTGCCTGACATGGGAGCAGCCTGCTGGCACAGACGGTGCTGCTGCGCAGCAACGCGCACCAGAGGCCTTTGCCTTAAATCTCCACAAATCCTCAAGTTGCTGCTGGTTAGGAGAGGAAGGACTGGGGAGGGGTCAAGGGTGCTCCAGGCTAGGAGAGGAAAGACTAGGCAGAGGGTCTGGGGAAGGGGTAAATTTCTGAGAGAGAAGCCAAGTAGTTCAGAGCAAGGTCTGTGGGGTCAGCTCTTCCCCAAACAGGTCTCCTAACACAAGCTATCACACAACCTCTCTAAGCCTCGGTTTCCTCTTGTGGAAAATGAAGACAGAAACAAGAGTATCTATTCTGGAATGTACTGAGTACGTGGGAAAATCCCTCTAAAGCGTTGAGCTCAGCAGACAGCAACTGTCACAAAAGTGTCACAGCCGGCCACGTCCTCTGGTGCCTGCTCTCAGCACTCTGACCCCATCGTGTTAGGGAGCACTGCTCCGTGAAAAGGGCTCGAGGCCCCTGAGGAAGGAGGTGGGCGGGGGGTTGAGTGCCCAGGCAGGTATAGCCTCCCTGTGACGTCTTCCTAGAGGCAAAGTCCAGGACCCCGTAAGCAGCTCGGCAATAGCGACAGGATACCGTTAAGAATCTCCCGACCAGTCCCTCTGGATTAACTGGACCTCACTCTCCCCGCCTATAAAATGGGTTAGCTGGAAAGAACGGTGGAAGTCCATTCCTTTGGCTGCCCCCGGCCCGTCGCCCTTGTATTTCCCCTGAACCTTGTGCATCAACTGGTAGAAGAGCCCCAGGCGGTGAGCGGCGCCCAGCAAGGCGGCCACTAGCGTCGCGAAACCCAGGAGCAGGAAAGAAGGGAAGAAGTCCCCAGCAGGGGCGGCAGCCACGGGCGTCTCCATGAGATGGCACCTAAGGGAGAAAGGGCAGGGCTAGGACGTGGGCGCGACAATTAAATTATCCAGAAGAAGGCACGCCCCCTCTCCCAGCCCAGATCCCGGGCCACGCCCCTTGGCACGAGTTTCTGCGCGGCCACGCCCCTTACACCCCCAGGCTCCGGGCCAGGCCAAACCTCTCAGGGACCTGGCCACGCCTCTTACAACGCCAGCCCACCCCCCTTACGTCACCACAACCACCTAAACGAGCTCACCACAGGTCAATGCGGCGACAAAGCCTCAAGAGAGCTATTTTCCCACTTACCTGCTTCTCAAAGGATCGGCGGGAAGCCCCGCCTCTCTTTGACATCTAGGACCCGAATCTCAGCCCTAGTGGTGAGCCCACCCCACATCTACGCCCCCAAGTTAGCGTGCACGACCCTCTCCACAAGCCAGACCCCTCCCCCCTAGCGAGCGCCCGGGGCCGAGCCTGTCCCCCGACCCCAGGCCTCGAGTCGAGGTCAGGTTGCATCGGGATGCTTCTCCCCGGGGCATTTTAACCTTCACCTACAGGAAATGGCGCTGACTCCAGAGGAATTCCGCTCCCTTCGTGTCACGTGAACAGGCGCGCGGCTTGAACAGGCTGGGCCGGACAGCTGTTGCCTTGCCCCTTTTGCCCACTTGGATCCCATGCGCCCTGTAGCCCGGCCCGACGCGCATGCGCTCAGCTCCAGGGCGCCTCCTATAAGAGCCCTGTCTCTACTGGCCGCCCCTTGCACAGGCTCCGCCCTCCCTCGCTTCCCATTGGCTCGCACTGCAGGCCTCACGCTTTTTTTTACAAGAGGCCACGCCCTTCAGAGGCTTCCAGTAGCCGGGAGTTTGGCGCGATCCACTTTCTTCGGCCTTCCGTTGGCCCAGCGTTGCAGGCCGGGAGGTTCCGGGCCTTCCGAGCCCAGCCCGCTTTCCACACCAGGCGTGCTGTACGCCCCTTCACGTTGGCCGAGCATGGACGATTTCGGACCCCCTGCCCAGTGTCCACCATCCGGGAATCTCACCCCAAACAAACCCTGCCCCTCGCTCTAGCTCCAGGCCCTGCCTCCCATCCCACCGCAATTCTGCGAAGGCAGAGGCTCGCCCCCTCTCCCCTATCCCCGCCTCCGCTGTTGCCCCTACCCTTGTAAGCCCTGCCCACTTCCCCGGACGCTTGGAGTTTTTCTGCTTACGGTGTAGGGGAATGGGCCCTCTGAGTGGTCCCCGGTTCCAACAAGCGCTTCACCACGTTGCAGCCGTCTGGCATCTGGAAAATGATCTCCCCATCAGTAGAGGGGGAGTAATTCTGGTCCCGAGCGCCCTACTTCCCTCCAAGACTGACTTCTATCCCTTGTCAACTTCTGGGATTTCCCTCCAAGGATTCCACCCCATCGTTAATTTTATTTTATATTGAATCATTTCTAGGTTTTCATTTCACCCATTAAAAAAAAAAAAAAACCCTCCGATGGCCCCACATTCTCCACTTGTGACTGTCCATTTGCTCCTCTTTTTAGCAAAATCCATCTACACTTACTGCAGGCTCTTACCCGCCTCTCTATAAGAGCTGCTCTGGATTATTCCAGCAGTCTCCAAACCAGTCCCTCTCCCCACTGTCTCTCACCTACCAGCTCAACCCCACTCTCCTTGCCAATATTAACAGGATAAAATGCAAATGTCCTAGAAGGGCCTTCTGGGCCCAATTAAACTTCCAGAGCCAATAATGAAATAGTGATTATCTTATGTCAAGCACTTACTATGTGCAAGCGCTGTTTCATGCCCTTTTGACATATGAACTCATTTAATCCTCACAACAGCCCTGGAAGGGAGGTGTATTAGCAATATCCCCATTTTATAGATGCTGGAACTGAAGCACAGGGAAGTTAAGGAACTTACCCAAGGTTGCACAGCTTGTAAGTGATAGAGGCAGACTGTGAACTCAAGCAGTGCTGCCTGGGCCTCCAGACTGGAAGCAATTCAAGAATGGGCCCTGTGCTTCAACCACATGGCTCCCTCATGCCTATCACAGGGTGTAGTTTTGGGGGCCCACCCAGATACCACTGTGCTTATGTTGAATTTTATTCTAAGTGAGTTGGGAAACCAGAAGGGGTTTTGAATAACCTAAGTCACACAAAACCTGCACATGATTGTTCATAGTGGCTTTATATGTAATAGCCAAAAACTGGAGAAACCAAAATGCCCCTCATTAGGTGGTTACACAAACCGTGATCCATCCATACCATAGAACACTGCTCAGCAATAAAAGAACAAAATACGGTAACACAATAACTTGGATGAATCTCAAACAATTATGCTCAGAGAACCAGTTGGTGGTTGTCAGAGGCAGGGGGTGAGGGGTAGAGGAAATGGATGAAGGTAGTCAAAAGGTACAAACTTCTAGTTATGAGATGAGTAAGTCCTGGGTATGTAAGGTACAACGTAGTAACTACAGTTAACAATACTGTATTGTATATTTGAAAGTTGCTAAGAGAGTAGATCTTAAAGGTTCTTATCACAAGAAAAACAGTTTATAACCATGTAAAGTGCTGAATGTTAACTAAACATTGTGGTGATCATTTCATAATAAATACAAATAATAAATCATTATGTTGTATAACTTAAACTTATACAATATCGTATGTCAATTATATCCCAATAGAACCTGGGTGGGGGAGGGCATTCCCTGGCGGTCCAGTGGTTAGGACTCTGTGCTTTCACTGCCGAGGGCCCAGGTTCAATCCCTGGTCAGGGAACTAAGATCCCACAAGCTGCATGACATGACCAAAAAAAAAGAAAAACTTAAGGGGAAAAGCATTCTCTACCCACAGGCTCAAAAAAAATTAAGCTAAATTGCTAAAAAAAAAAAAATTATGCTGAGTGAAAGAAGCCAGTCTCAAAAGGTTACATATTGTGTGACTCCATTGATATGATAATCTCCAAGTGACAAAACCATAGTGTAGGAGGACAGAGCAATGGTTGCCAGGGGATACGGAAAGTGTGACATATGGAGGGTAGCATGAGGAATTTTGGGGGGTGATGGAGTTGTTCTGTATCCAGATTGTAGTGATGGTTGCATGTGTTAAAATTCATTGAACTGTACACTAAAAAATCTATTTTACTGTATGATGCTTTAAAAATAAAATTATACATGTAACTTCATACATATGTGTGTATATAGACAGATATTATACACACTCACACTATGTAAATAAAAAAAATTTTTTTTGGCCACACCATGCAGCATGCAGGATGTGGGATCTTAGTTCCCCGACCAGGGATTGAACCCGGGCCCTTGGCAGTGAAAGTGTGGAGCCCTAACCACTGGACAGCTAGGGAATTCCCAATAAATAATTTTTTTAAAAGATACACTAGCACCAAACTGAAATTTTTCCTTGAAGTAATCATCAGCCTTCAAAGAGAACTGAGACAGGGATAAATTTCTGCCTGTGTAATTCAAAAGTTTCTTTCATGCCACATGCAGGAAATGTTACTGTTAAGAGCTTCACATTTTGGGAAACAGTGAACTTACCAGACCTTTCCTCATCAATCCTCATATTTATGAGTTTCAGAGAAAGCATAGGGTCTAAAAATGTCAAAGAGGGAAAAAACCATGTGCCATTTCCTTCGTTTAATGACCTCTGAGACACAGAGAAGGAAAGGGACCCTCCCATGTCTCAGCAAGTGGTTCAAAGCTAAACTGGAACCCAGATCTCCAGACCCCCTGGTTCAGTGGGCATGAGGTGACCTGTGTTTCTAAGCAGTCTTACAGCCTTTAAGAAGGAGCCCAAGGCACCAGGCTCCTTCTAAACTGTGATGCAAGGCCGCAGTCCTTGCTTCCATCTCCTTGAACCAAAGACAGCGCCACCTGGACCTCTAGTCATCCTCACCAGGCAGGTAAAACTGAGTCTTGCAGAGCAGACTGTGTTTATTGAGTCTATAGCCCTCTGGGAAGTGGTTAGGAAAAGCCAGATTATTTGTTATGTTTGTTTGCTACTTCTTGCCACTGTCATTAAAGAGAGAGGCGTACTGAGGCAAGCAGAGGCAGAAGGGACCCTAACAATATTGAGGTAGTCTCTCTCCATGCAGACTACAATTTAAATGGACTGAGTCTGGTGATTTGGGGTTCAAGGGGAAGGAGCGATACAAAGTGGCCCTGTTGAGGCAGTTGTAGCAAGAGATTAACCATTTCTCAGCATCCTCGAGAGAATGCCAAGGTCCAATCAAGTATAGAAGCCAGGAAATAAATGAGGGCATCATTCGGGTTTAAGAACTACGCCAGGTGGATGAACCTTGAGGACGTGATGCTCATTGAAATAACAGTCACAGAAAGACAGATACTGTATCATTCCACTTCTATGAGCTATTTGGAGTAGTTCAAATTCATAAAGAAAAGACAGTAGAATGGTGGTTGCCAAGGGCTGGTGGGGGGCAGGGGGTGGTGAGGAATGAGGAGTTAGCGTTTCATGGGGACAGAGTTTCAGTTTTATGAGATGAAGAGTTCTGGAGATGGATGGTGGGGGTGGTGGCACAACATTCTGAATGCATTTAATACCACTGAACTACCATACATTTCAAAGGAGTTAAGATGGTCAGTTTTATGTTGTATGTATTTTGCCACAGTTTAAAAAGTGAAAAGGAAAAAAAAAGCTGTGCCAGCGGAAATCTTTGGCTGTTGTTACTTGCCCATGGAGCTACCTGAAGAAAAAAAGACCAGACACCTACTAAATTTTTGAGAGAAACTATGAGCTTGGCCTGCAAAAGATCATGACTCTCTGGCATATAAAACAATGCCCCAGGGAGTTCCCTGGCGGTCCAGTGGTTAGGACTCAGCGCTTTCACTGTGGGCCCGGGAACTAAGATCCTGCAAGCCTCGAGGTGAAGCCAAAAAAACAACAACAACAAAAAACCCAACAATGCCCCAAGATTGTACCATGAGGTCCTTAAAATCATACCAGCAGGAAATGGAATGAGAAAGCTTCAGAAGTGGTGATGGGGAACAGAAGCCAGTGAGGAACCTCCCAGAGGATAGAGCCAAGGACCATGGACAAAGACCTTACTCTCAGCAATGGCAGTCTTCACAATTTCTGCCTAACTAAATATTTTAATTGCTAAATTCAGTGACTTCTGTGTGCTTCCCATGCTTCCACTGAGGTTTTTGGTTTACTATGGCTTTAACATTTATTTTGCATGTAGATTGAAAGTTCTTTTTTCAAGTCTGTGGGTCACCAGCCACAAGAAGCCATTCCAGGGCTCGAAGGACAGTTTGAATTAGATGCTGTGAATGATTGACTCATTAGGCTAAGTGGCACCAGTCCTTCTGGTTCTGCCTAGGAAGATGCCTTCAGGTGTTTCAGCACCAAGATATTTACAAGACAAAGAAATCCTTCTCTTGCTAATACTGCCTGCCTCTCATAGCAGTAACTTTTTAAATTGTAATTGGGGCAAAATACACATACCATAAAATTTACCACTGTGACCATTTTTAAGTGTGCAGTTCAGTGGTGTTAGGTACATTCACATTGTCGTGCAACTATCACCACCATCCATCCCTAGAACTTTTTCATCTTGCAAAACTGAAACTTCATAGTCATTAAACAACTCTCCATTCTCCCTCTCCCGGCTCCAGCCCCTGGCAATCACTATTCTACTTTTTGTCTCTATGAATTTGACCTCTCTAGTTACCTCATATAAGCAGAATCATACAATATTTGTCCTTTTTTGTCAGGCTTATTTCATTCAGTGTAGAGTCCTCGAGATTCATCCACGTTGTAGCATTTGTCAGACTGCCCTTTTTTAAGGCTGTATAATATTTCGTTGTGTGTATATACCACATTTTGATTATCCATTCATCTGTCAGTGGGTGCTTGGGATGCGTCTACCTTTTGGCTACTGCGAATAGTGCTGCTATGAACATGAGTGTACAAATGCCTCTTTAAGACTCTGCTTTCAATTCTTTCCTTTTTAAGATTTATTTATTATTTATTTATTTACTTTATTTATTTTTGGCTGTGTCGGGTCTTAGTTGCAGCATGCAGGATCTTCGTTGAGGCATGTGGGATCTTTCGTCGTGGTGTACAGGTTTTCTCTTCTCTAGCTGTAGCATGCAGCTCCAGGGCATGTGGGCTCTGTAGTTGTGGTGCGTGGGTTCCAGAGTATGTGGGCTCTGTAGTTTGCAGCTCACAGGCTCTAGTTGAGGCACACGAGCTCAGTAGTTGTGGCATGCGGGCCTAGTTGCCCTGCCGCATGTGGGATCTTAGTTCCCTGACCAGGGATTGAACCCACGTCCCCTGCATTGTAAGGTGGATTCTTTACCACTGGACCACCAGGGAAGTCCCTCAGTTCTTTTCTATATATACCCAGAAGTCAAATTGCTAGATCATATGGTAATTCTATTTTTCATTTTTAATCTTTTGAAGAATCACCATACCATTTTCCATAGCAACTGCACCATTTTATAATTCCATCAATAGTGTGCAATTGTTCCAATTTCTCTACATCCTCACCAAAACTTATAGTGGAAGCCTCACCACTAGTGTTTATCTCACTCTTTTTTTCTAGTTCCTTGAGGTGTAAAGTTAGGTTACTGACTTGGGATCTTTCTTCTTTTTTAATGTAAGTGCTTACAGCTATGAATTTCCCTCTGAGCATAGCTTTTGCTGAATCCCACAAGATTTGGTATGTTGTGCATTCATTTTCATTCACTTTAAGTATATTCCAATCTAACTTGTAATTTCTTCTTTCACCCATTGATCAAAGGTGTGTTGTTTAATTTCTATATATCTGTAAAGTGTCCAGTTTTCCTTCTGTTACTCATTTCTCATTTCATTCCATTGTGGTCAGAGAAGATACTTTGGATGATTTCAATCCATCATCTGTGTTTAATTAAACAAAAGTGAACTACTAAACTACAAAACTCACTTCACATCTATTAGGATGGCTAAAATCTTCAAAACCAGAAAATAACAAGTGTTGACAAAGATGTGGAGAAATTAGAACTCTAGTACACTACTGGTGGGAATGTAAAATAGTGCGGCCACTATGAGAAACAATTTGGTGATTTCTCAAAAAGTTAAACAGAATTACCTTATGATCCAGCAATTCCACTCCTAGTTACATACCCAAAGGGATTGAAAACAAGGACTCAATCAGATACATATACACAAATGTTCATAGCAGCACTATTCACAGTAGCCAAAATGTGGAAACAACCCAAGTGTCCATCAACAGATGAATGGATAAACAAAATATATATATATATCCATGTGAATAACATGGAATATTATTCAGCCATAGACAGGAATGAAGTTCTGATATGTGCTACAACATGGATGATCCTTCAAAACGTTATGCTAAGTGAAATAAGCCAGACGCAATAGGACAGGTATTATATGATTCCACTTATATGAAATATGTAGAATAGGCATAGTCATAGTGACAGAAAGTAAGTTAGATGTTACCAGGGATGGGGAAGAGGGGGGAATGACGAGTCATTACTTAAAGGGCACACAATTTCAATTTAGGAGGATGAAAAAAGTTTTGGAAAGAGATGGTGATGATGGTTGCACAAACTTGTGGATGTAATTAATGCCACTGAGTTGTACACTTAAAAATGATTAAATAGTAGAAATTCATCTCATGCTATTGTAAGTGGCTAAAAATTATCCTTAATTTTGAAGATGAAAATGGCGATAATTTGAAATTGAGCTTCAAAATTTTAAAAAGGAGATGGAAGAACTTAAAAGAGCTTAATGCCATTTTCAAAAGAATAAAGCAAACTAAAAAATGTTAACAGTTCTCATCCATTCATTCAATCAACAAATATTTGTCAACTGCATCCAAAATACCAGGCTCCATGCTATGCACTGGAAATACACGTTATTTTTGGACCTTACACTGTAGTGAGAGGTTGTACGAAGACCTTACACTGTCTAAAGGAGACAAACAATAGATAATAAGATCATTTTAGTTAGTGATAAATACTTGGAAAAAATAGTATCAAGAGACTGAGAAGACAAGCCACAGACTGGAAGAAAATATTTGCAAAAGACATATCTCATAAAGGACTGTTATCCAAAATATACAAAGAATTCATAAAATTCAACAATAAGAAGAAAATTTTAAAAGGATAAAACGATAAATTTTGTTATATATATTTTACTACAATAAAAAAATTTTAATTCTTCCTTTTTTCTTTCTTTCCCCATCATATACCAAAGAAATAAAGGACCCAAGGGGGAGAGAGGTGGCCAACAATCATGAAAACATCATTTAAGTGTGACAGGAAAAATAAAGGCAGCCTTTGGTTGGTAACATTCATTCCGCCCGCCCCCCTCCCCCCCCAAAAAAGTGAACTACTTCTGAGCGAGACAAAATAAAAGGATGCTGGACCGGGTGCCAACCCCTATTCACTGCTATGTAAAGCACTGCCCTCCACTGCCCGCCAGCACCGGGTAGGGTCAGGGCCGCCCTCCACTAGTGACCATCATGCTCTGCAGACCGCGTTGCAACCCAGCAAAGTCAAGGAAACGAAGACGAAGGGAAAGGGTAGCCTTTATGGAGTTCATGCTGGGTCTCAGGCACTGTTTGTAAATTGCCTCACCCAGGCTATTTCATTTAAGGTTATGGGAGTGGCCTCTGTTTTCCAGGTGGGGGAACTGTCAGGCAGGGCAAGTGTTCATGAAAAAGCTAGAGCCGGAACTTAGGACGAGTGTTAATTTTAAAACTCCGCGACTTCGCGCCAGGGTCCTCCTCGATGCCACCCTCACATCTTTATTGCGCAGAGTGTATACCACCGGGTTCAGCAGCGGTGTCACCACCGTGTAGAACACAGCCACCAGGCCGTCCTGGTCCGGGTTTCCTCTGGACTCAGGCCGCAGGTAGACGATGGAGGTGCAGCCAAAATGCACCATGACCACGGTGAGGTGGGCCACACAGGTGGAGAAGGCCTTGTGCCGGCCGGTTGCTGAGGGGATCCTCAGGAGGGCGGCCACAATGAAGGTGTAGGAGTGGAGGATGAGGAGGAAGGAGACTAGCACCACGAGGATACTCAGGAAGAAGATGGCCAGCGCTTTGCTGGCACTCCCCGCGCAGCTGAGCTTCAGGACCTGGGTGATGTCGCAGAAGAAGTGCTCCACGCGGTCGCTGCGGCAGAAGGGCGAGGAGAAGGTCAGGCTGGTCTCGATCAAGGCCACCAAGGACCCGAAGCAGAAAACCAGGGCTCCCAGGTAGAGGCAAACTGTGGGTCTCATGATCACCCAATAACGCAGGGGATGACAGATGGCAACCTAGCTTAGTAACCCATCAGGGTAAGGAGGAAGCAGTGGCTGCGTCCCAGGCCCAGGAGGAAGAACATCTGAGCCCAAGAACCAGGGATGGAGATAGCGCCACTCTCCATGAGCAGATGAGCCAGCATATTGGGGATGGTGACCAGCGCGTAGCAGGTCTCAGAGAGGGACAGCACGGCCAGGACGCGGTACATGGGAGCGTGAAGGGTCCGATCCGCGTGTATGATGGTGATGATGGTGACATTGCCACTCAGGGTAACCAAGTATGTGAGGAAGAACAGTGCAAAGACGGTGGTCCTCAGGCCTGGGAAGGTGGAGATACCCACCAGCATGAACTCCGTCACCAGCCAGGTGGCATTTTCCCACTGCTTCTCAGGAACCTGAGAGGAGGAAGCAGAGGAAATGGAATAGGACAACTTAATAAGGCTCTGCTAAGCAACAGATACCAGTGAGACAGGATAATCATCCCTGTTTTACAAAAAAAAAAGAAAAAAGAAAAAAAGGAAAAAGAGACTCAGAAATGAGGTCAGTTTTCCTCATATCACCCAGCTAGCAGCTCTTCAACAGACGAGAAAATTACAGATATGGAAATGACCTGAGTGCCAATTAACAGATGAATGGATAAAGAAGATTGGTACATAGACCCATTGGAATGTTATTCAGTGGTGAGAAAGAAGGCAATAGTGCCATTTTCGACAATATAGATGGACTTTGAGGACATCATGCCAAGTATGATGTCAGACAGAGAAAGAAAAATACTGTGTGATCTCACTTATATGTGGAACCTAAAAGCCAAACTTGTAAAAAAAAAAAAAAAAAAAGAGTAAAATGGTGGTCACCAGGGCCTGGGATACATTGATATATTGTAATATGATTACTACTGTAGCCATATTCAGCATCTCTATCATGTCACATAATTATTATAGTTCTTAGAGTCTCTAAGTAATCCTTGCCTCATCTCCAAAGCCATGGGTGGTGGAGTGGGGAAGGGAGACAGACAATAAAAGTGTATTATCAAGGTTTTGACTGAAATAAAAACACACAAAATGAGAGCTGTGAGTTTCAGTTTTATTTGGGGACTTACTGAGGACTATAGCCCAGGAGACAGCCTCTCAGAGAGCTCTGAGCAACTGCTCCGAAGAGGTGGGGAGCAGGTCAGCACATATGTAATTCTGGAGAAGGGGGTGTGCAATCAAGCACACATCTTGGTAGAAAATTACTGCTGGTCACAAGGCACAGTTATCTTAGTTAATGATTTTAGTGCTTTTCTAAGTATGGGAAGATGCAAGAAATTGGGTTCACAAAAGTCTCTCCTGGGGCTTCCCTGGTGGTGCAGTGGTTAAGAATCCGTCTGTCAATGCAGGGGACACGGGTCCGAGCCCTGGTCCGGGAAGATCCCACATGCCGCGGAGCAACTAAGCCCGTGAGCCACAACTACTGAGCCCATGGACTACTGAGCCCGTGTGCTGCAACTACTGAAGCCCACGTGCCTGGAGCCCATGCCCCACAACAAGAGAAGCCACCGTAATGAGAAGCCCGCGCACCGCAACAAAGAGTAGTCCCCACTCGCTGCAACTAGAGAAAACCTGTGCACAGCAACAAAGACCCAATACAGCCAAAAATAAATAAATAAAATAAATAAATTTATTTACAAAAAAAATCTCTCCTGAAAATATCTAACTATCTGAAGGGCTGTTCTGTCAGTTTTCCCAGAGCACAGAGAGCCTCATTCCTGAACCCTTTCAGGGTGTGTTGAAGGTCAGTGACTGCAGTGGCCAATTACTCAATCCTTGAAGAGCCAGGTGGCCAGTGACATTCTTTAGTGGGACCACTACAATTTAATCCCACCTGGAGGTCCCTGAGGGGCAGCAAGGGAAGTGGGATGTTTATCCACCAGCCCCCAATCGTCTTGCTCAAGAGTTTTGACCAGGAGGCGTTCATCTCCCAGTACTTCCAAACCTGCCACATGTACAGGGAAATTCAGAGTCTGGCAGGTAAGAAAGGGCATAAGGGCCAGGGGGATATGGTCCAGGAATTTACAGGGTCCTTTACAATCCGTGTGAAAAGAATACCCAAGAAAGGCAAAGCCTGTAGCATCGATGTCTGAAATGAACGAAGGAATACTTTTAGGAAACCTAATACCCAGGGCTACATCAAGTCTTCCATGAGCCCTAGGTACTTGTGCCTTCCTCCATAAAAGTTGTTTTTGTTTTTGTTTTTGTTTTAAAAAGGGAATTCCCTGGCAGTCCAGTGGTTAGGACTCCGCACTTGCGTTGCAGGGAGTAGGGGTTCCATCCCTTGCCCAGGAACTAAGATTCCACAAGCCTTGCAGAGCAGCCAAAGAAAAAAAATCGTTTTTAATTTTTATTTATTTTTTTATTTAAATACAATTTAATTTATTAAATAAATTAAATACAATTTAACTTTTTAATTTATTTCAGTTTTATAAAAATTTAAAATTTTACATTTTAGGACTGTGTTGGTGTAAAATGAATATAATTTTCACCCTAAAAATTTACTTATTTCTTCTGATCTTAGAAATTAACACAATTTCATGAGCCTTCTAATAGTATTGCAGGCCCTAGGCCTTGTGCTAATAAATATATCTGTGTTAATTAAATGGAAAATAACTCTGAATTATTGACCTTTTTTTTCTTTGGCCACGCTGCCGGCATTCGGGATCTTAGTTCCCCCACCAGGGATGGAACCCGTGCCCCCTACAGTGGAAGCACGGAGTCCTAACCACTGGGCCGCCAGGAAATTCCCATAAAATTATTGACCATTTTAATTCAAACAATGAAGAATTAGTAAAAATCCTGGATTGGCGATAGTTTTATTATTTTATAATCAATTAACCTACTAGCTCAGAAAAATATATATAACCTATTTTGGAATGTTTCTGAGTATTTTGCGCTCATTTGGAAAATGGTCCTAATGTAATCTTTCCCTGCTTATCAAGAGTTAATTGGTTTGGAGAGAAGCACATTTCAGCCTTGAAATCCTGAAATACCAACTCTGAAACGAGGATGGGTGGAGGCGGTGGAGAGATGAGTCCTGATTTATGCGCCATCTAGTGGCATTTTGGGTAATCTGCAAGCCGGTGACCCTTAGAATAAATAGCTGTGCCCCTGAAATTACTCACCTGCAGCAATGGGAGGAGAGAAATTGAGAATGACCCTTTAAATGTTTTGGAAGTTTGTTGAAATTTTAATTTGTGAAAAATAAATTTTAAATTATTATTATTATAGTTCTGAGAATATATAAAATAGAGAAAAACAACAAAAATGTGCTTGATCAAGTCCAAAGACATTCTGTTTATAAAGAAAGGACTAGTCAGGACCATCAAAGAACTTAACAGGTGTAAAAAGTGAGGAAGGGATGCCTATTTTTCATGAAGAAAGGAAAACCAGGAAGCAGGAAGCAGGCAGCCCTGTTGATCAAGCACAGGGGTGCAAACTTTTCCTGTAAAAGGCCAGATAGTGGCTATTTTAGGCCATTTGGGCTGTACGATCTCTGTCATGACTGCTCAGCTCTGCCCATCTAGTGTAAAAGCAACCATAGACAATGTATACGTGTCCATGACTGTTTCAATAAAACTTTATTTACAAAAACAGGCAGGGGGCCAGATTTGGCCCTCAGGCTATAGTTTGCCAACATCTGATCCAGCACAAATAAAACTAAAAGAATATTCAACTTAGGGAAATTCCAGTGAGGGATTCACACTGTGAAAAAAAAAAGCAAAGCCTGACTTGAAATCTTCAAAAACTAAATAAAGCAAAATGAAACTCCAAAACTAAGAATCTTAGACTCCACTTGAGAAATCTAGATCTAAGAAAAGGCACACTTGGCAGAGATGCCCAGAGCACGTGTCTGAAAGAAGCTCTTTTATTTCACATTAAACTGTATCAGAAAGAACATCAGAGCCTTTATATAGTGAGAATTATAGAAATTCAATTAGCTGGAAGACTTCACAGAGAAAAAAAGTAGCTGGATTATGACCGCTAAAAAAGTGTAATTTCTGAATATCACAAAACATTGTTAAATTGAAGTAAACGTATAGGCAAATCATAAACTAGAAAAGGTTGTGGCCCTAAAAAATCTTTGGCTCTTCTTTTGCACAGCAAAGAAAAACATAAACAAAATGAAAAGACAACCTACAGACTGGGAGAAAATATTTGCAAATGACGCAACTGACAAGGGCTTAATTTCCAAAATATACAAACAGCTCATACTGCTCAATATCAAAAAAACAAAAAAAAATCAAAAAATGGGCAAAATACCTAAATAGCATTTTTTTTAATTATCAAATTGGCAAAGATTAAAGAGGAAAATGAGTGCTGGGTGTTAATGAGTGTGTGCAGAACGAGGCCGTCTACCATCATCTTTACATTGCTGGTTGCAGGAACATGCAATTTGTCATTTATCTGAAGTCCTACTTTGGTTCTATAATTCTGCTTCTAGATTTTTCTCATAAAGAAATTATCTGACACCAGGTACAAGGATATTCATAGTAGCATTATTTAAAGTTAAAAAAAAAAAAAGGAACAACATGTGTTCAATAAAATGCCCTTACAAACCATTAAGAGGGGAAAAACCCTAAAACTTTAATAGGAGAGAAGATGGACTATCATTAAAGTCACGTCTCTGAGAATAATTGATGACATGAGAAGAATTCTCATTTATGTGTTTTCTGAGAAAAGGGTAACAAAACAATCAGATCCTAATTGACTCACTACAAAGGCATGTGTTTTTTATTCTTTTTGTATGTCCCAATTTTTCTACATTGAATGGGGATTTTTGTAAACAGAGAAATAACATTTCTTAGAGGGATTTTTTTTTCCTCTGGGTAAATATTTTTTATTGTTCTTCAAGAAGTTTAATCAATCTGGTTTGGAAAAAGGAAGCTAAGGGTAGAGATAAAGAGGTTCCCTTTGAAATACAAAATATGCTAACGCCATTTGTGATGAACATTTTCAATATATGATCTGAAGAGCAAATGTCTAGTAAAAACTGCAAATAGGTAGGTGACTTGGCTCCCTGGCAAGCCATGAGGAAGACTTTTTAGGAAGATCACAGGAAGCATGTGTGGGGACCTAAGGGAATTAGAGGAATTTTCGAGTGAGTTGATGCTTTTTAGAGGGAGAAATCGAGACCAAGTTGATGGACTTCCAACTGCCGTTGTCATATGGGGAAGGGGCCCTTCATAATATTAACACGAGCTTCCTCCAGGAATGTCAGCCTTTCTTGGGCCTCATGAATAGGTGAATTGAGAAGGAAACACCCCTCAGCATAAACTCAGTGTAGGAGTCTCCTCGACCTCAATTATCCAGCCTCTACTTACCTGCCTCCAGTGATAGGGAGGTCACTAACTGATAAAAAATCCCCATTACATAAAGCAGAAATCCTGTGCTCAAGACAGTGACAGGCAGAGACAACAAAATTGAGCTCTGGAATCAGAAAGACCTGTGTTTAAATACTGGCACCTTCACTAACTAGGAGCAGCGTGACCCTGGGTAGCTGGCTTTGCCCCTCTGAGCCTCATCTGCGCAAGTAGATATTGATCCTCTGAGCTTACAGATAATAGTGAGATTCCCTAAACAATGGTATGAATCCTTTGGTCTCAGACTCCTTGCAAGGATAGCTGGGATTATTATTCTCGGCTTTGCACTGCTGGGGAAGCAGAGCATAGAGGGGATCATCTGCTTACATTCTCACAGTGATGGTACCAAGATGTGAAGCCAGGAGTCTGCCTCTGGAGGCTGTGCTTCAAGGGTTGCAAGTTTTGCAGGGTCACCTTTCATGCTATACACATTCATTGAGCATCAGTTCTGTGCCAGGCACTGCTCTGGACACTAAGGACACAGCAGGGAACTAAATGGGCAGAGATCCCAGCTTTGGAGGAGCAAAAGGCTCTAGGGAAGTGAATCAGGAAATAAGCAATGAACATGATAACTAAATAAGTGAGACCGTATGTTGGAAGATAGTGCTACAGAAAAAGAAAAAGCAGAGAACTTAGGGAGTAATTGAGGGGTCTGAGGAGGGCTGCAATTTTACATAAGACCGTCAGAAAAGGACTTGCTGAGGTTTAATGCTCAGTTGCTCTGAAATTTCTTGTTTCCCCTCCTTATTTTCAGATCTCACCTTGAGGGCTGGGAATGGGCCAGGGTGGCTTGTCCCAGCTTGGCAAAGGCCCCAAATTCATGCTTGAAAGAAATTAGGAAATCAGTCAAGAAAGTGCATGGGGAAGAGCATTTCAGGTAGAGGCAACAGCCCATGCAAAGGCCCTGGGGCCAGACTGTGCCTGGAACAAGAACCGCAAGGACAAACAGGGAGATAGAGGGAGTGATTGAGATGGAGGAAGGAGGTGAGGGCAGAGAGGTGACTGAGCTGAGCGCATCTTGTGGGTCAGAGTGAGGACTTTGGCTTTTATACCAAGTGATATGGGAGCCAAGGAGGATTCTGAGCAGAGGAGGTACATGACCTGACTCAGAGGCTCCCAGGTGCCCTCTGGCTGCTGTGGGATAACAGAATGTGGGGGGACATGGGTGACAGCCAGGAGACCAAAGAGGAGGTGGCTGAGCTGGTCCAGGTGAGTGATTATGGGTGGGGACCACGGAGGTGGTGAGAGGTGGCCGATTCTGGACAGATTGTGCAGGTGGAGCCCACTGAATTTCCTGATGGGTTAGATATGGGTGTGGGAGAAAGAGCAGGGTGTGGGAGCTGGCAAAGCTGTATGAGGGGGCGGGGGCGGGGGAGGGTGGGATCAGTCCAGCCAGGATGAGAGGAGATTCTGTTCATCTCAGGGAATGCTGGGGCAGACACACGCCGAGCACAGTGGACTCATGCAGACAGCTGGCAGGCACCTCCCCATCCTCACCACGGAGGTGGCATCTGCCCAGTCCAGAGAGAAGGAAGAGTAAAGAGGGAAGCCCTGAACGTGGCTAAAAAAATTTATTTATTTGTTTGTTTTCTTTTGTTTGTTTGTTTTTTGGCTGCATTGGGTCTTCGTTGCTGCGCGTGGGCTTTCTCTAGTTGCGTCGAGCGGGGGCTACTCTTCGTTGCGGTGTGCCAGCTTCTTATTGTGGTGGCTTCTCTTGTTGTGGAGCTCTAGGCACGCGGGCTTCAGTAGTTGTGGCGCACGGACTTAGTTGCTCCGTGGTATGTGAGATCTTCCCGGACCAGGGCTCGAACCCGTGTCCCCTGCATTGGCAGGCGGATTCTTAACCACTGAGCCACAAGGGAAGCCCGTGACTAAAATTTAACCCTGCGGCAGCTGAGAAGCTATGAGTTTGAGTTTGCCTCAATGTATCCAAAGTCCGCTTTCCAATTGTGACCAGTGAGAGTGCCTGGCCAAAAGGAAGTCAGGTTACAGGACTAGAAAGTTCCTTATTTGCATACCTGGAACCCGTGACAATTGCACCCATGGACAGATCTCCAGGCAAGCTGCTTGTTTAGTGGGAGAGTTGGGACCCAGTGAGTCCCAAGCTCAGGGGCACGCCCATGGCCGCCCCCACAGTGAGGGTGAAAGCTGAGGAACACATGGGACTAGGATCTGGAGTCTTTCCTTTTCCATCAGGAAGCCTCCCCCAAAGCTGGTGCCCCTTCCCCATCGCCTTTGAGCCCTCACTGCTAAATGACTCTATATGTGTGTGTGTGCATTTGTGCCCATGAAGCTCCCAGATACATGTGTGTGCATGTGTGTGCCTGATGCTTGCAGGGCACACATGTGTGCATTTTGCACCCCAACTGCACGCATTAGCCCCACCCTTCTCCCCCTGTCTGCTCACATGCCTGTGCAGGTCAGGGTTCTGGTGTGGGTTCTAGATGCAGGTCGGCGTGCATGGCAATGGACAGTTCTCCTTGAGGTTTCCCCTTCCCTTCCTAAGCAAATATCATCATCTTCTCCATCCCACATTCCACACAGAAAACAGAATTGAACACCTTTTGGGCAAATGTCATCCAAATCCGGCCCTGTTGGCTGTTTTCAGATGAATGCTCAGTCACTCCGGCATTTCTCTCTCCACCAACTCATTCTCAGATTTCACCACTAGGACTGGGGATGGACCAGGGTGGCTTCTGCAGCCAGGAAGGGGCCCTGAATCCATATTCACCATGGCCGAGGGAGGCTCCCACGGCGCCCGCTGACATCACTCTCTGCTCACTGCCTGAGAGAGAAGGGGCTAAGGACCGGATTCCTGTTATACAGGGGTTCCCTGGAGCTGCTGTCCCAGGGGCTCCCCAGACACTAACAAGCCCCCCAGGGCTCAGGCTGTCTACACACTGTGAGGTTTTTCCCTCCTGGAAACTGGAGACCCCAGGGTCTGCTTCCCCAGCCCACAGGCTCTGATGGCAAAAAAAGTGGGGAAAGGACTAATTATGATTTCTTTCTGTGGATAGTGGTCACAAATGCACTCCTCACTCCATCCATTCTCCCCAGTGCCCGTCAGTGCCCACCACGAGCTGGGCAAGGCTGCTGCCCCAAGGAAGAGGCACCCTCCCTGCCCTTCCCTAAAAGGAGGAAGGAAGAAGTGGATCACTTTGATGTTGTTATACAAATGTTGCCCAGGCTTAACTTCTCATGGTTATCCCTCTCTTGCTCTCCCAGAATTAATTAGTTGCCAAGTCTTCTCTATTCTTCCTCCTCTACTCCGTCCCATTCCCTTTGCCCCATCCTAACTCAACCTGCATCCTTCTCACCCATTGCAAAAGTATGCAGCTACTTCTCCCTCCAGTCCATCCTCTGCACTGGCCAGCAGAACAGAAGACTCTGGCTGTGTTTCCTCTCTACCCAGGGACTTTTCATGGCTCCCCATTGCCCTCAGAGTAAAGTTTAAAATTCCCCATCTTCACTTTCAAGACTCACATGATCTGGCCACAGCTACCTCCTCTAGTTCTACATCCAGACATTGTTCCAGGCGAACCAACATACATCCATTGATTAAGTTACCAATAAGTGGGCTTCCCTGGTGGCGCAGTGGTTAAGAATCCGCCTGCCAATGCAGGGGACACGGGTTCAAGCCCTGGTCTGGGAAGATCCCACATGCCGCGGAGCAACTAAGCCCGTGCACCACAACTACTGAGCCTGCACTCTAGAGCCCGCAAGCCACAACTACTGAAGCTTGCGTGCCTAGAGCCCATGCTCTGCAACAATAGAAGCCACCACAATGAGAAGCCCGCGCACCGCAACAAAGAGTAGCCCCCACTCACCGTAACTAGAGAAAGCCTGCGCGCAGCAACAAAGACCCAACACAGCCAAAAATAAATAAATAAATTACCAATAAGTGGGAAGGTGAGGTATAGGCCCAGCCATTCCAAATTGTTGACCCCTCCTCTGAGATTTCCATGCTGTTTCACACTATTTTGCTCCTTCCCATACTATTCTCTCAGAATTTATTTTTCCCCTCCTCCTAGCCTCCTCGCAAACTCCTACTCCTCCTGAAAGACACATCTCTGGTATCACCTCCTCCAGGAAGCGTTCCCTGATCACTCCAGGATAGTCACACGTAGCATCTGTGCTCCCTGAGGTCCTGGGTTTCTTCTCCATATTATCTGTGTCCCTGTGTTTCTCCCCCTAGCCCATGAGCTCTTCGGAACGGTCCTCATCTATTCCACCTCCCAGGAGCATTACACCCAGATGACAAATTCCCTCCTTGCATTGCCTTCCTCTCTTGCTTTCCATGCTGCCTGCTTTCTCTCCCACCTCTCTAGCCACACATTCACAATCTCCTCCTCTCACACCTCCTAAAATTACAATTCTCCAAAGTTCAGTCCTAAGCCCTCTTCTCTCTCCCTAGCTGAGATATTTGTATTTAAAACAAAAAAAAATTCCCTCAGCTTTATTGAGATATAACTAACATACAACATTGTGCAAGTTTGAGTAGTACAATGTGTTGACTTAATATGTTTATATATTCCAAAATGATGACCACCACAGCAGTAGCTAACACCTCCACCCCATCACATAATTACTACTTCTTTTTTGTGGTGAGAACATTTACAATCTATACTCTTAGCAAACTTTCAAGTGTACATATATACAGTATTATTAACTATAATACCATGATGTACATTAAATCCCCAGACCTTATTAACCTTAAAATGGGAAGTTTGTACCCTTTGACCAAAATCTCCCCCATTTTCCCCTCCCTCAACCCCTGGTAACAACCACTCTACTCTCTGTTCTCTGAGTTCAGCTTTCTTAGATTCCACATATAAGTGAGATGATGCAGTATTTGTCTTTCTATGTCTGATTTATTTCACTTAGCATAAATGACTTCAAGGTCCATACCTGTTGTTACACATGGCAAGATTTCCTTCTTTCTCATGACTGAATAATATTCCAATATGTATATATACCATATTATATATATATAATATACACATGTATATAATATTATATATATTTCTCCTTTGTCCATTCATCCATTGCCAGACACTTAAGTTGTTTCCAGACCCTGGCTATTGTGAACAGTGCTGCAATGAACACGGGAGTCTGAGCTGAGCACTTTAACATCATGAGTTAAATTTCATGACTACACATGAGCACAGTCTCATGATTTTGCACGCCCACCTACTCTACACCAACAACCCCTGTCATAGTTGAAGCTCCCCCAGAAGCAGACAAGGATTTGATAGGACGTAAGTTTCTCTGGGAGGTGATCTCAGAACACACAAGTAGGAGAGTGGAGAAATGAGGAAGGAAAGGAAAGGAAGCTCATTAAGCACGGGTTATCAAGCAAGTTATCCCTGTGTCAACTGGGGTTCATTCCCACTGGAAACCACTGGGGAGCAGCAGACAGCATTCACCACAGAGAAGGGAGGGAGCTGATGTATGTATACACCCACTCCAGTCAGTCAGTGTTGAGGGAGGCCCCTGGGGACATTAATTCCCCAGTGCTCCCAGCCTGCTGAACATGTGAATAGAGTAAGCTTTTGTGGCCAGAGAAAGCCTTCAGGCAAATAGATGTTGCCTGGCTCTTGGAATGAGACTGGCTGTTCCATTGACTGTTGGAACTGAGACTGAAGTGGTCAGAGCAAGGAGATATGGACAGAAGGCTGACAACATCTGCTACACCTGGTTTCTCCCCTTCATCTCTGACTCCTCAATCTCTTTCTTCTCTCCAACTCTAACACTGGAACTGGAGTCCAGGACCCCGGCCTTGACTCTCCTCTCTCTCCCTAGGTGATTAGTATAATCATATGGTGTTAAATACCATTCCTGTGCCAACGTTCCCCGAAGATATATCCCAGATCCGTCATTCCCTCTGAACTCTAAACCCATAAATCCAACAACCAAAAATCAATCCATGTCAGGGAAGCAGACTAAATGTCCATTGACAGAGGAATGGATAAAGAAGATGTGGTACAAGGGCTTCCCTGGTGGTGCAGTGGTTGAGAGTCTGCCTGCCAATGCAGGGGACACGGGTTCGAGCCCTGGTCTGGGAAGATCCCACATGTCGCGGACCAACTGGGCCCGTGAGCCACAATTATTGAGCCTGTGCATCTGGAGCCTGTGCTCTGAAACAAGAGAGGCCGCGATAGTGAGAGGCCTGCGCACCGCGATGAAGAGTGGCCCCCGCTTGCCACAACTGGAGAAAGCCCTCGCACAGAAACGAAGACCTAACACAGCCATAAATAAATAAATAAATAAATATTTAAAAATAAAAAAGATGTGGTACATATATACAACGGAATATTACTCAGCCATTAAAAAGAATGAAATAATGCCATTTGCAGCAACATGGATGGACCAAGAGATTGTCATACTGAGTGAAGTAAGTCAGACAGAGAAAGACAAATATCATATGATATTGCTTATATGTAGAACCTAAAAAGAAATAATACAAATGAACTTATTTACAAAACAGAAACAGACTCACAGACTTAGAAAATGAATTTACGATTACCAAGGGGGAAGGGTGGGGGGGAAGGGATAGTTAGGGAGTGTGGGATTATGTACACACTGCTATACTTAAAATGGATAACCAATAAGGACCTACTGTATAGCACAGGGAACTCTACTCAATATTCTGTAACAACCTAAATGGGAAAAGAATTTGCAAAAGAATAGATACAAGTACATGTATAACTGAATCACTTTGGTGTACACCTGAAACTATCACAACATTGTTAATCAACTATACTCCAAGTGGTGGGAGGGATAGATGAAAAGAGAATGACAACATATTGATAATTATTACAGCTGAATAATGGGAAAATAATTCTTTCTCCTTCTGTGTAAATTTGAAAATTTTTTCCCAGTAAAAAGTTTTAAAAGAAAAAAAAGACTATACTCCAATATAAAATAAAAAGTTTGAAAAAAAATCAATCCATGTCAGAGTGATGACCTCCAAAAATTCTCTCCTCCATAAAGCAATGAGAAAACTGGAAATGGATAGTGGTAGTGATGGCACAGTCTTGTGAATATACTACAGTCCTCTGAATGGTACACTTTAAATCTGTGAATTTTATAGTATGTGAATTATATGTCAATTAAAAAAATCAATCAATGTGGGGAATTCCCTGGCGGACCAGCGGTTACAACTCCGTGCTTCCACTGCAGGGGTCACGGGTTCGATCCCTGATCGGGGTGCTAAGATCCCACATGCTGCGTGGTGCGGCCAAAAAAAAAAAAAAAAAAAATCAGTCAATGTAATCCACCGTATTACCAAACTAAAGAAGAAAAAATATATATTGACACAGAAAAACCACTTGACAAAACGCAGCACTGTTAACACACTAGAAATAGGAGAGGACTTCCACAGCTTGACACACTTCTTCTACCCAAAACCTACAGCTAACATTTTACTTAATGGTGAAAGATTAAATGTTTTTCCCCTAAGATGAAAAACAAGACAAGGATGTCTCCTTTCATCACTTCTGTTCAATATCGTATTAAGGTTGTGCCTCATACAATAAGACAAGGAGTTCCCAGATATGATACAAAAGCACAGTCCATAAAAGAAAAAACACTTTGATTGGACTATTAAAACTAGAAACTTCTGCTCTGTGAAAGATATGGTTAAAAGAGTGAAAAGTTAAGCCATGAAGTGGGATATTTGCAAATATCTGACAAAGGATTTTTATCTAGAACATGTAAAGAACTCCCAAAAATCAACGGTAAGAAAACAAAACAACTTTTTTTCTTTTTGAAGTATAGTTGATTTACAATGCTGTGGCAATCTCTGCTGTACAGCAAAGTGACTCAGTTATACACATACGGACATTCTTTTTTTATATTCTTTTCCGTTATGGTTTATCACAAGATATTGAATATAGTTCCCTGTGCTATACAGTAGGACCTTGTTTATTCATCCTATATATAATAGTTTACATCTGCTAATCCCACACTCCCAGTCCTCCCCTCCCCCACCCCCCTCCCCCTTGGCAACCACAAGTCTGTTCCCTATGTCTGTCGATGGACATTTAGGTTGTTTCCATGTTTTGGCTATTGTGAATACTGCTGCTATGAACATAGGGGTGCATGTATCTTTTTTAATTATAGCAAAACAACTTTTAAAAATGGACAAAACACACTGGAACGGACATTTCACCAAAGAGGATATACAGATGGCAAATAAACACATGAAAATATGGTTAAATCATTAGCCATTAGGGAAATGCACAGCAAACCCACAATGAGATACCTCTGTGCATCTAGTAGAATGTCAAAAGATAAAAACAAACATGAGCAACAAAAAAAAAAACTTGACAATACCAAGTGCCAGTGAGGTTGTGAACAACTGGAAGTTTCAGACATTGCTGGGGGAAATGCAAAATTGTATAGCCTCTCTTTTTTTTTTTTTTTTTTTTTTTAAAGGTGCAACCCATTCTTTTTTTTTTATTATTTTATTATTTATTTATTTATTTATTTTTGGCTGTGTTGAGTCTTCGTTTCTGTGTGAGGGCTTTCTTTAGTTGTGGCGAGTGGGGGCCACTCTTCATCGCGGTGCACGGGCCTCTCACTATCTCGGCCTCTCTTGTTGCGGAGCACAGGCTCCAGACGCACAGGCTCAGTAATTGTGGCTCACGGACCTAGTTGCTCCACGGCATGTGGGATCCTCCCAGACCAGGGCATGAACCTGTGTCCCCTGCATTGGCAGGCAGATTCTCAACCACTGTGCCACCAGGGAAGCCCTGTATAGCCTCTCTTGAAAACCATTTAGCAGTTTCTTACAAAGTTAAACTATCTTCACCATATGACCCAGCAGTTCCACTCCTAGAAATTTTTCCTAAGAAATGAAACACATCTCCACACATGTACACAAAATGTTTATGACAGCTCTATTCATCCAAAAACTGGAAATGATGCATACATCCTTCAATAAGTAAATGGTTAAACAAACTGTGATACGTCCTTATGGTGGAATACTACTCAGCTATGAAAAGGAGAAACTACTGAAACATGAATCCCAAAGATTATTAAGCTGAGTGAAAGAAGCAAATCTCAAAAGATTACATAGTGTATGACTCAATTTATATGACTTTTTTTGGGAAAAGGCAAAACTAAAGTGATGGAGAATAATAGATCAATGGTTGCCAGGGGGTAGAACTGATGAGAAGGTGTGACTACAGAAGGGCAGCATGAAGATGTTTCTTTTTATTTTATATTGGAGCATAGTTGATTAACAATGTTGTGTTAGTTTCAGGTGTACAGCAAAGTGATTCAGTTATACGTATACATGTATCTATTCTTTTTCAAATTCTTTTCCCATTTAGGTTATTACAGAATATTGAGCAGCGTTCCCTGTGCTATACAGTAGGACCCTTGTTGGTTATCTATTTTATTTTATTTTATTATTATTTTTTTAGGTCACATGGCAGTTATGCACAGGAGGACTATTTTTTTACTTTATTTATTTATTTTTAGCTGCATTGCCTCTTCGTTGCTGTTCACAGGCTTTCTCTAGTTGCGGCGAGTGGAGGCTACTCTTCGTTTCAGTGCACAGGCTTCTCATTGCTGTGGCTTCTCTTTGTTGCAGAGCACGGGCTCTAGGTGTGTGGGCTTCAGTAGTTGTGGCACGTGGGCTCAGTAGTTGTGGTGCAAGGGCTTAGTTGCTCTGCGGCATGTGGGATCTTCCTGGACCAAGGCTCGAACCCGTGTCCCCTGCATTGGCAGGCAGATTCTTAACCACTGTGCCAGCAGGGAAGTCCCTGTTTATCTATTTTAAATATAGCAGTGTGTACATGTCAATCCCAAACTCCCAGTCTATCCCTACTCCCAAACTTTACCCCCGGTAACCATAAGTTCGTTCTCTAAATCTGTGAGTCTGTTTCTGTTTTGTAAATAAGTTCATCTGTATCATTTTTTTTTAGATTCTGCATATAAGCAATATCATATGATATTTGTCTTTCTCTGTCTGACTTACTTTACTCGGTATGATAATCTCCAGATCCATCCATGTTGCTGCAAGTGGCATTTTTTCATTCTTTTTAATGGCTCAGTAATATTCCACTGTATATATGTACCACATCTTCTTCTACCATTCATCTGTCAATGGACATTTAGCTTGTTTCCATGTCTTGGCTATTGTAAACAGCACTGCAGTGAACATTGGGGTGCATGTATCCTTTTGAACCATGTTTGTCTCCAGATATATGCCCAGGAGTGGGATTACTGGATCATATGGTAGCTCTATTTTTAGCTTTTTAAGGAGCCTCCATACTGCTCTCCATAGTGGCTCTACCAATTTACATTTCCACCAACAGTGTAGGAGGGTTTCCTTTTCTCCACACCTTCACCAGAATTTATTGTTTGTAGATTTTTTGATGATGGCCATTCTGACCATGTGAGGTGATACCTCATTGTAGTTATGATTTGCATTTCTCTAATAATTAGAGATGTTGAGCATCTTTTCATGTGCCTCTTGGCCATCTGTATGTCATGAAGACATTTCTTGGAGTGATGAAAGCTATTCTGTTCTATATCCTGGGTGTGATGGTGGTCACACAAACCTATACATGTGTTAAAACTCACAGATCTGTACACACTCACACAAAGTCAATGGTACAATATTTTTAATTTGAAAAATTAAAAATTTTTAAACGGGCAAAATATTTGAACAGATACTTCACCAAAGAAGATGTGAATCGCAAATGAGCCCATGAAGAGACATATTCATTTGCAAATTAAATGTAAATTAAAAGCACAGTGAGATACCACTATATCACTAGAATTAAATTAAGCTAAAAGGACTGGCAATACCAAGTATTAACAAAGATGTAGAACAACTGGAATTCTCATACATTGCCAGTGGGGATGCAAAATCGTGCAGCCACTTGGCAAAAAACTTTAAAAGTTAACGAACACTTACCATGAAACTTAGCCATCTCACTCCTAAAAAAAACCTGAGAAAAATGAAAACGTGTGTCCACACAACGTGTATGAATGTTCATTGCAACTTTATTTAAACACCGAAAACTAAAAATTACCAAAATGTCCCTAAAGTGACAAATAGATAAACAAACTGTGGCATATCTATAACACATGACATGCATACTATCGTCAGCAGTAAAAAGGACTACACATAATAAATGATATGCCTAGGCCTTCCCTGGTGGTGCAGTGGTTAAGAATCTGCCTACCAATGCAGGGGACATGGATTCGAGCCCTGGTCCGGGAAGATCCCACGTGCCGCGGAGCAACTAAGCCCATGTGCTACAACTACTGAGCCCGTGTGCCACAACTACTGAAGCCCACGTGCCTAGAGCTCCATAACAAGAGAAGCCACCACAATGAGAAGCCCGCGCACCGCAACGAAGAGTAGCTCCCACTTGCCACAACTAGAGAAAAGCCCGTGTGCAGCAACGAAGACCCAATGCAGCCAATAATTAATTAATTAATTAATTTTAAAAAATAATTGCTATGCCTAATAACGTGACTCAATCTCAAAAGCACAATGCTAACTTAAAAAAAAAAAAAAAAGCCAGACTCCAAAGCCTACACACTGCACAATTCCATTTATATGAAACTCTAGAAAAGGAAGGACTGTAGTTACAGTGACAGACAGCAGATCCACAATTGCCAGAGCCAGAGGGGCAGAAGGGGACTGACTACAAAGGGGAATGATGAAACATGATTGTGTAGTGGTTATATGACTGTGTGCACTTGTCAAAACCCATCAAACTTTACACTTAAAGTGGATTCACTTTATTATATGTGAGTTATTCCTCATAAAGCTGAACAAAAATGAACAAATAGATAGATAGCTAAAAGATAGATGATAGATAGATAGATAGATAGATAAATTGATATACGATAGATAGATAGCTAAAAGATGATAGATGATAGATAGATACACAGATACATAGATACATGGATAATTGATAGATGATAGATACATACATACATACATAGATAATTGATAGATGGTAGATAGCTAGAAGATAGATAGATAGATAGATAGACAGATACATAGATACACAGATACACAGATAATTGTTAGATGATAGATAGTTAAAGATAGATATATACATAGATACATAGATATATAGATAGACACATAGATAACTGATAGATGATAGATAGATACACAGATAATTGATAGATGATAGATAGCTAAAAGATAGTTGGATACATAGATATACAGATAGATACATAGATAATTGATAGATTAGATAGATAATTGATAGATGATAGGTAGGAAGATAGATAGATAGATAACAGATAGATGAAGCTTGGGCAGGGTGTAGACAAGTCATACTGCAGTACCTTGGGACTTGCAATGGTGGAGAGCCTTTACCCCCCTAGGGCAGAAGGGACAAGGAGAGGGAACAATTATTCAGATTAACAGAGGGCAGCTGGATGGAGAGCACCAAAGCCACCCTGCAGGCAGGGAACCAGGGAAATAAATACATTCTACCCTCTAATCTCCCACCTGTGCCTCTCAATGGCCAAACCCAAGTGGAAGCAAGAGGACGCGAGAGTCCACTGATGCCCTCTATTCAGGTCATCCTCCCAGTGCACAGAGCAGAGTGGAGAAGTGTAAGGGTGTATCTGGAGGGGCAAAGAGCAGACACACAGCTGTACTATCATTGTCTTCTCGGTCAAGAAGTCACCTAGGATGTGAATGAAAATGTCCCCAAATCTTGTGGGTCAATGAAGTCACATGCACATGAATCTGAATCCCACTAGTTCATTTTTCCCAACCACTGATGCAGGCTTCCTGTTCCCCCACCTGACACCCCTCCTCCAACCATTCCAGGGAGCCTCCAGAGTGGAAGAGTCTCACATGTGCTTACAAAAAAGTTGGCTCCACCAGGTATGAAAGTGGGTTCACCCCGTGAGACACACATCTCCAACGCCCTGTTTCCATAGAGCCAGGGTTGCAGGATAAAGTGGACAAAGTGGGTGGGAAGAACGGCTTTCTCCTCTTTTGTGTAGCACTCAGGAAGAAGGATCTCCAAACTTGCTTGCACCCCAACAAATATTTCGGGTTTTCCTCCAAGAGTCTACTCATGCACGCAGCTAAGACGAACTTCTCTTGGGCCAAGGATTCAAGTGCAAAGAACTTATTTGAGAAATCATTCCAGAAATATCCAATAGGATCATTCCAAAAAGGAACATTCCAGAAAGTTCCCATGAGGAAGAGTAAGTTGCTACCATGGGCAACTGGGGCTCAATCCTGATGGACATCCTCTGAGAGTCTGTGGAACACACCTCAGAATTGCCCCCACAGAGGGGTGAGGGAGCTGGGGTATTTATCCACCAACTCCCATCCATCCCTCATTTTTTTTTTTTTTTTTTTTTTTTTTGGCCACGCTGCACAGCATGCAGGATCTTAGTTCCCCGACCAGGGATTGAACCAGTGCCCTCTGCAGTGGAAGCACGGAGTCTTAACCACTGGACCACCAGGGAAGCCCCCATCCCTCATTTTTGAGGGTTGTTCCTGGCCCACACAAGAGAAGTTCAGGTGTTTGCAGTCAGATGCTATCAAGCATGTACTGCAATGGTAAGACCCAAAGGGACAAGGGGGGCACCCCTATACATCCCCTAACTAGCCTGAAATTCCATAAGAGCAAGGAGTGAGCTCATATAATTCACCATTCTACTCCCAGCAGTTTGTCCAGGATTTGGCATGCAGTAAGTGCCCAATAAGCATATAGAGGATAAATGAATGAACATAAAATGAACTTGAGACAATAAAAGAGATTGTCCCAGGAGTTTGGGATTAAATATACACACTCACTACTATATATAAATAGAGGGAATTCTCTGGTGGTCGGTGGTTAGGACGCCCCGCTCTCACTGCCGAGGGTGTGGGTTCAATCCCCGGTCGGGAAACTAAGATCCCGCAAGCCGCATGGCGTGGCCAAAAAAAATTAAAAATAAAAATAAAATAATAAAAAAAAATAGATAATGAACAAGGACCTACTGTATAGCACAGGGAATTATACTCAATATCTTGTAATAACCTATAATGAAAGAGAATGTAAAAAAAAGAATATATATGTATATAAAATAACTGAATCACTTTATTGAAACTAACACAACATTGTAAATCAATTATATTTCAATAAAAATTTTTTTTCATTTTTTATTTATTTATATTTTTTATTTTTGGCTGTGTTGGGTCTTCGTTTCTGTGCGAGGGCTTTGTCTAGTTGCGGCGAGCGGGGGCCACTCTTCATCGCGGTGCGCGGGCCTCTCACTGTCGCGGCCTCTCTTGTTGCGGAGCACACGCTCCAGACGCGCAGGCTCAGTAGTTGTGGCTCACGGGCCTAGTTGCTCCGCAGCATGTAGGATCTTCCCAGACCAGGGCTCGAACCCGTGTCCCCTGCATTGGCAGGCAGATTCTCAACCGCTGCGCCACCAGGGAAGCCCCCAAAATTTTTTTTAAAAAGAGATTGTTCCATCTCCAAAGACTTAGCCAAAAGAGAGGAGGTGGAGTGAATATTTATTAGTTGTTTCCACAGAATTCCTACTTCTGCAAACCTGACAGCCCTTAAATTTACCCCACGCCCCAGTTCCAGAGCAGAAACTCATTGCTTTAAGAAATCAGCACATTCTATATCCCATTGCTATAGTGATTGGTTAGAGCAGGAGTGCTCAAAAGCAATTTTTCATTGCTTGGCAATTGGCAATATCTGGAAACATTTTTGGTTGTCACACTGGAGGAGGGGGTGCTACTGGCATCTAGTGGGTGAGGCCAGGGATGTTGTTAAACATCCTACAAGGCACAGGACAGCCTTCCACAGCAAAGAATGATCTGGCCCCAAATGTCAACAGTACCAACGTTGAGCAACACTAGGTTAGAGGATAAATATGCGACCCATTTGAAGTCAATACAAAATCAACCCCAAGACTAGAAGCTTCTCAGTTCTCTGGAATGTGCGATATGGTCTATGATCCTTGAACCTATTTTGCTAATACAGAAGGAGGGCTGGAGCTGTGGGAGTGGGAAGAGAAGTTGGGTTGAGTACCACGTGGAGCCTGAGAATGAAACTGATGCCCAGAGAAAAATCTGTAGAGATGAGGAACTCAGCCCTTGTTGACCTCATTTGAGCCACTAGCTCAAATCTCCCCTGAAGCCGGTCTTTTTTAGTTATATGAATTAATAAATTGGTTTTTGTTTGTTTAAGCCAGCTGGGTAGATTTTTTGTGTCACTTGCAACCAAGAGCGCTCCAGCTGATGGGGGGAGCCAATGAACATTAAATTCCTCCTTTCCTGTAGGACCTCAGTGTAAACACAACCTTGTCTTGGGGCACAATTATTTGCAAGACATAGCAACTCATTCAAGCTGGTATACGTATTTATTATACGGTGCAGCATTGTCTCTAAACCCCAAGGGAGCATGAAGTAGAGGTGAGATCCATGCAGAACCAGCATTAAGCACTTAGAAGGCAGTTAATAAATACCTGTTGATGTCAGTGGAATAAATGCTCAGTTAGCTGGAATTGATACTCCGTTTGGAAATGAGGTACTCCCTCCAACACTCTGGAGCCATTGGAGCGCTCGTCTCTGATTCTCCCTGCATAGCTCCAGTCTTCTGCTGTTTTCTCATCAGTACCCACCACCCCAAACCGGCCATCAATATTTCTCCACCTGCCTTGGCCTTAGAAACTCCACCAACTGATAGCTTTCTCAGCATCCCCATTTTTAAAACATTCTCAAGCAAGGGAATCTCGTTCAATTTAAGTCAGGTGGCCACCCCGGTCCAATCCGGGCAATCATCCATCAAAAGAGGAAGCAAAAGTGGCCGGCAAGCAAGCCAAATGGTTTGACCCCAAGATGAGAGCCCAAGTTTTTACCAACCAGGGTTCTTGGCCTCCTTAGTCAATAGAAATGGATCAGAGGCCAGACAAGAAATTCAGGCAAGGCTTTATTGGGACCCCTGCTGCAGCAGGGGGGAGCGAGAACGAACAGATTCCGGTGCTTGCTTGCTCCCCAAGGGTGGAGGTATGGGGTGAGGGTGGGTCCAAGGGTGGAGCCAGAAGGGTGGCTTTGGTGGTTTGCCCACTCCTTTGGTGTTGTGTGCAGGGGCCATGCATAGTATCCTGCTTTCTCTCCCAGCTCTTCAGAAGTGGCAGTTGGGTTTTTTTTTTTTTTGGTCTTTTTGTATCTTGTTGGCCATAATTTGCCCCAACTGCACATGCCCACAGTTATTTTCAGTCCCTTATAGTTTTTGTCTTTTGTTGCTCCAGGAGATGTTTGTCCAGGTGCAAGCACTGCAGCAGAGGGTCCCAGGTCCCAGCCTGTCTCAAAAGTTAGCGCTGAAGAGACAGAAACCCCACACTACCACCCCTCCCAACCTTACCTAGACACAGAACAATGACACTGAGTGCTAACTATTCCTTTATTAGGTGGTGAGGGGAAAGGGGGCTGTACAATGCAAGGCCTGGGGATTCAGCTACACAGGGACTGTGGCCAGAAGCTATATTACAAAAATAGCCTACAAATAACTTCTATTCTGCCCTGGGGCTGGGCCAGGGGAGTACCAGGAGGAGGAGGTGCCGTGCAGGCAGCTCCTTTCCTCCCTGCAGGCCCCTATTTACAGGGAGACAAAGTAAAATGCACATGTCTCCCCTGGTCCTCATATTCCCACCGGTCACCCCACCCTCCAGTTCCCAAAGGGAGGTGGCCCACACTCTGTGATGGGGGGCTTGGGGATAGGCTCTCCAGGCCAGAAGGGCACTTCCCCCAGCAAAGCTACAGAATAAGTTCCATCTGGAATGCAGTGAAGTGAGGGAGGTGGGGTGGGGAGGAGGCTCCCAAGTCTCACCCGACCCCTAGCCCCAGAGGGTTCGCCCAAGGGTGCCTACTTGGTACACACCAGGGTCGTGTACTCGGTACACAGGATCCCAGTCATGCCTGTGTACTTGGTACACAGAATCCAGCTTGGCCGAATGGGCCCACAGACTCAGCCCCACGGGGGCACTGGGGGGTTCGCAGGGGGCAGGGAGCGTCTCCATATATATATTTTGTAAAAAATAATAATAATAATAAGTTTGTTTAAATGAATTTGTTTCTATACAAAATGTAAAAAAAAAATAATAATAATCCACCTGTGTCAGAACATGAGTGAGAGAGGCCAGAAGAGGCAAGAAAGCAGGAGAGAATGGGGGGGTGAGGGTGGCCCCAGGAAGAGGGGAGAGGCAGGAGCATGTCCCAGACTCACCACAAGACCCAAAGGGTGGGGGTCACCCTGCACCCCTTATAAATAAAGGAAGACTGAAGCCCTAGGCTTGCGACCTGTCTTGGTCACACTGCAAGGAGGGTGGGGTGCAGGAGAAGAAATTAGAGAGAATGAAATGGACTAAAAGGGGAGAGAGAGAGGAAGCAGGATGGGGTGTCTCTACAGCCTCCCCAAATCTAGGAACCGTGGAGCCCTCAGGCCAACACTTGCCTCTTGGGGGTGACTTCAGGCTGGGACCCTAGCTGGGTCTGGGACTGAGCAAGAGGGCCAGGGACCGACAGGGGGAGCGGCTGGGCAGACAGTGTCCCAGCGGCCGTGGCCCCGGTGGCAGTGGCCGGGCTGGGCGTGGAGTCGGACCAGTCCGAGAGTGAGGGAGGTGAGGGGCTGGCCCAGTGCTCGGGGGACTCTGGGGATGGGGTCAGGTAAGGGTGCTCGCTGGGGACCCGCAGGAAGCGGGCCTTTGGGGGGCTGCTGTGAGCCCCAGCTGCGGGGAACTCATCGCCATGTCCTGGGGCTGCCAGGTACGGTGGGGGCCGCTCCTGGGGGGACACGGGGTTCCCGGGGTTCAGCAGCTGGGGTCCCGGGGCCAGCGGCAGCAGGAAGGAGGGACCTGGCGGGGCAGGTGGGGGCAGCCGGGCCCAGTCAAGGGGGACAGCCACGGGGTTCAGCAGGCCCAGGCTGAGCACACAGCCCCCGGGGGGCTGGCGCCCGAGACCTGCCCGGCCCGCGCCACCAAGCTGAGCCAGAGACACGGCTGTGGCCGTGGCAGCCGCGTAGGGCCCCTCGAGGGGGAAGCCGCCAGGGGACGCGGGGGGGCCACCAAAGGGCCGTGGGGAGTCCAGCGAGTCCACGGGCGAGAGCGTGACGGAGCTCTCGGCCAAGGGCCCCGGGCAGGCCAGGGTCAGCTTCTTGCCCCGCCCCCGGGCGCCCTGAGGCCCCAGCCCCGCCTTCCCAGGAGGCCTCCGGCTCTTCTTGCCCCCGGACTGTGCCACCTTGAGGCCTGGGAGGAAGGCCCCGGGCGGGCAGAGCAAGGGCCCCAGGCCGTGGGGGCCAGGGGGGCTACGGGGCCCACTGGGCTGGTCTAGCAAGCGCACGATGTCCTGGTGCAGCCGCTCCTGGGCCACATCCCGGGGCAGCCTGTCCAGGTGGTCTGTGATCTCACGGTTGGCAAAGTGGTCCAGCAGCAGCTTGGCAGCCTCAAAGCTGCCCTCCCTGGCGGCCAGGAACAGCGGAGTCTCCTCCTGTGGCAGCCCAGAACCCACAAGATGTCAGGGTCACAAGAGTCAGGATTAATTTCTGGCTAACATCACAGAGGCCTCCTGTCTCTGGGGGAACCTGAGAGCTAAGAGTTCATACTCTCCAGCCAGACAGACCTCGGTCGGAATCTCAGCTCTGCTGGGGAAAACTGGGCAAGTTCTTTCCTTTAAGCCACATTCATCCAGCACCTACTAAGCTTCAGGCCGCAAAAGCCAGGACCAGGGTGAGGAGAGTGAAGCACTCGCCTTAGGCACAAAATTTAAGGGGTCGTCAAAATAAATGATATTTTAACGAAAAAATTTTAAATTAAGATTAATGCAAAAAGAATCCATAATGAATATAATTTTGGAAATTTTAAATAAGGATGGAATCCAACCCCGCACCCCTTTGAGCCTCACTCTTTCATCTGTAAAATGAGAATAATACCACCTTGCAAGGGTTTTTAAACAACAATCATAACATCTACCTTTTATTGAGGATGTGCTAAAGCACTTTATAAAAGCTTTAGCTCACTGAATCCTCGAAAGAGGCAATGAGGTGGGTACCGTTGCTTCTCCATTTCGAGGATGACAACAGAGGTTCAAAAGAGTTAAGCAACTCGCCCAAGGTCACCCAGCAACTGCCATACACTTCCTCCTCTGATCCACTATTGAAACCCCTTGGGCCCAAATCCCACACCTGAAAGCTGGCTGCAGGCAGGGTGAATGCGCCCACTAGCCTACCCCAACCTGCTCTCTGCCACCTGTGAAAGCTGTGCCAGGGCTGACTCCCAGGGGGGCCAAGGGCTGGGGCTCACCTTGCTATCTTGCATGTCTTTGTTAGCTCCATTTTTGAGCAGGGCCAAGGTGGCCTCCACGTTGTTGACAGCTGCAGCCCAGTGTAAGGCTGATTTTCCTGGGGGGGAAGTGAGGGAAGGTCAGGGTCAGGACCAGGCTCATTTGCTGGCCCCCCAACAGCAGGGGGACAGAAAATGTCTAGAATATGGCCTGGGATGGGGGGAGGGTAGGCCTGCCACGAGTATCTGAGTAACTGTGTTTGGGTCCATGTGTGTGCACACCTGTAGATGTAACTCTCCATATACAGGGGGTACTATGTGGACCTCATTCAGTTGTACCTAGAGCTGTGCTGTCCAATGCAATAGCCACCAGTCACATGTGGTTCTTTAGTTTATGTAAATTAAAATTACAAAAAAAAAAAAAAATGGAGTTCCCTGGTGGTCTAGTGGTTAGGATTCCAGGCTTTCACTGCTGTGGCCTGGGTTCAGTCCCTGGTCGGGAAACTGAGATCCCACAAGCCGCACAGGGCAGTCAAAAGAAAAAAAACAGTAAAATAAGTTAAATTAAATTAAATTGGTGCCAAGACCATTTAATGGGGAAAGGATAGCTTTCTCAACAAATGGTGCTGGGACAACTGTTATCTCCACGTGCAAAACAATAAAGTTGGACCCCTACCGCACACCATATACAAAAAAATAATTCAAAATGAGTCAAAGACCTAAATGTAAAAGCTCAAACTATAAAACATTTAGAAAAAAACATAGGAGTAAATCTTCATGACCTTGAATTAGGCAAAGGATTCTTAGATATGACACCCAAAACACAAGCAACCATAACAAAAACAACAAAAATAGATAAATTGGACATCATCAAGATGAAAACTTTTGTGCTTGTAAGGACACCATCTAGAAAGTAAAAAGAAAACCTACAAATATATTAAACCTACCATATGTTTGATAAGAGACATACCTAGACTATATGAAGAACTTCTACAACTCAATAATAAAAAGACGAATAACCCAATTTAAAAATGGGCAAAGAATCTGAATAGACATTTCTCCAAAGAAGATACACAAATGGACAATAAGCATGTGAAGAGATGCTCAACATCATTAGCCATCAGGGAAATGCAAATCAAACCACAATGAGATACTAAATCACATCCACTAGGAAGACTAGAACAAAAAGTCAGATAATAGCAAGTGTTGGGGAGGATGTGGAAATACTGGAACCTTCATACACTGTTGGTAGGAATGTAAAATAGGGCAGCCACTGTGGAAAACAGTCTGGCAGTTCCTTAAAAGGTTAAACAGAGTTACCATGTGACCCAGCAATTCTGCTCCTAGGGATATACCCAAGAGAAATGAAAACATATGTCCACACAAAAAATGACACAGGACTGTCCATAGCAGCATTATTCATAACAGACAAAAATCAGAAACAACCCAAATGTCCATCGGTGGATGAGTGGATAAACAAAATGTGGTATATCCATATAACAGAATATTATTTATTCACTAAAAAACAAAAAAGAAATAATACTGATACACGCTACAACATTTGTAAACCTCAAAAACATCGTGCTAAGTGAAAGAAGCCAGTCAAAAAAGACCACATATTGTATGATTCCATTTATATGAAATAACCAGAATAGGCAATCCATATAGAGAGAAAATACATTAGCGGTTGCCTAAGGGCCGGGAAGACGAGGGGGATTGAAGGGGTGATGGCTAAGAGGTGAGGGCTTCTTTTTCAGGTGATGAAAACATTCTAAATTTTATTGTGATGATATTTGCACAACTATGTGGTTATACTAAAAACCATTGGATTTTATACTTGAAATGGATGAATTGCATGGTATCTGAATTATATGTCAGTACAGCTGGGGGTTTTTTAAGTAGGCAAAACAAAGGTTAAAACATTAAATGAAAAAAAAACATTTAGTTCTCTGTTCACTCCAGCCACATTTCAAGTGCTTGACAGCACATACCAGTGGCTACCATATTGAACAGAACAGACTAAGAATATTTCCATCATCACAGAAAGTTCTATTGGACAGTGCTCTTCTAAAGCCGTATTTCCCAACCAGGGGTGATTTTCCTCTAAGGGGCATTTGGCAATGTCTGGAGATATTTTTGGTTGTCACAACTGAGAGGTGGGGTGCTATTGGCATCAGTGGGTGAGGCCAGGGATGCTACTTAACATCCTACACTGGATAAAGAAGATGTGGGACATATATACAGTGGAATATTACTCAGCCATAAAAAAGAACGAAATAATGCCATCTGTAGCAACATGGATGGACCTAGAGATTGTCATACTGAGTGAAGTAAGTCAGGCAGAGAAAGACAAATATCATATGATGTCGCTTATATGTGGGATCTTAAAAAATGGTACAAATGAACTTATATACAAAACAGAAATAGAGCCACAGATGTAGAAAACAAACTTATGGTTACCAGGGGGACAAGGGGGGAGGGATAAGTTAGGAGACTGGGATTGACACATACATACTATCATACATAAAATAGATAACTAATAAGGACCTCCTGTACAGCACAGGGAACTCTACTCAGTGCTCTGTAATGGCCTAGATGGGAAAGAATCTAAAACAGAGTGGATATATGTATCTGTATAACTGATTCAGTTTGCTGTACACCTGAAACTAACACAACATTGTAAATTGACTCTCCTCCAATAAAAATTTTAAAATAAAAAAAAAGTTTTTTTAATAAATAAATTTTTAGGGCTTCCCTGGTGGCGCAGCGGTTGAGAATCTGCCTGCCAATGCAGGGGACACGGGTTCGAGCCCTGGTCGGGGAAGATCCCACATGCCGCAGAGCAACTGGGCCCGTGAGCCACAGCTACTGAGCCTGCGCGTCTGGAGCCTGTGCTCCGCAACGGGAGAGGCCGCGACAGTGAGAGGCCCGCGCACCGCGATGAGGAATGGCCCCGCTCGCCGCAACTAGAGAAAGCCCTCACACAGAAACAAAGACCCAACACAGCCAAAACTAAATAAATTTTTAAAATAAATAAATAAATAAATAAATTTTTAAAAAATCGTTCACTACACAGGACGGCCCCCACCACAACGAATGATCCAACCCCACATGTCAATGTTGCTGAGATTGGGAACCCCTGCTCCAAAGGATGTTTCTAAGAGTCCGAGTGTGTCTACAGCTGTATGAGGTTCTCTAGACACAAGGGCAGGTCACTGTTGTGCAAGCAAGCCACCTCCAGGGACGGAGCGGCCCTCAACTATAGGTCTGGCAGATTTGCAAATTTATTACACCAGTTGTCCAGCAGATGGCACCAGAGTAAGTTCTTCTAACAAAACAGATGGAAGGGAAGTGTCTTGGGAAGGGCACCTTTTCCTGAACCACTGCCACACAGTATGGGCTAATGGGCGCCTTTTTTTTTTTTAATGCATGAGAGTGTAGGTCTATGTTGAAACCCTGTTATGAGTACACGAGTTTCACTGACTGGGTGTCAGTGTGGGTGTGAGTTCACACCAACAGTCAGGGCCCAGATGACACCCTCTCAGCCCCCACCCGCCACTACCCCCCACAGCCTACCGAGTTCATCCACAGCATTGACGTCAGCATGGCTGGCGATGAGCTCTTCCACCATGCCCTCCACTGCCAGGCGGGCCGCCAGGATCAGTGCTGTGGAGCCGTCTGCCATGCGGGCATCCAGGTCTGTGGAGCGGTTCCGGATGAGAATCTAAGGGAGACGGGGCGCAGCAGGAGGAGTCATGGCAAGAACAAAGGGACAAGAAGCACCTCTAAGCCCCCTGAGGACCCCAACCAATACACCCCATGGAACTGATTAGGTTCAGGGAATAGCTTCTTGCCAGAAACTATACTCCCATATATCCCCATCTTACAAATGAGAAAGATGAACTCTGAAAGGCAGAACCAGGGCTTGAACCCAGGTCGGTCTGAGGCCTGTCCCAGCTCTGAAGTCCAAAGAGGCGAGCCCATCTCACCTGGAAAACGCCCTGGGCGTCAGCAGTGACGGCTGTGTGCAGCGGGGTGCGGCCTGAGTGGTCCTGGGCATTGGTGTCTGCCCCAGCATCCAGCAGCCGCTTGGCCGCGTCAGCCCGGGCATAGCGGGCAGCCAGGTGCAGGGCCGTCTCACCCGTGCGGTCGGTCCGAGCCCCAAGCTGCGCCCCCTGGCAGATAAGGTCTGAGATGATGCTGGCTGACGTGTCTTCTGCCTCGTCCTCCTCAGCTGGGATTGCTTCCAGGGCCCCCCCGCAGAAGGAGGCCAGCATTAGCGGGGTGAAGCCATCTGCAGGGACCAGGAGTGTGTCACAAGGGAGGTGGGCACAGGGCCTTTCTGGGGAATACGATTGAGGGCACTGCATTAGGAGGAAGTGGGACATGTGGAAACACAAGAGGGAATGGCAAATCCTCCCATCACACACACACACACCTGTGTCAGGTGCCCCAGAAGCCAACCCAGGATGAGGATTCATGGGCATGTGATTTGTCACAGAAGGGCTCCTAGGTAGTAGGGGACACAGAACGAGGGAGGGAGGAAGTCAAACAAGTGTGCAACCTTGGGCAAATGCCTGGAGAGTTATTTCAGCCTGATCCCAAAGGGGGACTGTGGAAGCTGAGCTGTACCCCAGAGTTGTAATCCAGCTTGAGTCAAAGGAGCTGAGCCTTTCATACTCCTGCATCCACTGGTTAGGAGCTGCCCCCAGGGACATAAAATACCAAGCACCTCAGGCCCCGGTAACCTGAAGGGCTTCAAAAGAGAGCCATAGGTCCTGGTCATTGGGAGCAAAAGCAAAACAGAGCTGGGGAAGGCATATCCCAAAATGTGGCAAAGACAAATCCAAGAGGATCCAGATAACATGGTCTGCTATACTCTTCATGAGCATTTGCTCTTGTTTCCCTTAGGAGGCTACTTGCACCCCATTCTCCATCCTCAAGCCCTCGATAAAGCCAAATCCTTCCTTCAAGGACAGGAATATAGCTCAGGCCTGTCAATCTGCATATTCCAGGCCCCAGACCACACTGATTGGTTCAGGAATGGGTATGTCCATCCAATCAGAACTCATCCTGGCACTTCTGCTGGTACATATGGGAAAAAGGTTTTGTAAGGCCTGTCCCACCTGTAGCTATCAGTGCCTGCAGGAAAAAGCCTACTTGGGCTGTGGAGCCAAGAGGTGGTGAGTCCTGGATCCAAATGTGCCTGAAGCTTCCATTTACAAGAGCCAGTAAATCCCTTGTTTTACTTAAGTTAGCTTGAGTTGGGCTATTAAAACTTACAACCAAGAGTCCTGATTAACACACACCCCCACAGACGGACACCCAGACACACCCAGCTTTCCCCAGAAACAGACCCAGATGCAACGTCTCATGAGTAGGATGGATAAAGGGCATCCTGGAGGGAGGGATGCCTGACCTGGACCACGCACGTTGACATCCATGCCATCAGCATCTGCATCGCCCTGTGGTGGCGTCAATGCCATGGCTGGTGCCACACGGATGTCGGCAGCAACCAGGTGGTGCTGAGTCCACTGGCGGCAATCCACAGCATCCTCAGCTCCCACACCAGGCTCCTCTACCTGGAGGCACAAGGACCCAGGTTCTCACAAGGGATTGGGAGACACAGTTAGAGGGACGGTCTGGGCATTCCCACAGGTTTCTCTCATGGAGATGCACACATGGCCCCAAGAAACCATTAACATCCTGCTTCTTTTACAGATAAGGAAATGGGAAATTGATGTACTGGAGTTCAGAGAAACTCATAAGAGGAAGGACTGGGATTTTAATCCGGGTTAGAAGGGCAGAGGGTCTGGGAACCCACGGTAGTGATCAAGGAAGAGACACAGAGGGGACTTCCCTGGCGGTCCAGTGGTTAAGACTCCGCACTTCCAATGCAGGAGGACGTGGGTTCAATCCCTGGTCAGGGTACTAAGATCCCACATGCCGTGCAGTGCAGCCAAAAAATTAAAAATAAAATAAATAAAAAATTTTTTTAATTTTAAAAAAAGGAAGAGACACAGAGCATAACACCTGTCAGCACACACCTGTCTATACGCTAGATAGGAACATACCAAAAATGAAATTAAGAGAACAATTCTATTGACAACAGTATCAAAAAGAACAAAAAACTTTAAAATTAAATTCAACAGAAGAAATGCAAAACTTGTGTTCTGGAAATTCCAAATCACTGGTAAAAGAAATGTGGGAGTAGAGGGATCCTGCAATAATAATAATTCCCAGTATTGGGACTTCCCTGGTGGTCCAGTGGTAAAGAATCCGCCTTACAATGCAGGGGATGCGGGTTCGATCCCTGGTTGGGGAACTAAGATCCCACATGTCTTGGGGCAACTAAGCCCGCATGCCACAACTACTGAGTTCTCACGCCTCAACTAGAGCCCACGTGCCACAAACTACAGAGCCCACGCGCTCTGGAACCCACGCGCCACAACTACAGAGCCCACGCGCCCTGGAGCCTGCGCACTACAACTAGAGAAGGGAAAAATCCGCACGCCACAACTAGAGAGAAGCCCACGCACCGAAACGAACAGCCTGCGCACCGCAGTGAAAACTCCCGCCTGCCTCAACGAAGATCCCGAGTGCCACAACTAAGACCTGACGCAGCCAAAAATAAATATAAATAAATAAATAATAAATAAATCTTTAAACAAAATAATAACTCCCAGTATTAATCTGGGAAAGGAGTGAAAGGTGAGAAGCAGGGAGTTGCCCTGGATACCACGTAGGCTCCCACCTGCTACCACAAATAAGAACGTGAGGTATCGGGACCGAACAATCACACACAAATGTATTGATTTACCCTCAGGAGTCTAGCACCTGGGCCCCTCAGAGGAGCTCAATAAATTTCAGACTCATGGTCCAAAAGGGAAGAATGATGTTATGAAAACAGGACAGAATATCCCTAACTAGCCTGCCTGGGCATCTAACAGCCTGCACCAAACACAGAGCCTGATCAAGGCAGACCTGAGCTTAAGGACCCAGGTGGGGAGTTGAATTTCATGAAAGGGGAGAGCCAGGTGATGGACAGCTAGCCAGATAGGGCCACGGAGGATGGGCCAGCCTTCAATGTGGATTCAATGTCTGACACTGTCACTTAGTAGGCTTGTGACCCTAGGCAAATCACATTAGAGCTCTGAGCTTCTCATTGGTAAAATCAGGATGATGCAATCATTCCGCAATGCTAAAATGCCATCATAAACATTCTGTACCATATACTTAACACCCACTTTTGGATGAGAAAGAAAAAAAAAGCCTGGGGCAAGCAGATTTCTTTAGCTGTCAATTGTAATAGATGTCTTCATTTCAACAAACATTAAAACATAGGCAGGGGAGGGAATTCCCTGGTGGTCCAGTGGTTGGGACTCCACGCTTTTACTGCCGAGGGCTGGGGTTCAACCCCTGGTTGGGGAACTAAGATCCTGTAAGCCGCGCAGTGTGGCCAAAAAAAAAAAAGAAAACATAGGCAGGGGAGAGGCAGCTAAGAATGGAGGTAAGTATCAATAGCTACTTTATAGCATCCTCATAAAGATGAAATAAGATGCTTTGTGTACATTCAAGACATTCAGCACGTGTCAAAGTAATGCTAGCAGGAGCCTGTTATGAACTGTGCTCCCCAAAAATCATATGTTGAAGGCCTAATCCCCCAACATGACTATATGTGGAGACAGGGCCTTTAAGGAAGTAATTAAGGTTAAATAAGATCATGAGTGTGGAGCCCTAATTCAACAGGACCAATGTCCTAATAAGAAGAGGAAGAGACGCCAGAGTTCTCTCTCTATGCACATGCAGAGGAAAGGTCACATGAGGACACAGTGAGAACACACTCTACCTGCCAGGAGGAAAGCCCTCACCAAGAACCAACCCTGCCAGCACCTTGATCTTGGACTTCCACCCTCCAGAGCTGTGAGAAGATAAGTGTCTGCTGTGTGAGCCACCAGTCTGTGGTATTTCATTATGGCAGCCCTAGCGGACTAAGACAGGGCCCGTAGCTGTGGCCCCAGGACAGGAAAAGACCAGCTGGCGGTGCTCTCAGGCTGGGCACGCTGGACTAAGTTGGATGCAGCAGAGAGAAAGCAGAGTCACTGTCTGGGCCAGGGGATCCCCTCTGGAAAGATGCCAGGAGCAGGATGGGGTGAGTGCTGTGACTGTTCTCCAGAGCCAGGGACAGCAGAGATTTTCCTGGCTCTCCCACTGACCATTGAGCCCCAACCCAGGACCCTGAGGGCAGGGGTCAGAGGAGGGGACACAACCTTCAGTCGCTTGGCCTCCGGGCACTCTGTGTCCATCCAGTCTGTGGCCACCTCTCCCATCAGACTCTCACCCTTGGCCATGTTCCTGTTGGGGGGGAGGAGGGAGGGGACAATGGGTCAGTAGGGGCAGGGTGCAGGGTCCAATGAGGGGATGCAGGATGTGGTCAAGGTTGCAGGGGGTACCATCAGGGGTTGTGATGGGTGACGGCCAGGGTCTTAAGGTGGAACTGGGGAAGAACAGGAGTGGGGTCAGAGGTCAGAGCAGTAGGCTGTGGGACAGGTGAGGGTCCCAGGCATATAGCAGGGGTTATAGAAGATGACGTCAGGGGTCATGGAGGATAGAGTTATCCTCGTAACAGGTGAGAGATGTAGCCAGGATCAAGGAGGTTGTGGAGAGGTGCCAGGGGTCACAGGGTGACAGGAGAGGGGTAAATTCATGGATTAGGTCAGGGTGGGGTTGGAGTCTCGAGGGACAGGCCAGGGAGTTGGAGGTGAAGCCCACGGCCAAGGCCAAGATTGAGGATCGTGGGGAATGAGCACTGAGTTGGGGTGGAAAGGGGGTCAGAGGTGAGGTCAAAGTCAGGGTGTGTTAGAGCCAGAGGTGATATTGGGGGTCATAGAGGATAGGGTCACGGGGCCAGCAAGGGATTGGGATGCAGACAGGGATCACAAGATCAGTAGCCATGTGGGAACAAATTTTGAGTATCAAGGTGAAATCTGAGAAGCTGGGGTCAGGGTAGAGTCAGAGTAGGATCTGAGTGAGGGAACTGGATCATAGGAAATGGGGCCAAGGGTCACGCATCAGGGGTGATTCCCAGGGATTATCGAGTCAGTGGTCAAGGGGATGAACACTGGGGTCCAGGCTGGAGTCTGAAGGTAGGGTCAGGTAGGGGTCAGAGGTCAAAGTCAGGTCAAGGTGGGCTCAAGGGCTCACAAAGCCCCACAGTCAGGGACAGGGAATGGGCTGAGTCAGGGTCCTCACTTCATGCCCAGAGCGTCTTGGCCCACGGGTTCCCGCCGGCCCTTGTGGCCAGCTGCAGCATCCTTGTGCAGCGCGAAACCCTCGGGGAACCAGAGGGTGCTGTGCTCACGCTTGCGGCGGGCCACCATGACGCCCAGGACGAGGATGACCAGCAGGAAGACGGCGCTCGCAGCCAGCAGGGGCAGTAGCGGCACGCTTGGCTCTGGCAGCTCCAGCGGTTCCCCTGCGGGCAGGAAGCAGGGGGTCTCAACCAGGGGCCAAGGCCCACCCCACCATGGGAGCCCCGGTTCCACCCTCATCACCCGCCAGGCTGGCCCTCACCCCGTGCCGCCCGCAGTGGGTACGGGAAGTCAAGGCGCTCCACCGCTGACAACGCTCCCAGGTAGTCCGCCGCGCTCTGGGCGTCGGGAAAACAGTGGTCATTCTCAGGCGACTGCAGGCACAGACGGTTGTCAATCTCCAGCATCACCACAGAGCTGCGGGGACACAACAGAGGGACAGACAGACTCAGCAGGCACTCCTACAAGCCCTGCACCATGCCCCACCCCCCCTCCCCTGCACCATGCCCCACCCCCCCTCCCCTGCACCATGCCCCATCCCCCCTCCCCTGCACCAGGCTCCAGCATCTCTACTCACCATGTCACCACTGCCCCCTATCTAGCATCCAACTCCACCACAACCCCAAAACCAGTCTTTTTTTAAATACACTTACTATATATTTGGTGATATTAAGGATATTTATTTTTTTAACTGTGATCATGGTATTATCGTGTTTTAAAGAAGAGAGCTTATTTTTTACAGAAACATACTGACATGTCTACGTATGAAATGACATGCTATCTAGAAATTATTTCAACATAACATGGGCACTAGGACAAATTGAAGGGACTATGTATGAAATAATAATGGCCATATGTGTTAATTGTCAATGCTAGGTCCTAGGTACCTAGACGTTCATTACCCTGCTCTGTTTTTGTATATGTTTAAAATTCTTTATCAATTCCCAAAACGAGTCTTGCTGTGGCCACCAGTGTCCTCTGAGCCATGAATCCAATGGTCATTGTTTCCATGTCAACTTCTCCTTTATCAGGCTGGTGCATCCATCTCCTGCCTGCTATGAGCATTGGCTTCTAACAGTTGACAGCTGCCTCTCTGGCCTCAGCAAAGTGGGGATCCCTTCACTTGGGAGGTGACACTCCTTAGGGAAGCCTTCAGCCAGGGATTGGCTCATGTGGGGTGTACAAAAGCTGGCCCTCCTGTCTCAAGGTGGGACCAACTTTGAGGTGCTACTCACCCTCCAGAGCTCTCCAAGGGATCAGGCTGAGGCTGGACCCTGGTTGAGGCTACCTCCTGCCTCAGTTCCTCCCCTGCCCCATCCTACTTCCCTCATTCCCTGTCTACTGAGAGCACCTTTCCAATACATCACATGTATCTGAATCTCCATCTCAGGCTCTGCTTCCAGGAACCCAACCCTCCAAACATTTTCCTTCTTTGGGATGCCCAGTGCCCTGAGCCCTGGCTCTCCTTCTGTCTCCGGCTGCTCCTTCTCCTTCTCTTTTCTGAGCTGATTTCCTTCAACCAATCCTTAGGACTCAGTGTCCCCAGATGATCCTTCTGTCCCCACATCTCTCCCCACTTCTTCGTGTCCCTCCCATGGCTGCAATGATTGCCAAACCCTTTTTGCTTTCTTCTCTCAATCTTCCGACCCCAACTGCCTCCTGAGGGTCTCTCCGAGACCCCCAGATCCCTCTGGAAGCCCCAAAGTAACCCCTGGTTTTCACCCTGTGTCTTCATCTTGATGAGACCACTTCCAGCAACTCAGTCACCCCAGCCAGGGACTGGCACATCCATCAACCATCCTCGCCATCTCCCCCATCCCAGCCATACCCAGTCAGAGGCCCTGCCCCTCATCTCTAGCCTCCAGCCCTCCTCCCTGTGGCAGGTCCCACTCTGCTCAGAAGCCACATCTCCCTTCTGGCCCCTCTACCAGGCCACCAGCAGGAGAGTTCTATATTTTCTATTTCTAAAACAAACAAACAAAAAACTACACATGCCCTTAAACACTCTGCTATACCCCTGCCTCTCCAGAAGGAAACAGCGCTAGACCAGGGGCTATTCTGTTCCCCCAGAGGACCCTTGCCCATGTCTGGAGGCATGTTGGGTTGTCACATCTTAGGGGAGGGGAAGTGCGCTGCTTGCATCTAGTGGATAGAGGCCAGGGATACTGCTAAACATCCTACAGTGCACAAGACAGGACAGCCCCTCACAGCAAAGAGCGATCCGGCCCCAAATGTCAATGGTGCCGAGACCGAGATGCATGTATTGTACGACGCTGTATATATTGCCAAGAAGGCTCTCCCAGATGTTAAGGGAAGTAAGTGCACAAGACCTGAGGAATGGTGCCCCTTCCCACGCCCGGCCTAGCGTCTGCGTGGACGCCATGGCTCCCCCGGGGGGAGTCACTCACCCGATCACCTCAGGGGCCAGCTCCCGCCGGTTCCGGGATTCGGAGCCAGGACCAGGCCGGTGGTAAGGGAAGACCATAGCCTGGCCGTTCTCGTCCAGACGGAAGCGCAGCGAGGTGCGCAGGATGCCGCTGAGCCGCTGCAGGAAGTCGGCGCTGGAGCGCAGCAGCTCCTCCGGCGGCAGCAGCACGGTGAGCACCAGGACGCCTCGGGCCAGCAGAGCTGGCACCTCACCCGCACAGTCCAGTCCATCCCAACCGCACTCCTCTGTGTTGCAGCCCTGATCGCAGCGGCCGTCGGCAAAGTGGTCCGCGCAGTACTTCTCATACACCGGGCTGGGGACAGAGAGGGGCGGGGTCAAGGGAGCCTCCAACTCCGCTGCACGCAAACACCGCAGAGCACCCGGACTCTGGAGCCAGCGCAAGCGCAGAGAACTGGCATGTATCCACGTGCTTGTGGAATGTATCAGGCTTTCTGCAAACACAGCCATTGCTTTGTAACTATCAATAAGTCAATAACTACTGAGAGCCACCTGTTATGTGCTGGGCGCTACTGTAGGCTCTAAGGATATGGCCCCAACATAAATCCCTACCCACGTGGATCTGGCATTACAGTGGGCGGAGACAGATATTAAAGGAGATGAATGAGCAGAACATACAGCATTTCGATCACACACCAATAAAGGCTAAATTTAAACACACACACACATCTATATGGAATTAAATGCTAAGGAAAAAAATAAGGCTGAGGGTGGGTGGCCAGGGAGGAGCTCACTGAGAAGGTCATTGTTTGAGCAAAAACTTGAAGGAGGTGAGGGAGGAGCCATGTGGCTTCCTGAAGGAGAGCATTCCAGGCAGAGGGAACAGCCAGTGCAAAGGCCCTGAGGTGGGGCCAAGCCTGGGGAATCTGAAGAATGGAAGAAAGGCCAGGGTGGCTGGAGCAGAATGAGCAAGGGGGAGAGTGAGGGTGGGAATGAGGACAGGAAGATAAAAGTAAGGAAAGGGTTCCAGGTAGACAGAGGAACACACAGAGGGTCACAGAGAGCAGAGCACAGGGATGGACAGATGAAATGCATAGGACAAATAGACAGGGCTCATGAACAGACACAGAGAACGGCAGAAGAGGGGCAGGAATAGGCAGGAGCATGGACAGATGGATGGGCATATAGAGGGGCAAAAAGGGTGTGTGAATGGACAGAAGGACAGAGAGAAGAGGCACACGGATGAACAGGTGGGGCACAAAGATGGACAGATGGGGCACACAGCTGGACAGACTGGCATAGGGACAGACAGATGGACAGATGAGGTCCAAGGATGGACAAGCAGGTGTGCAGACAGACAGTTGGGTGTATAGAGGGACAAAAGGAATTCATGGATGGACAGAAAGACAAACAAACAGGGCATAGGGAGGGACAGATGGAGTACAGAGGCAGACAGAAAAACAGACAAAAGGAGCACATGGATGAACAGACAGGTGGGCACATTGATAGACAGGCAGGGAACAAGGATGGACAGACAGGGCACAGGAATGGGAAGACAGACAGACAAATGACAGATGGATGGGCAGACGGTACACCAAGAAACAGATGGGTCAAGTGAAGGGACAACCCAACAGACAGATTAAGGATTGACTGACAGACCAAGGCAAACGGAGGGGCAGATAGAGAAGCAGGGCCCATGGATGGTCAGATGTGACACATGGACAGACAAGACACAGAGTGAGGACCGGCTCACTTGCAGGTGCGCTCCCGGCCGCCTGCGCGGCAGTCGAAGTTGTCATAGAGGCAGGCGGGCGAACTGCAGGCGGGGTCGCAGCGGCTGTTGTTGAAGAGGAGCCAGCACTGCAACGCCGCGCACTGCCGCCAGGGGTCGCTCACGCTCAGCGAGCAGTCGCCGCCGTCCCAGCCGCAGCCTGGGCTGTTGCACTCTCGGTCACATCGCTTGTCGCCGCTTTTGGCCTCGCAGGCGGCTCTCGGGCAAGACGGCTCCTCGGGGGCCTCCGGCACCGCTGCAGGTATCTCACAGCGCGGCCCAGCCCAGCCTGGCGCGCACGCGCAGCGGAAGAAGGGCGCCAGCGTCTCCGGGCGGCAGGAGCCCCCGTGGAGGCAAGGGGAGGTCACGCAGCTGGCATTGGCGGCTCCCAGTGGCGACCCCCGGGAACCCCGGCAGGCGGGACCCGACAGCCCCGGGGGACAGGCGCAGCGCGGTCCACGGACCGTCTGCTGGCACGGGACGCCCACCGGGCACTGCAGCTCCCAGCAGGAACGTGCCACCCGCTCGCAACGCGGGCCCCAGAACGGCTGTGGGTTGGGTGGGGGGAAAGGAGAGAAAAAAAAGTGCGGGGGCAGGGGATGGAGGGAGAGAAGGGGAGGAGACAGAGAGGAAGGAGGGAAAGAGAAATGGAAGGGTGGAGGGTTGAAGGGGGAGACAGAGGGGAATATGGGGGATCAGGACTTGGGAAAGGTTGGACCTCCAGTCTCCCCAGGTCTGGCTCAACCTCTCCCTCTTCCACTGGAGCCCCACCTTGTAGGTAAGCCCAGCCTTCCCCAAGAGGCCACAACTCCAAATTCCAGAGGGACACACACACAAACACACAACCTCCAGGTAATTTCAACATTTCCCAGAAACCCCTTCCATCTTACACCTCTTCTCCCCTAAAGCCACACCCTCCCATGAGGGCATGCTCCCACTCCTCTCCCAGAGACCTTGATGTGAGTGTCCAACCCCACCTACCGGGACACAGTGGCAAGAGAAAGTCAGCGCTCCCCCAGAGCCGGGGCTGGGATGGCACTGGCCTCCATGCTGGCATGGCTGCGACTCACAGGCAGACAAGACAGTCTGACAGTGGGGACCTGGGCAAGCAGAACACGTGGATGAGCCACAATGGGGAACACAGGCAGGATCGCAGGCCAGCCCCCTCTCCCATGCTTACCTGTGAAGCCGGCATGACAAAGGCAGTGGAAGCCCCCACCTGGGTCCTGCAGGCAGTCCCGGGTATGCGCCGCATGGCAGGCACCTGGACGACACTCATTGATGTCCGCCTCACAGCGCAGGCCGGTGTATCCCGGGGGACAGGTGCAGCGGAAGCCACCCACCAGGTCCACACAGGTACCATTGTGCAGACACCGGGGGCCCGGGTCCAGGGGTGGGCCTGGGCCACAGTCATCCTCATTAATCTCGCAGAGCACGCCTAGGGGAAGGGGGGGACGGGGAGCAGTCAGGAGTGGTCAGAAACCCAGCCTCCCGTCCTGTCCCCCAACCCTGACACTGGCCTACCCAGCGTTCCTGGAGGACACGAGCAGAGATAGCGGGCCACAAGGTCAATGCAGATGCCCCCATGCTGGCAGGGCTGGGAGGCACACTCGTCCATGTCTTCCTCACAGTTGTCACTAGTGTAGCCAGCTGGACACTGCGGTGGGGGTGAGGCAGGGACCCACTCAGCCCAGAGAGACACAGGTACTCGCCATGAAGATACAGAGACTCCCAGTGCAAAAGGACACATACAGTCATCCAACACACAGAGACATGCCCAGTGTGCAGAAACACACACACACCCAGTACATGGAGACACACCCAGTACATGGAAACACACCCAGTACACGGAAACACACCCAGACATGGGAGGACACGCAGGCACAAGGGCTACAGATACACTCAGTGCAAAGGGACACACACAGTACAAATGCACAAGACAGACCCACAGGAGAAACACCCAGATACCCAGATACACACGAGACACACACAACCAGAGATGCACATTCAGACACTGGCACATGCATTCATACCCAAAGAGACACCATGCACAGAGACACACATAGATATGTCCAAGAAACAACCAAAGACAGAAGTACACCCAGACAGAGACACCCTAAGATCTACCCAGAATGACACCCACAAAGATATAACCAGAGTCACAAAAGCAAAAACGCAGACATGCCTAGAGAGAGACACCACACCAGGCTATAGACACACAGAAATGTGTAGCCAGACCCACCCAGGAGTGACTAGCTCCCCCGTCCCCTCCACTGGGCGCTCCTTACCTCGCACACATAACCTCCCATGTAGCCCCGGCAGGTGCCCCCATGCTGGCAGGGCTGGGCCAAGCAGGGGTCCACCTCCCGCTCACAATGACTGCCTGTGTGGCCCTCTGGGCACACGCAGTAGTGGGAGCTGTCCTTGTCCACGCACTGCCCACCAGCCTGACACAGCTGCTCCATCGGCACCCCTGGACAGAGGAGAGCAGCGTCAGGCAGGCTCCCTCCTCCCGGCCCACATCATACTCAGCACCACCCAACACCCCCAACTAGCTTCAGTCACCAAGGTCTCACCCACACTCTGTCAGGTTGTCACACATCCCCTGAAAGTGACATACACACACCTTCGAAGCTCATGCCAGCTAGGTCACACACAGCGCTGCAGACATCCAGGTCGTCTCATGGCGATAGACATACACACCATCCTTGTCCTGGCCAGCTGTCACAGAGTCACATATCCCCACCATGTCTACATGCTCTGTTGCACTCTCATTCGGCTCACACTAGCAGGAAGTATGTGCATACACACCCTCCCAAGCCCCCCAAACCCAGTCACGCGCACCCCCTCACCGATTTGGGCTGCGGCCTCTCTGCAGGGTAGACTCTGGATGTCACAGAGGCGGCCGCTCCACCCCGGGGCGCAAAGGCAGTAGAAAGAGGCCCCGGTCCGGGCACAGTGGCCCCCATTCTGACAAGGCGTGCGGCTGCACCAGTCTACCAGCGTCTGGAAAGGAAGGCCACGGTGTCCGCTCTTGGGGACCCTTGAAAACGGACCCAGCTTCTCCTCCAGAGTCCTGGGCAGGCTCCAGAATACCTCTCCAGATTCCTCCCCCAGGATCCAGGCAGGCTTCCCAATCAGAGTACCCAGCAGGCCCCTCCCTCAGACTATCCTTCTAGACTCCTCCCCCAAGACACCAGTGACCCCGCCCACCTGGCACTGCGCGCCGGTGAAGCCTTCAGGGCAGGCACAGCGGAAGCCGGGGTGGGAGGCAGTGCAGACGCCCCCGTGCAAGCAGGGTCTCGAGAGGCAAGGGTCGGCCTCATGTTGGCAGTGTGCGCCAGTGTAGCCCAGGCGGCACAGGCAGCTGAAGGAGTTCACACCATCCACGCAGGTCCCGCCATTGAAGCAGGAGCTGGAGGGAAAGGAGGAGTGCGTCAGGCCCCGCCCCCTCGAAGGCCCCACCCTCCCCCATGGGCCCCTCCTAGCTTTGAGTGGGAAAACCCCTACCCCAAGGAGAAGCTGCAGTCCCAGCAGAGGCCCCTCCCCGTCCTGTCCCTTAGCCCCGATATACCAGGTACTTCTGGGCTACGTGGAAGCCACGTGGAGACCCCACCCTGGTCTGGCCTGGCTCCCTCAGGGATCAGGGTACCTAAGGTGACCTCCCAACAGATGGCCTGCCCCTTCCCGGACACTAACCCATCAGGCATCAGAGTCCTGAGGTGGGTGCCAAGCCGAGGACTCCCCTTGTCCCCACTCCTCAGGTCCCGCTCCCCATCCGATGCCAGGGCCCCTGACTCCCAGGACAGGCCCCACCCACCTGGGGCTGCAGTCAGGTAGGTCCTGCTCACAGAGGAAGCCTCCATAACCCGGCGGGCAGGTGCAGGTGAAGGAAGCCACGTGGTCTGTGCAGGTGCCTGGGCCGCAAGGGCTGCTCAGACACTCATCCACATCTCGGGCGCAGCGGGGGCCAGCAAAGCCAGGTAGGCAGAAGCAGGAAAAGGAGCCCACTCCATCCTGACATGAGCCACCATTCAGGCAGGGGTCTATGGTCAGAAAGGAGGAGGTCTGGTCACACACCTCGCCCCCTGTCAGTCCAGCCTGACCTGGCCATGTCTTGTGTAGAGGGGGATTAGGAGAAAACCAGGCTTAATTGGGAGGGGCACATTTGGCCAGGGGGATCAAAACTCTGTCCCCTCTGTGGCTTCACCCCCTTCCTTATCTGGAAACCTCGCCTATGTGGAAGGGGGTAGGGGTTGGAGAAGCCAAAAAAAGGTCCCTTTGAGCTGCCAAGTACTAGTTGTGTCTGCTCAAGTCCTGGGCTCGGCACAGGAGGTCTCCTCCAGACCTGGACTAGCCAGTAAAGTGGCCACTGACCACATGTGGCTCTTGAGCCCTTGACATGTGGCTGGTCCAATCTGAGATGTACTGTAAGCATAAAATAGACATCAGGTTTCAGATTGTGAGGACTCAGTATGAAAAAAAAAAAGAATGTAAAATATCTCAATAATTTTATATTGATTATACTGAAATGATAATATTTTTATGTATTAGGTTAAATAAACCTGTTTTTGTTTGTTTTGTTTACTTTTTAACGTGGCTATTAGAAAAAATTTAATTCATATGTGGCTTGCATTATTTGTCCATTGAACAGTGCTCCTGGAGACTCACTAGGGGCCTGTTATCTCATACTTTACACACAATCCTAACTTGCTTGCTGCCAGAGGCAATCTATATAGGCTTCAGAGTCCTCTCCCAGCTCATCCCTCTACTTGCTGCATGACCTTGGGCAAGTCACTTAACCTCTTTGGGGCCTCAGTTTTCATGAGCAAAATGGGGAAAGTAAGATAACTGTGAAGATGAAATGAAAACACAGTGCTAGGCACATGCATGGGCTTCATGAACCTGTTCCCTAGGTCAGCACCCCTCCCCCAAGAGCTCCCCTGAACTCACTGGGGTCACAGTCATCGATGTCCTGATCACAGGAAGGGCCACTATAGCCCTCGTGGCAGGTACAGCTGAAACTCCCTGCCAGGTTGGTGCAGGTACCATGGGGACCACAGGGTGAGGGGCCAGCACACTCATCCACGTCCTGCTGACATCGTGAGCCTGGGGGTGGGGAGTAAAATAACACACCGGGGTAGAAGGCGCAGGGTAGGGTCTGAGGGTACCTGGCACTCAGGAAGAACCTGAAGGCTGAGATGGATGAAGGCAAGAACAGTTTGCCTCTGGGCATTTTGCACACACTGTTCCAGAACTGCCTTCTCCTTGTTTCAGAGGGTGGTGAATGCATTCTGTGACTGAGGTCTGCTCCTCCAGGCTGTCCCCAAAACTCTCAGCCTGATTCCTAGCTCCCCCAACCCCATAGCCCTTCCTCTTCTTCTGAACTGACCACATAGGCTGCAAGTGTCTGTGTCTAGCTCTGTTTCTTCCCAGAAGGAAGCTCCCCTAAAAGGCAGGGCCAGGAGTGACTCCCTCTCTGGGTCCCCAACATCACCCAGTATGGGGTAGGTTGCAAAGGAGATGAGGCAGAGGAAGAGGAAGAAGCAGCTGATGTACCTTGCCAACCAGGGGGGCAGGAGCAGACAGCCAGCTGGCCAGGGGCAGACTCACAGTAGCCCCCATGCTCACAGGGATTTGGGGTGCAGGGGGACAGCAGCTCACACTGATGGCCTGTAGTGGGCAGGCAGAGTGAGACAGTCTTGAGAGATTCCATTTTCCCATCTCCCCCCAAGGTCCCCACCTTGATACCCACTTCCCAAGCTCCTGGGTAGGGGTGGGAGAGGAAAAAAAAGTGGGGGGGGGTATAAATGTAGAGAAGGAAGGGAGAATGGAACAGAAGGGAAATGATAAGGAAGAAGGGAGGAGGCAGCCCTGGGGAGGGAAAGTGGGGACACGCACCCTGGACACCAGGGGGACAGGTACAGCGGAAGCCCGTTCCATCACTGGTGCAGGTGCCGCCTGCCCAGCAGGGATGGGATTCACAGGCATCTCGAGCGAGGCTCTGACTGCACTGAGGGCCACTCCAGCCAAGCTCACACACGCAGCGGAACCTGAAGGGGGAGGCAGTCAGGGCTGGCAGGAGGGCAGGGAAGCAGTGGGGGTCAGGGGTTGGGGAGAGGCCTCACCCTCCAGGCGCGTCGTGGCAGACGCCATGACTGCAGGGTTCTTGGGCGCAGGGATGGCTTGGGGGAAGACAGAGCGGGGGCAGGGAGCCAGGTGGGCAGAGGCATTGGAAGCCATTTTCACCATCCACGCAGGAGCCCCCCTCACCGCATGGGCTGGACGCACACTCGTTGATCTCCACGTTGCAGAGAGGCCCTGGGGAGCAGGCAGACAACCTCGTCCCAGAACGAGGATAGCCGAGCCTACCGGGGAGGGACAACCTTGCCCCATTTAGCAGAGCCACACCCTTGAGCAAGGACAATCTCATTTGCTTCACAACACATCATCTCTTGTGCAGATTAGGATTAGTCACCTCCTCAACCCAGAGATACCTTGCCCCAAATCATCCTTGTCCCCAAACTTATATGAAATCACTTTCATTTCCACCAAGGGTTACCCTGGCCCCACTCAGAAACACCTCAATCCCTGAGTCTGAACACCTTCCTGTATGTTCCAGGATAATCTTGAGCTAATATGGGGACAACACGCCAATGAGAGAAAGCACTATCTCAGGGCAAAGCGTGGACAATCTCGTTGGACCAGCGTGTGCAAAGAGAGGGGCAAAACCTGGCCAAGAAAGATGGGTGATTTCACCCTCACCCTATAAAGACCTCCATTCCACGGCAGCGACTTGCCCACCTGTGAAGCCAGGCTGGCAGACACAGTCATAGCGGTTGATGCTGTCCCGGCAGATTCCAAAGGTGCAGGGGTTGCTAGCACAATCATCAATGTTCACCTCACAGTTCACACCTGGGGAAGGGGAACACGACAGGGATTGCCACCACTGTGCCCTACCAGGAGCACCATTCCCGAACCCTCTGTGTCCTACCAGATGTACTGTTTCTGCCCCAGCCCAGCCCCCGGCCCCACCTGTGGTGCCGGGAGGGCAGCGGCAGAGGTATTTGTCCACCAGGTCTAGGCATTTGCCACCGTGGCGGCAGGGCTGGCTTCGGCACTCGTCCACCTGGCTTTCACAGCGCGTGCCGGTGTAGCCCGGGGCACAGGCGCACGAGAAACTGGCGATGCCATCCACACAGCGCCCATGGTGGCATGGGTCTGGCGAGCAGTCATCCACGTTGTGCTCACACACCGTGCCCTCGAAGCCTGTGGGGACAGAGGGTCAGGCTCCGCCCACTGGCCAAGGTCCTGCCCACAGCTGTGGCTTCTGCCCAATTCTGGCTCAGCTCTACCTCAGGCCCGGCCCATCGAGCCAACAGGAGGCGGGCTCAATTCAGGCCCTGCCCCTAGCTGGCCTCCATTCCATCCGGCTACAAGCTCCAAGACTCGTCCCTGGCCAGGACCCTACTGCAGTTAAATCCCACCCCTAGCGTGACCCTGCTTCCAATCCTTACACTATCAGCCCTGATTTGCCTCGCCCTCCACTGGAAATGGGGACACATGGGAGGTGCCTGGGGATGTAGGGGGTCGGACCCGACCCCTCCAGTTAAGTGCACACCTATCCTGCTAGACCTTTTGGCCTCACCCCCAGCCTTACCTCTGCTCATGTTCGTGTCCATCATTGGCTCCGCCTCCTGGCTCTCTCATTGGCCCTGCTGAGGTCCTGCCTTGCTGCAGCCCTGTCCCTAACTTTTCCCCAAGGTAATTATTGGCCCTTTCCCCCATTAGCCCCGCCTCCAGATTCTTGCCAACTTGTCACTGGCCCTCCCTCACCCTCTGCGCAGCGGCACTCATAGCCATCCGGCTGGTCCACGCACTTGGCTCCATTCCGGCAGGGTGTGCTGGCGCATTCATCCACGTCCAGCTGACACATAGCCCCGCTGAAGCCTGGAGTGGGGGGTGTGGGATGAACAGAGGGCCAGATAGGGTCAGAGCAGTCACCCCTCACCAGAGCTGCCTTGTTTGGGTGGGGAGTCCATTTACTTAGTTTTAAATTAATTTCAAGGTTTTTCATAAGGTGGTTTCTGTTATGATAGGTAACCACTAATATGGTCTTATAAGCTCCCATCCTGGAGCCTTTGCCCCTTCAGAGACTCGTCTTTTTCAGGCTCCCCGGCCCAGAGTCCTCACCCGAGGGGCAGGTGCAGCTGAAGCCATTGACTCTGTCCTTGCAGACCCCGCCATTGACACACGGGCTGCTCTGACACTCGTCCATGTCCACCTCGCAATAAGTGCCTGTGAAGCCTGGGGGTAGAGGGAAGGGGATTAGGGCAATGGGGGTTAGCTTCTGGTCTGAAGGGAGAGCAAGGGGGGACATACCCCCTTCCCACTTATAGACAGTTCCCCTGAGCCTTGGCCTTGCCGCCACCCAACCCTAGATTCAGTTTTTTAGACTCAGGCTGGACCTTCATTCAGCTGTGGCCCCAACTGGTTCAAGGCTTATGAGACTCCACATGCGCCTTGCCTTCAGACCAGCCCTTGCCCTCTCCAGTCCTCAGACTACGTCTTGTCCCCAGGTCCCAGCCTCAGGGCCCACCATAGCCTTGTGCCCAGCCTCAATCCCAGCCCCGGCATCAGTGCATTTCTGTCTGCAGGCTCTGCCTTGATCACTCCAGACCGTGGTCCTGCCCTCATGTCATTGCCGCCCCATAGTGTCCAGACTCCACTCCCAGCCCATCTGAGGTTCCACCGACTCCACTTGACCATGCCTGCAACCTCGCACAAGATTCTGCTCTGGCTCCGCCTCCACCTCATCCCAGGCTTCAGCCTCACAGTCCCAGCTCCCTCCGCTCCCCGGCCCTGCCTGAGGCTTTTCTCACCCCGCCTCCCCACCTCAGGCCCCGCCCCAGCCACGCCCACCACACACCTGCCATGCAGATGCAGGTAAACTGGCCTATACGGTCGAGGCACGTGGCCTGGTTGCGGCAGGGGCCAGAGAGGCACTCATTGACGTCGGTCTCGCAACGCGGACCAGTGTAGCCACGGCCGCACTGGCACAGGAATGAGCCCTGTGTGTTCACGCACCGGCCCAGGTGCTCACAAGGGTTGGCACCTGCAGGAGGAGTCACAGCGGGTGTAGGTGTGGGCGGCTGACAACCGCCTCTCCCCTCCTTCCCTACTCTCAGACAGCGCCCCCTCACCGATGGAACACTCATCCACATCCTGGTCACAAGCCCCGCCTGTGAAGCCAGGTGGACAGGTGCAGATAGCCCTGCCGTTCACCGGGTTCGTGTCGCAGATAGCATCCTCGTGACAGGGGTTGCTGACGCAGGCGTCATCCAGATGACAGAGAAGTCCTGGGAAGGAGTAGGTAGAGGTCAAGGGCAGATACCGCCCCCCCAGCTCTGCCCAAAGCTCCCACACCCCCAAATACGGTTTTGTGTTTTGTTTTTATTAACCAGAAGTGTATTTAGTAGCTATTTTCCCCCAATCATTTATTATGAAAAGTTCAAACATACAAAAAAAGTTTATTCGTATACCCACCACCTAGATTCAACTATTGTAAGCTTTATCTATCTTTTTTTCTGAACCATTTGAAGTTGGAAACACCCACATATTGTTTTTAAATCTATTGATTCTTTTTCTGATTATAAAAGGGTCCTACCATCAAGTCTTTGCTTCTGCAATACCCTCGGTCTGACATACCCTTCCCTCCATTTCCAAGTCCCCCTCCCAAACACCTTCTCTGACCTTTGCCACTTCCCTTTGGACTTTTTCCCCTCTCTTTCTCAGTCACAGTTTAGCTCTAAATTCCCATGGTTTTTGCCCTGGACTGTTTGCCAGCCTCCTCCCAGGCCTCTCCCAGGCTTATCCTTCATCCCAAATCTAGCTTCCAGCATAATCATTCTAATACTCGAGTCAGACTCCATCCTTGCCTCTACTCAAGAACCATCAATGGCTCCCTGCTGCCTACAGGGAAAACAGCCACTCACCAGTTTTGCCCATGGGGCAAGCACAGTAGAAGGAGGCCACACGGTCATGGCAGGTGGCCCCATGGAAGCACACGGCCGTGGCACAGTCATCAATATTCTGACTGCAGCTCTCGCCTGTCCAGCCATTGACACACACACAGCTGTGGCCACCCAGTGTGTTGAAGCAAGTGCCCCCATTGTGGCAAGCGTTGGGCTGCAGCTGACACTCGTCCACGTCCTCCGTACAGAATTGGCCTGTGGCACACAGATGCACCAGTCTAGTCACCTGGTGCATGCCCACCCAAGGTCTTCCCTCTAGCCCCACTGCTCACCTGTCCACTCAGGAGGGCACTGGCAGTTGTAGGTGTTGACGCCGTCCACACACGTCCCCCCATTTAGACATCGGTGCCCTGGACAGTCGTCCACATTCACTTCACAGTTCTGGCCCTCGAACCCTAGCATGGGAGGAGGAAGCAAGGACGGTCATTGCCAGGCTGGCCTGCTGTCCCCCCACCTCTGCTGCCTCCCTTAGGTACAGCTCCCTCACCAGGAAGGCAGGCACAGTCGTAGGTGAGGTCGCCACTCTGTCTACAGGTGCCCCCGTTACGGCACGGCGAGGGAGCACAGGCCACCGAGGGGCTCTCACACAGTGGCCCTGTGTAGCCAGCTGGGCACTGGCAGCGGAAGGAGCCAGGCGTGTTGAGACAGGTGCCACCGTGGCGGCAGGGCCCGCCCACCCGGCACTCATCCACGTCGCTTCGGCAGCTGCGGCCCTGGTAGCCAGGTGGGCAGGAGCAGGCATAGCGGCCATCGGACCCCACCGAGCAGCGGGCACCATGGGCACAGGGGCTGCTGAGGCAGGGGTCTGACAGGGAGCAGTCCGGGCCTGGACGGAACCAGAAAGGGTGAGCCTGGGCTGACCACACCCTTGCCTGCCTCAGGCTCCCTTCCAGACCCTCCCTTACCTCGGAAGCCACGGGGGCAGCGGCAGGAGAACCGGGCGGTGCCTGCCACCACCGAGCTCTGGCAGACACCATGGCCAGCACAGGGGCCGGAATGGCAGGGGTCTTCCAGCTGACACCGTTCACCCACCCAGCCTGGTGGGCACCTGTGGGCAGAAATGGCTTGGTGGAGAAAGTGAGGGCAGGATAGCCCCAAACACAGAGATAGGCACAAGAAAGACAAGAAACACACAAGCAAACAAACACGCACACTCATTCATCCATGCAACAAATATTCCCTGAGCACCTACTATGTTCTCAGCAATAGGAATACAGCAGCAAGCACAATTAAAGTGGTCTCTACCCTCTTGATGTTCACAGCCAGGTCCGGCAAAGAGAAGATATACAAATAATGAATTAATAAGCAACATGCCGGGGCGGGGCGGTGGTGAGGGCCATGAGGGCCATGAGGGCCATGAAAGATGTAGTGGGTTGAGTGGTGGCCCCAGAAGAGTTATGTCCATGTCCCAGAACCTGTGACTGTGACCTTATTTGGAAAAAGAGATGTAATTAGTGATGTGATTAAATGATGGACATCAAGATGAGATCATCCTGGATTATCCAGGTGGGCCCAAAATTGAGTGACAACTGTCCTTACTTACAAGTGAAAGGCAAAGGGAGATTTGAGAGAAAGAGAAGGCCATGTGAAGAGACTGGAGGAACACCTGGAGGTTCTAGAAGCTGGAAGAGGGAAGGAAGGACTCTCCACTAAAGCCTTTGGAGAGACTGTGACTGCCAATACCTAGATTTCAGACTTCTGGCCTCCAGAACTGTGAGAATAAATTTCTGTAGGTTTCAACCACTCAGTTTGTGGTAACTTGTTACAGTAGCCACAGGAAACTATGACACGGGATAAGGAGGATAGAGTGATGGGGGTGGGGAAAAGGCAAATACATTTTCACAGTGAGGGAGGGGGTCATGGGGCTGTGTGGGCAAGAGTAGAGGAAACGGGAAATGCAAAGTCTCAGATTCCCAGGCACACACAGACAGACCCCAAAATATACAGATACACAGAAGGACACACCAACACGATGTATTGCCCTGGCAAATACTCAGATACCAACCCATAGCCTCATTCACGAATATGGACTCTCACACGGACAGACAGGAGAAGCCCCACCAATCCTCAACTCCTTTCCTGGGGGCACATACAACCCTTCCTTCCGTTGCGGGGAGAAGGTGGCCACCAACGCTGGTGCCCTCTTGTTGGAGGGAGGGCCTTCAGCCTGCAGCCCCCTCCAAACCCACCAAGGCAACCTTGAATATGCGGGTAAATATGGGGGTTGGTCTTAAGACCAGAAACTTCCAGACGGTGGGGTCAGAGGGAGGGGCCTGGAGAGACAAGAGGGTCCAGGCCCGACCCCCGACGCTACGCACCCCTCGCGCCGGTTCCTCCTCTGGCTTGTTCAGGTCGCTCGGGGCTAAACTTAAGTAGCTGACTCAGTCTTTAGCGTCACCCACAAGATCCCCTCACCCCGGCCCCCACTGAAACAAGTCGGGGCACGGCCGGGTGCAGATGGTGTAAGAAGGGGAGAACCCAGCTCCCAAGCGCCCTCTCCTAAGGCCCTCAGGCCAAGGACGGCAGCCAAGACAGCTCTCCGGGAGCGGAAGTGCTGCTCTGGGCGCTGAGAACTGCGCACCGCCCCCCGCCCACGTCAGGCAGGGCGTGGCCGCGCGGCTCCCTCCCGGCGCCCCGGGCGGGTTCCCACGCTCTGCGGCCCCGCGCCCCTGCCGACCGGTCTGGCTGGTTCCAGCTTCGCCCGCGCCCCGCCCAACCGCCTGTGCTTTGCGGGAGACTGGCGGGGGCAGGGGTGTGTGTGTGGTGGTGGGGGGGGGGGGGAGCACGGACTTGGCGGGGTGGACTAGCTAGGGAGGCGAGCACTAAGAAATAGAGACAAGGGTTTGAGAGCCTACTTTGAAGGGGAGAGTTGGGGGATCCACGGAGGGGAGACAGATTGGGGCGACCCCGAAAGGACACGAGTATTTGGAACCTTGAAGGAGACTGGGGGTGGGGGGCGTGGGGAGTGCTTCCCACGGCCCAGGTCTGGGGACTGAGCTCGCTCCACTCCGGGCGATCCGGGCTCCGGGCCGCCGCGCGGGCCGGTGATTCACCTGTCGGGGGGCGGGGCAGCCGCGGGCGCATACACCTGTCGGCAGCATTCCAGGCGCGGAGTTCCAAACGCAGGCGCCCGGCCACGCGGCTCCGAGTCCCACCATCCCGAGTCCCACCGTCCCAACCCGAGGAACCCGCTCAACCAGGCTAAGACCCCCACCCAGGTGAGCCACAGCGGTGCTCCAAAGTGCGTGTGTAACTTCAAAGGGGCTCTAATGTCAAAGCAGACCACCCAGCTTGGACCTGGCACACATGTTGCTGAATAAATGGATACATTAATGAATCGATCAACGGCTACTGGGTGAACTGCTTTTACTAATGATAATATTATAAAAAGGAACCAAGCATTTCCCCATAACATTGAGAGGTTCCACCTTATGGCACCTATTTCCTGTGTCCCTACCATTATTAATAATGATAATCCCCTTTATTAAGCATTTACTGTATGCCCAACACTATGCTGATTTCAGCATCTGAAGGGTCTCTTACTCTTTACAATCAACCCCATAAAGGAGGGAACTATTATTGCCCCATTTTCCAGATGCAAAAACTAAGGCTCAGAGAGCTCAAAGCACTTGCTTTGAGCCCAGAATTCAAACTGAGTTCTGTCTGCCTCTGCTCAGCAATTTCCCAGGCCCTGCCCTGCTCCCCCAACCCCCTGTCTTTCCTTGCATTATCCAACATTGCATTTTGGGGGCCCCTTCTGGTCACAAGCCAGGGAGAAGCACCCTGTGTCACAGATCAATGAGGTTCAGGGAGGGGAAGTGACTCACTCAAGGTCACACAGCAAGAAAATGGCAGATCAGGGCTCTTGTGCCCCCACCACTAAATCTTGAGATGTGGGAAGGTGCAGATGCTGTACCCACTACTACCAAGCCACTGTCACTAGTGCCTGAAAATTTGTTGATTGAATAACTACCTGTCCATCAGGGGATTTACACAAGACCTCAGGCAGCAGAGAATTCTGTGAAGTTGGTGTTGGTGGACCCATTTTCCAGACTGGGACACTGAGGCTTAAAGAGTTTTAAGTCTCAGGCCATCAGCAACATGATGTGTGATTTGAACCCAGGCCAGGCAGACTCCAGAGCCTCTGCTCCTAACTCTGCTGCATTCAGTGGGGAAACAAGGGGTTGCCCAAGCCACACACATGTAGGAAGTGGTAGAAGCATCTGTGATGAACACAGAGGCAGGGGGAGAAGACAGACCGCCTCCCCGGACAGGGCCCACTCATGGCTCAGAGCCAGGCACTCACAGGCAGGCAGCCTCCCGGGAGGGCAGCTGGGTGCAGCGACCTCCATTCGCACACGGGCTTCCATCCAGGCAAGGGGGCGCTGGGTAGGGGTGAAGGAAGGTGGGGGTGTCAGGCAGGCACCCAGGAACCCCAGCCCAGAGTGAGACTCCCCCCTTTCCTCCCTCAGGCAACAGCTGCGCCAGGCTGGGGGCATCTCTGCAAGTGCCGGGAGCCCCCCATCCACAGTTCCCACGGCCCCCCGCCCTGACCCCAGCTGTTAGGGCTGCAGCTGTCCCTGCCAGCTCGAGCCCTGGGAACCACAAGGCAGGGGTGGGCAGGAGGAGGGGCCGACTTATGCCAGATGTGGGCGCTCAGAAGCTGCCAGAATGGGGGGGGGGGTACTAAGGCAGGAAGTGAGGGTGCTGCTGAGTGTTGAAGGGAGGTCTGGGACTGTGTGCCCAGATCCTGGGGTTGTGGAGGGGGCAGTGGTGGGGAGTCCTAGGGGCATATGGATCTTCCTTCCCCTGATGTTGGGCATCTACTCCAGCTGGGCAGGCCTGTGTGCTAGGTCTGGGGAGAGATGCCAAGGCATGTACTCCATGTGCCTCCAGCATTGGCTGTTGCAGGGATAGGGTTTGTATTGAAGGGAGGGGCAGCTGGCACAAGATGTGGGCTGCCCTGTCCAGCGTCGCCATCCCTGAGGGCTGTGTCCCTCTGGGGTGTGGCACAGTCGAACTGTCCTGTCAGATGGGTCAGGGGCGTGGCGGGGTGTGAGCTAATGGAGAATTGTGTGTGCCAGCAGGTGTGGGGCTGCTGTGTGCATGTGTGCCCGTGTGTGCATGTATGAGAGAGAGAAAGAGAGAAAGGGAGAGGAAGAGGAAATGAGAAAAACAGAGACAGACATAAAAGAGGAAACTAGAAGCAGGCAGACACAGAGAGAAGGAGATAGAGAAGGACAGAGTCAGATAAAAAGGGAAAGATAGAACAAATTAAGCTGGACATGGGAATGCACCAAACAGGGCTTCTGTCCCCTTCCTCAAGGGACAAGCAGACAGGACACTATTACCCAGACAGGAGCCCGTGGGTGTTTGTGAACTCACACTGGGGGCCACATGACACAAGCCGTGGGCCCTGCTGAGCTGTGGGCCCTGTGAGCCACATGTGTGTTTGCGTGACCTGCATGGATGTAGAGATGTTTATAGACTGAAACTTGTTATGTGTCCATGTATGTGAACTATGTATCTGGGTATATAGCTGTGTGTCTGTGTGTGACCTCTGTGTGCCTGGGTGTGTCTGTGTATGGGTTGGATGTGCCCGTCTGTCTGCATGTGTGAGCTGGGTGTAGGCATGTCCTTGCATCTACGTGCATCTGAGTGTGTGCAGGCAGTGTGTGTGAAGTCTTGGGCTGGTGGTGCAGGGTATGTGTGAACATGTGTCACTGTATGTGCATGCGAGTGTGAACACATGTGAGCTGTGTATGTCTGTGTCTTGTGTGAGCTGGATGTATTCCTCCGCAGGTGTACTCTGTGCGTGTGTGCGCACGCACACGTCCTCATCTCTGCATGTGCGACCCAAGACTGTGTGTCCTGTGAATGTGTGACAGGCCATGTGGGTGTGGGCTGGCCTCGCGGGGGCGGCTGCTCCTGCCTGGTCCTGACCCATCGACCCCGGGGCTGAGCTGGGGAGGCCCGTTTCCTGCCGCAGCCTCCACCCCTCCCAGTGCTGAGCCCCACGTCAGGGTCCAGAGACCCAGGGCCAGGGCCAGTCGGCCCGCATCCCTTCCCTGCCAGCCAGGCCTCCCTTTAGGGGGTGCGCCCCTGCAGCCCCGGCCCGGGCCCCGCCGCCGTCCCGCTTTGTCTGGCAAAGAAAGCGCGAGGCTGGCCGGGGGGAGGGGGTGTCTAGACGGCGCGGCCATTGTCCCGGGCGGGGGAGGGGAGAGTGGGGAGGGGGAGGGGCGGGGCCCCCCGGCAGGCTGGGTAGGGGCTCGGGCTGCGGGGAGGGGGCGCCGGAGCCGGAGAGGAGCACGTGGGCTCGCGCCCCCTGCCCTCCCCTCCCTTCCCAAGGCGGGGACGGGGTCCCGGGGCCGTCCGGTCCTGGCAGCCAGGGGCGGGAGCGAGGCCGCGGGCGGGGGAAGGGGCGCGGGCGCAGCTCTGGCTCCAGCTCCAGCTCTGGGTCTGGGTCCGGGTCTTGCCGCGCTCCGGCCTGGGAAGTTTTCTCCGAGTTTAGAGCTCCGAGAACTTCGCGCCACCTCCCCGCCCCCCGCCCGGCCGGCCCTGCTCGGGGTGGGGTGGGGGGCTTTTGTGCGAGGGGTCCCCGACGTGGGGGTACTTGGGTTCCAATCGTGACCTTCCCAGGACTCCAGACGGGCGTAGGTTGTGAGACAGCCCCAGATTCTTGGTTACCCACGCCCCCGCACCGCCTCCCCCCGCGCTAATCTTGATCCCCGCACCTCGAGCTCCCAGTCCTGGGCTCCTGTGTCCCTTCATTCCCAGCTCAGATCTCCCCTGGGCCCCAGTTCCTCGGGCTTCTGGGGTCCTGCCTCGCCCCCAATCCCAATTCTGGGTCCCTGCCCCCCGGGACTGCCACACAGTCCCCGGGCTCCTGCGCTCCCTGTCTCTGCGCTCTGGTCCTTGGTTCCCAGGCCCGCCAGCCCCAGACTCGGGGAGGCCTTGCACTCCGTTCTTACCCTTCCCCCACCCACTCACCCCATCCCGCCCGCCAGGTCCCGGCCCCTCACCTGCAGCCCCCGGCCCCGCTAGCAGTAGCAATAAGGGCAGCGTCCGCACGGACGGCAGGGGTGGCGGCGGCGACATCAGGCGACGGCGGCGGCGGCCCCGGGGCCCCGGCCCCATGGCGGCCGGCCGCGACCCTTCCTCCTCCCTCCTCCCTCCTCCCTCCTTCCCTGGGCTCCTGGCGCGTCCGGGGCCAGCCTCCGCGCCGCCAACTTCGCTGAAGTGAGACTGCCGGACAGCCCCGCCCCCAGCTCTGGGCGGCTCGCTCCGCCCCGGGGCCAGCCCTGAGCTCCCCCGCCCCCGGCCTGGCCTCCCGGGGTCCCTGCCCACCCTCCACCCACACAGCCTGGGACCCGAAGACCCTCTTGGAAACTCAGGCCAGCTATGCGGTGAGACGCGGGCCCAACCAGCGTGACAGACACACCCAGCCTCCTGAACATCCCCCCTGCTCCCCAACACCCATCCAGAGCGGGAGACGCACACAGAGCCAGGACACAAACACAGATACTCCCCCACCCCCGACACCCCGAAACTGAAGCCAGGCACGTCCTGCAAGGCTCATGAACACACAGCCAGGAGGCACAAATGCAGAAGCATGCACAGAGCTTCCTGGGGACTTAAAATCTGAAACACTCACAAACTCTAAACTCAGGCCCAGCCAGACCTTGAGCCTTAGCCGATTTTTGCAGTCTCGGACCTCAGACACAGGCTAGGAGTCATGTGTGCTACCAAACACCCACAACCCTTCTTACTCTCAGCCCTCTCTGAAAGCAGCCCCTTCCTCCTCACTACCCTGTGTGAACCCCAAGAGTCCAACCCACCCCCCAGCCCCACCCCATACCCTACACAACTTTGCCAATCAGCCAGTCTTGCTCAATTTGATCAAACTGTCTTCTCCAAAATCAGTCATGCTGCAAAGCCACCCTGCAGTGGGCTCTGTCCCTGTGGCAAGAATGGGGACCCCAGAAAGGCCCCAAGCCCAGCCCTAGAGAAGCTCTCAGTCTGGGGAAGAAAAATCCAGACACAGACACCCCCAGCACTGTGGGCTTAGGGCTGGGCCAGAGGGAGGGACGAGTCTGGGGAGGGCATGCAGAGGGGTCGGTGAGTGCTCTGCTGGGGGAGGGGGGGGGTTACTTATTCATTCATTCATTTATTCAACAAATAAATATAAAGCTCCAGCTCCATGTCCAGCTTTGTTCCAGAGGCTGGGGATACAGTTTCCTCCCCCAGGGAGGGCGTCACTGAGAAGGGTTCAGAGGCAGAGGAGCTCAGCCCAGAACTGGAAGAAAGACATCCCAGAAGAGACAGGTCTGCACCCAGAGGAGGGGGCAGAGTCAAGTTGGGGGGGAGGGGAGAGTGGGCAGCTCAGGGGTCGGGCTGGCCCTGAGGAGGAGGAGGAGGAGAAAGAGGCCAGGCTGACCTGTAAGTATTTGGCTTGGTGATGAGGCTGCAGGGAGGAATGGGTTGGGTGCTGAAACCGAGGAGCCTGAGGGTCACCCATGAGGCAGCTAAACACTGGGGCTAAGCATGGGGCACCAAGGTGGGAGACAGTCACAACTGACCAGGGCCCAGTATGGAAGATGAACCCCAGCCACAGGGGACAGGAACTGAGGATGTCCTGCCACTCTCAACTTATGAGTGCAACCTCCATCTGGGAGGAGAGCTATCCACCCATCTTATGGGTCAGCCCCCATGGGGGTGGGTATCTTCCCATCTTATGGTGACTTGCTGAAGGCTTTCTAGAGGAAGAGCTAAGATCTGAACCCAAGTCTGAGTGACTCCAGGCCACATGGAGTGAGAGGGGTGGGAATGGGGGTGGGGATTGGGCAGAGAAAAGGACAAAAGTTGCACAATAAGAAGGGCTTACTCACTGTGAGTGTGCTGAGTCAACAGGCCCATGGGGCAGGTGCCGCTTAAGTCCTTCCCATGCCCATCACCCCAGGAGGAAATCCAAGCCCCCCAGCCCTGCTTTCAGAGCCTTCAGACCCTCTCCAGCCCCTCCTGTCCCCTTCATCATCACACTGAGTCAAACTCCATCTTCACCCAGCAGGCTTTGCACTCTCATGGCCTTTGCTCAGGTTGTTCCTTCCTCTGCCTGGGACACCCAGCTAGTTAGAAGGACCCTTTTGCATTGCTTCCTCCCCAAGCAGGAACTCACAGCAGATGTGTTCTCTTTAAAAATGCATTTCATAGGAGTTCCCCGGTGTCCTCGTGGTTAGGATTCCAGGCTTTCTTTCTTTCTTTTTAAAAATTATTTATTTATTTGGCTGCGCCGGGTCTTAGTTGCGGCACGCAGGATCTTCGTTGCCACGTGCTAGATCTTCGCTGTGGCATGCAGACTCTTAGTTGCGGCGTGTGGGATCTAGTTCCCAGACCAGGGATCGAACCTGGGCCCCCTGCATTGGGAGACTGGAGTCTTAGCCACCGGACCACCAGGGAAGTCCCAGATTCCAGGCTTTCACTGCCGTGGCCCGGGTTCAATCCCTGGTCAGGGAACTGAGATCCTACATGCCACGCAGTGTGGCCAAAAATAAATAAATAAATAAAAATGCATTTCCTTCTAGTTATAGGGAATGCTCTACTACTTCCTGCGTATGCCACTGTTTTGCCCATGCTGGTCCCTCTTTCTAGCATGCCTATCCATCCTCCATTCCTGTACCTGAGGAACTCCTATTCTTCAAGATTCCAGTTCCAGGAAGCCCTCTCTGCTCCCCACCCCCAGCTCTCCTAGTGCCCTCTTGCCCTACCGCTTGGCCTTGTCCACAGGGGGCTGCGGGTGTCTGTATCTTTCTTTGCTCCTCTATACTGGGGGCTCCCGAGGCGCCAGGCATCACCCAGCATGAGCTGGGCACTGAGCGGGCAACATGGGAGAGTTTGGTGACTCCAGAAGTGGCTGAAGGAGTTGGGATCCTCAGCCCAGAGGAGCCACCACCGGGGGCCCAGACCACTCTCTTCAGTACCATTCTAGGGATCTGGGGGTCCAGAGACTAGGGGTCCAGGGGGCAAAGATAGGGTCTTCAGCAGCGGGGCTAGCTCCTCCCCTGACCCATCTGAGAAAGGACTTTCTGCTGGAAGAGATGCTCTAATGGGTGCTGAGCTCCCTGTCACAAGGAGCAACCAAGAACCTGGACACACATTTTGCTAGGCAGGAAGTCCAAAGTCTGCTACTTTGTTGATCCAATGGCCCCTGGTCTGTGGCAGACAGAGACAGAGAGGGAGCAGTAATGGTGAGTACAGCATGGGGGGAGTGGGGACAAAAGGAAGATACCCTACTGGTGTCAGTCCCTTTCTGAAGCCTCCAAACTCTGAGGGCACCCACTCAGCAAGGCAGAAGGTGAGCGTCCCCTCTCCAGGTTTCTGCTTCCCTCCAGCCACGGTGGCCAGAATAGCCCAAGGTGTCTGGATCCTTGAGGGACAGGACAGTCAGAGCAATTATTCCCACGGCTTTGCAGCAGACAGCTGCCCAGTTCCCAACGTGGTGGGGGTAGGGGTGGGCTTGAGCCGTCTCCCCTGCCCCTGCCGGCTGCCTTGGCCAGGGACTGCATTTCTCCTCAATGAGCTCAGTCCCCAGGGATGCCGGTCCTGGGGCCAAGCCAAGACACAGCTGCTGGGCCCAGGCCCACTGACCGGGAACCTGAGAACGTGCCCTTGGCTTATCCTCTTGGGACCACAATCCTGTCCTCTGCACATGGAAGCTGGGGCCAGGCTGTCACACCCAGGCAGTGGGCCATGGGAGCCCAACAAGAACCAGCAGGAGAGGGAGCTGGCGGGTATGGGGCCTGGGCAACAGTGGGAAGGCTGGATCCCAGGGGTTGTGGGCTGCAGACCCAGCCAGCTATCCTGGCCACTGCCTCCCTGGGGCTGTCTCATGCTCAAGTGGCTCAAGGCCACTGCCTCCCTGGCTCCCCGCTGCCCAGAGTGACACCCTCCTCACCTTGCCAGTTCCCCTTCCCTGTCTCCCAGGCTTCCCAGTTTTTGCACAGGCTGTGCCCACTGCCAGGAACACCTTTCTCATATTCGGGAGACTCCATTCACCTGACGGCTCACTCTGACCCTCCAGCTCTTCTCACCTTCATTCAGTCATTTGACAAACGTATACTGAGTAACTACTTGGTGCCAGGCCCTGTTATAGGTAGAGGTGACAAAGACAGAGGTTTCTGCCCTGATAGGGGAGACAGACAAGTAACAAGAAGGCAAACAAATAAGAACCACAGAATGTGCATGAGAGATGAAGAGATTTCAGTTCTAGGGGGTCAGGATAGGCCTCGCTGACGAGGGGACATTAGAACTAAGATCTGAAGGAGGAGAACAAGCCAGCAAGGCAAACAGCCTGGAAGCGTGTTCCAGGCAGAGGGAAGAGCAAGTGCAAAGGCCCAGAGGAGAAAGGTGTGCGTAGAAAAGAAGAACACCAAGGAGGCCAGGGTGCTGGGTGCAGAGTGAGCAAGGGGAGGGAGCTCAGGGAAGCTGATGGGGGCCAAGTTTCCAAGGGGCCAAAGGGTCTGGGGTTGTATGAAAAGTACAGTGGACACCACTGGAGGGTTTTAGCAGGGGGAAGCTGATGTGATCGAGGCTGGAAAAAATAACACTGCCATTTCTTCTCCAAGGGAACCTTCCCTGCAGTTTCCCATGGTCTCCTCTGGCTCCTACAGCCTCTTCCATTTCAACTCCGACCACTCCATGTGACCCTACCTGGCTCCCACATCATTCTGAGCTCTGTGGGCCTCTGTCTTGCTGACTACTGAATCCCCAATGTCTAGCACAGAGCCTGGCACATAGTAGGTAAAATAATTGTCAGTTGAATGAATGAATATACCCAGCACATCTCGGGGGAAGAGCAGGACCCAGGAGCTGGGACCCGAACCTGCTCAGAGCCAGCCTTTGAGATGTCCCTGTCTGGACACAGACATGTCTGGCCTCCATTAGATCAGAGCTCAGTCAGGGGAAGGGATGGGGGCTGGTGGGGCTTCCTGGAGGAGGAGTGGACGTGAGGGCTGAATGTGGAAGAAAGGAGAATGAAAAGAAGGGAACTTAACTGTAATCAAGCACCTACTGGCTCTGCCGCTCTGGGCAGGGGAAGCAGGGAGGCCATACCCCACCCCTTCTGGGGTGGAGGCAGTGGTTTCCCTGCCTTAAGACCCTCCACTGGGCGGGACATCCAATGGAGGTCTTGGCCTCATGGGCTTTGGGCTCAGATCACTCCAGCCTTCCTCGTCCATGGCCTCACCCAGGACCCCACCTCCTCCAGCTCACCTCTGAACTATGACACTCCGATGTCCTTTAACTGCCTCCTTGCCTCCCTGGCTGCTGAAACTTGTCTTCCTTCCTTCCTGCAGGTGTGGCACTTGTCCTCCCACCTTTCCTCCTGCTTCAGAGAAGGGGAGCACCTCCCTAAGGCTTTTCATTACCTCCTCCTGTGGCCAGAGGTTGAGGTCTCTTCTGTGACAAAGTGAAATCTGCAGCAAATGCTCATCTCACACACACACAGCCCTTCCCCAAGCGCCTGTCTCTCTCCCCTGCATCTCCCCCCACCCCCACCCACTGCTCCCTCCGTTCTTCCCCTTCTCCACTCTGCTCTATGCCCCAAGAGGCTGACCTCTACAGACTGTATCAATGGACATCCTTGTCCTCCGGCTTCCAGGTGCGTTTGGCCAATAGGAGGCACTGGCAGAAGATGAAGTGGGGGTGGGGGGAGGAGAGAACAAGATATTAATTCTCCTGTATCTTTCCCTGTAGGGTCACCACCTCGGCTGACTGTGTTGCTTGACCAAAGGCCCTGTCCACATAGTCCACACAAACCTCTCCCTGATTTCTGCTAACGTCCTTCCTTCCCCTTTCCCCGTCAGGTCAGGGGGATCCGGAGATGGTAGTGGCTCTCCAGGGGTGCTTGCTGGGGGTGCTGCACTAACCCCTGTTGGTTTCCCCAAACCCTGCCCGCTGTACATGGTCCCTGAAGCAAACCTGCCTCAAACTGTCCCATCTGCATGTGCCAGTTGTTCCCTCCAGGATCCTGACTGGGGTCCCCAGCTCTTCCCTCCCATCCCTGCTTAACCACATTCAGAGCATCCAAGCCCTCTGTCCTCAGCCCCCACTCTCAGGTCTCCTCCCTCATGATCTGCATGGCTCAATCCTCTCAATCTCTCAGCAGCTTTTGACACCATGGGCTATGCCCCTCCTCCTGACCTCCCCCCACTCCCCATTGCTGAGGCATCATGCTTGCCTGCTTCCCCTTCTACCTCTCTGGTTTCTCTCCTCTGCCTGTCCCTTAGATGTTGGGGGCCTCCAGGGCTCAGTCTCCAGTCTTGTTCTCCACTTTCTTCTGGGGAGACTTCATTCTCTCTCCCAGCTTCAGTGCCCTTCTACCCCACCATACATGGATGCTTGTTCAGTCATCTTTGTCTTTAACCCATTAAAGACAAGGGTGCTTCTAAGTCCCTGCCTCAGGGGTCCAGCCCCCTCAGGCTGAACATGCCCCAAACCTGCTTCTGGCTTTCCCTGCATATCTGCTCTTCCCCCAAGTGCCTGGACTTAGACCTCATCCTCTACTGCCTGGACCATGCCCATCCTCCTTCCAGGCCTCCCCATCCTCAATCTTCCGTCCCTGGTCCTGCCCCCTCACCAACCCTGAAGTAATATTCCAGACACACAGATCTGTCCGGGACCCTCCCCTGCGGTCCCCACCACACTGGGGAGCAAGCTCCTGGCCTGGCATTCGAAGCCCTTTGTAATCCCACGTCTTCCCATCCCAAACATTCCTCCCAGTCTCACAGAAATGCTAAATCACCCGTGCATGGGAGGCTTCTGTGGATTGGAGCACATTCTTGCAGGAGTCAGCTCTAAGGCCTTCCCTGCCCTCCTCCAGGTAGGTGCCCACCCTTCACCCCCGGTCCCTCATTCCTCTCAGGCCTGACCACCTAGGGCTGGGAGAGTCTGCCCGGCTTTGTCTCCCCCGTCCCTCCTCTGGTGCGGGGCCACGGATTACAGCTGGTAGCGAGGACAGGTAAATGAGTGGGTGAGCGAATGAATGAATGATGAGTGAGTAAAGGATGTAAGGTGATCTGGAGGCGGGAGCTCAGAGAAGGAAGAGGGAGAGGCTGAGCCCGGGAGGGGCCTCAGCCAGAGTCCAAAACCTCCGGGGGCCAGCTCCCTCATGAAGTGATGAGGTCTCTGAGCCCCTGGCTCTAAGAAAGACGCTCCCGGATTGGCTCAGGCTGGGAGAGGCGGGTTTCGGCCGAGCCACTAGTCGCTATTGGCTCACTTTCCAGGACTCTGCCCAATCAACGCGATCGCTTTTCTCCCCTCCCCACCACACCGCCTTTCTCCCGCCTGCAGCAGCGGAGGAGGAAGACGGCGCCTTCTCGTTACCCTGGCAACCGTCAGCGGACCCTGTCGCCCCGGCAACTGTCCGAGGCCTCCCGTCAGCCCTCTCCTGGGCCTCTTCGGTCACCCAGACAACCGCTACCCATTCCGGTTAACCATCAGCCCTTTCCCCGTCACCCTGGCAACGGTCACCAGCCCCACCCCCCCCCTGGACACACGGTCCTCATCCTGCACGCAGGCCTCCTCGCCCTAAACCTTCGCCCCAAGCTGAGGTCCCGGGTTCCCTCCTCCTCTCGCCCATCTCCCCGGCCCCAGAGGGGCACTGCTCCCACCCTGGCGGGTGGCGGGATGGGTAGGGCCCTGGGGGTCCCGGCTTTTGTTGGGGCTGTTGGACCGTCCGGTCCTGAAGCTGTGCGCAGCCCTGGGCCTGTCTCCTCGCTCTCGCTCTTGCGTGGGACTGTTCAGCCGCTACAGGGAGCTTCTCAAAATGCAAACCATGTCCCTCCCCTGCTGAAAACCCTCCCTGGCTCCCCTTGAGAATCAAATCCAAACTCTTCGAAGCCCCTGGCGGTCTGGCTGTGGCCTCTTCTTCCACACGCCTCCCCCTCTCGCTCTGCTCCAGCAGGCACTAATCTCCACGCTGTTACTCCAGTAGCCCAAGCTTATTCCAGCCTCTGACCTTCCTATTTACTGCTTCCCACTCCCTGAAAGCTCTGTCCCCCAGCTAGGGAAGACTTTCCTGGGCCCCGTCACACACCTGCATAGCTCTCTCTGCCTCTTCTCAGTTAATTCCAGAATGGGGGCTGTGTCCTTGTTCGCACTCTATCCCTAGGGCCTGGAACAGCTCCTGACACATACGATGAGTGAAAGGATGTTATGTTGGGGACAAGGGAGGACAGAGGGGGTGACCAGCAGGCAGGCTTTGGCCAGGCAGGCCCATCCCAGAGATAAGACAATGTATTTCTGAGGTCTGCTGGGTCCCCAGACTGATTCATCACGCTGCTGCAAGTCATGACAGTGTTCCCAGAGGCCAGGAAAAGGCTAGAGAGATAGAAGTTACTGCTGTGACCAGCCTGGGGCTGGATGGTTCACCTTCAACTTGTATGGCCCTCACTTGGAGGCTGGAGCCAGGAGTCCCCAGAAAGAATCAGCAGCAACTATGGTTAATTTGGAACAGAAGATTCCGGGAACTGGAGAGACAGGCCTCAGACCCCAGATGGCTATTCAGGGAGCTGGTCCCTTCCTGTGCCGAGTCCAGAATCTCACATATCCTAACAGAGCCGAGAGCTGTTTTCCCAGGGATCTTTCCCAGGCAGTGGCGAGAGAACTTGACCTCATAAGGCCTGGAGTCATGACCAGGAGGGAGATCGAGGGAGCTGCCCAGGGCCTGGCTGGAGAGGAGTCTGGACATCCACCTGCCTGCCCATGAGGGTCCTCCCTTGGTGAGGTGTCAGGAGCCAGCCCCCTACTCTTAAGCTAGGAATACCCTCATCAGCACTGTCCAATAGAACTTTCTACTCTGATTCAATTCAGCCCTTGAAATATGGCTAGTGTGACTGAGCAACTGAATTTTTCATCGTATTTAATTTTAATTAATTGGCATTTAAATTGACATAACCAGGCGTGGCTACCAGTACTATATTGGACAGAGCAGTATTTAGCTGAAGACTCAGACTGGAGGTGGAAGCCAGGTCAGAGTTCATGGTCTGTGCAACTCTGGGCACTGCCTTTGGCGAGAAGAGTGGGGCCTCATGGAGGGGAGAGATAGGACACTCAGCATCCAGCTCCACAGAGAGGTGTACCTGGTTCCTGGGGTCAAAGTGCTTGCTCACACATGCATACACTCATGACTGTGTGTGAGCATATGGGGATGGTGTGCCTGAGGGCATCCACAGACACACTTGTGTGCAATCTAGGAGTTCCACACCTGTGTGCTGCAGAAGTTCACCCATGTAAATACATTGTGAGAACGCCCGGGTGCATGCAAGCCAGTGAGCGAGCGCCACTAGTCCAGCAGGTCTTGCAAGAAGGCCCACATGTACTGGTGCATTTCCTTAGGGTTGCTCTGGGGGATCCAGTGCCCCACGCCTGGCAGGATGTGGGCTTCCAGCCGGCCTGGCACAAAACGGCTGCTGATGGCCCCCACCAGCCCCTGCTCAAAATAGGGGTCCTTCTCCCCCCACAGCAGCAGGGTGGGTGTGGCCAGCTCCTGGGGCTCCAGGGGGAAGGTCCTGTGATCAAGACAGACAGACAAGCAGAAGGACTGCTGCCCCCACCCGCACCCCCAGAACTCTCCTGAGCTTCTGCCCTGGGTCTGGTCTTACCTGAAGAGGTTTCGGTAGTAGTTGAGGGGCCCAGTGAGGCCACCGGGCTGTGAGAAGCCATAAAGGAAGGCCTCGAGCTCGTTGGGGGTCAAGTGTGGGATGCCCCTCTTGTGGTGGGTGAGGGTGGTCTTCAGGATCTGAGCACACAGCAGGACGCTGCCTTCAGTCCCACCCACGACCCTCCACCCAGCCCTGGGCCTTCACCCTACTGCACCTGGAAGTCAGACATGGACAGCAACTTCTCGGGCAGCCAGGGAAGCTGGAACAGGAACATGTAGTTGGAACGGAAGAACTGGCCCATGTGGTGCAAAGAGTAGTCTGGGGGGGAGGGGAAGGCAGACATGAGGCCTGGCTCTCGGGTGGCCCCGCACCTCTGCACTCTACCCATACCCAGGTCATGCACACAGATATGCCAACACTCAGGAATGCCACTGCTACCGGCCTGAGCCTGTGAGGACACTCGACGCTCCTCTTGGCCCAGGCACCAGCTTGCCTCTCTGACAAGTGGTCACTGTACCCATAGAATGGGGGCACTTTCCTCCACAGCTCCCGGGAGCCCCCACAGTCACTGGCGTGCTTCCCCCGCCCAGGCCTGGATGCATTTCCCCTGCTTCATTCAGCAAACACTTATTGAGCACCTACTGTGTACCAGGCCCTGTTCTAGACTCTGGAGACACAGCAGTGAATGGAACAGACAAAACTCCCTTGCCCTCAGGAAGCTGGAGACGGAGACAGAAAAGAAACAAGAGCACCAAAAAAAAAAAAAAAAAAAGAAAGAGAAAGAGAGATCATACAGCTATGACTACAACTCTGGGAAGTCAAATCAGGCGATGTGATGGACACTGGGTAGCCAGAGATGGCATCTCATGCTACTGTAGTTGCTTAGTTATCTATGTCTTCCCTGCCAGAAGAAAGCAAATTAACCTCTCTCTCCTCTGCTTCCCCATCTGGACCATGGGGATAATAACACTTTCATAGCTCAGGACACTTGTGTAGGTTACTCTATGCAGGCTCCTTGTCAAAGCAATTGTAACATGTAAGTGCTCACAAAAATGTGAGCACTGTATTGTCACTGATTGGGGATTGGGAGCACCACAGGGGAAGAGACCCAGGTTCACCGCTGTGTTCCCAGCCCCTGGAGTGTTGACTGGTGGACACAGAAGTGCCGGCACAGACACACACCCCTTCACACAGGCACATCCCAGCATCCCGGACTCCCCTACACACCTTGGTACACCGACATGGGGGCAGCGCTGACCACTGCCATCCGCTCCACCAGGGATGGGTAGTAGATGGAGAAATTCCAGGCTAGGAGTGCACCCCAGTCATGGGCCACAAGGATGCACTTGGAGTAACCTGGGGGGTCAGAGAAACTAGTGTAAGTGAGATGGCAGGTAGAGGTGAGGCGGGGGTGACGGCCACCAGGGCTGGGATGGGGGCACATCCCCACCCAGGCCCAGAATGACATCCTGGATGTCTGCCATCAGCAGGTCGATGGTGTAACAGTCCACATCCCTTGGTGCATCAGAGGAGCCGTATCCCCGCAGGTCCACAGCCACCACATGGAAGCGGCTCTGGAACTCCCGGAGCTGGTAGCGCCAGGAGAACCTGTCAGGTGGGCCAGGGAGGGAGGTTGAGTCAGGGTCCCCAGAATACACCTCTGCCCTACCTATGCCCAGCAGGGGCTCTGGGCCACCCCAACTTCCTGCCCTGAACTTCCCAGAAGGGAACCGCAGCAGGTGGGCTGCGCCCTGGATCCCAGGGCAGCCTCAACATGGATACTTCTTCATCCCATCCCTTCAGGGCCTCCTGTCCCCATCTGTCTTCGTGTAGACCCCTGTCCCCTAGCGCCCTATATACTTTGTGCCCCCAGTCTGCCCAGCCCTTGTCCCTGCCTCTTTGGTGCCCTGGTGGTCCGGGCTTCACCTCCCCCTAGCCCTGTGGGTCCCTGGCCTCTGGGCCTCAGACATACCAGTTCTCCGGGAAGCCGTGCAGAAACAGCATGAGGGGCCCGTTGCCCCGTCCAGCGGAGACATAGTGCAGACGCAGGCCTGAACTCTGGGGGAGGGCACAGTCTGAGACTTGGGAATCTCCTCTTCCCCGGGCTTGAACACCCCTCTTCCCCCAGGCCATGTGCCCACCCAGACTTGTATTCAACCGTTTGCCACCCCCGCACCGGCCCCACACAGGCTCTTCGATCCTCGAAACGCCGGTGGCGCCCCCGCATGCTCACCCTGAGAGTCAGGAAGCAGTGTTCGCCCAGTGTGGGGTCGCTCAAGCAGGCGGGTGGGGTACGCCGGGGGCGCCCGCAGCAGCCGCGTCGGGGCCGGCACAGCACGTGCGTGAGGGCGATGCAGCCATAGACAGCTGCGGCCACCAGCGCCGCCGAGAACACGAGGCTCCACATGAAGGCACGAAGCAGCTTCAGAGTGAGGCGCGACGGCGCTAGCAGCGCCGTCACCACCAGCTCGGGCATGTCGTCGCGTCCTGGGACGACTGCGTTGCCGTCTGGGGTATGGGCGGGGGTCGCGGGCAGCAGCAGCGAGGCGGGATCCGGGCTGGGGACCCCGCCGCCTTTGGTCTGGGGCCCCCCCGTGCCGTCGGGGCTTGAGGAACGCACCGAGAAGAAGAGGCGGGCGGCTCAGACCGAAACCGCCACCGCGCACGACTCACCTAAGGGCTAGGTAAACACCCGGGCACGACAGTGACAGGGAGCAAGGCTTGAGGTGCGGGGGTGGAGCCTGCGAGGACCAGGCTCGGGTGGTTGGGGTGGAGCCTTGGGGAGAAGGGATGCTAGGGGCTAGGACTGTGGGCGGGACCTAGAAAGGCTTGGGCGGGGCTTAAGAAAGGGACGGAGCCTACTAGGACTCCCGAGTTGGGTGTGTGGGTGGGGTCTAAAGTCTAGAGGGAGCTCAGGTCCTGCACGAACGGGAGACAGGGGGGCGCAGTGGGTGAAACGGGCGGAGCCTAGAGCAAAGGGGCGGGGCAATGCAGGGTAGGTGCGGCCTACCAGCTGGAAAGGTGGGCCCAACTAGGCCTAGGAGCGTTGTATGGGTTAGGGGCGTGGCTTAGGAGGGTGGGAATGAGGGTGGAGCCTAGAGAAGGCGGGCCTAACGTTGGGCGAAGAAGGCCCGAGGCTGGGCCTGGATGACTTGGGTGCGAGAGCTGGACCAATGAGCAGCGAGTCGGCCTGGATAAGGGCCAATGAGACGGAGGGGTGGAGTCGGAACTAATATGGCGGGTCAGGTGGGCCCGGAAGCGGAAGGGGGCGGGGGGACAGGCAGTGCCGTGCCTGGGGTTAGGAGGGAGGCGCGGGCGGTCGCCGCGGCCCAAGGAGGCCTCGGGAGCCCCTGTCGCCACCCCAACTCTGGCGGCTCCCCCCACTGGAGCGCGCGACCCTCGCCTCGGTCTGGCTCCGAGAGACCTGTTAGCACCTTCACCAGGCCCTGGTTCCAACGGTGGTCCAGCTTCCTCTACCCCACGCCGGCCTCCAGTTGGTCCAGCGGACGCGTCGGCCCGCCCCTGCACAGCTGTGATTGGACAATGGCGGTCATTGATGTTCTGGCGACAGGTCCCGCCCGGGACCCAATCCGCAGTTGTTGAGGTCGAGGCTCAGCCAGTGGCGACCAAAGAAGGCGGGGAGACCAACTCCTACTAGAGGGCAGGGCTCGCCCCGGCCGCCGGGGAACCGGGCTGGTCGAAGCACTGGGGCTCTGGGCGAAAGAGGAAGCAGAGCGGGGCTGGGCGAGCAGAGTAGCTTCTTCCTCCTCCAGTTTCGCAACCTTCCTCCCAAGACCCTGAACATTTCAAGGTCGCTCATCATTTAACCCTTATAACAACCCTATTCAAGTGTAGGTACTATTATTACCTTCCTGTATTATAGACCAAGAGCCTGAAATTCGGCAAATGACTTAATGTCATTTGCCTAAAGCCTAACAGCTGGCTCAACAGCAATCCAGGAGTTGAGAAAAGCAGCAGTCTTCGGCTCCATCTTTCCTTCCGACCGGAGGCAGCCACTGGAACGATTTTCTCTTTCTTCTTTCGCACATTCAGCTATCTCTAAATGTGTTTATGTGGCTATTTCTTGATTACCAGTTTGGGGCATTGACTATCTCATTGTCACCACCACTGCAGGAGCTGTATCCATGGTTAGTTTTCCTATTGGTTTCCTCTAACTTTACCCCATTTTTATGACCTCCCATCTTCCCTTACACCTCCCACTGTTAACCTTACCTTTGTATTTTCAAGGCTGCTAAACATTATACTTGTCCTGGGACCGTAAGTAAGTCCATAGGTCCCTATTTAAAGGGAAATAGTGGTTTATGTGGTTCTGCTTCATTAACAGTGCATCTCAGAGCCGAAGAGACGTCTATATTGCACAAACGTTTGTTTGCCTTGCATTTATCACCTACCTTTTCTTGCATGATTAGCCTGTATCATGGCTTTGATTTCATTTACGTTTTCCAATAAATCAGTTCTCCAACCACTTGATGATCCCGGTATCCCTCCTGAGTCCTCTAACCTGGCTGCCTTTACCAGCCATGGCTGGTGGGTGTCTGTGGACCTCCCTTCTTCTGCTGCAGAACACTGACTCCTACATTCCTGCTAATGCCCCACCCCCTGCCCAATCTCTACCCTTAAGCAAAAAGCAGTAGTCACAGGATGATAATTTTATATTCAGTACAAATGTTTATTTTTGCAATGAGAACTGCACAAAAAAAAAAAAAACTTTAGTATATAAGTGAAAAGTCTACCAATTCCCTTCTACAAATGTCTAAGGTGTTTAATACAAGTCTCAGATTCACTGACATAATTATTGGCCAAGCGATCCGTGCATACAGTACAGTATGGGCTTGTACACACCTCTTACTCTTGTATAGAACTAAGATTTCTAGTACTGTGGGAGAGACTGGGAAATGGCCAGAGAAATTAAATAGTAGATCCAAGTTCTAATTACAACCCAGTTAAGAGAAACACCCATCAGGGAGGTGTGGAAAGGGCCATAGCAGAATTAAATCTTTAGAAGGAAGGTGCAGACAAAACCATTTCTCAGGCTAAACAGTCAGACTTGGCCTGGGGAAGTTTCTGAACAAAACACGGAACAAAAATGAGGGAGTGGGATGAGACGGAAGAAACCCCAAGGAACCAAAATATAAGTCACACTTGAACCAGCACAGTGGTTTATGAGGAAGTGCTGTGGGAGGGAAAGGGGGGAGGATTGCGTAGCAGGAGCAGGGCAGGTCTCTGGCTGAATGCCTGAACTACTACATACACCATTAGCTGAGAGGTTTGGCAGATTCCAAACACAAGATACAGGGTCTTTCTGGTTGAAAAACAGAAAGTGGGATGTGGGTTAATAAACAGTGCTGGAAATGTTTCAATCACTTTGTGTCTTTGCATACGTATAAATCACATAGTTTCATCTTACATCCTGGGGGCCGCTCTTGCATACTGCCTTTGCCCTGTGGCTGGGGCGTGTGTGTACAGGTGAGTACACAGGCAGACTGGCAGGGTGTCCACCTGGCAGGCTTTCTCACGGAGGAATGGGTGCGTGTGCGTGCTTGGCGGGGGTGGGGGGCGAGGATCCTATTTTGGGGGATGTACACTTATCTAAGAATAACTGGTTAACCCTGAGCTTAAATGAAAGGAGTTCAGTAGAGGCAGGCAAGGTGGGAGAAGTGGCTCAAGTCCTCTGGCTGAGTGGGGGACCAGGATGGAGGAAGGGCAAAGGGGGAGAACACTGTCTGGAGTTTGACCAGGTTCTGCTGGAAGATGCCACCAACCTAGGCCAGGGTCCACAGGAAGAATGGGTACTTGGGCTCCCTGACACAGCTTTAGCTTATAGGGGTCAGCTCCTGCCCAGGGACAGTAGGGACAGGACACGTGGTCCCCGTCGGTAGATCCTGTACAGAGGTGGTGTGGGGGGCCCCTGGGCCTAGCCTAGGCAACAGGTGGTTCACAAAGAAATGTCAGGGAGACGCCAACATTAAAAAAGAGAGATGTGTTTATTCCATGATCAGTACAGACCAAATGCATATTCACCGTATGAAAGTCAAACCAGTCAGTGACTCCAGAGTTTGGCCAACACTGAGACACCAGCGTCATGGTGTAGAGTGGATTCTCATGGCACACGTAACCTCACCAAGGGCTCCAATTATAAAATTAAAAAAAAGCGGGGGAAGGGGCAGCCGGTTGGTAGGGCCAAGCGCCAGGCGGGGAGTTTCTGCCTCAGTCTGTGGCCTGTGGCCCCTGGCCCCTTGCGCCCACCACGTCGTCCCCTGGCCCTTCCTCTCCTGGTAAAAAAAAAAAAAACCACAACAACAACAACAACTCAGAAACAGATTTGACATTAAAAAACAAACAAAGAAGCAGCCAACGAATGGCGGGGAGAAAAAAAAGGAAAAGAAAACGTGGCTTTCTGGTTTTATAATTAAAAATAGACTAGTAAAGTTTGAAACTGAGTAAAATATAGGCAGTTTTTTTGTGTGTTTTGTATGTTTTGTTTTGTTTTTTTTTTTGTGGGTTTTTTGTTTTTTTTTTTTGAGTTTTTTTACACCAGTTTGGTGGAGTCACCAACAAACTTCAAACAAAGATATGCCAACTATGTTTCACTACACAGTACAGCCACGGTCACACACTACCCACAGCGCGGTGGCAGCCGCCGCTCAATGAGGAGACAATCACACCATTTCGGAGATAAGCAGTGCCATTGTGTCTGGAGGAGAAGAGAGAATTAAAAATAAAATAGAATCCAACAAAAAATATATATAAAAAAAAAAAAAAAAACAGAACAGAAACACAGGTGGGAAGGAACTGACTTTGGTTGGTGGCCTCACTCGCCGGGCGAGGCCGGCCCACACACGCGCGTGTGACAGTCACCTCGCTCCAGATTGCCATGGACACACACACACCTCCACGGCACTATTCCCTTTTGCACAAGCGAACACTTACAGAGAGCGGCTCTCGATTAAAGGCTTGTGGGGGGAGAGGAAGGGAGGGGTGGGGTCTGTTCAAGGCAAAGTCAGTGCCAGCAAGGGGGTGGGCCAGCGCCCTCACCACCTCCAGCTCTTGCAGGCCTGCCCTGGTCTCCTGGGTGTGGGCAGGGGCAGCTGAAGTGTGGAGGACTCCTGGCGGGCAGGACGTCACAAACGTCACGTTCTTGGGGACAGTAAACCAGTCACGGTGGCGGCAGCAACGATGTCCTGTGTATACTGTGTAGACGTTTGGCAGAGAGAAGGGCCTCTGCCCCACACGCGGGGACTTGGGGCTTGGGTCTGGCCGGCACTTGCTCGTGGCGAGGCGTGCTCTGAGCCGACGTCCTGTGGGGGGGGTGGCGGGACGTCCGGCTGGCTGTAAGGCAGATAGGCTCTGCAGTCCTCAGCTGCCCATCAGGCCTGCCCCAGGCATAGCATGCAGGAGAGCCAGGCCCGGAGATACCCCCTTGCCACTGCTACTGCCTCCACTGCTGCCCCTAACACTATGGAGAGTCAACGTTTTGCCAGGAAATCAAAGTCAGAAGTCACCTAGGTGCTCTCAGAAAAGATTTTCTTCAAATATTGACAATAGATCACTCTGGAAATTCATGTCAATGGTAGCTGCCATCTGGAGGAGAGAGGAGAGTGGGAGGAAGTGAAACTCGGTGTCCTGCCCTTGCTGTGGCTCCCAAACTCTCACCCCTGACCTCCAGCATGGGCTGTTCCCTCAGGGCCCACACCCCAGAACCTCCCCTGCACTGGGCCAGAGCACCTCTGAGGCCCAGAGGCCAGCATGGCACAGACAAGGAGGAGCTCTGCCCTCAGTCCCCACCCAATGGCTCTCTGCTTGCACCCCACCTCTCGGGGAGAGTGAGAGCCTCCCTGCCCTCTCCAGGCTCAGGGTCCCCTTTCTCAACTCCTCCGGGGGTGGCTCTCCGCCCAGCAGCGCCCACCAGAGTCCCCCCGCTCACCGCTTCCCGGCGCCTCCGCTCCTGCTCCTGCTTTCGGGCCAGCTCCCTCTGCTGGTCCAGCATGGACTGGGGCTGGGAGCTCCGGGCCTGGGGGGCGGCGGCGGCGGCTACGGCCGCTGCCTGCTGCTGCTGCTGCTGCTGCTCCTGCCGCTGCTGCTGCTGCTGCTGCTCCTGGCGCCGGCGTGCCTCCTCGTGGGCTCGCCGGGCCTGCTCCAGCGCATCCTCATCCTCTCGGCTCCTGAGCAGAGCAGGGCTCCGTGTCACGTGGGGACGAGCGCCAGCCCTGGGAGCCCCACAACCTGCCCAGAGCCCGCGCCCACCTCATGCGCTCCTGCCGGAGCCGCTCCTTCTCCTTCTCTGCGTGCTCAGCCTGCGCCTTCAGGGCCTTCTCGCGTTCCTCCTTCTCCCGGGCCGCCCGGCGGAACTGCTCGAAGCTGTCACTTGATGACTTGGCTGTGGAGGACGGGGTGGTGGGATGCTTCTGCACCAGGCTAGCCCAGGAGCCCATATTCTTGATTTTTAGGTCCTGCGAGGCAGAGAGACCAGGGGGCCAGTGAGGGACCCGGCTGCATCTGGACTCCTCCAGAGAGGCCCAAAGTCTGAGGACACACCTGCCAAGGCACCTCCCTGGGGTGGGGGTGAGGGGCACTCATGGGTCCACTGCTCCTACCTTTTTGGGTGCAACTGGCGTCTTCGGCTCCTGTTTCTGTTTGTCCTTGTCAGGGGCCCCCGGTGGGGGTGCATTCTGCTCAGGGGGCCGAATCACAGGCCTCCCGACATCCACCGGCTTCATCTCAGGCCCTGAAACACAAATAGCCCATGGGCCTGGGCCCAACCCACCTCAGTGGGGCACGGCTGACCGGCCCACAGGAAGCTCACATCCAGTGCAGGCCTGGGGGCCTCAACCTCAGCTGGGGTTGGAGAGGGCACTCACGCTGGGGCAGGTGGACGGGGGCCTTGATGCTCTCTGGGTGCTTGGGGGGTTCCGGCCGCAGTGAGGGGCTGAAAGGCTCACTGCGGATGATGGGTGAGTGGATCTTCTCCTCCTTCACCACCACCAGGGGCTGGGGCTGGACCACGGAGGCTGCACGTAGCTCCTGGGACGGCACAGGCATGGCAGCTGGTGAGGTGGATGGGCGCCCCTGGCCCCGGCCTGAGCCCATCCCTGGGGGCTGTGGCCCAGCCCTGCCCTTTACCTGCTTCTTAGGCTGGACGTTTTGCTGGGGTGGCGACTGGTGGGTCAGACTCTGGAACTGTGGCATCTGGGGGGAATGTATCATAAGCGGGGAGGGGGCTTCACGGAGGTGACCTAGGAGAAGGGACAAGGAGCTTATCAGCATGTCTGGTATGGAGGCCGTGGGCCCTGGGCCCAGCCAGGCCCTCCCAACCCAAGGGAAGCCCCACAACGGCTCAGCCCCCTTGCACGTCAGGCCCTGTGCTCAGTGTGCAGCAAGGCTTTGTGGAGCCATGAGTGCAATCCTGGTGTTTGATACCACTGTGTGCCAGAAAAAAAAGTTTCCATTAGGAAACTTTAGGAAGTGCAGATACATCTGGTCCCAGGTGGGGTCTGAGCTTGAGTATCTTTTAAAAGCTCTCCAGGTGGTCCTATGGTATGGCCTGGGTCAAATACAAGGGATGTCAATAACCCCACAGAGCAGGCAGCCTGGGCTTCCAGCTGTCCCCATGTGGCTAGGCCGGTCTGCCTGGACAGCTGCTTCGGGCCTAAGGCCAGATCCCCAGGAACCTCCCCAATACAACTCAACCTGCAAGGCCCACACAATGGGGAGAAGCCTGGACCTGGCCTACACCACAGCAGAACTGGCAGAACAGGTGTTGGGCTCATGGTTCTTGCAGAAAGTGGGCCAGCCCACCCACCTTCATCCAACCAAAGGCTGGGGGCACCCAGGCAGCCTTGGCCTGGGCCTGCCAGCAATCTGCAAACACACGACTGCAGCAGCCTCCTGTCTGGGTGGCTCCCTTGGGAGCACCTGCTGAGGCTGACCTGGGCAATGGCAGGCTCTCAGGCCTATGACTTGCAGAAGTCTCTTGTCTACTGGAGGCTTCATCCAGCAGCACCTAGAGGGGAGCCCAGTAGCTCAGGGGGCGGTGCCTTCAAGTTGGCCTGGTGCCCAGGGATGCTTGCCAAACCTCCCTGGACTCCAACAACTTGGTCTTTGACCCAAAGCCCCCAGCTATGCTCCAACACACGTCACTCCCTGTGACTCATTCCAGGCCACAGAAACTCAGGGGGAGATGGGCCCAGAGACTCTAAGCACAGATAGCCAGAGAGGACCTGCCCTGCCCCACCACAAGTGCTGACTCTTCCGAAGGCGTCTCATCACCTGCCCACTACTGGTCTCCACAAGGAAACCCAGCCTTGCTTGAGGGTGGAAAACAGGCACAGTTGCAGAGCTGCTGGGACCACCACTAGTCTTCCCCAGGGAGGACAGCCAGCTGTTCTCAACTCAGGGTACACAGTGATCCACTTGGCACCTGGCAGCTTTTGCTGGGTTTAGGAGCAGTCACAGCCTAAAGTCAACAGCTTTATTCAATTTGTAGGCGGCACTCATGGGACACCCCCCCCACCACCACCAAGCCAGGCTGCATGGTCTACATGCCAAGTCCAGGAACGTCAATGTGTCACCACACCATGAGGCATCTACTAAAACACTGCCCCACCGTGGTCAGCCAAAACATTTTGGTCAGAGACACCTAGGAAACAAGTGCCCAGGAAAGGCAAGAGGACATGGCCTGCCCAATGCTGTTGACTGGAAAATGGCAGCCTAGATCAGGCTGGAGACTGGGAGCAGGAGACAGCAATGATTCCTGGGTGAGTCGTGAGCTACCTGAGAGCTTCAGCCTAATTCTCCCTCCCGGCTCCACCAGGGGGGCCTCCTGACACCAAAAGCAGACCATCTGTTTCCATAGGTTCCCAAACAGACCACACTGCCCAGACCTGCTCTTGGCTCTGCCTGGACCTCACACCCCACTGTTTGTTAAGCTAACTCCTGCTCATCCTCTGGTCACCTCCTCCAAGAAGACTGCCCCAATCCCCAGAGGCAGAGCAGGTGCCTCCCCTGGGCTTCTGGCCTCCTCACCTAGCAGGAATCACAATGCACTGTTAACACTCTTGACTGTGAGTTCCAAGAAAATGGCCCACTGGGGCCTTAACCTGTCATCTCGGCTTGCAAGCAAGATGGACACCTGATTAAAACACTGCATCAAGTATCATCGCCCCCTTTCAGCTGCCTCTCTCCAACCAACCCAGAGCCTTCGAGGCTCAGCTTTGAGCCCATCTCAGCCTGCAGCACAAACTGACCCATCTGGCTTCTTGAGGACAAAACTCTGGGCCTAGCGCCAGCCTCCCCAGAACCCAGGGGCAGGACGGTAGTGCTGGTGGGGGGACACTTACCAGTTGAGTAGGGGTCTGACTTGTGGTGCCGGGGCGAAGGGTGATGCTGGATGACTTGTTGAGGCTTGGCGGGCTGAGGCGGGGGTGGCTGCTGGCCCGTGGGTGGGTGGGGGGGCTGCTGGCCTGGGGGCGGCGGGGGTTGCTGGATATGGGTGGGGAACTGCATGGGTTGCATATGCACGGGCCGTGGCGGGGGCTGGTGCTGCTGCTGGGGTGGCGGCTGTGGCTGGGGTGGTGGCGGAGGTGGCTGCTGCTGCTGCTGTAGCTGCTGCTGCACTGAGGGGTGGGGAGGCGGGGGCAGAGGGGGCGGGGGCTGGGACTGCACCTTCACGGAAGGGAGTAGTGGTGTGGGGGGCTGCACCTTCTGCAGCTGCTGCAAATAGAGCTGCATCTGCATGGAGGTGAGGGGTGGGGCAGGCGGATCTTCATCCTCCTGCAGCAGCACTTGGGGGGGCTGAGCCATGGGGGGCTGAGGGAGTAGGGGAGGCTGGGCCAGGGCGGGTGATACGGCTGGGGGACGGGCAGCCTTGGGGGGGAGGGCGGCAGCTCGGTTACTGGGCCGTGATGGCTGTTGAGGCAGCGCGTTGTGCAAAGCTGGAAGGACACAGTAGCAGGGTGGTGAGGCTCACACACCCCGTGGCCCCCGGTCCAGCCTTTCTCCTCCATCCTGACCTCCTACTTGTCTCCCTCCAACTGGCAACCTCTCCACCATCCTTGGCTTCCCAAAAACTCCAGAATAAGGACAGCGTCCAGGGAGGTCTACAGGATCAGGCCCCTCACCAGCATCCTCCTGCCCCATGCTCCAAGCCCCCAACTCTCCTCCCTTCCCTTCCCTCCAACTGCTCCACTTGCCCTTCAGGTCTCAGAGCAAGTCTTTCCTGATTCCCACAGGTATGTCCGCTCTCGGATGAGGGTGTGTGCCCTCCCAAACCCCCATCCCTGACTGAGAGCTACGGAGGGTCACATATTTTTCCATCTCACACCACGCCCGGCCCAGCAGAAGATCTGCATCAGTGTCTTCTGTACCCAAAGCACTCTCTCTCTGTGCAAGGCCTGTTCTGGGGCCTCTCGTGTAATTTCCATAATGGCCCCGAGAAACTGCTAACTTCCCCTTAGAGACAACTGAGGTTAAGAGGGGTTCTGCAGGTTGCCCAGAGTGCCCTGTCACTGTGGTAAGACCAGGGTGGGAAGGGGACCTCCCCACACTGTTGCGGGTGTGGTTGCAGCTCACCTGGAGGAGAGACCACCGAGTGCTGGTTGAGATGAGGCGGAGTGCTGTGCTCGGGAGGCTGGGGCAGGTGAGGGGGCAGCTCGGGCTGCGGCAGGTGCAGGATGGGCTGGGTGAAGTGGCCAATGGGGTCGAAGACACTGCCTGGGAGTTGGGGTTCCAGGACGGGCACCTGGGTGGCGATGAAGGGCGGAGGCGAGGACTTCATCGCAGGGGCTGCCTGCTGTGGCATGGAGGGTGGAGGGGGTGGGGGCGGGGGCTGCTGCTGTGGAGGTGGAGGCGGTGGGGGCTGCTGGGGAGGCGGTGGGGGCTGCTGGGGCACGGGGGCCGGGGCCTGCTGCATCTGCTGATGGTGGTGGTGATGGTGCTGCAGACAGACAGACAGACAGGCTGATGTCAGGCAGGCCAAACCCGGCTGGGTCAGACACAGGGTCCCTCCAGGGTCCAAAAAGGCAGGTGGCCACTGCTCACCTGCTAAAGGACACCCCCGACACCACATACCTTCTTCTGCTCCCTCCCGGGGTGCCCCTTCTTTTTTGACTTCGGAGCCATCTCTGTGGAGGAAAAGAGAAGGTGGTGAGCCTACGGGGGAGAAGACTGGGAGCTGGCCTTGAACGCAGAGCAAGGAGAAAACAGAGGATGAGTTCAGGAGAAGGACCGGTGACAGTGAGAGGGAGGGTGGCTGGGTTCTGTCTGGGATGGAAGTTGGTCACAGGGGAGGGAAAGACATGTGGGGTGCCACCTACCCATTTGCCTGTTGCTTTTTCCTAGCGGGGACCATGCCTGAAAAGCTGCCTGCCAAGCTCCAGACCACCAGCTCCATTAAAAGATGACACCCGAATGCACTGGGAACTGAGCTACGAGAAACCTCCTTGCCCAACGTCTCCTCCAATTTGCTGGTCAGAGGCCTCTACAGTGACCTGAGCATCTGCACCCCAACCTGCTTTGCCTTGGAACAACCATGGTGTTTGAAATGATCTTGTCTGAGGCTCAGAGACGTTAAGGGACTTGCTCCGGTCACACAGCTAAAAAGTAACAACTCGGTGGCCTCCAACTGCATTGCCCTCTGAGGCTCGCTCCTTCCCATCCTCCCAGAGGAAACAGAGATGCGTGAGTTGGGGTGAGAAAGACCACTGGTGCCAGCATGGGCCAAGGCCTGGCCACAGAGCCATGGGACAGGTGAGGAGAGTGCTGACAAGTGGGAAGTGCTGACAAGCATGAGCACTTCGTGGAGGAAGAGAAGCCAGCCAGCCAGCCAGCCTCCCTGGACGACCCAGGAGCCAGTGGGGGAGGTACTCAATGCCATTGCCAGCAGAGGAGGAGGTCACTGGCCAGACTCCCCTTCCTCTCAGGAGACCGGCCTCAGAGAAGTCCCTGTGTTGGGATACAGTCAATGTGCTGCAGGGAGAAAGCAGTATGTGTCCCGGTTTCTCAGGAGCCAATGGCTTGTTGCCACCACTGTGTGGATAAATCTGGGGTGTGCCTGTCTCTGTGAGGAGTGTGCAAGAGCCAGCATGACTCCCTCTGCCCCCACTCTAGAAGCTTATGCTAAGGAACTTTTGCCAGCTGGATGCCCCTTGCCAAACACTGCTGGGTGTAAACCTCAGAGGAGAGAAAGCCCAGCCAATGCTCAAGGGCTAGGAAATGAAGTCACCAACCACCAGGTGGGAGGTGGGACCTATGGTGCCTTTCGGATTCCTGTCACTGAGAGGCACCTCATGGCTTTGCCTGGCATCTCCTGAGCTCCTTGCCAGGGTGCTGGCTCTTGCTGCTGGTGTTGGAGAACACATGCTTTTGCCCAAAGCGGGGCTAGCTCCACTGGTAGCTGCTTCATGGAGGGCCGTGCTAAACTTCTGTGAGGTGCACAGCCTTGGTGCGACGTGTCACCAAAAGGGATGAGAAGGGACTTTGTGCCCTGCAAGAGCTCACCATTCCATGCAAGTGATAAGACAGTGACACAAAACTCAGCAGCTACAGACATGTCTCATACAAATGGCAGCGACTAGGGACACCTGGGACACAGGAACTGTAGGCCCAGCCCCAAACCCAGACACGAGAGATGCCAGGATACAGGGCTCAGGACTCTTTGGGTCACATACAAAAGCTGGTGAGGACACTCTTGAGGGTCACACATACAAAAGGGAGCCATCTGGGTGATTTGCAGGATCAGGCCACAGGCTATCTGGCAGCCGCAGGATGGAGGAGGAGAGGCTGGAGGCCCAGGACCAAGCGGACCCTACACACACAGGGATAAAGCACGGTACACAGAGGCTGCTGACCCAAGGGACTGGGAGAAAGAGGCCGGGGCATTCCTCCAGGCTGGGCTCCTCTCCCAGCATGGATTCCAGTAACAGAAACTGCAGCTCAAGGGAGGCTGGGGGCGGCTGCTTGCAGGCTGGCATGTCTTTGGAGGGAGGGGACCAATGGGTCAAGTCTGACCAGGAGAAGCCACTGTGTCATGGGGAGAAGGCTGGGCAGGGTAGGGGTGGCCTGTCATCTCATGGCCTTGGGGGGAAACACTTTCTTCCATCACAAAAGAGGGACAGTGGCTCTGAACCCTCACCACCTCCCTGCAGCCATGAGCAGAGAGGTCCACCTGGGAACTAGAGGGGAAGAAGTGCAATGGGGCCCTTAAGGATCCAGGGAGTGGCTTTCAGCTGCCTTAGAAAGGTCACTGGGAGTACCATCCCAGGGCTCCACAGAAGTGCTGGGAGGGGCAGGTCTAGAGTGGGAGAGAAGGTGGGAGGTGTGCAGCAGACCACCAGGACCAGAGGACTAAAGGGGCCAGCAGTGGGGACCAAGGGGCGCTGGAGCCTGTTTGGGACAGCCACATCTGGCTCACGTGTCCTGAGCCTCATGTTGGAGTTACTGGTAGGAAGACAAGACAGGAAGTGCACAACTTCACAACACACCAGCCCCAAGACACCCCCACACAAAACTCTCTAGAAAGGGTTACATGAAGATGGCCTCAAGTACTGTGTGATCTTTATTCCATAAAAATCTTGAACTCAACACAAGTTTCATCTTTACATAGGATGGTAATTGTACAAAGAATTAAAACGTTTTTGTAAAATCTGATTAAAACACTGATTCCTCCCCACTCCCCCACAACTCAAGGGAAGGAGACAGGATAGAAGGTAAGGGCAGAGGTGCGTAGCCCCTCAATTGAACCGGCTGGGAGCCTTAGCACCAGCAGATGCCCAGGCCTCCCACCCCTCCTACAGCGACTCCTCAGGCCCGGATGGCACCTCCCACTGTCCGCATGCTGGAGGCTGCCGACAAGGAGTGAGTGGGCTTCTGCTCTCTGCTCTGTTCCTGGGGCACTGGGCATAGGTGACAGCTTGAATCTAAAGATCAGGTTCTCTGTCAGACGGAAGCCCCATGGGCAAGAAGGACGGAATCCCTGGACAGCGAGGGTGCAAGGACCACGTAGGAGAGCTGGCCCGTGGCTACAGTCCATGTGCACACGAGTGGGAAGGAGGGGGGGGAGGCACACAGGCCGACGCTGTGGGAATCTAGCCTGCCTTTTGTTCTAAGACAGCAGAATCTTCCCAGAAAGACAATGCCAGCGGCTTCCCAACTGTCCTGTGGGAATCTCCAGGCATGAAGCTCCCTGACCCTAGCCAGGCTGAGTTGTACTGGGAACACATCAGGAACCGGCCAAAGGGCAGCTCAAAATAGTCTGTTTGGCAAATGAGCTTGACTGGAAGCTGAGCGGCTACAGGATCAGGGAGCAGCCTAGGAACTCCCAAGTATCACTGCAGGGCCCTGGAGGCTCTGGGGAGGCTGAACCTGGAACCCAAGGCCAAGGCCAGTCTGGGGCAGTTAGAGCTGCTTGGGCCCAAGGCCCCAAGGAGCTGGGGAGGGGTGCCAGGGTTTCCACACAGGCGGTGGCCAACTGCACCTTCTCAAGCCTGCTTCCAGCTCCAGCAGAAGGCAGACTCCAAGATGCCAGGAGATGGTTAGGCCTTGAAGTACACACAAACTATATATAAAACAAAAAAAGCTCTCTGAAATGCAGATGCTATTCCTTAGGGGAACTTTTCACGTCAGGCAGTTTTCTGTTGAGATGCTGGATTCATGACCAAAAAAGGGCCGACATTTATTTTTAGAACAAAAAAAAGCCTATTCAGTGCCTCTCAGAGGGCTTGGATTATGTGGCCACCCTGACCTGCCCCATCCCCAGCAGCTGTCATTATTCTAGGGAACTGAAGACTAGGAGACTACTTGCATGTGCATGGAACAGGGCCCGAAGGCTCTGATGCCCTCACAATTGACTGGTCCAGTGCTCTGGGTTTCAAGAACCCTTTCTTGCCACTAGCCCAGATCCCAACCCCCACCAAAGGAAAGGATGATGGGCTAGAGGAGCCAGGTCAACTGGCTGCATGGCAACTCCTCCCCAGACGCCCCTCACTAATGGCCTGCCTGGCAGCTCCTGCAGCCTACTTCTAGGTACCTGGGAAGGGAGGGATGGGGAGGCAGCCTAGGAAGTACTTTCCCTGTGTGACTTTAGGAGAAGAGGCCAAAGAAGTTGGGAAAATGCCCAACAGAAACAGTGGGAACAATGAAAACAGGAGGACTCCAGGGGGCTGTGAATCAGCTGTGGCTGGTGACAGCCTCTGGCTAATGGAGCCTTATAGGTCACCAGAGAGAAGGCATGCTGAGGGACAGCCCCAGTGAGCCTTTGGGCCCAGCTGGCCTCACCTCTAAAGCCCCATTCCTCACTTGGGGAAGCTCTAGATGTTAGTGTTCTTCCTTAGGGTGAATGAGATCTTCCCTGGGCTAATGTCATTGCAAGATCCAGGAGGGAAGCAGTTAGGATCCAGAGTCCCCAAAAGAGGGAGGGATGAGGGGAGAAAACATATTTGTGTTGGGGCCTTGCACACGGAGCAGCACCACATGTATGCGTGTGCAGGGGGGGACTGTCGTCACGCTCTGGGAGATGCCACCCACCCAGAGGACCCCAGACGACCAGGGAGGCGGGGCAGGACAGCCAGGCAGTCTTTACACAGGAGGCCCGGGCGGGCAGCCAGGCAGGCAGCCTTCCCGGAGGCGGGACTAGGCGTGAGCTGCTGGACATGACTAATCCACCCTAGGGGACAGGCCCAGGGCTCTGAGGAATTCCATAACTTGATGGAGTCCTGTCCCTTTCACGGAAGAAAATGGACTTAAGCTATAGCTTGCTGGGAAGGAATCTGGAACTGAAGACCGTTTTATTAAGAGTCCGTGTCCAATGATTAGGCAGGACCTACATAGAGGGAGAGAGAAACCAGTGTGAGAGAAATGGTGTGGAATGTACCGTTCAAGTCATAAGAACAGAAGAACCGCAGACCAAGCCAGCCTCCTGTGCCCTGCTTGCTGTCAGGGCACGAGAGAATAGCGCCGCAGACTAGGAGTTCCACCCCCTGCCTGGCCAGCTGCAGGTGGGGACAGACCCACCTTTCCCTTAGAAGGGCCTCGGATCTGGCACGCATGGATGTCTCCAGAACCGCCTGAGCCTGTTTATGCTTCTAGACAGAACTGCTTCCAGTAACAAGTTCCATATGCGCCGAGTGCATGCTGGTGTTCCCTTTACTGGTCTTTGCATCTGAGAGGCTACCCTGCCTGTCCTCCTTGCCATCACTTCTGAAGACCAGCCTGGTGTGCCATGCACATTAGGCGCCCACTGATTCTGATCTTATCCTCCAGGGTCTGCTTTTCTGCACCTGTCTATCTCAAGGAGGTGACGCTGACCCATCCTCAGGGCTTGGGTGGAGGTAGGAAAAGCCCCTAAGAAAGGAGATCTGGAGTGCAGGACCTCTAGCTAACAGCCTCACCTCTGCATTCCTATAAACCGCAAGAAACAAACCAAAAAAAATTATAAAAAGAGGAGCCAGTTACATACACTGTTGAGGAGGAGAACAAATAAAAAATAAAAACAGGTTGAGGAAGAAAGTGTCCTTTCTTTTTCCCAGGCATCGAATGCAGCTCCCCTTGACCGGGGAAGTGGTGTGGGGCTCGTTCCCACCCATATAGCAGAGCAGATGCTTCTGTTAGAGTCACAGATGCAACCAACACTGCACTCCCATGGTCCCCAAGTGCGCATGTGGGAAAAACCTGCCCACCGGCCGGTCTCCCATTCAAGGCACATTCCACAAGGCTCACCCTCGCCCATGAAGCCCTAAAATCCGTCCCTGCGCGTGTGTGGGAGTGTGAGGGTCACCTGGCAGTGCAGGCAGACTGGCTATAGCCCCGTCCTCCAGATCTCTTCCTACCCCCACCCACCCCCCCCGGGGGGACTTACCCCCTCCCCAAGAGCGTGCGTCACACCCTTGGAGCGGGCAGCAGCAGGCCCCAAGATGGGACTGGAACTGAGACCTTCCAAGACCCCAGGGGGTCGGAAGCTGAGGCTGGTTGTCTGGGAAGAATGCCCCATGGCCTCTGTCTGCACTTTCCAGCTCAAATCTTTCCAAAACATCAAGCATTCCTTTTCCCCCTGGAGCTATTAAGAAACACCCACATGCTCCGATCCTGGGAAAAGGAAACCAGGAGACTAAAATAGCTGGAGTGTGCTCCCTCTGCAACAAAAAGACCAAAACCAAGTCCAAGAGAATTCCCTGAACTCCTGTCCCAGCCCAGGCCAGGGGTGCTCCTGAGAGGGACAGCAACTGTGTGGCCGCCCCACCCATAAAGATCTGTGGGTGGCATTTGGGAAGAGCCAGACATCAGCAATGTGATGGGGTGAAAGCTTCAGATGGCTCAGGGGCAGTGGGAGGGTGGCACTTGTACCACTGCCTTCTGTCCCTCAAGCAGATTCAGAGTTTAACCAGAATCAAAGCTCAGTGGAAGACCACGACTCAAGTAACAGATGGGTTCAAAAGATGTGGTGGGACTGGCCAGCAGTGCTGCATGCTGCTGGACATGAGGAGGAACACACGGTGGCCTGGGACAGAGCTGGAAAAGGAACACCCCCTCCGCCCCAGTCTGTGGATGCACTGCCTCCCTGAAGCGGCCTTGCCCCAAGGACCAGCCCCATGTCCTGAGCAGCTAGCAGCATCCTTGTCTATGGACAGTGGCCAGAGAGGAGTCCACGTACCACTGCCCTAGTCCCAACTTAGTGCCTCTGTTCAATTTCTTTTGGTGATTCATGTCTCAGGGCTGTGTCGGCAGAACTGACAAATATAGGCCCTTAGGAATTTCGGCATTAATCCAAATGGAAACACAAGAACAAGAAGGGCAAAACAATTAAGACCCCAAAGACCAAGAGAAATACCTTCAATGCCCCCACCAGGCCCCATCCCCCGCAAGGCAGAACCACCTGTAACTGGTCAGAGACATCTACCCATCTCCATGGACCCAGCACGAGCAGCTACTGGAGGAGCTGCCCGGAGAGCAAGTGCAGGTTCCTGTGCAGGAGCAGGATGGGGGTGGCAGATGGCCACATTCAGTGGTGCCAGGGCACAGGCTCCCACTTTGGAACCTGTAGCATCTGAGCTGCAGGACACAAACCTACACAGGGTGGGTCCCTCCCAAGAGTAAAAGCTCTCAGCTGGCCTCCGACAGAGCTCTCCAGTGCACACAGAAGGCAAAGGAAAAGTCAGGACCACAAAGACAAAAGAGACGCTCGTAAAACCCAAGGTGGGGAGGGTGCCTGGGAAGAGGAAGGAGCTGGAGGCAGCTGAGGGAGCCGCCAGGGCTGGACTGCCGGAGCCTGGGAGCCTGCAGGCTGGCGGCTCTGAGACTGTAAATCTCACCCTCCTTCCTGCCAGGACAGCTGTTCCCAGGACTCTCAGATTACTTGTTGCACAATCCTTCCAGCTTCTTTAAAAAGGGGAAAAATGTGGAGGAAAAAAAAAAAATCTCGGCAGCAGCAGGGAGCTGCTAGAAATGCTGTCATGGTCACTCCGCAGCAGGCGGCAGCAGGCGGGCTGTAGGGCGCTCAGGAGTCAGGGACAAAGGCCACAGTCACAGGTTCGCAACGGGGACATCAGGTGTGATGGTCATGGTCCCCTAAGGTGCCACGGTGGGTGGGGCCAAACCATGCTGTTTTAGCTATCTGGTCCGCTGCCAATTTCAACCTCTGGGGTATTCTTTGGTTGTTCAGATCCTTAGGAGAAAACGCTATGAAACCCCTAGTAGAAGCAGCCTGCTGGAAAATGCAGGAGGTACAAAACCCCAGAGGGAAAGACAAACCTGAGGCTTGGCTGGCACTGAAAGTGAGAAGTCAGCAGCCACCAGGAATGCTAATTGGGCCCAAGAATATGGCCATTCACCCTGCTAAGGGCGCTGGGCCCTGGCCTGGGGCCAGCTCTGCCTGAGCAAGCACCAGATGCGGTGCCCCCTGCTGGCAGACAGATTTAAAAAAGCAATGGAAGGGTGAGCTGGTTAGGAAGAAAGAAAAAGGTAAAGGATGGAGAAAAGAGGCAGCCAGCAAACTACTCACAGCAATCTTTGCATACAAAAGGAGCTCAATAAATACAGAATATACTTAATGACTTTCATGTCACTTTGGCCCACTGAAAATGACGTAGTCCAGAGCCCTCCCCCAACACTTTGGAAACCTGACGCCCTTACTGCAGAAGGGAAGAGGAGCAGTGACAAGACCCAGAGGCCCCCTTGTCCCCAGCTTCCCTGGACAGAGGCAGGCTGAGCCCACAGGAGGACCTGTGGACCCACACACCTCAGAGCAGCTTCAGTCTTTCCAACTGCTGCAAATGATCCTCAAACTTCCTTGGCACGACCAGGTCACATTATTTATGTGAACAAAGTGGAGCTTATCGTTTATTTCCAGTTAGAAAAAATATCAGGGATAAAATAGGTACATGAAAGAATATGCCAGGAGTCTTCGTTGCCCGAACACACGTTTCCCACTGTGGATGTGCACATTGCAGCCTGCCTGGAGGGACACGCCCAGGGTCCCAGGGCAGGCTCGCGGGTGGTCCACAGACTGTCTGCTCAGCTGACAGAGTTAGACCTGCCCAGGGACAACTCTGCTCACCCAGAGAAGGCCAGCTCCACCTCACAGAACAGGCTAGTCACCAGGCTTCTTCCCTAGCCTCTCCTCTGGGCCAGTCTGAGCATCTGCTCCCCTGAGAATAACCAGGAGAGCTTGTATCTGGAGGAAAGGTCCCCTTCACCACCACCAACACAGCTCTCAGCATCTCCACCTGCCCCCACCTCCCGTGTCAAAGCTGCTGTTCAGGCGCACCAGTGGATACACGTGCACGCCCATGGAGCATGGAGAGAAGGAACTGTTAGAGGTACACGACACGCATGTCCAAGTGCGTGCAGTTAGGAGTAGCCAATGCAGCAGTGAGCACACTCTGGGGAGGATGGCAGTGCCCTAAGCCCCAGGAACAGCAGGGCCAAAAGCAGGCTGTTCCACACCTGCCAAAGCACATCACCTGAAAGGGCTGTGTTGCATGCAACTGTGACACACGGAAGACTGTGAGGCTGGGCAGGGTCACGCTAAGATCAATTCCATCATCTGCCCCCACCCCTTCTTTCCCAGGTCTCTGTAGTGTCAACACCCCTGGCTACCTGTCTTCCCTGCCCCAGCCCAGGTCGAGGGTAGTGTGGGGGCAGGTGCAGGGCTAAGCACCCCCCACAGTTAGAGATTAACATGGTGACCAGGTAGATGGAGAGATGAGAGGGCCCAGCAAGTTCTTATGACTGCCATCTCTGGTCTCTGGTAGCCTGGACACAGGACGGAGCACAGGCAGGATTCCAACAGGGCTCTAAGTTAGACACCTAACCTGTTTCAGAGTCTTCGCTGTCAGAGGAGCTGGACTCGCTGGTGCTCTCCGACTCTGAGGATGAGAAGCCCTTCATCTTGGAGGAGCCAGCAATCACATCAACTTTCTCAGCTGCAATAAAGCAACAGGGACAGAGTCAGGCAGGGCCCTGAGTCCCACGAGCCAGAGGGCTGCTCCTAATGGCCAGCTGCAATCCTTCCGAACCCCGGCCAGACCCACATTTCCCAATGGTAAGCAGCTAGCCTACCATGCATGCCAGCCAAACACTTGGCTTACACTGGACTTTCAAGGCCTCTCCAATCTCTCAAAATACCCTTTTGCAGGGTTCATCAAGGATTAAGAGACCAGGGCAGGAGAGAATTCTCTAACACAAGGAACTGCCGGGATTATGCCCCCTCAGCTACTTTTCTGACAGTGGGTAAAGAGGACCTAAAGGGGACGTGACAGTCAAAGACAAAACAAGATAAGGAAAGAGCCCCAAGGGATCTCCCAGCACCTCAGTGTGCAGACTGAGGCGAGTGTCACTGTGTGGCACCCTGGGCGGAGGAAGGGGTGTGTGTGTGTGCCAAGGACCCCAGGAGTCAGTCCGGGCTGGAATGAAGGCTGTGTGCAAAGCCCTGATGTGGATCCTAAGTCCTACTGGTTCTAACGCAAAAGCTGTAAGCCAAGACAAGGCACTGATAACACAAAAGAGCTGCCTGGAAGACCTGGGGGGCGGAGGGGGGGGGTCCACACCAAGCTAGAGAAGAAAGCAGGCAGGCACAGTGCCAACCTAATGCCTTTCCTCCTAGCCACGCCCCCCATGCCCAGAGACCCCAAAGACGTAGGGGGGTGGCTTCTAGGGAAGACTCAGAGGCAGGAAGCTAAGGACGAAAGCTGCTGCTGCTCAGAGCAAGGCTTAGGACACCTAGGTGCAGGTGGACCCCAGATGGCCAGCAGCCAGAGAGATCAACAAAGGCACCAATAAGCCTAGGGCTGAGTCTGATGTCACAACCCTTCAGAGGTTTCTATGTCAAGAACGCAGATTTTATAATCGGAAAGAAAGCAAGCCTGCAGAGAACGAGGGCCGAGACTGGAAGGCAAAGTTACCTGAAGGTGCCAACAGGGGCCTCACTACTAGAGGTGCAAGGATAGCAGCCTGGCCCATCTGCCCAGCCCTCTCCCTCACCCAGGACTGGGAACACCCCCACCACCGCCCCAGGGTGCCCAAGGGCACCTTGAGGTTTCCTTTTCTTCCGCAAACAGGAGGTGACATAGCGCTCCAGTTCACGCAGGGTGGATGGCTTCAGGGTCTCGAAGTCAATCTCGATCTCGTCGGGGTTGGAGTTCTTGAGTGAGGGCTCCCGCGACTGAATGATGTGCACCACGCGGCCCAGCTTCTCACCAGGAAGCTTGTTGATGTCCAGGCTAAGCTGCCGCTTCTCCTCATACGACATGGGCTTGCACTTGTCTTCTTCCTCCGACTCATATGTGGGAGGGGGCTTGCTCTTCATGGGTGCTGGCTCCTTCTTGCTACGAAGGGGTGATGCAGACACCATTAAAAATGGGTCCCTGGGGGAAGGTGGGTGCATATCCCTCCATTTAGGGCTTGGGGAGGCTTCCACACCCCCACCCAGTGGTCTTCACAGGAAACAGGGGGCGCTGGCAGCGCCTTCCTGGGGGCACGTGGCTGCAGTTGAGACCACAAATGGTGAACTGGGGGGCTGCTGTGGTTTGTCTTGCCGCCTGCACCATGCTACCTGCTATCCTCCCTGCCTCAAAGGCCCATCCCAGAAAAAAGAGCAGAGAGGCAGCCTCCCTCCCCACTGTCCCCATCTGGACTAGGGGCACTGGTGGGGGTAAGGGTGACCCACAGACCTTGTGTTGTTGTTACTGGTATTATTTTTCTTTGTCTTTTTGGGAGGAAGTTCCTTGGCTTTGCTTTTCTTATTCTCCTCCACTTCCTCTTTCTTTTTGTGCTTTTCTTTTTTCTTTTCCTTTTTGTCTTTCTCCTTTTTCTTTGGTTTGTTCTGCTGGGGCTGTGAAAGGGCTGCAAGCTGCTCGTGCACGGCTTTGAGCTGTGGAGCAGACAAACAAGACACACACTCCCGTCACCCTGGTCTCTGGCCCTCAGCTCCATGACCTGCCGTCTCACTAGATATCCAAAGTGCCCATGCCCACCCAGACCCTTAACTCCCAGGGTGGCCCAGTGTCCTCCTTGTCAGAGGAGTCACTCAAGCCCCATGACCATGCTGGTTCCAAGAAGAGGGTCCCTAAAGAGGCTGGGCAAGAGCGCATAGACAGGGACTTCCCTGGTGGTCCAGTGGTTAAGACTCCGCGCTCCCAACGCAGGGGGCCCAGGTTCATTCCCTGGTCAAGGAACTAGAGCCCGCATGCGGCAACTAAAAGAGCCCGCATGCCGCGACGAAGAACCCGCACTCGGCAACTAGACCCAGCGTAGCCAAATAAATAAATATTTTTTTTTAAAAAAGGAGCGCATAGACACATGTGGGTGCTAAAGGCCTAATGGCCAGCTGGTAGAGAGAGGAGAATCCAGGAAGCCCCAGGAGAGACGGACACGCTGGCTCGGCCTCCTCCTTCCAGATACCAGAAGGCTCCAAAAGCCTCACCTCTGCCCAGGGAACGGCCACGTCACCCCATCTCCATACCCACAGTGTACATATAAGTATGAACAATATGCACCTGACCTGGCACAAGGGGACCAGTGGGAATTCTGCTCATGCTGTAACTCATGCTGGGTGGGGGGAGGTAGGGGGGTGGCGGGGGGTTTTGGTTTGAAAATGGGGCTGCCTGTGTCCTCACCTGCTCCTGGAGCTCAGCCAGTCGTTGGGCTCGCTCCTCCTCGGAGTCATCAGTGGAGCTGTCACTGTCTGAGGAGCTATCGCTGCTGCTGTCACTGGATGAGGGCGGGGCCGCAACCTTGGTGGGCGGTGGTACCGCTGGGGAGGACACAGCCACCACAGGCTCCTCGGGCTCATCCGGCATCTTGGCAAAGCGCATCTCGAACACATCCTGGAGGTGAGGGGTAGGGGGAAGCTGTGCCCGTGAGGGCTGCTGGGTGCCCTGGGGGCGCCTGGACTGTGGCCCAGCGTCACACTATCCCTGGCTGCTGGGGGTGACTCAACAGGAAGCAAAGAGGGCTGAGTCAATGGTGACCCCCTTCCTTCTCACTGAGGCGAGGGGGCTGGCAAGGGCCCCCGATAACTCTTTCAACACTCCTCTTTCAAATCTCACTTTGGGGAGAAAGGTGCTCCCGACATGGCCTGGCACCCACTCCCTGGGAGACACAGCCGAGGTAAGGACAGGTGACTCACATCACAGGAGATAGCCAGCCCAATGAGGACATCAGTCTGGGGATCCTTGACAGATGGCAGGCCCGGACAGGACCCACAGAAAGAGTGCTCTGAGGCTCCCATCAGGTTGATGCTCATTCAGTCAGCACATCTCAAGGGAGCCTTCTGGACGGTGGGCCGGGCACCAGGACACAACAGTGAACAGAACAGGGGTCTTATGGTTCACATTCCCATAGGGAGTGGGTGGGGTCTGCAGTTTTAGAGTTCCAGAGGGAACAAAGGTCCCAAGGTGGGAGTGTGGGAACAGAGCCCACAGCCAGTGAGGAGATCAAGTCCTCGCTGTAGTGGGCACATAACTGAGCAGGGCCATGCCACTGCCTGGGGCATCTCCAGGGTACACCAGAAATGTGAGAAAGGTATAGACGAGATATGGGGCGCTGAGGACAGGCTATGGGAGAGAGCCAGCCTTGTGAGGTGCAAGCAATGTGAGCAGAGACTCTGGGCTGACTGAGCATAGGATCCCACCCCAGGAGCTCCTGAGATCTGGTTTTCCAGTAGGATTTTGAGACCTGCTTTAAGCCTGGAATAAGTCAGTTAACACAGCAACTCACATAACAGAAGGGGGGCCTTCCTCAAGTGTGAATCGATGTTTGAGAGAGCAGCATGGCCCAGAAGGGCTGTGGGGTTGAGCTCCAAGGCTGCTATTTCAAACTTGAGTATATTTGACAGAGCCCACCCTAGAAGACTCTCCTGATGTCTCTGGAACGCAGCTTCAGGTTTCCCCGCCCCCAGGAAACTGGAAAAGAGTGACCTGGGCAGCAGGGCAGGCATTCCACACAACTGTGGTACTGTCCCCTCCCCTCCAGACTACTCAGGTTCGGTCTCCTCCAAGGCAGGTTCTCCTCTCAGCAAGGTGCTGCCTGAACTCTGCTATCTGAGTGGTTTTCAGTTTAAGTACTAGAAAGGCAATAACTTTCTAATTTAATCAGAAATAAATCATGGAGCAGATCTGAGGGCAACAGAGAAGACAAACAGGAGGGATGACCAGATACCATCATCACTCAAGCTGCCAGGGAGAGGGGGGGCTTCACACCAGGTGAGCAAGACCCTCTCTGCTCACGGTGCCCTGGATGTGGGCAGGCTCAGGTCCATGACTGACCCACATGAGCATCTGGAAGAGCCAGGCCTGCTCTTAGAGAAATGTGTCTAAGAAGGTGGCAGGGCATCAGGACCCCAAGAAGGGAGAAGGGTGGCAAGCAGGGCGAAGCACTTGGTGCTGCTGGGAGGTGACACTTTACCAAGCGGAAGCTATCTTGTGCCACTGGTATGTGAACCTAGTCCCCCATGCCAGCTGCCGGACAGCTCTACCCTTACCACAAGGACATCCCTGTTCCTGCCCCACAGGCTGTGACTGTTGTAGAAATGGGGGTGGCACCCACCCTAAGGCCTCCTTCCACTCCCTAGCTGCTTCTGGCCCCTGCCCTCCCAAAGTCCCAAGACCAAACAGCAAGGAGCATGAGGCAAAAGCCAGGTGGGTTGCCTGCCTCCTGGCTGTGCCCAGTTGAATGACCCATCATCCTCCCACCTGCACCAGCCCAAGTTGGGGACATTCTGGGAAACACACTCGGGCCTGTGTGCCAGTGAGCTAAGGGCTGTTGCAGAAAACCTTCCCAAGTGGCTGAGACTTGCACCTGCTCTGTGGTAAACAAGAATGATGTGCTCCCTGCCCTCAAGGGGTGAACACAAATAGTTGTAAAGTGCCCTAAGTGCTAAGGTAGAAACAGCAAGGGGTGGCAAAGAGCCTTTGGGGAACTTGAGACCTAAGAATGAGAGGAGGACAATAGCTGCAGACACCCAGGAGGATGGTACAAAAGAAAGGTCAAAGGGGCGTGGGGGCAGACAAGAGGATGGTAAAACCCAATGAGATGCACCCAGGGCAAGTATCTCATGAGGGAGGACAGTGACAAGAAGGAGCGGTGACCACCAACAACCAGCGTCCACCAGGGGAGCAGGGGCTCAGGGCTTCTGCACTAGAGCTGGCAGTGTATTCAGGTGAACCCATCTACTCCGCCTGGTGTGACATTACCTCCACCCCACTCCAAGAATCTGAGCCATGTCGCAATTCTCGACATCAGAAAGAACACTGGTTTCAGAGAGTAAGTATCTCCTCTCGTTGGAATGTTGACCAGGGCCATCTACTCTGGGCTACATCAGATTCATGGAGGGAGCTCCCCTCTTCCCCTTTAGTGAGACAGAGATGCTCAGGTGCTGGGAGGTTGCAGTGCCCGAAGACTCCCAGGCAAACCAGCCTGCAGCTGAGCACAGGTAGAGACCCAAGGAGAAGATGTTGCCCAGTCGGCCCCTCTTTGGCCATGCCTGGATATTGCTGTGAGGCTTAGCCATACCTGGGCATAACCAGGGCAGAGAGATGGGGAGTAGAATGTAGGCCGTGGAAGCCCACAAGGTGCCAGGTGCTGGGGATGCGGCTGTGAGTGAACACTCAGATACACAAACACACTCTCACACACGCTTCAAAAGCTTCCTACCTCTGGGATCTAATGCAGGACCCCAACACACTTTTCTCAGTTTAATTATTTTCCTTGCCGTAAAAACAATTGCATACCACCATGAATCTGCACTTTCTCTCAAAATAAAACTCTGGTAATCCACATAGGTGCAAAACTTCCTAAATTACTCCTCACTTCACAGTGAGGAGTATAGGACAGTACCACCAGCAGCTCTGGGTCCACCAGCTAGGCTAGCAGCCCTCAGCTCAAGCCACGCTCAGGCTCCCAAGGAAACCCTGAGCCCAGGGGCTCCTGACTATCTTTGTGACCACAGCTGCCAGGTGGCAGGATGTGGGTTTTCTAAAGGCCCAGAATTTAGAGGCCAGAAGAGGAATATGAAGTGGATCCTTTCCTGTAAAACTTTCTGGGTAAATCCCAGTCTTTGGTCACAGCCTAATTAAGAGACAGTAGGTCCCAACACCTCTTACTGAGGCAAACAAGGGCTGGGATTTTGTTACTCCTCCTCCCCAGTGGGCAATCTAGCCACCTAAACCATGCTGATCCTAGAAAGCTTCGAAAGAAAGAAGAAAACACAGCTCAAAATGCTACAAAATACAGGAACTGCCTTCTAGAGAAGTCCACACAGGGGGCCTGCCACATCAACTGGGCTGAATCAGACACCCCCACCTACCTCCTGGCATGTTACTTTCAACAGCATAGAGACCCACCCTGCAAGGGGCAAAGCAAGCTGGGGGCAGAGGCAGCCCCGTGCTGAGTGGCCCACTGCGCACTGCCCCCTCCCCCCACCTGAAGTGGACCCTCCTCGAGGGCAAGGACCTTGTCCCATCCAGCCTGGTATCTGGAGTCAATGTTTAGAAAAGAGGCTGCTTTGTGGCAAACATCTCAGTGCCCTTGCTATGAGCAAATCCTGTGTCTGGGCATGCTCATGCCACTCCCAGAAGGAAAAAAAAAAAGCAAAACAAACAAAAAAAAACCCCATAAAACAGGCACAAAAATTAGGAAGATGAAGAGCTAAAATATATCAGAATATTTTCTTTCTTCTTTTTAAATAAAGTCACTCAAAACAGTGATCTTTGGTGCTGACAGAGAACTTGTTTTGGTTTAGCTGTTTGCATGAGGGCAAATAAAGGGCATGGGTATTAATCTGGGCAAATGCTATCCAAGTCCTCAGGGGGGAGAAGGAGAGAGAATGGGGAAAGGGGGTGAGTGTGCCTCTCTCTATGGGCACCACTGCCACCTAGTGGCTACATATGAGAATTGCAGAAAAGTTATAAAGCCTGATCTGCTTCAAGGATGGGAAATGCAAAATACTGAAAAAGGAAGCTTTGTGAAGAAAGCAGACAACACAGCACTGAATTAAAGAGAATCCCCCTTCCAAAAACATAAAACAGAACGAAACAAAAAACCTCAGATAAAATAAACAGCCAGTAGAAACACAAACCTTCAAGTCTGAGTGTGTGTTTAATGATAGCCAGGTCCATGTTAGTAAGTTGTGTTTTTTTTTTTTTAAACACCTAGAGTTTCAGGGCACTAAAGGCTAACCCAGATAGGCTGCAGTGAAAGAACAAAGGGGACCATGCCTTGGCTCCAACATGATGACACAGGAGACACTATGCTGGTGAGTGCATGACAACGTGTGGAGCTAACAGAGCTGGGAGGCAGGCGGGAAAGCAGGGCTCAGGCGACCTCTGATAGACACCAATCCACAGGTCACCAAAGGCCTTTTGCAAGCCTCGCTTCTGGAACCATTTCACAGAGGGCTGAGAAAGCCTGGTGTGAGAAAGCCCCACCCAGATGCCAGGAGATGGCCTGATGCAGGATGTGCAGACTGGACCTGTACCTTGTGACAGCAGGTGGCCCAGCCCACAGTCTGCTCTGACCCTGAAAACAGAAGTGCAACCTGGGGCCTTGGGGAGAAGAGGCTGGGAATTTTTATTATGTGTAATTTCAAATAATAATAATAATAATAAAACAGATTATAACAGTACTAAATATCGACTTTCTTCTCCATAATTTTTAACTCCTGATCGTTCTACCCAAAGATATGTCTCTGCTTAAATTGAGGTACATGCTTTTCCTTTTTTTTTTTTTTTAAACAGAAAAAAGTGGAGTTAGTTCACATATTTATGCTGTAATCTGCCCCTCCCTTCCACCCATGTGTGCACTCCACAGCGTACATCACCCAGAATCAACTTGAAGGGGCCACGAATCCCACCCATTAGTGCATCATGGCCACACAGAACATCTAGAAGCAGCCGCCCTGAAGCGGGAAGGCAAACAAAGGCTTTCAAGGCTCTGGTGAAGAAATGCCCACAGTTGGGCAGTTACTTCAGCTCACAACTGTGACAAAGTGTCTACCTGGCAAGAGTGTCCCTCGCCGACTTGAGACAGGTCTGTTTTGGAGAAGAGGTTGGGCCATGCACAGGACGCGCACTCTTCCAGCCAAGGGCAACCGAATGCAGGGGGGCGTGGGGCTTTCAGTGGAACACCCCAAAATCCAAAATGCCCAAGACCATAACCAACCACCCTGCTTTAATCATAAGGAAATAATCCCAATGTAAAATTTATGTGTTATCCTGACTTTAGTCCACTCTTCCAAAGCAACATGGCTTTATACCAAAGCAAGTGACAAAATCTGCCAAGGCCCACAGTGGCCTGGCCCACCCAGGACCCAGGCCAGCCTGCTCCTCTGCAGGATGCCACACCTGGAGCTCCCCGAGAGCCTCACCTGGAGCTTGCGGGCCATGGCCACCACCTCATGGTCAGGAGGGTTGTATTTGTAGCAGTTGGAGAACATCAATCGGACATCGGCACCAAATTCCTGAGCATCACGGTACTCACGGGCCTCCAGTTTAGACTAGAAAGACAGGACCGGTCCTGGTTAGCCATGGCTGCCCCTGCTCCAATGGGGAGGTGGCAGCAAGGAGGGCTGCCTGTAGGAAGGAGCAAGTCAACTTCTCAATGGCTCTGGGTTTAACCCAGACCACAGTGGGGAGAGGTTATCACCCCAGTTCTCAGCACCAGGTGGACAAGGAGATACTCCAACAGCAAGTCTCAGGGCCAGGAACTGCCCTGCTAGCATCCAAACCCACCCACGTTGCCTGGCTAAAAGGCAAGTGGACAGAGAAGCCACAGAGGTAGAGCTTAAGCCAGAACTGCAAAGGGAGGGCTGGGCCCAGTTCTGACCTGGCCTGTACTTGTCCTGGTGACATCGGACAGGACACTGGTCATAAGGAACACAGCAATGTCCCCTGCTCTGCCCATCCCACGTTTGGGCAGGCTTACTCCACTCTCAGAAGGAGAAAAGTGCCAAAAGGTTTAAAATAAACAAAATCAAAAAGGCCTCAAAATACTACAGTGAAAACGCCAGCACTTGTGTGCCTCTTACTAAGAGACACCAAGGCCCTCTCCATGACATAGAGCCTGGCAAAGTCGCCGCTCCCCAAACTCTCCAGGAGCATCTTTCAGTGTGAGGGTATCTATGGGCACTAGGCCCCAAGGCCACAAGAGGGCTCATCCTCAGATGAGGGAAAGGGCAGCATTGGTCTGTGACCAAAATGACCGCATGATCTCAGATGACTCCCCATAATCTCCAGCAGGGGGCACTGGGCTTCTCTGGGCTGGTGAGAAGAGCCTAGACAGCTACTAAGACTGGGCCCTCCTCTTGAACAGGCCTCAGACGTGCTGGCCTTCCTTATCCCAGGGGGCCCCTTCCCCAGCTCCAGGGGCACACCCACTAACCTTGATTGTGCTCATGTCCATGGGGTGCTTGATGATGTCACAGTAGTCATGCAGGCCCAGCGCCTCCACGTCCACGGGCTTGTAGAAAGGCCAGGCGTAAGCTGCGTGCTTCTTGGCAAACATCTCCTTGAGAATGCCACTACAGCACTTGAGCTGCTCCGAGACCTTGCTGCTTTTATCTGGCGCTGGGTGCTGCTGCGAGTCGGGCACGTCCTTCTTCGGGGGCTTAACAGGCCGGCTGCTCTCCCGCCGGGGGCCCACCAGCTTGGTGGTCTTGGGCTCCGGGGGCAGTGAGGGTGGCTCGTGAATGGGGTCGATGGTGGTGGGGGTGGTGGTGTCCGCTTTCCTCTTAACCCCCTTCTTTGTCTGCCGAGAGCACAGGCGCGATAGGCACGGTCAGAGGCAGCGGCCGGCACAGCGGGCCCTCAGGGTCACTCCTGAAGCCAGGTCCTTTCTAGGGTCTCAACACTCACAGGGAACAGGGCCCAAAGGTAAATTCCACAGGTGAAGGACTGAAGACAGGGAAACCCTGTCCCACCACTCTGTTCTGCAGCTGGGACAGGACCCTGCCAGTGGCAGGAGAAAGCACATAACTGAGTGTGGGATCTGCTCATCAGAGGCCAAAGAGACTTCTGAAAGCAGTTTCCTACATGCCAGGGACCTCTCCCAGAGCCAACCTCTGTCACTCTGGCCACCCATGGGAGGCACATTTCAGAGACTGTTTAGACAGCATCTGCAAATATGCAGTCTAAATTAGAAATGGGAAGCGGGGCAGCAACCCCCTGGAAGGTGTTACTCAATTACGGGATCTGTGGGTCAGCAAGACAGCAGCTTTTAGGCTGTGCTGATTTAAACACAGCTTGATCCCCCCAGGTCCTAAACACCCACAAGTGCCCTGGGAGCCAGAAGCATCAGCAAGGATAGGTGACTGTCTTCTGTAAGCCTCACTACAATGGAGTGGAAGGGGAGGCAAGGGTCATCTAGCTGAGGTGACCGGAGCCAGCCAGTGGTAAGGCTGGGCCACACACACGCACAGGACGCTCACCTTCACAGGCTGTGGGGTGGCCGCGATGATGGGCGGGTGGCTTTGCACAGGCTGGGGGGCTGGTGCGGGCGGGGGCAGTGGCTGGGGGGGCACCGGCGGGGGTGTCTGCAGTGGCTGGGGAGGCACCACTGTCATGACAGGGGTCTGGACGATGAGGTCGGGGGTGACAGCGGGGAAGGGGTGAGGTGTGGCCTGCACGGGTGGAGGATTCTGCTGAGGGGTCTGGGTCTGCGGAGGAGTCGATGCTTGCGTTGTGTTTGGTACCGTAGAGACGCCAGGTTTTGCTGTCCCTACCAATCATAAAAGGGACAGGTGGTTAGATGCCATGCCTGCACGCCGGCTGACCTTGTGGGGACACTGCCACATGTGGCAAGCACACATCGGTGTGGGCATGGCAAACAGTGTCTCTGTAACTATTTGTCTAAGAGACAGAACAGCCTAAATACCTTGGACCTCAGCCAAATCTGTCCACCTGTCCCAGGGGGCTCTGAGAGCAGTGGCATACCACATTCCACACTTCCTGGGGTGTCCTGGCTCCAAGTCCTGATTTGGGGACTCGGGCACAGAGACCCCTTCACGAGCATGAAGGCTTGAGCCAAAGGAACAGGAAACACACGCTGAGAGTCAGCACCAGGACACTGACAGCAAAAAAATGCTCCTTGGTGCTTTCAGGCAGAGCTGTCCTCATTCCCAGAAACACTGCCTTCTGAGTAAGCATTTCTGGCAGGGGGCCGGAATCAGCAGCCCTGGCCAAGGTTTCTGGAAATTGGCCACCCCCACCTCTCTGAATCACAGGGGGAGGCTGGACGGCTGCTGCCCTTCATGACCGGCTCAGACTGCCTCCCTGCAGTTGTGTGAGTGAGCCGAAACACACGAGGCCCTACATCCACCCCATGTAAAGACCAAACCCCTTGTCCCAGGCAGGGAGGATGGGGCTCCTTGGTTGTAAGGATATTGGACGCCTCTGGGCAGGTTCCATGGCTAAGGGGTGACCCTCAAGACCAGCTCTCCTTGGCTACCCCTCAGCACTGCAGGGGATCTAGCCAACCCCCTCTGCTCCCATGAAGCCACCACTTCCACGTGGGATAGGAAGTCACGTGAAAGCCCACTCCTTAGAGAAGCAAACAACTCACAGCACAGGCTACCTTGCAAACATCACCTTTCTGCAGCACGGAGCTGCGGATGGCAAGATGCAGAAGGCAGCTGTTTAAACTTTTCCTAGACAGAAACATTTCATGAGTAGGCTACTCCCTACCAGCTGGCCTTCAGAATCCTGTGTCAGGCTGGGGGGCAGGGGTAGGTGCTAAGATAGACAAAGACGGCTTGACTTCAGAAGGCTATCAAATAGCAGGCATGGCTCCAACACAAGTGTATTAATAAATAATTCAAATAACAAACCTTAAGGCTCTAAGACTGGAATATTAATTAAAACTGCCCTTGATCAGGTTAATTTATCTAAAATGAAAAACAAAGACTGACTATGGCACTGGTGAGATGAAGAATTCAAATAATGTAAAAATGCTTTGAAAAAGTTATACTTCCTTTTTAACTGAAGTCCATCAAAAAAAAAAAAAATGCTAGGCCCAATTTTTTCTACTTTGCTGGAGGGTCACATGGTCATATGACCCTCTGGGCTGGTTCCCCTGATGAACCTGGCCTCACCATACCCAAACAGCAACAAGGCAGGGAGTGTATAATATAGTCGTCTTCCCACCACTCCCAGTCTCCCCGTGAAATTGGAGAAGGCTGGCAAAGACTAGGGAGAAATAAAGCCAATTTCCCTGCTTTACTGTTCCCCAGTATATCCCCAAAGCGGCTCACTGGGGCTTGCGGAAATGCCCATTTCACACTGCCTTAAGGGTCCCCACTTTGCCACAGGCTATTTCAGTGTGAAGCTAATAGTGCTGGGGACACGGAAGGTACCCTACCTGCTTCTTTCCTCCCACGTCCTCTTCCTTTTGCCTGGACTATCATGATCTCAGTTTCTTCAGTGGGCAGTTCGTTGATTTTTTGCAAGAAGAGCTTCTCCAGAGCTTCTGCCATTAAGACTATGTCATCTCCAGGCTAAAAGAGGAGACACATGGGGTGAGGGTTGGAAAGCCCTCCCCACCTTTCTAGACAGAACAAGAGCTCCCCACCCTATGCCCCAAAGTGTGGAGCATCATATTCAGGGTCCTTCCCCAATCTAAACCCCAAAGGGCCAAAACACAGCTATCCTACCTGGCATCATGGAGGCTTCATATGCCTGCAGGTCGGCTGCCTCTCTAGTCTTTTAACCTCTGGCTTGAGAAACCATCCCAATGCCTTAAGTATCTATCAAGCACTGCCAACCACACACAGGGGCCCCCCTTGCACTACAGCCTCCTTCGACATAATTCAACTTCACTAGCATTATCTGAATTACACAGGATTTCTTGCCACAGATACATGAGCAGGGCTCCAATAATGTTCCCTAGTACATCCCCAAAGCAGCTCACTGGGGCTTGGGGAAATGCCCACTTCACACTGCCACGTGCTGTTCCCACTCAGCTCTAAATGGAGAACCTCATCTGTCCACATTTCCCTTAAACCTAGTGGAGAGAGCTGAGACTTTAAACAAATGATCTGGCTTCAAGACACAATCGAGCTGAATGGTTTGGCTACTGGGTTAAGTGACATTTACGTCTACATGTAAGACCCTGTAAGGGGACACTTGATTCTATGGCCATTTAGCTGTCAATGGTCATGTCCACAGTTCCAGATGAGGCGGGCGGGCCCCACTGTACCCTCTCTCACATTTAGGTGTCTGTTTGAGCACACCTTTGTACAACTGTATCTTGGTAGGCTCCTTCCTGACAATTTGTGTCATCCAAACAGACTTTTTAATGAGTCGTCACTGTCCTTTTCACACCTTCTCTACTAGACATGCTCAAGAACCAAAGTCCCAAGGGTATCAGAAGCACATGCTTCCAGCTAACAAGGACTGCTTGGAAACACGACCAAAATGTTTTTGGCCTCAAAAGAAACACACCCAGTCACAGGCAAAACCAGCAGTCCCATTTACCTCTGCTGCCAATGGTCTCCTCTCGTTGGACTCTGATCCCACCTGCACCCAGCACCCCTGCCCAATGGGTTCCAGACACGCCCACCTCCTCCTTTACCTTCTCCTTCTCCATCAGCCTCCACATCTCACCTTGTTGTAGATGTAACAATTTGTAAACATAGTGTTGAAGTCCTGGATACATTCCTGAGCATTCCAGTAATAGTTGTTTTCCAAGCGCTTCTTTATTGTTCCCATATCCATAGGTGTTTTAATGATCTTATAGTAATCCTGGAGAGCAGAGAGAGCAAAAGGCCAATGTCACCTCTGCAGCCATGCAGTACTCACAGGTGGGCCTGCAGATGTCACTCCAGGTCACTCTACAGACATGCAGACCTAAGCTCTTCCATGGCATCAGTGAGCCATCTCATGGGGATCCCAAGATAAAGTGGATCAGGGAAGGATTACTAAAAGCTGGGTGGCAATTTAGAGAAAAAATGTGCAAGTTTGCCAGCTGTCCTGTCTGGGAACAGGCTAGGCTGTCTTTACTGAGATCTATGTTCTCCTCTATTTTTTTTGATGTTAAAATGTCCTTTCATTTTTAGTAAGTAATGAGGAAAGCATACAACCTTTAGAAAAGTGGTTCTTATCTGGTAAAATAACCCATGGTAATATCTACTTTCTCCCCCTGTTTCAAATTTTCCACATCCATAAAATGCAAAATCCTACAGAACCAGCATTCAAGCCCACCCATAACAACTGGATCCCTTGCTTCCTGTCACACGAAAGAACCAAGGAGCAAAAGCCTCCACCTTCAGTTCATCGCACTTCCATTTCTTTTACCTGCACAGTCTACCACTAAGGATCCACTAGTATCTGGATACAGTTCAACAACTAACCAGGTTAAGTGCCAGATGAGGAATCAAATGGACAGCCCTCACAATCCTTAGTAAAAACAAAACAAAAAACACCACACAACCCCCTCTGCCCCCTGCCCCCCCCACCGCCCCCGCCCCCGGCAGCAGACCCACTCCTCAAACCTTCGGATCTTATTCTACAAGTGCTAAACAGAAGAAGCCAGACGGCAGGCGTAGATGTCCTAAAGCCCTTCAAATCAAACTCTCTTCTACCATCATAACTTTTTCTAAATCGAAACCTATTCTAAAACCAAATGCTTATTTTTAACATCAACCACAGGAGGAATTTGGGGACAGATCAGGCAGTGCCCAGGTTTCCAGGTGGAAGGACCACAGAGAGCCAGGCAAAAAGGGGGACCTGCATACAGCCAGCCAGCCCCACTGAGAACCACATTCTCTGAAGCTCCCGCAATTAGACTCAGGTGAAGTTATCAGAACCAAGTCCAAGGGGAAGCCTGACAGCAGAGGGGCAGGCCTATGCTTTAGCAAGCACCGAGCTCCTGCCCAGGAACAGTGGTGGACAATACTGAAAAGGTGAGCAAGCGGTGTGAGGTTCTGAGTTGCTCTGACACCCATGAGAAAGGAATAGAAGCCACTGGCATACACATAGGGCTGGCAAAGATCACAGCCCTGCCCAGCCTCAAGGGGCGACTGAACCAGACCTTCTACGTTACATTTGCTCTGACCACCTTTCCCAAGAGAACCAAGTCCAAATGTATCTGCCCCAGGGGAAATTTAGATTTTATTCCACGGCCAAAGGTCTACTTACAATGGTGTCAGGTGCTTGAATTGGCCTCAGTGTGTCAAAAGTGGTTCAAGGCCCAACAGGATAGTGGTTGAGGACAGAGTAGGAAGGAGGAGGTGAGATGATGACAGAAGAGGATGGGGGCTGGGAGGACTGAAAGGGAGACAGGGGTTTAGGGGCATGACAATCCAACTGTACATGTGTTCTGAATGAAAGAGGCACAAGCATTCTAGTAAGAAGCCCAGCAAGGAACAGGGGCCAAAACACAGGTAAAGATCTAGAAGGCATCAGAAAACAGAAAAAGAATGAACCCTTTTTTGAGGTGGCCCTATTAATATTTCCTGGAGAAGGGGATGTCCCTGGAAAACTGGGCATTAGTATGACATTGCTCCCAGCCAAACAGCCCTGCCCCACTCCTCAGGGTTAGCCCCTAGCTCTCCCACCTCTCTTCTTCCTACATCAGAGCTGCTGAGGGTGACATCTAGTCACACTGTGGCCCCTGGGGAGCCTGGCCTCCACTTCAGAGAATGACCTCAAACTCCCAAACCCCTTGGCCTAACAGACTACCCACCCGTGTCTGTCCTGCTGGCTGGGATGCTGCCTTCTCAGGATCTCAAGTCCCCCAGTTCCCCTTTCTCCTTAGTTTTCACCCTCTCAGCTCTCCTTGCCTCTGCACCCCCTGCATCTTCCTGTACCAAACCAACCCCTCCTCCATCTGGCCCTGCCGCGCTTTCCCTTCAAAGCCAAGTTTCTTGAAATGATGGCTTCACATCCTCACCTTCTTATTCACACCGTCGCGAATCTGGTTTCTACTTCTGCGTCACATCTTCCTAAGGTCACCAATGCCCTCCTAAAGGCCAACAGTAGGGTCAGGTCGGAATCCTCATCTGTTTGACCTCCCTGTAGTCTCTGACGTAGAAACTTGGGGGACTGCTCTCTGCGGGTGATTCTCGTGGCCTCCCGCCTCCCTCCAGTGCTATAAGAGCTGTGGGCCCCCCTTGGATTCCAACCCCCAGCTCCTTCTCTCCCCATTCTTTGCATTTGCTCTGGGAAGGTCACCTCACCTGTGGACCCCGCAGGGCCCAGCCCATTAGCCCAGCTAGAAACTGGTATAGCAAGCTCTCCCAAGAGCCTCCCCCCAGTGACGGGTTCGCTGCCTCTACTCCTGATTGTGGTCAATGATGAGAGTGACCTCTGAAGTGCAGATTTGGTGAGGACCCTTCTTCTGTTCCCATGCCCTTTCCTCAGTCGGTTCATGACCCAGACCTGCAGTTCCCCCTCCTGACTCTCCTCCCCTGAGTGCATATGATGGGTATTCAACGGATAGATAGTACCGGCCAGCTGTTACAGACACAGCAACTTTCAAGCAAGGAAGGTCACACTGGTGTGTCCCTCCTTCTTGAAACCGGACGCCTGGCAGAGGCTGAGGATCCTATACCCATGCAGCTCTAACCCGTAAACCCATATCTGGGTCAACTGCAACAATCATCTAATTCCAATTCCCTCGCCCAGGTGAGTGTGTGGGATTTGGCAAACAGCAGAGGGCAATTTAAAGACAATTAGTCCTTGATGCTTTGAAGAAAGGAAAAAATTAACACATTTATCCCGTTTGCTCCCGAGGTTCAGTTAGAGGTACAAGTTGAGTTTCCAGAACCATTTGCTAGGAATGTAGGCAAATGGAAAGCTCTCAAAGGAAAAAGGAGAGGAACAGGGGTACAAAGAACAAAGGCAAGTGCAGTGTGGCCACAACAAGGCAGGCAGGTGTGAGTGGGTGTGCAGAGGCAGCCAGAGACAAAGCTGCACCCGTACTCCCTTCTCTCCATCCAGGCCACCTCCATGTACTTGGCTCCCTGGGAGTCATTCCACTACCTTTCCCTGCCCTGTGCTCTGGGTCATGATGACAACACCAGTACCAGAAGAGGTACTGCAGCAAGCCAGTCCCTCTCACAATCTGACCAACCACATCTGCTAAACCTACTGGGCGAAGCGGGCTGACCACATCTGAGGAGGGAGGGCCCGGACCATCAAGTGACCCCACTGTAGCTCCCCATGGAATTGAAAGGCAAGCTGCAAGCAGCCCTCTACCCGTTTCAACATCTCTACAGAATATTTCCCACAATGCTAGTATCAAAGAAACCAGTTATTATTTAGGCCAATGAGCACGTTTTCTCTCCTTCCCTACTTCCATTCATCAGGACTGCTGAAACCACTCAGTCAAGGGCCTCGTGGGTGCTGGAGTTCAGAGCTGGACCCCGCACTTTTCACAATGACTCCAAAGGCATCTCTACCCTCCCGTAAGTCCACCCTCACCAGGAGCAACACAGGAGGAGACCTGAGGACGGCAGCCCCGGACCCTGCCCAAGTTACTCACAGGGAGGTTTAGCTTGACGGCATCCACAGGCTGCTGGAAAGGCCACGCAAACTGGTGTTTCCATAGTGTCTTGAGCACCACTTTGAGCAGATATTGCAGTTGGTTGGTCTGCCTCTTGGGCTTGTTGGGGTTGGAAGTCTCCGGGGGAGGGGGGTTGGTGCTGGCTGTGTTGGCTTGCTGGGGTTGGGCCTGGGCCTGCGTTGTAGACATTTGGGTAGTTTCTAGTCCATCCCCCATTACTGGCAGATTTCTCAATCTCGTCCCAGGGCCGCTCTCCGCAGACATGCTACTGATCCCATCACATTCTTCACTGGGCACTCTACAAGGGAAGAGAAAAGCTACCATCAGAGACCAGGCAGCAGATGGGTGTCACTCACAATGACACATCTCCCAAGGCTGTGGCCTCCAAAGGCTGAGCTCCTCTGGTGAAGACTGATCAGGTTGGCTGGGGAGACACTCCATGCACTGACTAAAAGGGCCCCAGTGAGCGTGCTCCTCAAAGATTCATCATCCAGTAGGGAAGAGAGATCAGGTACCAACTCCGAAGGCCAGGACATGGAGTCTAGAGTCAACCAGGAGCTGGAAGGGTCTATGGGAGCTATGGAGTTCACAGGGAAGTGGGTACAATACGCGACAAACCAAGTTTTCACATCTGAGAGTTTTTACGGGACACTGTGTATGAGAGAGGATGATTTGCAAGCCCCAAATCATGTCGTTTTCATTGAAATTCTTATTTGTATTTGTGGCTCATGAAGCACCTAGCCAAGTGAGTAATTCCACTTGGTGAGTGGGGGCCAGGCAGGACGGAGCAGGAAGGCCAGGCTGCCCACTCCTGACTAGCCCACGCAGTCCACTGCTGAGTGCTCACACTTATGAAGAACATTTTCTTGGTAACTTAAATCATGCATGTTTGCTGATTACAGAAATACCACAAGGTAACTGTGGTAACATAAAAATGAATCCATACTTGACCTACTGTTCTATTAACCAGCTTTTCAAAGCTTATTTATAAAGGTGTAGAGGGGCACCTCCTGTGATCGGCTAGGGGCTTGGGGGTGGCACATGAGCCCTCCCCTCCATCAATGCTTTATTTATTAGCACTCTGTCCTGTGCACTGCCCTCAACAATGCCTGCTTCAAGACACACCATGAGCATCCCTGCAAGGGCGACTTTGTGCACCTGTCCAGTTATTCTAACAGGACAACCACAGGGCAGTGGGTTCATGTTTTTAATGTCAAACTGTCCCTCAGAAACACACTAACCCAGTGGTCCCCAACCTTTTTGGCACCAGGGACCGGTTTCGTGGAAGACAATTTTTCCACGGAAGGCGGGGGTGGGGGCTGGGTATATGGTTCAGGTGGTAATGTGAGCGATGGGGAGAAACAGATGAAGCTTCACTCGCTGGCCCGCCGCTCACCTCTTGCTGTGCAGCCCGGTTCCTGACAGCCCGTGGACCGATGCTGGGGGTTGGGGACCCCTGCACTAACCCACCCCTTACTCAGAATGCCGAGTTTCTTCACTCTATTAATGAGAAGAAACATCTGCTCAAAAGTACTGATCTGCACTTTTTGTGCACTATTTTTCCGGCACCTTTCTGAGGGCAAGAAAAAGGAATAATCAGTCTCTGGAGGAAGAAAGACTGAAAGTAAGCTAGGAGCTGCCTGCATGTAATGAGCAACTCCAGTAATAAACCTAGGAGTTCAGTGAGGGTAAGAAAACCCCTGTGGCTGAGGAAGTCAGGCAAGGGCTTAGGAAAAGAGGGAAGATTTTTAGGCCCACAGGTGCTCGTAGGCAGAGGGCACAAGAAAAAACACAGCAAGCTGGCTGGCTCTGTCACAGCTTTCTTTCTGGAACACACTTAGCACATACTAGGCACTCTAGTTGCTGATGAATTACTTTATAATTCAGTTCGAGTGTAATTTGAAACAAGGTTCTCACAGTGGTTTCTGTAAATGCAGTTCTAGCAAATTACCGAATTTTAAAGCACAAGGGGAGAACTTGCTATGTAAAAGCAACTCAGTGGTGAGTTCCTCATGGGGGGCTGTGGAGAGCTGGACCTCTTGGCCCGAGGCCTGACAAAACTGACATGGCCAGGGAGATCGCTTTCCTTCCAGGGTGCTCTGGTTGATTACAGGTCTAGTTATCAAATGGCCAGAGAGAACACATGAAGAGAGTGCTGCTCCAAGGAAAAGGCTGCCGCAGGGCGGGAACCTGTGCGGGAGCAGCCCATGGCCACTGCATGCAAGACTCTGGATCTTAGCAATTGTCCAATGCTGGAGGAAGGGCGTGTTACAGCAGTGCGAGTTAGGTGTCTAGATGTGGTCTTGCATCTGATGCTAAACTTAACTATTTAATGATGTCCAACTGCTTTCAAGATGCCAGCAAGAATTTAAGAGTTTACGCCCTCCCAGGTAACTCCCAAGACCCAAGAGGAAAGGGACAGCTCCTATGACAACTTCTAAGTTCTCTACACGGAGAACAGCAGCCCAGGAAGAACACTTACAGGAAGGAGGGTTTGCAGGTGCAAAGCCGATCCCTGGTACCTCTCTTGCACACACGGTGCTAGAGATGGGGAAGGGACACCCAAAGCTAAAACCAGATGGGCATCTGGCATAAGAATGTGATGGGGACTGGCTGGCCAGCAGCCCGTGGAAAGCATCCCTAAAGCCAAGAGAGCAGTGTGCTAGGAGTTCAGGACCACGAAGGGACACTTCCTGAAGCAACTTAATTTGATGATGGGCTGATGAAACTTTGCAATAGCACAACAAGCTCGAAGGAGCATTGTGGACTACAATAGTTTCCAAAGGCAGACATGACTGGATAGGCCTGCTTCAGGCTCTGGGGATACAAGGCACTTCCCTTTTCCCATCAGGGGTACTTCTGGTACAAGTATGGCCAGAACTAAGGGCCATGTGGTCCTGGGAAGAAGTGTCATGCAATGAATCAAGGTGGGACAGTGGGGATGGAGGTGCTACTGGTGGGAGGGAGGTACATGAAGTGCACCTGGCTGGGAGCTTGGAAAGGACAGGGTGGATCCTGGAGCCCTGACTTGAGTAAACATACCCCAAAGAAAGCAGGATGGGGCCACATACAGATCCAGGGAGAGGGAGCATCCAAAGGCTGGGATGAGGTGTAGAATCATCAGAAAGGGCTTGCTCAGAGAAGAGAAGAGAAGAGAAGAGAAGAGAAGAGAAGAGAAGAGAAGAGAAGAGAAGAGAAGAGAGGGAAGAAAGAACAAGGGGCTAGGCTGAATCACTTGACACTGAGTGTAATGTGGGAGGAAGGGAGGAATCTGGCTGAGAGCATGTCACTGCTGACCTAAGGTGAAGCAGGATGTGAGGGCAGCCTAAGGAGGCGACAGAAGGAGGCAGTACCTGGAAGCTGCATTTGGCTGTGCATGGAGCTTTGCAGACAAAAAGCATGCCTTCCATTCCTAAAGTGACTGGGCAAGGAAGAGAGAAAAGATTTCTCCAAGTTCTGAGGTTTAGTTGATAAAGAGTGGGACCTCAATCTCAGAGAAGCAGGGTCTATAGCCACCTGCAGAGTGACATGCTAGGGCTCAGGTGGGGCCATGGGAGGGTTCACAGAACCGTGTCCCTGAAGGCACCAGGGAAGCACAGACTGCCTTTAGGTAGATGGCATTTAATTACTTACTCCCCTCTTTTCATTTCTTTTTATTCTCATTCCAGCATTGATAAGCAAAGTCCCTGTTTGTGCCAGTGTGAAAGGTGCTCAGAGGTGTCAGCAGATGATACTATTATTTGGATGGAATTTAACATCACTGTTTTGTTCTCGTGGTTTTTAATTTTACTGATATCCATGTGTGGCTCCTGATTTAGTTTCCTTTCAAAATAAAGGTACTATAAACAAAACAGTAAACTCATTAAAAAAAAAGAAAAACCCCACAGTTAAGGATGCAAGTATCAAGACAGGGAAGGACAAGGATAAAGTGGGAGTGGTGAGGGCAGCCTGGCCTGTGGCCTCACTCTGTGACCCTCTCCAGAGGAGAGCCAGCCAAGACTTACTGCAGATTCCAGGTGGGGAAGCCAGTGGGCTAGGAGAATTTGTAGAAAACTGCTGGAAGGAGGCAGGACGAAGAGGCATCCACAAGATGGCAGAGACTATGGAGCACTCCCTCGCAAACCCTCCACAGGTAAGTGGATGGGGATGATCTTTTATCGGGCAACGACAGAAACTGGGCTTTGGGGCTAGTAAGACAGAAGGGGGAGACGCTAGCCACAAATGAGATACAGAGAGATACAAGATATGCTGAGTGCTTGGACACAAGTATTGACAGAGGAGCAGCACCACAGAGAAGGAAATATGTCAGTGGGGTTTAAGGACACCTGGAGTCGGCTGGGAGAGGGTTTTCATGCAGCAGGATCAACATGCCCAAAGGAGCAAAAGGGGATGAATGTAACTCTGGCCCCATCAGGAAGGGAGTCTTGGATGTGCTGGAGAAGCAAGCAAGGGAGGGAGGGTGGCATTAAGTGAGGATCTCGTTAAGTGAGGATCAAGAATGATGTGCAGTTTGGTTTCCACTATTAGAGCTCTCCTAGAAAGCAGCTCAGGAATTACACAGCCAAGCATGTGCCAGGTGAGCTATGGCACACAAAGGACAGGAGCAGCCCCATCCTGAAGGAGACATTCTGGCCCTAGGACAGTGGAGCTCTGTCAGCCACAAGGATGCAGGTTGCTGGGGGGGGGGCGGGGGAGCCAAGCCCATCCCACCAGGAGGAAGCAGCCCCATAAATTTTCCATTAAGTAATGACATTCTGGAACTCCTCAAGCAGTATCCCCGAGGCAAGATGAAATCAAGGTAAATGACTTCTGGAGCTTCCGGGCTGGGCTGTGCCTGTTCTCTCTCCAAATGGACTCTCAGCAAAGCCAAAGGATGGAGGGCTCTGGACACAATCACTTTCCTTCACCTTCAAGCCAGGCCCACATGGGCCCTTGAAGCAAGGAAGCTGAATTTTCTGCTCAAAAAATGAACAGACCTTTTTCTACAGAAAAACTGACCCTTTAACTTTGTCTTATCTCTGCTTTAAATCACTACGTCTACCACAGAGGCCAAAACACCCTTTTTAGCCTGCCAGCTCACATCTGACAGTGACATTTAAATCCTCACAACTCTGAGATTGCTTCTAGCCTCATCCTCACTTTAAAGATAAGGAAACCAGGGCACAGAGAAGTAACTTACCCAGGAAGTGGAAAGATAGGCCACTTCTATTATGGGCTGCTGTGGCCCATAATCTGACATGATTCCTGGGAAGTTTCAGTTGAGCTTTGAGAAATCCCCATTTGTGAGCTGAACATGCACCCCCAGGAGGGTCCAATGCAAACAGCCAGGATGGGCTGGCCCATCTTAAGTAACATGAAAAACTAAGCACAAGACCCACATACTTGTAACAACTGAGGTCAATTTATAAGGAAAAAAAATGCTGGAGGTTGCCAGCTCAAATGAGAAGGCATGATACGTGTTTGACAGATGAGATGGGATCCATAAATATATCAAAGTTTGTCTTACGACGCTCTGAGGACAACCAATGACAGGTGACACCCACGGCTCCGATATGAGGGATCATGAAATACGACAACTGAGCCATGGGGATAACCATGGGATGCTTTGGGCTCCTGTTCTGTACCCACTTGGGGCCCAGGCAGGACTCGCACCTCAAGAAGCCACACCCAGACAGTCTGTAGCTTGCAGCTCAGCCCTCCCAGGACTGTGGGCAAGTAAACTCCTTGGGAAACTTTAAGAATTGGGAAACTTTAAGAAGCCATTCATGCATACTGCAGCAAAACACCAGAATCTCTAGTCTGTTGTGGGCCAAGAAAGAGAGGCACTGGTGAGCAGCGCTATGTGAGAGCCAACACGACTCTTCTAAGGCACAGATCCAACTGGGTTGACACCTCGGGTAAATTCTTCCCACAGTGGTCGCCTCTACCCTGCACCGTCCCGGCCCCTAGCGTCAACACTCCAAACAACATGGTGGCCACAATGGGCACCTTCTCTGTCACCTTCATGCCTTTCATTTGCTGTACCTGGTGCTTCCCTGATCTCTGTCTGGTGACTCTGATGGTCAGCCCCCCCACACACACACCTGGGAGCCCAAGGGCAGGGCCATCTTTACTTTATTCTTGTCCTCAGTACACAGCAAGTACTCAGTGAACGACTCAGGGGCTACAGTGACCACACACGATTGTCACCCTGGGGCTTCTAGCTCAATTTCAAAGCTCTGGAGAAGGAAATCAGCTCGCAATCTCACACGGAAAATTGCTCAGCCAATGCATCCCATCTGAGCTACATGCCAGGCTTGGGGACTCTGCAGTCGACATGATGTTCTTTGAGTGATTAAGCAATACCTGGGTGAGTATGTGAAAAAGAATGGCAGGGTTGCTGTAGCCATGGACAGAGAGGGTGTGCACTCCTGTGGTGCGTAAGGCAGAGAGGGACAAGGCTTGTGATGGACAAGGGAAGGCACAACTGATGCAATAACACAGGCACAGGCCTGGAGGCAGGAGAGATACCAGTGCATATGAAGAGCTGAAAGGAGGACAGGCAGGATGGGACAGTGCAAGGGCCATGTGACCATGCTGGGCTTTTGTCCTTCACAAGTCCCAGACTGTGGGGTAGGGAATAGTAGTTCATCCTCAACTATACCTGCACACAGCAGCACGCTGTTTACAGATGCAAAAGATGGGATGCATGGGGACAGGGTAAATCAATGAGGGTGCACACAGGGTGCTCTCTGTGTGCTCTCAATCCTACAGGAAATGAATGGCTCTCAGCACCATGGCTCAATGGGGAAAAGGAGGCTGAAAACTCAAACTTATAAATCTATCTGCAGATATGGAGGAATTAATTGGATTCGCATGACAAAGTATACCGTCTTCAACCAATTCAACCGAAGTTTTACATCTGAAAGATCCAAATACGCTCTTCCCTCTCTGTTTTCACAATGACCTGTGGTGAAGAGGTGGGAGCCAGCAAGTACTGTGTTGAGATACTTGAAGGTCAAGGGACAGGAAGAGAATTTCACCTATTGTTTCCAACCCAAAGAAGGCTGCATGACCCAACTGTGTGTCTGATTTCTGGATCTACTCCCAACAGGTATCTTACAACATCTTCCCAGTTTAGAGGAATAAGAAGAAAAAGATGAAGAGACATTAGATGGTCCGTGTCCTGGTTCCCAAACTGAGTGTTGAAGCACCACAGGGTGTCACAGTAACTCAGAGAGGCACTGTGGGAACCAGCAGCACAAGGTAATTCATCATGTTAGACTGCACCATATTCCCTTCGACAATATCATATCTTACAAAGCCTGAATTTAGGTTGCTGTGATAAAAAGCAAATATAGTTGGCCCTTTGTGTCTGCAGATTCAACCAACAGCAGATCAAAAATATTTTGGGGGAAACATTCTAGAAAGTTCCAAAAAGCAAAACTTGAATTTGCTGTGCACTGGCAACTATTTACATAGAGTTTACACTGTGTTTACAATTATTTACATAGTGCTTACATTGTATTAGGTATAAGTAACCTAGAGATAATTTAAAGTACAGGACAGAGGACATGCAAACACTATGCCATTAAAAAAAAATTTTTTTTTTTTACTGTAGTACAGCTGATTTACAATGTTGTGTTAGTTTCTGCTGTACAGCAAAGTGAATCAGTTATACATATACACACATCCACTCTTTTTTAGATTCTTTTCCCATATAAGCCATTACAGAGTACTGAGTAGAGTTCCCTGTGCTATATACAGTAAGTCCTTATTAGCTGTCTATATTATACATAGTAGTGTGTATATGTCAATCCCAGTCTCCCAATTTATCCCTCCCCTCCCCTTTCGCCACTGGTAACCATAAGTTTGTTTTCTACACCTGTGACTCTGTTTTGTAAGTTCATTTGTATCTTCTTTTTTAGATTACACATATAAGCAATATGTGTCTTTCTCTGTCTGACTTACTTCACTTAATATAAATCTCTAGGTCCATCCATGTTGCTGCAATATAAGGGACTCGAGCACCTGCGGATTTGGGTGCCTAGCAGTGTGTGTGTGTGTATGTGTCCTAGAACGAATCCCCCACTGATACCAAGGGACGACTGTACCATGTAAAAACCAACGTGGGATAGGAAATGTGGGTGGCAGGTGTCTAAGGTTCTGGTTCTAAGGTTTGAGGAGTTGTGCGGTACCCAACAGGCACACACATTCCATAAGGAACTGGCTGTAGTAATGCAAGAATATCATATTTCTCCCTTCAATTTATGTGCCCCCCCCCAAACAGCTATACCATTGTTGCGACGTTAGTACTTATTCAGTTGTTTCTATCTAACTACCTAATAAACAAAATTGTTAGGTAATTCCTTTGGCCTAAGATCATGATGAAAAAATTGAGATGCTAACGATGCTGTGAACCAAGAAAGTTTGGGAACCTCTGGGTGGGCTAATGAAAATAAAAATGTCAGTTCTTTTCCTATGTTTATAGACCCCTAATTAAGCACTCCTGCTTTCAAGGATATTGTTTGCTATCATTCCAACTCATCTAAGGACAGATAGTATTTAGCAGCCAACACAATTGCAATGTTTTTCAAATTTCAACAGAAATATTTTCTTTCCTGGAGATTAGGAGGCGAGACAGACATAGGGTAGGCTTGGGTCTAGGCTTCTGAAGGCAAGCAAGAGAGGAAAAGAGAAAGGCTGATTGCTGGAGATTCAGTTCCAGTTCTGTCCATTGTGAGAGGCTGACAGTTACACTCTGTACTTGTAGTTCCACCTTAACTCCTGGTGTACCAGAGGGCCCATGAAGCCCAGTGACCCCACCTTGACTCTGTCCTGTCCATTCACTCACCTCCATCCTAAAGTGATACAGCACGCCGGGAGCAAGATGCAAGGGAAGGCAGGAACAGTGCAGGTTAACTGGAAAGCTTCATGAACTCTCCCAAGAAATACAGTGACCATACTCAGCAGAGCTTTATGCAAGCTACCACCACACACATCTGTGCTAGGGCCTAGAAAAGCTGACCAGTACGTAATTGCTGCTTCCTGGGCTGATGCCCTGTACTGAACACTTATTTAATCCTCACAGCAAGCCTACATGGGAGGTGGTGGCATCATCACCTTCATCTTCATCCTCCTGGCAAAAAAGAAACAAAGTGGGTGGTGGTCTGGTCAGCAGGAGGTCACCTAGGGCTGTGTGTCTCTTGAGTGCTCTGCTCCACAGCTGCCTCTGCTCACCAAACCCAGGGGCAAAGGCCTAGTCAACTGCTGGGCCCAGAGGGTCTGTTGTTTGGCTGAGGGCACCCCACCTCCATGTCCTGGCATGTATTAATCAACAGACTTTCCCTCTCTGCAGAAGCAGCCGAATGTCACATGACCCTCAAGCAAGTTCCAAAGAATTTCACCCCCGCAAACAAATCAAAGTCAAGATAATTCTCACAGCACCTGGCCATCTGTGACTTGGCCCACATCATGGGTGAAATCAGCAGTACACTTCCCTGCTGATGCCATGGGGAGGGGGGTCAAGGGGAGTGGAGACCAAATTATTTATGCTTCCCAAGCAGTAAATGGTCAGAGTGGCTGTGGCTTGAACTCGTTTCATGCCAAGAAAAATGCTGGCCAATGCCAGCTGACCCTAGTCTCTCAAGAAATTACAAGTTCACAGTAGCATTCACCCTTCAGACAAAGAAGGACCCCTCCCCATCACTGAAAGGTTCTCTTATAAAGAATCACTTGGGAGGCAAGAGCAAGAGTCTAACCAGGGACAGAGAAGGGGATGGGGGACCCTGACTTTGGTAAAAACCTGGCAATTTCTCAATACTAGTCAATCTGCAGTAAATCTTATCCTGTGCTAGGAACATCTTCCTTGAAATGTTAGTTACACTGGCTATGGAACACTAATATCAGAAGGTATGTTTCCTCCTGGTCCCAGAGCAGAAGCTACTTCCCATTCACAGTGAAGGCCCGTTCCACAGTGTGATCTGTGTCAGAAGGGAAGCACAAACAGGATTACTTTTCCATCTGACCGGCTCAGGCGGCTGCTGAGGACAGTGCTCGTGTCATCAGCCAGACTGAGGTGTCTGGAGCCTGGCCAGTGGTTGTGTGCTGAGGCAGCTCTTAGAAGCCTTAATCCTCCTTCATGCAGCTTGTACATGCCCCGCCCCCTGCCCCCTGGACTTGCCAAGCAGGGCCCCATCACGTCAGACTCAAGCTGGCAGCTGCCTTGAACCAGGCGACCCAAAGTGGAGATGAGCTAGCCTTCCTGCTAAGGGTGTGTAGACACACTCTAGCTCTCTGTCCCCCACTGGAGGGAACCAGGCCCACAAGGACCTTGCAGCCAGGAAGACCAGGAGCCAGACCCCGGCAGGCCACAAACCCCGTCAATGAGAATTCCAGTCCCTTTGCTTTAGAAACCAATCAGCAGGCACATTAAATTAGGGGCAGTGAAAGTTTTGCACCATCTTTTCCCTATGAAAGTTGCCAGCAGCTGGAGGTACAGTAAAAGGTTCCATTGTGACACACGGCTTACATCATGGTGTTGATGGTTAAATCTGGGCAGACAATGTGTGAATTTAAAACGTTCCTGAGATGGGCATGCAGTTAAAAAGAAAGCAAAACTTTGATATGGACAAGATCAAAACTACTAAAACAGCAGGGGGAGGCTAATTTTTCCTACAAAGGGCCAGACAGTAAATATACTCAGCTGTGCAAGACATACAGTCTTTACAATTCCTCATTCTACTGTTGCTGTATCATGAAAGCAGCCTGCTAACAATCTTTAGACGAATAGCTATGGCCGTGTGCCAATAAAATTCAGATTGGCCCACAGGCCTTAGTTTGCAACTCGTTCCATAGATTTCTAGACTTTGCGTCAAGGTGAGGGAAATGTAGGTGACAAAATGCTATGTTAGAAAAGCAAAATGCACAATACAGATAAAATTAGGTAAAGATATACAAGTGGGTGATTACGTGAAACCATAAAATGAAGTGGGATATTGTGGTGGGTCTGTGGACCACTACACCTATTTACATTTAAAAACCAACCAACTGGGCTTCCCTGGTGGCGCAGTGGTTGAGAATCTGCCTGCCAATGCAGGGGACACGGGTTCGAACCCTGGTCTGGGAAGATCCCACATGCCGCGGAGCAACTGGGCCCGTGGGCCATAATTACTGAGCCTGCGCGTCTGGAGCCTGTGCTCTGCAACAAGAGAGGCCGCTATGGTGAGAGGCCCGCGCACCGCGATGAAGAGTGGCCCCCACTTGCCACAACTGGAGAAAGCCCTCGCACAGAAAACGAAGACCCAACACAGCCATAAGTAAATAAATAAATAAATTTTAAAAAATAAAAAAATAAAAAAGCTGAACTTTAAAAAAAAACAAAAAACAAAAAACCAACCAACTGGGGCTTCCCTGGTGGCGCAGTGGTTGAGAATCCACCTGACAATGCAGGGGACACGGGTTTGACCCCTGCTCTGGGAAGATCCCACATGCCGCAGAGCAACTAAGCCCGTGCACCACAACTACTGAGCCTGTGCTCTAGAGCCCGTGAGCCACAACTACGGAGCCCGCGTGCCGCAACTACTGAAGCCCACATGCCTAGAGTCCATGCTCCACAACAAGAGAATCCACCGCAATGAGAAGCCTGTGCACTGCAACAAAGAGTAGCCCCTGCTCGCCGCAACTAGAGAAAGCCCGCACGCAGCAACGAAGATCCAACACAGCCAAGAATAAATAAATTAAATAAATAAATTAAAAACAACAACAACAAAAAACAACCAACTAATAATCTGCCCCCTTTCACAAGCCCCCACTGACCTCTCTGTTAGTGTGATCTTTTGATCTGTCTGCCTCTTTACCTGGTGAGCTGGCCTCCAGGCACTGCTTCTCAAAGCAGTCTTGACCTGGCCAAGTCTCCAAGTTAGAGGCTGGAAGACTGACAGAAATACAGTGCCATTAATTCAAACTCTGCATTCCCACTGACCTAGGTCTCAGGTTGTGCCCTTCATAGGTAAGGTAAGACTGACATTTTCTTCTGGTTGCCTCTTGTAAAGTTATTACTCCTACTTCTCTGTCTGCCATTACTTTTAAACCTTTTATTTTTAAGTGATTTTGTTTTCCAAAAGAGCTGTTCTGGTGTATATAACACTGAGATTAACCTACACTACAATATGAAGTGCCAACAAAACAGGCTGTTATTTCACGTAGAAAAATCCTGCTTTGAGAGGTGGACTCCAATATGGCCACAGAGTCATGCAGATCGCAAAGCCAAGGCAGGCAGTGAGGCCAGGCACTTTCTCTGCCTAGATGAGAGTTTCCCAGTAGGAAGGAAGCATAGGTAACGATGGAGAACAGAAGAATCTGCAAGGAAGCAAGAATGGGAGATGGTGTTCACTTCACAAAAGATAAAGTACTGAAGTGAAGAAAATGTCTAAGAGTGAGAAACTAGGATTAGCCAAACAAGGCTCAAAGTACAGTCTTGGGTGGCCTGGGTGTAGATCAGAAAGCTTTTGAGAGTGATGTCACATTGGTTCTCTGGAACCCTCCCACTTCCAGCAAAAGGATAAAATCCAAGCTCATGGTCCTCATGAATGAAATTTAAAACCAGTACAAAAAAAACAACTATGGTGTTTTCTAGCATGCCAAACACCAGGGAAACATGTTAGTGCTGACCTCCAAGCAAGTGGTCAAAGTCAAGCTGTTTGGGAATTTGAGAAGCCAAGAGGAAGGTAAATGAAGTGCAGATGATGAACAACCTCCAACAGCCGATGGGCAGCACCACATGGGCGACAGGCAGTTTACTGTCTGTGGCTGAAATGTTCCAGAACATGCCAGCTCACAGGCACACAGTCCTGCTATGTTTAATAAAACTGATGAATAGACCCATGAGTGGGAAAGGTGACATTCCAACCAACTTTCCTACAATTTCATTCCCTGGGAAGCAACCTCCATGAGTATGCAAGGCTAACAGGGTGGGAGATATCCCTACAAGAGCACATCATGTCTCTAAGCTTCTCTTCAAAGCAGCAGAATGGTAGCTGAGAGGCAGACTCAAGACTACACTTACTAGGGAAAAAAGGGGCCCAGGAAGATGGCTAACACAAGAGCTTCCAGAGACACCATTACCCTGACATCCAAGTGACACTTCAGCCTTGACCACCAAGACTCCTCACTGAGAGGGAAGGCCCAATCAGTCCCTCAAAGGCCAAGAGGAGACATGGAGACAGACCAAGGAGCCAGGAACAGACACATCTATCAAGGACAAGGGCACACACTGACTCAGAATTTAGAGATGCAGGAGAGCTTAGTTACCTTGATGAAGAGCTAATGCTTATGGGTGACCTCTTCTTTAATGATATTACCCTCTGACCTTCACTGTGAAGCTGAATTTTAAAAGAAAGATCTGAGAAAAAGAAGGATACATCTGTCATTATCAGGCACTCTCAAGAGGTGGCTCCAGCTAAGATGACTTTTCTTCTTACCTTGCCTCACCTTTCATCAGGTACAGAACCCAAATAACAATGAGAGCTGACAGTGTCTAAACTAGACATGCACTGCCAAGGATACAGCAAAGGCTGGTGCTCTAACAGTCAAGCAGCCCCAGGGAAACAGGCCGAGTGGCCCTGGCTTCCACACACCATTGACTTCCAGACAGGTGCTTCTCCTCTCAGGTAAGGGCAAGCCACCTCCATGCACTGCAAGGAGGTCTCTGCCCTCAGCAAACATTCAATGTTTACTTTTGCTCTCAGGATCTAACCATGTCAGTTTCAGATGGATGTGTGGATTTAAATAACCAACCTCCTCTAGATCTCAGTAACTTTCAGAGTGCAAAGAAGCCAATCAGGGACAAAACTCACACTATTTCAGATGAGAACAGCTAGGGAAGCAAAGAACTTGACAGGGATCTGTTTCTTTGTGAAAACTAATGTTTCTGTTTGCCATTAATTCCACCTAACTTCCACTGAAGTAAATGATCCACAGAAGTCAAGTGCCCCAACTCTGACAGACAGGAAAGTGGATACAGGTGCTGAAGAGAAAAGGTCAAACACTACAAAGCATGTTTGATCTCTAAGGCGGGGGGTGGGGGTGGGGGTGGGGTGCCCCCGTGGGGTGCCCCCATCCTCCCCATCCCAAGCCTCCAGCCACTCTGCTCTGGGCAGCTGGGCCTTGCCGCAGGCAGTGGCCACTGGCAAAGCAAGCCCTAGGTGCTGTGCCCCAGGGGACCTCAGCTGCAGCAGAATTTCACAGACTCAGATTCTGCTGCACAGCCCAAGTTTACTCCTTGGCAGACATGGTCAGGTCAGCTTGTCCTTAGCATCCACTTAAGAAAATAAGAGTTGCTCACTGGTGAGGAGCTCTCAGCCCATCAGAAACCAAAACCCCTGCCCCAGTACACAGACTATCACACTCCCAATGAACCTGCAGCATTTCCTGGATTTCCTTGCCGCTTTTTTATTAAAATCAGGAATAACATTTAAGGATGTGGAACTAACGTTCGTCATACATGAAGCTCAAACCAAGGTCTAGTGCACAGAATGACTGAATAAAAAAATGAAAATGTGTGCACACGCACATCTCAGTGAAAACACCACCTGCACTCACTGGGTTTAGTTAACTGGTTTGCAAGCCGTGCATGGGGAAAGCTGGAGACCCACAATGCTAGGCAGCTTGAGGTCCATGGCCCTTCCCTACCTCTCCACATAACTCTCTGGCATTCTATGAGTTCTTCTAGACTCCATGCCCGGCGCATCTCACCCAGCGGACGGCAGAGCTGAACTGGGCTGGTGCCCCCACTACCCTCTCTGGGGTCTCAATGTCCTCCCACCAATGATTCCCATATCTCTGTGCTGCTTGGGACCTGGGGCAAAGAGCTACACAGAAGAGGAGCAGAGAAGTGTTCTCCTCCCAGGTAACCAGTAACACAGATGGGCTGCCTTGTTCCTCCCACCCCCCACAAGCCTTACGCAGATGAGAGATGCATCTGGGCCCCTTCCCTCCACCAGTCTAACACTTAGTGGAGAAGCAAAGGCTTCAAGAGGTGTGCCCAGCGTCAAGTGCTCAGAGGCCCCCAGGCCTTATTAGGACAGGACAGAAATGAGAAAGAGAATCCAGCTGAGAATTCACCAAAAAACAACAGGGCCCAAAGTCTTCAGTAGCCTAGAAAAGGAAGTCAGAGGAGGACCTGGTGGACGGTGGCAATGCAGGCTGCTGCACAGAGGAAGAGATCCTTCACACTTGTACCATATCTACATGTGCCTAATAGAAATAAATGTGATCACTCAAGCAAGTTAACAGTATATTTCACTGAACCCAATACACCCAAAATATCATTTCAATGTGTAACCACTATAAGAAACAGACATTTTACATTTTTTTTCATACTAAATGTCTGAAATCTGTGCGTACTCCACTCTTTAAGCACATCTCAATTCAGGAGCTAACTTTTCATTCAAAATATTTGCTCTGTATGTAGATTTTATAAAGTTTAAAGTTAAAAAGGTAGATTCACGGACTTCCCTGGCGGTCCAGTGGTTAGGGCTCTGCACCTCCACTGCAGGGGGCATGGGTTCGATCCCTGGTCAGGGAACTAAGATCCCACATGCCACACGGCGTGGCCAAAAAAAAAAAAGAAAAAGTAGATTCACATATCCAAGATGTTCCAAACATACTTCAATGTTCTCCAAAACTAAACTGGCATCCGTTTTAAAATCTTAATTAGAAATCAATAAAATTTAAAAATTCAGTTCCTCAGTTCCAGTTGCAACTCATCATCATTTTGATGATGCTCAAGAGCCCCAAGACGTTAGGGCTGATCTTACTGTAAAGATGTAGAAGGTTCCTCCTGTAGAAGCTAGGAGGGCTGGAGCATACACATTAGGAACTCAGCTCCAGTGCCAAAGGGACCCAGACCATTACACATTCAGGGTTGGTTTGACCCTAGTCAGTTCATACCCACCACCTTCATCACCCACAGATCCACCTGTGCTTTACACCAACTTGCTATTTATAAACAAATATATTTATTTAAAAGAAAACATTAACATATCACATGCAATGTGTGAACCTGTCTGAACAGGAGATAGACATTTTGGGAGACAACATGGGAATTCTTAATATGGGACCCAATTATTGTTGATTTTCCACAACGTTTATTGTGGTTTTATAGGACAATGCCCTTATTAAAAAAAAAAAAAGAATAAAAACTTATACCTTTTATATTACTTATCCTTTTACTGTGGCAAAATACACATAATATGAAATTTACCATTTTAACCCTTTCTAAGCATACAGTTAAGTGACATTAAGTACAATCACACTGTTGGGCAACTATCACCACTGTCCAGCTCCAGAACTTCTTTCATCTTGCAAAACTGAAACTCCGTACCCATTAAACACTAACTCCCCATCTCCTCCTCCCTCCAGCCCCTAGTATAAACACCATTCTACTTTCTGTCTCTAAGAATCTGACTACTTTAAGTACCTGATATAAGTGTAATCACACAGGATTTGTCCTTTTGTGTCTGGCTTCTTTTACTTAACAAAATGTCCTCAAGGTTCATCCATGTGTAGCATGTATCAGAAGTTCCTTCCTTTTTCACGGCTGAGTAATATTCCATCATATAGATACACCATATTTGTTCACTCATCCCTCCATGGACAATTGGGTTGCTTCCACTTTTTCACCATCATGACATACTGCTATGAACATGGGTATACAAATATCTGTTGGAGTCCCTGCTTTCAAGAAAATGCCTTTATTCTCAAAGAGGTGTTTGCTGAAGTACATAAGGTAAGATATCACATCTGCGATTTACTTTCAAAGGACTGAGGGGAAAAAAAAAAAACCTGTGCATCGATAAATAAAACAAGTGTGGCAAAATATTAATTGGTGAATCTACTTTTTATAGCTATGAAAATTTTCAAAATTAAAAGAAAAAAAATCATTAACTTAAAAACCAGCACCAACTGCCATAAAGAGAAAGTCAGTGTAAAAATAAGGACAATGAAAACAATGCTGGCATGGCTGCTAGGCCAAGATTCTTAGCGGCACTCAATGTATACAAAGGGAGATTAGCAACTGATGACACTTCTTCCTCAAAGTGACAGAAGGACTGTGGGAAAGTGAAAAGATAAATGTGCCCTTCTCCCATGGGGATTGCTAGTCCTGGTACTAGCTGAAGTCATGCCACTTAGGGGTTAGGCATCCCACGATCTGGTAACATTGTTGAGCGGTTGGAGAGCAAATATATCATGGAGGCTACTGCAGGAACAAATCAAGACCAAATTGGGGGGGGCATGCGGAAAATGGGGTCAGACCCAAAGATAATTTAAGAGGACAAGTCCCAGCTGTTGCGGCCAAAAGGGAGCCCAGGATTAACTGCTGAGCCGTCATAAGACAAACTTGTATCTGGGTATAGGAGCAGAGAACACCAGAGCTGAGTAACAGGACTGAGTGAGACCATTCGGGACATTGTGTGCCCAGAGAGAAGAGTGCCCAAATTGAAATCCCTGCCAGGGGAGTAGGCAGAGTCATGGGAATCAGCAGCCTCCTGGATGGTGAAACCACAGGGCAGGTAAGAAGTGGTAGGTGTGGGCCCGTGGTCTCAGGCACCACAGCTGCTCCTGGGATTTTCAATGAGACTGTTGGTAACTTGGGGGGTGGGGGGGAACCAACCACAGAAGTTCGTCCTCCGAGAGTTGAATAGTTGATGTGAAAAGGGAGGAAGCGGAAACCATTCCAGAAAATGTTTAATGTGAGGTACACAAAGGCTTTTAAAGCATCAAGACGTTGAAGGAGAGTTTTGGATCAAGGCGAACACACCAAAGACAGAGACAAGATGAGAAAATAACTTCCAAAGAAGGTTCCAGAGCCTGGGCTAAGATCCTGCAGGGCCCCCGGGTTCCTCATAACTAGAGGAAGGGGACTGGAACACAGGTTCCAGTTATAAACTTAGCTCCTTCCCAGAGGCTGTTTTGTGAGGCACACGCAGAATTCAGCCAGGACTACTGACACTACCCTGAGCCCTCCACAAACTTGGATGGCGCCTCCCACTAGTGTTAAGGAGAACGGAGCCATTTTGCATTTCCCTTGTTCTGGCCTCAGCAGCCAGTGCTACCCAGGATCGTGTGCTGCACCAGGCCAATGTGAGGAAGTCAGCACATGAGGGTGACTTCAGAATAGGGTGGGGGCGCCGACCCGGGCAGATGAAGGAAGGCAGAGCTCTGAGTCCACCCTCAATGAACAGCATGAATGAGCTCTTTCTATGGCAAAGGAGAGTGCACAACAGTACCATCTGCTATGGGGAAAGAAAGGTCAGAGAACAGGCACGGAGTCCTCAGCCCTCCACAGCCTGGGGAAAACAACCACCTGGGTCCCCACCATGCCAAGGCAGCTGGAACAGGCATGGCCTGAACATGAGAAGCCAAACAATGTGAGCTATACAGTCTCTGTAACAACTGGGGGAAACCAAAGTGCAAAACCACCTCAGAATTGCCTCATCTCCTCCACCTCTGGCTGCCCTGTTCAACCTCACCATGTCCCCAACTCAGCCCCCCACGTTTCCAGGCTCAGACATTAGTTCCCAGAGCCAGCGAGGGTTGAGATGCTTCACCAAGATGCCTCCAAATTACTCCAGCAGAAAGCCAGGCTTCTTACCAACTTAAAATCAGAAAATAGGTGGGCATCATTTCCCCAACCCCAAACGGCTAACAGGATAGCTCAATCTGATGAAACCAGGAGAATGGAAGCTGGGAAAGGTGTGGCTTGTGGGGGCACTGCCCTCTCCCCATGGGGGCACCACCCACAGCGAAGACCCTGCTCTGACGGACAGGAAGTCACAAGGCACTACCTCCCAGGGTGCCACCGTCACCTCAGCAAGAGGCTCAGGTGAAGGAAGGCTTCCTGCGGAAGGAATTCACATTTTTGTTTTATTTTGTCTCTTAGAGAGGTTCGGTTTAAAGGCAGGATAGACAAGTTAAAATCACCTGACCTCCAAGCTCAGGTTGGGGTAGAGTGTCACACACCTGAACACAAGAATCCCCAATGATAGGGAGTTCTCTGGTGGTGCAGTGGTTGAGAATCCACCTGCCAATGCAGGGTACATGGGTTCAATCCCTGGTCGGGGAAGATCCCACATGCCGCAGAGCAACTAAGCCCATGCGCCACAACTACTGAAGCCCTGGTGCCCTAGAGCCTGCACACCGCAACTACTGAAGCCCGCATGCTGCAACTACTGAAGCCTGCACGCCTACAGGCTGTGCTCCGCAACAAGAGAAGCCACTGCCATGAGAAGCCCGAGCACCGCAATGAAGAGTAGCCCCCTCTCGCCGCAAATAGAGAAAGCCTGCGCGCAGCAACGAAGACCCAAACGCGGCCAAAAAAAAAAAAAAAACCCAATGATAGAGACCTGTGAACAAGGTTTTGAAACCCAGAAAATGGAGTCCCTGAAGATTTTACTGAGGACCCACTTTGGATTAAAAATAAGCCCCCATCAAGCACCCCTTCCCCACAATAACATTTAAAACCAGACTAAGTTGAGTGCCACGCAGATTATTAGACGTGTACTCAAACGGAGTCAATGTCGAAAATTTAGTACCGGACCATTTAAATTCTCTTCAAACTGCAGCAGACTTATAATGGTATTTTCAATGTGCCTTCACTAATCCTGTTACCATGTTAGAGCACAAAAATAGAATCTGTTCCCTTGGAGTTCACTGGTTGCCATAGGAATGGCATCAAAATGCATTATACTTCCAGGTACAGAAATGCACCACGGGTGCTTAGGAAGAAAAACCGTTATCAAACCCAGTTCAAACTCAAATCCCTTTAATAATAAATAGGTGCAAGTATACCTAGAATGCAACTCAAACAGATGTGCTCCAGGCCCGGGGAAGAAAAGGAAATTTCACTCAACACAAACACAGAACACCAGCCCTGTGGAAGACCCTCTAGGGAAACACAGCCAACCTGGCCAGGCTACCCTCCTGACCGGGACCCACCATACTCTGCCCCCAGCCTGGGCACAAACCAGAGGCAACAGAGCTCACAGCACACACACCTTCCCACTCCAAGCCCACAGTTTTCATATTTCTGATTTATTCCATTTTTATACTGACCCATGTTTATGAAAACATAAGCTTTCACCCCCAGCAGATATAAGTTCCCTAGTAAGTTAGGCTCACTATCTCTAGTAAGTAAAAACAAGAGACACAGGCTATTATAGATCTGATTTCAACCCAAGGTATCATTTGAGACCTTTTTTTTTTTTTGACATGGACCAGTTTTAACGTCTTTATTGAATTTGTTACAGCATTGCTTCTGTTTTATGTTTTGGTGGGGTTTTTTTCTTTTTTGGCTGCGAGGCATGTGGGATCTTAGCTCCCCGACCAGGGATTGAACCCGCACCCCGTGTTGGAAGGCAAAGTCTTAACCACTGGACCACCAGGGAAGTCCCTGATTTGAGACGTTTTAAAAAGTGTTCTTTATAAAGAAAAAAGTCTATTGCGTTACAGAGGTAAAGGTCCCAGCAAGACCTAGATGGAAAGAGCTATGCATTCTGGCACTTTAGACCCTGCAGAACCCCAAATCATGGGGTTCTGATAAAGGTTAAGCTTGCTCCTTTTGTTAACTTTGCTCTTGTGATCCAACTACTGCTCTTCTCACTAACCATTAGCTGGCCTGCCCTGCTTCTTACCTTTGCTGCCCCACTTCACAGACACGTGCCAACATGCATCTGTCCTTTGTGGGTCTATAAGGAGATGGTGTTGAGATTAAGAACAAGCTGAAAACCAACTGGTCCAGGCTGGTCAAGCGGCAGAGGCCTAAGGATGACTGGGTGTACCCCTGTCGTTTGAGGTGTTCCTGGTTTAGGTGAAAACTTTGGATTTCTGATTCAGCTACTTAACAAGCACCTTACTGTGTATCTTTTAATACTACAGGCTCTTGGGATTCAGCACAAAGACACCTGCCCTCATGTGCTCACATTCTGGCCCAGAGGTGGAGGAACAGGGACAGCCAGACAACAAAGAATGAAAATAACAACTAAAATTATGTGATGTACTATGGAAAAAAGAAAGGATGGGGGCACATGGAATTGGAGCTTTTCAAAGTCCCTACTCCTTGGGACTTTCACAAAAAGCAAGACTGTGGTTCCTGATCTCATCCCATTTCATCCATATTATGCATTAAAAGGAAAAACAGTCCACCTGGCTAACAAATTTTCTCCACTGAAATCTCTCATTCATGTGTAAGTTACTCTAAAGACGGTTCCTTAGATATGTATCTATTTTGAACACAGGGGCTTGTGGTTTACTTAAAACCACAGCTTCCATTCAGTGACAGAATCTTTACACTATCACCTCTAACAATAATGGAAAGGAAAGAATTAATTTACCTCTGAAAATTTACATATAAGACAAAAGAATTCATTAAGCCAGTTCCATACTACAATTTTACTTTTTGCCTACACATTTACAATACAAGCATATTTTCCTGCAGAGAGTCGTGTCTGAGAGGCAAGTCATCCTTGACTCCACCCCTCAGGCAGGATACAACAACAGCAAATCCTAGGTTCACCTTCTGGTACACCAGTTATTTTGCTGGTAGTAAAAAAATGAGTCCCTAAATATTTATTTATTTGTTTTTATTTTTGGCTGTATTGGGTCTTCATTGCTGTGCACAGGCTTTCTCTAGTTGTGGTGAGTGGGGGCTACTCTTCGTTCCGGTGCGCGGGCTTCTCATTGTGGTGGCTTCTCTTGTTGCAGAGCACGGGCTCTAGGTGCACAGGCTTCAGTAGTTGCAGCACGCGGGCTCTAGAGTGCAGGCTCAGTAGTTGTGGCTCACGGACTTAGCTGCTCCACGGCATGTGGGGATCTTCCTAGACCAGGGATCGAACCCGTGTCCCCTGCACTGGCAGGTGGATTCTTAACCACTGCGCCACCAGGAAAGCCCGATTCCCTAAATAAATGTCACAATTTTAAGCCCTGCTGAATGACAGCTTCTCAGTTGACCAAAGCCTGATTTTTCATTTCACAAATATGCTCCACCTTTAATTAGAAAAGCAGGCCAAAAAGAGTACCGTAGTTACAACAAGCCACTGTACTTACACATTCCCTACCCTGATCTTCTATCTCACAGTTCTCAGAAGTTTCACAGCTCCTATATGCCAAAGGCAAAAGTGTGCCTTCATCTGGGGAGGTGCCTTCACAACCCTCTACCCATGACTGAAGACTCGGGTGACTTATCTACACCCCAAGGGTCTCCTCTTTTCTGTTGGAAACTGTGGCCCCAAAAATCCTTGCCATTATCTGGACTAAGCAACAGGCTATGGAGAAAGCTGCTTACCTAATAAAACATTGTAAGCACGTGGAAAGTATCTATAGATGTTTCTTTGAAAAAGCCAAACACCCCAAACTGAAAGCATCCTAGGTTTTGTGTTTCACAATTTCGGGCCCTAGAGGATTCCAGCAAAGGAAGGAGAGCACATCTGTGCTCCTTTTGGATTTCAGTACCCTTGGAAGGGCTGACTCATGCAAGACCACCATGCTCAGTTCACACCCGGGGGTTCTCACAACAGCCATCTACCATCAATGCCAACAGCTCAAGAGGACCAACGGAAGCACCACTCAAAACAGTGACATTCAAATGCAAAAAAGCCAATCAATAATAAACTCACCTTTAACTCAAAACAAGATTAACCTCAGATGCCAAGGTAAAAACTGAAGCTGAAAAAACCGTGAAACCCAACAGCCAGAGTGGCTGTTTGCAGGGGGGCGGGGGATGGGGGTTCTGGCCACTTGAAGGCCCAGAAGGGTGGCACCGGGTAAGGCTACCACAAAGCCCAAGACCACTGAGCAGGCAGGCTTATCTCCGTTCCCAGGACACCAGATTAGAAGCAGCCCATAGAAAGGGGAGAGGAGCAGTTGAAGGCACAGGAGGACGCAACAGCCGGCAAATCAATAGCAGGCAAGGAAACAATTATGCTATTTTACCAAAAGAAAAAACAGCTAACAAGTTAACCTGCCATGGAAGAGAACAACAGCCTTAGGCGACCTGTGCAGGCACAACCTGTTAGTCTGTGGTGAATATAATCAATATCCAGCTAGCTACCCAGAAGAAGTTAGGCACACCCATTAAAAAATTGTTTTAAATTGTGGTAAAATATACTTAAGGTTTACCATTTTAACCGTTTTTAAGTGTACAGTTCCGTAGTATGAAGTACATTCACACTGTCGTTCAACCATCACTACCATCCACCTCCAGAACTTTTTCATCTCCCCAGACAGAAACTCTGTCCCCATTAAACATGAACTCCCACTCCCCTCCCTCCCCCAACTCCTGGTAACCACTATTCTATTTTCTGTCGCTATGAATTCGACTATTTTAGGTAACTCATATAAGTGGAATCACACAATATTTGTCCTTTTGTCTCTGGATTCTTTCACTTAGCAGTGTCTTTAAGGTTCATTCATGTTGTAAGCACATGTCAGAATTGCCTTCCTTTTGAAGCTGAATATTGTTCCATTATATGGATATGCCACACTTTGTTTAACCACTCATCAAGTGGACATTTGGATTTTTCTACCTTTTTGCTATTGTGAGTAGTGGCAGTATGAATGTTGGTGATGGCACACCCCCTCTTTACCTCAGGGCAAAGCTTCTGGTAATTCATTTCAGGAAGTTTTCCATCTCAAATGACTAGCAGAAATAGCTTCAGCACTGAAGTCAGTCAGAGGCCCATATCCCAAATTTCAACAGGGCCCAAATATAGTCAAAGTAGTTAATTAGGCTTTAATAATAAACCAGACCACCATTCTCTCTGTCCTCAGACTAAGGTGCCCTGCAATGAAGTTAGCAAAGGAAAAATCCAGTAGCCAGATTTAAATAAAAGCCTTCAAGCCAAGCATGCCCAAAAGAGTCTGTGACTTGCCCAGTGTTATGTCTCTCCTCACGAGACTCTGCAGCTTCCAGATTCTCAACGCTCAGCACTGACTCAAGAGTGAAATCTGGCTAAACAACGGTTTACAGAACTATACAGTTGGCAGCATCTGAGAAACCTTAAAAGAAAAAAAAAAAAAAGGATGCCTGGGCCCCTATTCACAGAGATTCCAGTGAAAAGCGTCCCGGGTAAGGGCCAAGTATTAGGATTTTCAAAGCTACCGAGGTTATTCTTAACATTCAAGCCAAGACTGTGATCCACTGCACAAATCAAGAACTGGGGTGACAATGCCAGGACATACCAGGAGTCTGTGAGTTTTCACAAATGTAATTCATAACAATTTTCTCAAAATCTGTGTTGAGTAAAACATAAATGAAAACACCAAAGCCTAAGATTCTCCTTCTCCTGAATTTCTTCAGCTGTAACTGATAAAATAAAGGTCTGGACATGCGGTTCACAGTAGAAGAGAAAGTGGAAGAGAAAGACACGCTGGCCTCTACATGCACATCTGGCAGACAGTCTGTGATCTCCACCAACTAGGTGGAAAACAACCTCATGCAGAGATTTCCTGGGTCCACTTGTTTCCTCTCCAGTCCAGAAGCCAAGGGGACAGGAAGAGGAATATGATTCTGCCACCAGCACGGAACACAACTGAAACTTGGCTATAATTCCAGGGCCAATTTCTGGGTGTGGAATTTCCCTCTTTCCCACTGTTTTTTTCCAGAGAAGTTTTCTCAACATACCACAGCAACCAGCAACCTAGGGCAGGCTCATGTTCCAAAGGTTCATCAAGCCAGTTCTTGGGATGTCTCTGCCGGGTTCCCAGGGAAGAATGCTGTAAATGATGGCTGTATGCCAGGACTAATCCAAAATGAACAGAAATGCTGATCTCCTTGGAGCCTGGGCTCTAGGGTCTGGCTGACATCCAAGATTCCCAGGATGCAGACAGTCAGTGTGGGGTGAGGCCTGGAGTTTGGGCCCTGTGTGGTGAAGTGGCAAGGCAGTCAAGGATAGTGAATAGTGGGGCAGGCTGTCCCAGACCCCAGAAGCCATTCAGAGAACAAAGAACTAACACATTACTTTCAAAAAGAGAAAACGTAAAACTATTCTTCGACTATGATTGTTTCCCCCATTGCCTCAGCACTCAACACCATAATACTTCATCTTCCTTAGAATTTCCGAATCAGGTACCAATTGGAGGTGCCACGAACAAGGACAGTGGCCCAGGGAACAAGCCATACAGTTGAAGCTGAACCTTGGTAGAGCCTGCCCATTCCAGAGAACCAGCTTGGTAAAGGAAGCTGCACCGCATCTAAACTCCTACTGCAGCCTGGGGGTGCCATATTCTGGTGTCTACATAGAATGTGTCCCTGGCACCTCAGAGCACTGGGCACATGATAGGAGTCCAAGGATTCTAGCCAGGTTCCCCATCTTTCTCAAAAAGATGCTTGTTGTTGCTCACACATGTACCATTCTGACACACTTGATTTCTTCCTTTGAATATACTGGGCCTTCCCTGTCTGAAATACCCTGTCCTCCACAGCTCCCCATCCTGGCAAACCACTCTCCTTCAAGAAGCCTTCAGTGAGTCCCCACCCCCTTCCCACACCAAGTGTGCCATAGATGGCCTTCCCAAGAGTTCTTGTGGCCAGTTTTTGTCTTATCATAATCACAGGATCTACTTAATACTGAGAAACTAGACACTTTCCCCTTAAGATCTGGACCAAGGCAAGGATGTCCTTTCTCACCACTCCTTTAACATCGTGCTGGAAGTCCTAAATAATACATTAAAAAAAAGAAATGAAAAGAATACAAATTGGGAAGAAATAAGACTGTCTTTATTGGCAGATTACATGACCGTCTATACAGAGAACCCGAGAGAATCAACCAAAAAAACCACTTGGAACTAAGAAGCAATCACAGCAAGGTTGTAGGATACAGGGTTAATACATAAAAGTCTACTGCTTTCCTATATACCAGCAATGAACAACTGGAAATTACAACCACAGCATACACTGAACTGTCATGTTTGTTCCCCTTCAAGTTCGTACTGCTATGGACAGCATCAAGTCAGTGCTTGGCAGGCTAAAAGGTCTCAATAAACGTTTGAAGAAAGCCAGAAACGAACCATGGATACCAGGCCATGCAAAGTCCAAAGCCTGGGACAGAGGCCTCCCAACCCCAGAGAGAGATGGCAGGATGCCTGCAGACGAGCCAGTGTGTCTTCAGACAGTAGTAATGCAGAGAGTATGACATGGCTGCTAAAGTGAACAGGGAACCAAGAGGATCAGTGTAGGGGGTGGATCATTGAGGTGGCACCACAATGTGCAGTGTATTGATCTCCTAAACCACACTGAGCTTCTGAAGCAGCACTCCACCCAAGGACAGAGCTCTAAATTTGAGTTTGGGAAATCCAGAGGCCTAAAGGGAGACAAACCAACTTACTCTCAATTCTCTGAAAATCCCCTTAACAAATGAGGTGTGTTGACAGAGGCCCCTCTAATCTGGTTATCTAAGCACATAACCCCCTTTGCCTCTCCTTCCTGGGGGAGTGGTCTCTGATGGGGAGTGACCCCTCAGGTGAAACATTGACTTCCGAGCCAGTAAGACCTTGGTTCGGATCCTGCTCATGTGACCTGAGGCAGGCACCTTAGCCTGAGGCCCTTCTTCTATTGGGATTTTGTCATATCTACTTGTGTTTTTGTGAGAACTAAAAAGAAAGAAGAAAAAAGCAGTCAGCATAGCTTCAAGCAAACCATTAAAAAAAAAAAGTTCCTTCTCTCCCACAAATAGGTAATCACAAGTTGTGAAACAGTAGCAGCCCTCAGTTACAGTCTCACAATCTTCACAAAAGACACAACATGGCAACCAGGACTGGCATCATTGCTATTATGGCACCTTCAAAAGTCAGGCCAGGGAGTCCTGCCACCCTCCTGCTGACCAAGCCACACAAACTGCAAGGCCTTCCCGAGCTGTTCCTTCGCAGATCTAAATTTACTGAGCGCTTTTCTCTTTTCTGTCTCTAAGAAAACATCAGGTGGAATATGTTACTGCCTCATCTTCACAAACAAGCAATACACAAACAAGACACAGAAGCATTTAAGAGTCCCCAGACCTATCTTCACAAAGTTTGTAAATCGCCTTGGGTGGCTTCAATTGCTTCTCAAGTCTTCTACTCCTCAAAACCTGACACACTCCCACACCTTCCTTTGTTTTGTCTACTAGACAAGTACAAGGAACATTCTGTTTGCATAATTAAGAGATCTCTTTCAGAACTTGTTGACATTTCATCTGCTTTTGGATCTACCTCTGTAAGGGACTCAGGTCTGGTGGGAGATGCCCCACTTGCTGACAAAGGGAATACAGATGTAGGCTCCAACTAGAAGAGTCCTCATTTCCTCTTGTCTGAGGCTGGCCCTCAGGGGTTACAGGGGATGTAAGAGGCAGAAAGCAGGGACGTCCCTGGTGGTCCAGTGGTTAGGACTTTGCCTTCCAATGCAGGGGGTACGGGTTCGATCCCTGGTCAGGAAGCTAAGATCCCACATGCCTTGCGGCCAAAAAAACAAAACAAAACAGAAGCAATATTGTAACAAATTCAATAAAGACTTTAAAAAAAATGGTCCACAACAACAACAACAAAATCTTAAAAAATAAAAAAAAAAAAGCAGAAAGCAGCTGGTTCACTTGGAAATCGAAAATGGAAACAGCAGCATATAAGGGCCCAGCCCATAAAGCAAACACCCTGGGCTCCCAGCAGCAGAGAGGAAGAGGTGCTGACTGCCAGTCCTCGTTCCCAATCTCAGGCATTTTTGCAATCTCATCTTCGAGGTGAAGGTGAAGCATAACAGGATGTTGTTACAACCAGCAATGTCCCCAGCTGGGAGAACCACTACGAGCCACAACACAACAGGCGGTCAGACACCAGGTCATGCAGCCGCTAACAATTGTGATAAAGGCTCCTGTGTGCCTATTCTATGCAGGCAATGGGGCACAGCGCAAGCCCAAAGACTCACAACCCAACTGGGAATTCATTATTAAACAGTAGTTTATTGGTGGGCTCTGCAAAACACACAAACATGGGTAAAATTCCACAAACGGAAATATTTACTGTAAGCACTGCTGGAATACTTGGTTTCTTTTTGCCTGAATCTTGCCTAAGGTTGTGGTTAACTTGAATGGCTGTCAAAAGAAGAATCAAAAAATGCCTCCCTTGCATACTTTTTTTTTTTTTTTGGACTGCGCGGGGCGGCATGTGGGATCATAGTTCCCTGACCAGGGACTGAACCCACGACCCCTGCGTTGGAAGCGCAAAGTCTTAACCACTGGACCACCAGGAAAGTCCCTTTCCTTGCATTCTTAGTGTAAAAAGCTTGTGGTCACGTCGATGATTCCTCTCTTCACTCCACCCTTGAAAAAGGGAGGAAACTGTACTTCTCTACAGCTTCCCTAACACTTGTGAACTAAACCAAAACTATAACAATCTATTTCCTACAACCAGAAAATCGGCTTAATAGAAAGAACACCAAATCATTTATCCCTAGTAAAATACGCAATCAATCCAACTCCAACCGAGGCCTAGAGAAAAAGAAAATAGGCCCCACACTGAGGGATCCTTAAGCAGTTCAGGCTATTTCCTGGGATTCCAGCATTTGGGAACTAAACTAAACTGCAGGCACATCATGCTGTCACTTTTATGGGTCGTGCCTCAGCCACATCGTAAGAGCCCTCTTCTGTTGGCACAGAGCCGTTCCTTACTCTCAGGGCACTACAAACACCTGTAGACACAGACACTTGGGGCGCAAACATGCTCAGCTACCACAGCTGCCCACCTGAATGCCCGAGGCTCTGGCCGGGCACTGCTTACACTTGTGACCCATGTGACTATCTCACAGCAGAAGGACCCAGCATTTTATGAGGTGATTATTATGCATGAATGGGCAGAGCACCTCTCCTCCCCACTGAAAAAAGAATCCTCCCCTTAGACAACTCTGCAAATTTCACACAATTCTTTCGCAATGATCTACTTGCTCCGTAGGCATAGTAACTAACTCAAGAGTCCCCTGGTGGAAGTAGGGAATAGGATGAAGGGACATGGGGATGGGGCATCCAAGCTATGGCCAATCCCAGCTAAGAAGCGGGTTTACTCTGATTCCCCAGCAATAGACGCCCTAGCCTCAGGCAGAACTCCCAATGTGGACAGATATAGAGAGGCACACAGAACAGGGACATATTTCCATGGCTCCCAGCATGAGTGTACTCTGTGGCATAACGTTCATGCTTCCTCCTTCCTCCTCAGAGCAAGGCTGCAGCAACAGGCTGCCACCAAGCAACTACCACTCAGGAGCAAGGCCCAACATTCCAGTGCTATCTGTCCTCACAGCAGTGGCCACCTGCTTCTGCGTCTTACCCACCAAGGCTCATAAGCAAAAAACATGACATAATTGCTGCTCTGGAGAGAGCTCATAAAGTGGTGGCTCTCATCTCCGGCTGCACAGAGAATTGCTTGGGGATCTTATTTTAAACACTCATGTGTAGAGCTGGGGATAGGAGGAGGGACTGACTACAAAGAGGCACAAAACAATTTGGGGGAATGTTGGAAATATTCTGTATCTTGACTGCAGTGGTGCATTTTTCAGAGTGAAGTTTATGGCATATAAACTTAAGAAAATGAATAAACAAATAAACCATGTCTGGGTCCCACCTACTTCAGACCTGGGGCTGTGCAGGGAAGGTGGAGACAGACCTACAGGTTAAGAACAAAAGCAGCCTGGTCTGAACCTCAACCTCCAGAACTAACCTGAGAGACTTTTAGCAACAGACATCGTCATTAGACTTGTGATTCCTCATCTGTGAAATGGAGTAGTTGACAGGGCCCATCCTCAGGATTGTCCCAAGGATCAGCAGGCTTACATATAAAGCCTGCCTTACGTGGAAGTGCCTAATGTTGTTCAATCACAGCTTTTTGGGGGGTGGGGGTGGGGGTGGGAGAGATATTGAGAAAGACCCAAACTACTCTACTTTCTGGAATGATCCATCCACCTTGTGTAGACTGGAAACTCCTCCAAGATGAGAGCAGCTACTGGAGCACTGCTGAACAACTATGTGTTATAAAGTGCTTTTCTGAAAACAAAATTCAAGGTAAAGAACGGGTTCTGTGACTTGTGGTTTACATTTAAGACAGCAGCAAAGCAGCGAAACTAACAATCTTAAAGGAGTAATAAAAAATCCTTGGGCTTCCCTGGTGGCTCAGTGGTTAAGAATCCGCCTGCCAATGCAGAGGACATGGGTTCGAGCCCTGGTCCGGAAAGATCCCACATGCCGCGGAGCAACTAAGCCCGTGTTCCATAACTACTGAGCCTGCGCTCTAGAGCCCGTGAGCCACAACTACTGAGCCCACGTGCCGCTACTGAAGCCCACGTGCCTAGAGCCCGTGCTCCACAAAAAGAAAAGCCACCGCAATGAGAAGCCCGCGCACAGCAATGAAGACCCAACGCACCCAAAAAAACAAAAAAAACCAAAAAACCTTGTAGGCTGCACAACCGAAACATTTCCTGCGCTCACATCAGTTAGGGAAGTGGGGCTACTCCTAGCTCAGAGTAGGGGGAAAGTTGATACCCAGCTATGCAAGAGTGTTTAAGACAATTCATTAATCTTTTGAGAAAACTAACTTACCCTGATAGAACACTACTGTGTAGAATAATTTTTCATACTAAATGTTTCCTAGAGGACTTTGGCCCAATTTTACAGTTCTGGTTAAATCTCAAAACTAGTAAAGATATTTGCTGCTGCAGGGCTGGGAGGGGGACTCCTAGGCAACAAGTGCTAGAGAACCAAACAACTCCCTACTGGCCCTGACAACAGAACACCTTTGGGTTCAGAGGGAACAAGCAGCAATAAACAAGCCAATTCTGCCTGTAGACTGAGATCTCTTGATTAAAACATTTAGCTGTCACTACAATAAAATGTAACAAAGCCACAAGTAGGGGAAAGGTCACCCTGCAGCACAACACCTATTTCCACATGTGTAAACTCTCAGGGTTACTTACAATCAATATTCCCCTCATAGTATGTTCTGGTGTTGATAGGACATATGTATAGATCCTACCTGTCACCCCTAAATGTGACATGACAGCCACTACCCATCACAAAAGGCCAAAGCTTACCACTCCCCACCTGTCTTACATTGGGACATTTCTGGGTTTTCCAAGTGTGGACACTACAGGGTTGAGAGGGATCAACAAATGTGTGATGGCTGAATTATTACATGCCCAGCTCAGTGGTCCCCTCTGTGAAAGGTGTACGACGAAGCCCCTGATCAAAATGGAAGAACACCGAAGAGTGAAACTGGAAAAGGCTCTAGAAAGGGGAATATCCACCGCAACACACTCTATGAGCAATGCTTAAAGTCTATGCCCTTCAGTCTCCTCACTCTGACATCTGATCTCCCAGAACACAAGCAAAAATGTCCACCTATCCTTCATGGTCATTACTCTCCTCCAGAGGGAAATGCAAAGTGTCTTTGATCATGGGCATCTCTAACTGTACCACACCACACAATCCCAGCCTATTCTATCTCTCCATGAATCAATCGGAAAATGCATACTGTGACACAAATGCCAAACATCACCAGATCCCCAGCCTTCTGTTTGCTCACAGGAATGCACACCGTCTGTGTCTGCACATGTGGTCACTGGTGGTCACTAAACAAGCTCCTTTCAAGGCCCAAAGCTCCTGGTTAGAAGAGTGTCCGGACTCAACTTTTTAACTGTACTGGGTAGTTAGAAAGCAGTCATTTACTTCTACAATGCATCAGATTTGCACTAATCATCTCTAAGACTGAGCACCTGCCTGCACCAGGCAAGTCTGCACACGGCTGAACATTCTCCAAGCCGCCAGTGCCCTGCCACAAGATTTGCTGAGCAGTCAAACCCAGCCTGGCCGCGATGGCTGTAGCAGTTGGCAGGCAATGTACTAGCAACAACTTTCTGGGTTAAGTGCCAACTTTCCCCGAGTGTCCACATGCTTAGGGAATGCAGTTGGACTCAGAACAAGGAGGAAATTACTGAATGCCTACTGAGGCTTGGGGCTCAGTGTGTTGGGATGCTGTATTCCGACCTCACAAGAACCTTGCACACAGCAGGGATCAGGATCTCATTTTGTAGCTGAGAACACTGATGCAGAAGAAATCAGTCATTTATATGAGGTCACAAAGCCAGCAAGGGATTCAGAGGCTGCATGACTCCTCACCCTGTACCCAAAAATCATTTCCTGATGGATGAAGGGCATACATTTGAAAGGCAAAACTTTACAACTTTCAAAAGATAAAACAGAATATTTGATTTCAGGGAGTGTTCTTCTCACCAACTGTAAAACAAAGAGTCATAAATTCACCTATGTTAAAATTAAGATTTTCTGTTTGTCAAAAGATAATATAGAAGTATGTGTGGTGGTGGAGACACCAAACTAGGGGGAAATATTTGTAAAATGTACTAGCCACAAAGATCTGGTGCTCAGACTTTATAAAGAACAGCTGCAGGGACCTCCCTGGTGGCGCAGTGGTTAAGAATCCGCCTGCCAATGCAGGGGACACAGGTTGGACCCCTGGTCCGGGAAGATCCCACACGCCGCGGAGCAACTAAGTTCGTGCACCACAACTACTGAGCCTGTGCTCTAGAGCCCACGAGCCACAACTACAAGCCTGTGAACCACAACTACTGAAGCCCGTGTGCCTAGAGCCCGTGCTCCGCAACAAGAGAAGCCACCACAATGAGAAGCCCACCCTCCGCAAGTAGAGAAAGCCTGCACGCAGCAACGAAGACCCAACAGAGACAAAAATAAATAAATTTAAAAACCTTGAGGATATAAAAAAAAAAAACAACAGCTGCAAATCAATTTAAAAAGATAAACAAGCTAAAGGAAAATGACAAAAGTCAGAAACAAGTATTTCAAACAAGTACAATAAACACAAAAAGATGCTCAGCCACATTAATTTGCAAATATAAGAAGTCTGTTAATGTCAATGTTGGTGAAAATATGGCTCAACATTTTCAGATGTGGGAAGGTAAACAGATGCAACTGTTTTTTTAACAGTAATTTGGCATTAAGGCATCCCCGATGGCCTAGTAATCCCACTTCCGGGCACTTACTTAAGACACTTGCACACCTCTTGGATGCATGCAAGCATGCAGAAGAATGCTATAGCAAGAAAATTTTCTCTTAACTGGATTCTTATCACAGCTACTCAGAACCAAACCCTTATTCAATGAGATCATTTGTCATTTTACAAAGTCAAGAAAAGTTTTAGAAGTAAAATGAAAACCTATTCCTTCAAGGCACACTTGTTAAATGAATTACCACCTTTCTAGCGCTGGGTGGCTGCTCACCACTGGAGATATTAAGGTCTCTAAAACACCTGTCACACTCCACCCCCAGTCGCTTTAATCATACATGGCACACACATGGGAAACACTTTTACTCACCACTGAATCGTTACTGTGCATGCAGAACACAGCACAGCACCTGATTTCTTAAGAAGTTCCACGCACACACACTGATGGAATCATCCAATTCAGCATGTCTGCTTCAGTCAGGAAATTCCTTTTAAATAAGGGTCCCTATGTGGGAAATAAGCACCCAAGAGCTGGAACTCAATTTCACCCTACAATAAAGCAGCACTTAGAGACTGAGAGGCTCACCATAATCCTAAGAGATCATACAGTTCACATCCCTGAGTTAACAAGCCTGGGTGGGGCGCCTGGGCTAAAGATGACACTTACTCCAGCTTACTACTCCCCCAAACTCCCTCTCATATACTTTCACTGGAGTATCAAAGGGAAAATGGAGGTGAAACCAAATCAAGGCATTTTGGTGCTCTGGTGGAAACCTTTTAAAGGTGAGGTTTAATTCCACATGTGTGAATTTCTTCATGAGACTCTTCAGCAGAGTGGCACAGAATCCTGGATGAAAAGATCTGCCCAGCCAAAGTAACGACCCTCCTCTGACCATTCTCTGCCCTGGTGAGTTTTTTTTTTAATAACCCCCGATCTTTTGGACCAAGGGCACGGCCTGCCTCCAAAGAACAGGTGTTTGCTTGCAGAACTATCCAGGTTTCTGTCCAGGCCTCGGTTGTCCTCACAGATGGATGAGCCTAAACATCAGTTCTTTTCCTATGCTCACAGCTGGACGGTCTCTTCCTTCTCTGACTGCCTGGACTGTACCTCTCAGAGAGCACTTCCTAGGTCTGCCTTGTGCTCATTTATGTACCATCCCAACCAACTGCATGAGGTGGATTCCTTCCTGTCTTTTTCCGCTGTAGAACAGAAATCGTGAACACCTGGGCTCTAGAACCAGGCCTTGCCACTTACCAGCAACCCTACCCAAGTGACTGAGCTCTCTGGGTGTCAAATTCCTTATCTGCAAAACGCAGATGATACCGGTACCCATTTTCTGAGGACTTAAGGAATACAGAGTCTTAGAAATCCAGCACCTGGCACACAGTAATCACTCATATATTCACTAAAATGGAGTGATCATGTATGGATGCACAAGCTCCCGAGTCTGTGGAGGGGAATACAGTGGAGAAAAAGAAGTGACCCACATTGCAGCTCCGTACATTAAGGCTGACCCAGACAGCAAGCAGGGTGACTCCTGTTCAAATTTACCATTTCAGAATAGGCAAGCAGTAAGAAACAGAAAAAAAGACCTATTCAGAAAAGGTAGTTCTACCCTTTGAAGGGAAGTCTATTCACAGGCAACTATTTGTTAAAAACCCTGAACCTTTTCACAAAGTCAATGATCAAAGATAACTATTGTCTCAAGGTGAACAATTGGGGGGGGGAGGGGTCTGAAAGAGCCATAGGCCAGGGAGGGTACCCAGCTCTCACAAGTGCAAGGGAAGGGTACTCAAATGGGTTCCCAGAGCAAAGAGGCCCAGAGATGTCCTGAGAAATGACACAGAGGACAGGCAAGCTAAGCTATGGGCCTGTCAGCTCCAACTTTGGTAACTCCAAACCGCATTCCTGGGATTACAAATATATGTGAGTTATTACCTTGAAATAGATGAACATGAAGGTGGTGTTATCTCCAGACAACCAATCTGTGAGCTCAATTGTTTCCTGGTGTCAAAAGGAAAACAGACATGCATATACACAAACTTCATTACTTAGCAACTTTTTATAACTAAAAGCACTTCAGAGCTAAGAATTTTAAATGAAGATTATAAATGAAAACAACCTACACATGGATGGTACCACCTCTTACAAAACTCTTTCATATAGGCTCTGTGTTTATTTAATTACAGAACAGAAAGGGAAAACTGCTTAAGTAACAAAGCCATGCCTGTACAGTAAGACTGTAATTCAACTGAGCAGAGCAATGGGAGTAATTAAAGCCAAGACCAACAGAAAATGAATAGGAGAAATATCCATCAGCATATACAAGTCTATCTTCAAACTTCAGAGATTAAGGGAAAGCAAAGAGATTTTAATATTGTTAAAAAGAGGACAACAGGCCCAAAATGGTGTCTCCTATGCTAAGCCCCATGTCCACAAACCACAACTTAATTAGTTTCGGCTCTCCCAAAATGGAATCTTAAACCAGTCAATCGGGAATCACCTGGTCAGCACTAGTGAGGTAATCTGCCTGACAGACCCCTGACATCCCTAAAAAGAAAGTGACCTTACCACAAGCAATCTGCTTTTTGATAGCATAATTTCCCTCATCCTGCTCTCTGTTACTAAGTCTTTCATTTGTACAGCTCCTTGGGCACTCCTTCCTATCTGCTAGATGGGATGCTGCCCCATCCATGAATCATTGAATAAAACCAGTAAGATCTTTAAAATTTGCTCAGTTGAATTTTTCAAACAATATGCCCTATTCTTAGAAGTAATACAAGTTCTTTTCCATCCTTTGACAACTCCGCCCCAATTACAAAGTATGAATTATTTAAGTTTACGATACTGGATTTCCCATTCCTTCTACCAGACAAGAATTTGGGGAAGGAGAGCAGAGTGGCATCGCGCACACCACCTGTGTAGTATGCTCACATCCCTAAGCATAAACATATCACACTAAAGAATGGTACTTTCTCATCCCACAAGTTCTATCTCCCTCAGTCTGCAGGTTCAAGTGCATGCATGGAATAAAGGGTGCTGCAGCTGACAGCAGGCGCTAAGCCACATAAGGGACCACAGCCATGAATCTTTCTAAGTCTACCCACATCTAACACAATGAAATCATCAGGCTGGCTAGCGACCCATTGGATTACCTTCTGCAGCAAAGGCTCCAGGCCAACACCAAATCCTGGAGATGGTTTTATGAACAGCAGAAACAGCTTCAGTGAAGAGCCCCATAACAAAAACCTTCCTTCATCTGCAGCCGCTGCAATAAGCCCATCCTGGCACATTCTGACATTCATCTCCAAGAAAGAGAACAAGCTGAAAAAGAAGGGCGCAGAGGGCCCCTGGACAGATCTGCACCACAGCTGACACTGGTTACTCGACAGCTCTGTAAAAATCTCTGGAAGATTTTCACAAGGACAAACCAAAAAGGGTGCTCCACACAGTTTCCTACAGTCATAAATTTGCAAATGCCTGCAAAAGCAGGACGCATGCAAAAAGGAAAGTCTTCTAAACCATCAAGAGTCTTTTAATTAACAATTACTCATTCTCAAAGTAAAATCCAGGAAATTCATTGTAGTACATGCTCCCTGGATGGGCTTTAGGGTTCTGAGAACTGCCCCTGCCCCCAAACTATTCAACACATATGAATTTTTCTGGAGGAAGGATCCACAGTGCTGTCTGTCACGTTCTCAGAAGGACCTCCAACCTCCCCTCAAGTTAAGAACTGATGCTCTAGGGACTTCCCTGGTGGTCCAGTGGTTAAGAATCCACCTTCCAATGCAGGAGATGCGGGTTTGATCCCTGGTTGGGGAACTGAGATCCCACACGCTGCGGGGCAACTAAGCCCGCGCACCGCAAGTACTGAGCCCGCGCGCTCTGGAGCCTGCCCCCACAACTAGAGAGAAGCCCGCACGCTGCAACAAAGAGCCCGCACACCACAACAAAGACCCAATGCTGCCAAATAAATAAATTAAAACAAAAAAAAACAATAAACTGATCCTCTAGTGAGAAGCAGGGCTGGTCTATCCTTGGCCACTGGACCCTCAATTATTTTGAGCCCCTTAAAGAACTTGAATAAATCCAAGAGCAAGAACTATAGGAAAATGATTACTCTAGCAGTGTTTAACACTTGTTTTTGATTATGGAAATCTGAGTAAGCTTTCTGTAATACTAGAGGAATGCCAAGCAGCAGACTTTACAAGAACTTAAGTACAGAAACAGCTTAACAAATGGCAAAATTACAAATGTACTTTTTGTGTGGATGAAGATGAATCCAGTCCACTGAAATGTTCTCCATAACAAGTTCATTCATGCAAGCATTTGCTGACGTTTATCTACCTGGTCTCTTAACCCAGTCTTCCCCTGCGCTTCATTTCGTGATCTAAGCCCATCTCATCCCTGTGCTTCCTGAGGGCTGTTTTTCTGGCCAAACTGGGCTCTATCACCAGTGGCTGGAGTCCTCTTGCCCACTCAAGAGACTATTGAGACTTGGCTTGACTCCTCCCAGAGCCCCCACAGCAACTCCCTCTGTACCTGGAACCTGGAATAAACCATGTCGTTCATTTAATCCTCCACCAAGGATTTGGAATACACACATCCTTGACCATCTTCACTTTATCCTTTTTCTTGAGTAACTCATTCTAAGCTGATTTCACCTAACTCTGGTTTAAGATCAAGTACGGTAAATTAGCTTCCCTTTCAGCCATCCAAAACTTCTTGCTTCAAGTTAGGGGGTACACTCGACTTCCAGTGTAAACTATAGGCTGTTTGACAAAAATTATCCCATCTAGAATGACTCATAATGGTGAGCAAGATGCTGCTGCGGCTACCACTTGAGGTGAGCAAGTGGAGGGCAGAGATGGGATAAACGTGCCACGTTTGAGGCGAGGTGGTTCGGCATTCCCACTCTGCACATGGTCAGGGACAGGCAATGACCCAAGCCAGAGTTTTCCGTCATTCGAGAGCACTACTGGGGAAGAATCACTCTTGACCTTGAGGTCAGGATATCAGAGATAGAGAACAGCTCTGATGTCCCTATTTGAGCCCCTGAATTCAGCTGTGCTCAAGGCCCACTCCAGACTTATCACATCAACCAACAAATTCCCTTTCATTTCAACCTGTTTATGCTTAGTATTTTCACCGGAGAGACCTAACCAATACAGCCATTTCCTTTGAAACTGACATCTTCACTAAAAACTTGGGAAGACACCATCTGAGAGTAAAAGACAAGTAACTTGCCTTACACATACACACACAAAATACTCTTTACATACTTCTTGTTTTGCTTGTTGCAAACTACTGACAACCCTCACCACTACGTGCTTCCTCAATTTCCCCATCCCACTCTACCCTCCAAAGTGCTTCTAGAAAGAAAAGAAATTGAAGATCAATGCAGGACTTCCCTGGTGGTGCAGTGGTTGAAAATCTGCCTGCCAATTCAGGGGACACGGGTTTGATCCCTGGTCCAGGAAGATCCCACATGCCACAGAGCAACTAAGCCCGTGGGCCACAGCTACTGAGCCTGAGCTCTAGAGCCCGCGAGTCACAACTACTGAAGCCCGCGCACCCTAGAGCCCGTGCTCTGCAACAAGAGAAGCCACCACAATGAGAAGCCCACACACCGCAACAAAGAGTAGCCCCCGCTCGCCGCAACTAGAGAAAGCCCACGTGCAGCAACGAGGACCCAACTCGGCCAAAAAAAAAAAGATCAATGCACTTCACTCGCTACTAGAAAGCATAGCCAGGACAGTCACCCTTGGGCAAGTGATGAAGAAACAGATTGCAAAATGGCCACCAAAAAAAATTTTTTTTAAAGTTTTCAGGGTACCCACAGCTACCATTGAGAGGTATCTAAAACGAAGTTATTTCACACTAGTCTGACAAGATTCACAGTAAGAAACAGATTTTGTCATGTACACAGTACATAAAATCACAGCAAAGGTTTTATGGGATACCCTTAGAATGTGTAACACCCTTTGACATTTCCTTTTTCTCCCCCCTGAAACAATGACTGCAACCTACTAAATTCATTTCATTACCCAGAGTGTGAAAAACACAGATATAAAATAAGAATTACTCTCTCTTAAAATCTAGATCGTGGTCAAAGTTCTCTGGAGCCCAAACCTATTCTCTCATTCTACACGTGAGAAACTGAGGCTTGGGAGGATATGAGACTGGTCCAAGGAAGGTATACAGCAGATGCAATGTGTCCAGCCCAGTTCCTTCCTTCTCTCCCTCTTGTGTGTGCACACACACGCATGCACCCACACACATGCACTGGCAGGTTCCACACTCCATGCAGTCTGCCTGTTTCAACCCTCACAATAACGATCTGCTCACCTGAAACGTATGCTTCCTCAAACATAGCGGAAAATGTTTTAAGTGTAAAATCCCCAAATTTATCTCACACGAAACAATCTCAAAGGCCAATTCGCCCGCAAGCGTGTACGTGTTATTGCCTGGGATAGGACAACTGGGGACGTTAGTCACACACAAGGACACGGATATTACTAATTCCTGTTTCTAGAAATTACATAATACCAAGCCCAACACCTCTCCCTGGCACTGCTTCCACAGTGTACCAGTGTCTCTTGGCATAACAGCAACTAGGAACAAATACGGAGTTTCAGCCTTTAGGGGACATCAAAACAAGAGAAGTGACCACAGGCAAAGTGAGGCCTGGACGGCTTTTCTAGAAACCCTTTACGCAGAGCAAAAGCAGCACCCTCCCACCAATCAAATATAATACAGGTCAGAGACTCCCCTACCTTCCCCCAATCTGAATACAACACAGAGGCCAGGCACCCCCACCTGTTGTCTACTCAGTCAATGCTTATTCATACAGATCCCATTTTACACATGAGGAAACTGAGGTTTAGGGAGATTATGTAACTTGCCTGAGGTCGAGGTCAAGGCCAGAAGGGAGCGGGCCTGGACTGATCCCTGACATGGACTCCGCAGTTCTCAGTACACAGCTCCACCCAAGCCCAACCAACTCTGCTAGCCACAGCCCAGAGTCCTGGAACTTCCTACATTGAGCAGAACAGGCCAACACTTGTCAAGAAAAAGATCACAGAATACCCTACACCTAGAGTGAGCTTAAAAAAGCCTTTATTTGTAAGTATGTCACAGATCAAAAAGAAGAAACAGCATATTCATTTAGGTACTCTTAATTTCCAGTTAAATGCTCAGATTTGACCAATTTCTGAAAGAAATAAATTCTCCAGTTGGGTTTAACACAAACTAAAGGCATCCCACATGGACCTGGATACTGATGGCCCCTAGTAATGGTGACTGGCATCGACTGGTTCTTCTGGTCAACAGGCCCAAAGTCCACCAGCAAGAACTCAGCCTCCCAGCCAGACACTCCACTTTCCTGGCTCATCATCCAACTGCCTGCCTCCTTTCCCGGGAGACCCTGACTTGTGATACAAACCTTCCTAGAGACCAGAATCCTTTCAACAAGTCCAGATGTCAACACAATTTAATTTAGGGCCAAAAGAGGCAGGGAAGGTATGGAGAGCTGCTACGCTTGTGCTCCGCAAAAACTTCCTCCATCAGCAACTTCCATTGACTGTTGCCTTTGTTCAGACAACCAGGTTTTAATAAAACGGTTAAGTTACATCTTAGGCCTGAGGATATACTGGACCACCTTCCCCTGATAGATCATTTCTCCAAACTCTGCAGCCAACAACATCCCAGGGTGGGCACCCCCAAAGCTTGCTGAATTTCCATTAATCCCATTACCACCACTTTTAATCTCATTATCAGATAAACAAATCCTCACCTAGAAAAACCAACCCCTACTTTAAATCACCTCCCCCACTGACCTCTACTCACAGTTTACTTGAAGGAAAACGCAACATAGAGGGGGATCTGAAAGGCACCTGGCTGATCTTGGTATCACCTGGTGACATGGTTTCCAGGCATGTCAGCTGGTCCACCTTCCTACCCTCAACTGCTCTACTTTATAATACCTGGCTACCTCTTCCCACTTCTATTCTTCACCCTGGAAAATAACAGCAAATAAGTAGCTAATCTTGAGAGAGCACTGACTCATTTTATCCTCAACTGAAAGATGGAAAAATGAAGTTTGGGGAAGGCTGAGTGACAGGCGAAGGTCACAAAGCAGGCAGGAGGGCCAGGATTCAAACTGGGGTGTAACTGTGCCACACTGGTGGTATCAGTCTTCGGAGCAGGGCAGCAAAAATGACACAGGACTGGACTGCCAAGAGGCTGTTCAAGCCCTCCCCAGAGCATTCAAATAACATTGGACTTCTATCACAGAGTCAGGAATTCTGCGACTTGATTTCAGGAAACAAAGTCCAGCTCTGGGCAGAAGAGTAGAAAGGTCAAAGAGCAAGATCGCAGAGACACTTCTTCTCAGAAAGCTTCAGAACACACTCAAAACCACACTTTGTTTTTACACAGTTACTATTTGTGGGGGCGGGGGGTGGAAACTGTTAAAAACCCCACCCTTATAAACAAGATGCTGTCAAGCTTAGATTGGAGAAAGGGAAATTCATGGAACTTTTCTAGAAAACTAATTTGTATCAACTTTCCAAAAACACACACCCTTTGGTCTGGTGATTCCACTTCTAGATATGAAAAAAAGAGAAAACTTGAAAATCATGTCCACAAATAGCAGAATTAAATTATGGTACATTCACATAACAGAATTCCAGGCAACCATTTAAAATAAGAGTATTTTGGAAATGTTCACAGTGTAATATTTTTTGAAAAATTAACAACACAATCCAATTTTGTTACTCACGTAGAAAAAGACTGGCACAAAAATGGGGTTAGGTAACAATAATTTTTAACACTTAACATCACCTTAACACTGTATTTTCCAAATTTTAAAAAATGACCGTGCACTATTTTTGTTTAAAGAGAAAAACCCATACAATCTCTTTTGCAAATGATGTGGATCAACCAGTGCTACTCCCCCTCAGGATTTGGTCAAGAACAGGACAGATGGCTGCTCTGCCCTATCTTTGACACTGGACTCACTCTCCATCTATTTCTTTAGAATGGAATACATCCCATGATTTATGCTAGGACATGTGGATGCAGTTTAATCAAGTTTAATCAGTTATAGCCTGCTTGGACTGGAAAAAAAAAATTAAGTGTTTTTAAAATTAACCTTTATAACAATGGCACGAGTTTGAGGTGCAACTTCCAGACTGTTTTCTGTGCCTCACCAGCATTTCAAACTATTCTCTAACAATGTACAATTCAAAAAACCAAATGGGGATCAAACCGTGCAGGGCTTCCCTCGTGGCGCAGTGGTTGAGAATCTGCCTGCCAATGCAGGGGACACGGGTTCAGGCCCTGGTCTGGGAAGATCCCACATGCCGTGGAGCAACTAGGCCCGTGAGCCACAACTACTGAGCCTGCGCGTCTGGAGCTTGTGCTCCACAACAAGAGGCCACGACAGTGAGAGGCCCGCGTACCGCGATGAAGAGTGGCCCCCGCTCGCCGCAACTAGAGAAAGCCCTCGCACAGAAACGAAGACCCTACACAGCCAAAAATACATAATTTTTAAAAAAAAACAAAAACCGTGCAGACTGTACTACATGTCAACATTCTGACATCCTTGCACTTCCATTTCCTCATTCTTTTAAATGGCTACACCACATTCCATTAAGTTTTCTTTTTTTTAACCCCTCCATCAAAGTACTAGAAAAATCACTGCAGTTAAAAAGTCATTGTGCATTCTCAAAAAGTTAAGTACCATGACCTAGCAATTCCACTCCTAGATATCCATCCAAGAGAAATTAATACAAATGTCCACACAAAAATTTGTACATGAATGTTCATAGCAGCACCATTCACAATACCCAAAAAAGTGTAAACCCGAATATCCATCAACTGAATAAATAAAATGTGACATACCCATCCATACAATGGAATATTACTTAGTTATAAGAGAAATGAAATACTGATTCATGCTACAGCACAAACCTTAAAAACATTATACCAAGTAAAAGGAGCCAGCCACAAAAGGTTATGTATCGTATGATTCCTGAAATATCCAGAATAGGCAGATTTATAGAGACAGAGTAAATCGGTGGTTGCCAGGGATTGGGGGGATGGAACGTGACTGCTAACGAATAGGGATTTCTTTTTGGAGGGATGAAAATGTTCTAAAATTGGTTGTGGTGGTGGCTGCACCACTCTGAACATACTAAAAACCACTGATTTGTAGGCTTTAAATTGGTGAACTATCATTTGTGAATTATATCTCAATAAGCTTGTTATAAAAACACTAAAAAAAGATAAGGTTTTACAATATTAGTATAATACTCAAAATATAATTTATATTCAATAAATATTTGGAAAAGATAGATACATTAAGAAAGAATACATGTACCACAGAAAATCATTGTGCAAATATCTTTTTGTCTTCCCTTATACATAGTAGAAGCTCAGGAACTAATTGTTACAATGGATTGGCAAATCACATGAAATCAGAATATTAGAAAGGGCTCAACGTTTTTAAACAAGAAACAAAACCTTTTTACTGACAAAATGAGATCCACATTAAGAAATGCTACCCATACTTGTTTATTACCCACTTCATCTTCCTCTTAAAATACTTTTCCCAGATCAGGATTGAACCACAGCCCAAACCCACTCACTACATTTCAAACTGCTAAGTGGGAGACACACAGTACACAGTGCACAGAAGCAACTGCATGCCACGCTGCTTGGACTACTAGTAAGTTTACTGCAATTAGGGATCTTAACATTACCTTAGTTAAAATTCACGTCTCCTGGGCTTCCTTGGTGGCTCAGTGGTTAAGAATCCGCCTGCCAATGCAGGCGACATGGGTTCGAGCCCTGGTCCAGGAAGATCCCACATGCCGCGGAGCAACTAAGCCCGTGTGCCGCAACTACTGAGCCTACATGCCTAGAGCCCGTGCTCCGCAACAAGAGAAGCCACCGCAATGAGAAGCCCGCGCACCACAATGAAGAGTAGCCCCCGTAGCCCCCGCTCGCCGCAACTAGTGAAAGCCCACGCGCAGCAACAAAGACCCAGTGCAGCCAAAAATAAATAAAATAAATGAATTAAAAAAAAAACATTCACGTCTCCTGTTAAGTCACTACTGACCAATTATGCCCACTGTTAATATTTTACTGATTTAAAAGGAATTACTTGCACTTGATATTATGGGCATGCCAAATTCTTCCTAAATTATCCTCTCCAGTTTATTCACTCAAGGAATATTTTAGCTGCTCTTCTAAGGTGCTGAGAATACACTAGAGAATAAAAATAGACAAAGCCAAGCAAACAAAACCCTGCCCTCACGGAACTTACAGTCTAGTAAAAATAATAATAATAATTTAAGGAAATGTTATTTTTTTACAAACTCAAGTCTTATGAATTAAATAAAATGCCAGCATCAGCAAAGAATCCCCACAATTCTCACCTTGCAAATGTTCAGTCTTTTCAAAACACTAAAAATCACAGATTTATTAAACATTAACTGAAACATTGAAACTATTCTCAATGACAAGCTTTTCTCTCCTTTTTATAGATTTGCCAAGAACACAAAGACAAACGTGTCAACTTTACGATTTTATTCAAAATCAGAATTTGAAACATTTCACATCCACACAATCATTACAGATGACAACAGCGGGTTGTCAGAGCAGATTTAACAGCCCAGGGTCTTCAAATCATTGGTACGAAATGGTTTTTACTGAAAGTTAAAAAAAAAAAAAAAACCCTCCAATCTCCTTCCAGAATTCATAAATCTCAAGTCATTCAATAACCTGAATTGTGTAACATGAAAATACTGCATCCCCTCCACCTCCAAAAGCAAAAGTGCAACTTAGTACAAAGATCACAACAACTGGCTCAAAAAGGTAACTTTTGGAAACAAAGTCTAAATTCCTCTGAACAATTCAATAATCTAGTGGAAATTTTACAAAGTGGCCAATGATTCTCTTGCAATTCTTAGGTAATTTTTCTCATCTCTATCCCAGGAAGGGAAGGTAACCACATAGACACCTGAGAACAGCCAACCCACCCTTAAAATGCAGCCACTTTCATGTTCTAACTTTCACCTGTAGGCAAAATTCCTTATCTTCAGCAATTGGCTGGGGCTGAATTCTAGCAAGATTCACACATGTGGGCTCATCTCCTCAGGTTAAGACCAACTAAAACCATCTTAAGAGACTAACTCACTCCACAGCTTGAACCCTTAGATACTTTGTTTCCTACTAAGGTTAAGGGGTATGACAGATAACAGAGAAGCAATGCACTGTTTTAGATCAGGCTTTTCTCGATTTGGTTGAGGGAAATCATCGGAGAGGTTTTTTTCCCCAGGTTGAAGATTTGGGGGAGAAGGGGTTAGTTATCTACAATGCCTTGGTGGAAAGATAAATCCCATCCAAATTAAACCGAAAATAATGTTTTATCATATTACTGGCAAAGTCATAAAACAGACTGTGCCCTCCAAAAACTTCTCGAAACTGGTAACATATTCATAAATCCTACTGGGTATCGCTTTCTTTACAACCTCCAAGGACTAAATTCCAAGAACTAACAATTTAAGGAACCTGACAGCCCCATTCATAAAAATCTCCCAAACATTATTACAGCACCAAAGAGCCACTGGCTTAGAGGTACACTGAGACGGTTTCTGTAAACACGAACACGTAGAGCCCTCTCGAAGGTAAGCAAAGACACTTCAATTCTCATTCACTTCTCCAAGAGGTCACTTCTTGCATCCAGCACACACACAGAAGGTAACCCAAGGGCCAAGACCATACACCGCACGAGGCTGCACAAAACATTAAATGAGTAAACAAACAAAAACAACACTTCAGAAAACAATGCGTGATCTTGAGTAAAAGAGAGGTCACTCAGCAAAAGAACATGACTCATCCACGGGCCTGAACAGAAGTATTTATACTGCTCACTACACCAAAGTGGGATTTCCCATCTTCATCCAAGGCTGGGCCTTAGGAGTATCTCAGTCGGGTGAAGTTGTGTTATTTCCGTTTTGGAGGGAGGGGGGTCATTTTATTTCGCTGAATCACAACTCCCCCACATCCCCACCCCATACCACCACCACGCACAAGACTGCAAATAGACGAGACCGTGGCAAGGACGTCAGCGAGCACCGACCGAGCAAAACAAAGCGCCCAGTGAGGGGCTGCCAGGCCGGGAGTGGGTGGGTAAAGGGGGCCAGGCTGGCCCCTCAGAGCACCGCTCCCGCCCCCAAGAACCTGTCTCCCGGCAGGTGTGCAGCGGCAGCCTCCTCCCTCCACCTGGGGACCAGCCCCGTTCTCTGCAGAGCTCCGGGGACAGCCCGGAAGATGAGGAAATGAGGGCGGGGGCGCGCTGCCCCGGCCTGGACAAGAGGACCAAGGCACCAGGGAGCGCGTTGGGCCCGCCCCACGTGAGCGCCCGGGCCGGGGCCAAGCCCGCCCCGGGGACTGCGGCCGGGGACAGCGGCGCCTGTGACCACCACGCCGGGCTCGGACTTACCGGGGCCAGGCGCGCCGCGGAGTCCGCGGCGGCCGCTTCCTCCTCCTCCTCCTCCTCCTCCTCCTCCTCACTTGACAAAATGGCGGCGACAGGAAGTGCCGGGCGCCTCGGCCCGCCCCCCGCCCGCCCCCGGCCCCCCGCCCCGCCGCTGCGCCCGCGCCCCCCGCCCGCGCCCCTGCCCTGCAGCCCCGCCGGAGCCGGGGGTCGGCTGCGCCAACGGCGGGGCGCCCGCGAGGCGCCCTGCCGCCAACGGCGCAGGCGGCCTTGGCCAGGCGCGAACGGCGCGGGGACGCGGGAGGCCCGCAGGCCCGAGCCCGCGTCGCCCCGGCCTCCCCGCCCCCGCGCCGCGCCGATGGCGTAGGTGCTGGCGCACCGGCCCCATTACGCAATGCAGGTTACGCGGGCCGCGCCGCGGAGCCCCGCCGGCTGCCCCGCGCCGTCCGCCGCCCCGAAGGGCACCGGTCCTCACCTGAGACGCTAGGCCGCACGCCGCCCCCGCCGGCCGCCGGCCGCCAGCCGCCGCCGCCCCCTCCTCTTCGGGGTGCCTGCGCGGCGCCGGGGCCCGCCCGCCGCTCCGCCGCGCTCACAGGCCCCGCTTGCCCGCGGGCACTGCCGGCAGCCGCCGCTGCCGCAGCCACCGCTTCGGCTCTTCGGTTGCGGGAGAGCAGAACAAACAGCCCTACCGCCGCCGCCGCCGCCGCCGCCAGCGCACTGACGTCACCGCGCACGCTGCGCGCGCGGTCACCCTCTGTCGCCGCCCGGCGTGCGCGCCCGAGACCGTTCCCGGCGAGAGCGAGCTCAAGAGAGCTGGCGGCCGGGAGGTGAGTGGAGAAAGCCGGTGCTCGCGGCCAGCGGGAAGATGAGAACCCCCCCCGCCTCAGACCAAGGGTGGGGACTGAGGAAAGATCTTGCAGACCCGAGGGAGGGGACCACGTCGTCGGACAGAAGGGACACCGCAGACCGAGGGAGGAGACACCTCAGAGGGAGGGGACCCCGCAGACCGAGAGGGGAGACACTCAGACCGAGAGGGGTCCCCCAGACCGAGGGAAGGGACCCCGCAGAACGAGGGTGGGGACCGCGCAGACAGAGTGGGGAGGCACTCAAACCGACAGAGAGGACCCCGCAGACCAAGAGGGGAGACACCTCAGACTGAGTGAGGGGGGTCTACCTACAGACTGAGGGACGGGACCGAAGGAGACTGAAAATTGGGCCTGAGGGAAAAGATCTGAAGGCAGAGGGAGACGTCCACAAATTTAGGAAGGGACTGATGATAGACCCTCAAAGAGAAGGAGGACAGTGAGGAGAGACTCCAAAGACTGATGGCAGAGGCGGAGAAGAGACACTGTCTGAGGGAGGCCGCGCTGAGGGGAGGCTTCAGGGTGTTGAAGGAGGCTGGAGTGGGGCGGTGCTGGAACATTAAGGGAGAGAGCTGCGATGGGGGCGCTGGTGTGAGGGAAAGGAAGTGAGACCAGGCTGGCAGCAAGGCTGGGGCGGCACCTTTCTTGGTTGGCTGGCCAGCCACTGGGATCTAAAGACTGGAAGGTGCTGGACTTCGTGCCTAGGGCACTCTGCCTCCAGTTGTCCCCCAGCTGACCTCCTTCTCATCCTTAAGATTCAAACCACAAGCCAGCTCCATAAAACGAAGAGATTAGGCTTAGGTTGCTTACAGTTTAAAATGACAATCCTGTTAAATTTTTCAAATGGGGAACCATAACCTCCTTTTTCCCCTTTTGCCCTTATCGTCACTCTTTTGGCATTTTAAGTCCCATCTTTTAAAAATAGCAAGCTCAGTTCTTCTAAAAAGTCTAGGTAATTAAAAAAATTCCTGATGGTCACTTCTTTCAGAACATATTGATACACTAGGATAGCAGTCAAATAGTTTTGTCCCTATCATGGTTTGCTCGCTCTTCACTAAGGGCAATCATAAATTACTGATAGGTCCTGAGCAAACTAAAGACTTACTTTTACCCTTTATTTTATTTATTTATTTATTTATTTATTTATTTATTTATTTATTTATTTTTGGCTGCATTGGGTCTTCGTTGCTGCGCACGGGCTTTCTCTAGTTGCAGCGAGCGGGGGCTGCTCTTCATTGTGGTGCACGGGCTTCTCATTGCGGTGGCTTCTCTTATTGCGGAGCACGGGCTCTAGGCACGTGGGCTTCAGTAGTTGTGGCACGCAGGCTCAGTGGTTGTGGCTCCTGGGCTCTAGAGCGCAGGCTCAGTAGTTGTGCTGCACGGGCTTAGTTGCTTCTCGGCATGTGGGATCTTCCCTGACCAGGGATTGAACCCATGTCCCCTGAATTGGCAGGCGGATTCCTAACTGCTGCACCGCCAGGGAAGTCCCAAGAAGGTATCCATATAAAGCTGAGCTTACCCATAGTCGTCTTGTTGCATTATCTACTTAATTTATTGTTGTTGCTGAAAATAAATATTTTGGGAAGCATTTGGAGCTGCCAGTTTGCAAGTCACATAATAAAATCTTTTGTCACACTTCATTTTAGACAACGCCATAATACCTAGTTGATTTACTGGACCCAACTAGAGGGCTTTTGGCTATGGCTAGAAGTCAGATCCAACCTGAAGAGAATTTGCGAGCTGTAAAGGCAGTTCCAAAAGCTTTCTCCAAAAATCTTGTAGGACAACAATGTCTCATTCTTTTTATCTTCCATAATGCATATCCTAACTCCTCACAGACAGCTCAAACTCAGAAAATGTTTATCCAGGGAATTCCCTGGCAGTCCAGTGGTTAGGACTCCAAGCTTTTACTGCCGAAGGTGTGGGTTCAATCCCTGATGGAGGAACTACGATCCCACATGCCTCGTGGCATGGCCAAAAAAAAAAAAAACAAAGAATGAAACATGAAGTACATAATATATTTCTGACTTGTTTTAAATATATATTATTTATTTTTAATGAAGTACTACATGAAATAATTTAAATTGAACAATACAAAAGAATATAGCAGAAAAAGTGTCCCCCTTCATTCTTCCCCTCCCCCACCAGAGTAATCACTGTTATCACTTTGATGTGTTTAGACCTGTGCTGTCTGATATGATAGCCACTGTCCACATGTGGCTATTGAATGCTTGAAATGTAGCTGGCCCAAGCTGAGATGTGCTTTAAGTGTGTGAAATACACATTGTACTTCAAAGATATAGTATGAAAAACATGCAAACTATCTCGCTATTAACTTTTTGTATTGATTACATGTTGAAATAATTTTTTATACATTGAGTTAAATAAAATATATTATTAAATTTAATTTTACTTATTTCTTTTTACATTTTTAACATGGCTACTAGAAAATATGAAATTACAGATATGGCTTACAATGTATTTCTGTTGGACAGCACGGGTCTAGACTTTTTATTCTATGCAGCAGTATATCTACATATAGAAATAGTTGTGTTATAAAACAAAAGACATCATTCTGTACTTGTTAATTTGTAATATGCTTTTTTCATTTAATACATCTTGGAAGTCACTCCACATGACTACTTGGAGATCTGCCTAATTGGGAGATAACTTGGAGATAATATACAGTATTGTTATCTGGTATGGATATATCATAATTTATTTTACCATTCTCCTATTATGTACATTTAATTCATTTCCAGTTTTTCCGTCATAATAACCAGTATTACAGTGAGCATTCTTCTGCATTTCTCATTTTCTTTTCATACTTGCCAGTATTTTTACAGGTTAAAAAAATTATATAGTGTTTTCTTGAAAGCAAGGGTAAATGTATATAGCGTGATCAGCTTTGGAAAAGCTGGAGGTGTTTGATTTGCTATGGCCTGAATCCATGCCCACTTTCCAGTAAGAACTTGCCCATGAAGTTACTATAAATTCTGGAATTTATTGTTAGGTTCTAGAGACGGTGAGTAACCCAAGATCACACATTTACACAGTTTAGAACTCATATCTCCTGACTCCATGAAGACTGCCTTCTCTAACCCAGAAATCGACATTTTTTGTTTGTTTGTTTTTTTGGCCTTGCCACTCAGCTTAAGGGATCCTAGTTCCCCAACCAGGGATAGAACCCGCACCCCCCTCCATGGAAGGGCAGAGTCCCAACAACTGGACCACCAGGGAACTCCCAACAGATTTTGTCTGTAAAGAGCCAGGTAGTCAATATTTAGGTTTTGTGGGCCATACAATCTCTGTAACATTGCCAATCTTTGTCGCCCTGTCATTGTAGTACAAAAGCAGCCATAATTAATGTGTAAATGAATGGGTGTGGCTGTGTTCCAATGAAACTTTATGGATACTAAAATTAGAATTTCATGTAAATTTCAGAAGTCACAAAATATTGTTCTTTGGGGTTTTTTTTTCAACCTTTGAAAACTATAAAAACCATTCGTAGCTGGAAGGCTGTGCAAAAACAGACAGCAGGCCAGATTTGTCCCATAGGCAGTAGTTTGCTGATCCCTGCTCTAGAACCTCAAGTGTAGAGAAATGGAAATTTCTTTACCATTATGCAGAAGTTATTCTGCTTGCAACTTTTTTTAATTAATAGTTTCGGGGGAGCAGTTTTCAATTTACATTAACATCGAGTAGAAAGTACAGAGTTCCCTTACACCCCCTCACTTCCCCCATCTTGCAGAGTGTGGTACATTGGTTAGAAATGATGGATCAATAGTGATACATTATTATTAACTAAAGTCCATAGTTTGCATTAGGGTTCACTTTTCGTGTTGTACATCCTATGGGTCTTGACAAATGTATAATGACACGTATTGACCATTATTTTTGCCAATATTTAACTCATAAGCTAGCTAAGAACAAAAATAAGCTTCAGAATAAAGCACTACAATTCTGCCAGCCACAAATAGGTACAAGATGGCTGTAAGGGTCATTTTGGTTTCTGCTACTTCGTTAACATTTACTTTGCTGTGTTTTTGCTTAGTTTCAAAGTGTTTTACAAATATCATTCACTATCACAGTTAAAATAATGAGAGTGCTGGAAGACCTAGTGTGAAGAGCCATACAATTGCACTTTTAAAAAGGCAGTGTTTTTTTTTTAAAAGTTTCAAAGTGGAAGGAAAATGCAAATGTTGCACATGGGATAAAAGTACTCAGGAGGAAGGAGTCAGGAAGTCAAAGAAGGAATGATAGTAGGAGCTCTTATATACTGCTCGGTTGGTTCAATCATTTTAGAATACAGGTTGGCCTTGTCTGGTGAAGTTGAAGCTCTGCACACTCTACGGCCCACTAATTCCAGTCCACGGAAACTCTCAATGACACACTTAAGAAAGTTCAGCATAGCGCTCTTCCTAAGAGCCCACGCTGAAAACAACCCAAATGTCCACCTGGTAGAATGAATAGATCGTAGTATAATGAAAATGAACAAATCACAGCCACACACAACAACACAGATGAAACTTACATACATAATGGGAAAACCAAAGAAGCAAGGCATACATGATGATTCCATTTCTATGTTGATTTCTAAAACATAAAATAGACTGAGGTTTTTAGGGAAATAAAACTATACAGTTACCTGTTGCCTGAGGAGGTCTGAGCCGAGGATCCATCATCATGAAGTCCTCTGTGGAGTTAGGAGGACCGCTGCTTCTGCTTGTTTCTTTTATTTGGATGTGTTCTGGGCAAGAGCCAGTGGAGGTGTGGGGACTATAAAGGAAAACAAGCAGGTAATTACCACTGGTTACTTGAGAGAGTGATCAGGAAGGGATGAGGAGAATGGTGTGGGTGGCCAGTTTCTGAGGTATAGTGGTAGTCTATTTCTTTTTAAAATTTATTTTCCAAATTGAAGACCTGGCATGGCCCTGCTGACTCACATGTGTGTGTGTGTGTGTGTCGGGGGGGGGGGTAAAAAACACAATGTGAGATCCACCCTCTTAAACTGTTAAGTGTACAGTACTATTAAACTATAAGCACAGTGTTGTACAGCTGGTCTTTTTCATCTTACATGACTGGAAAGTATTCTGCTTCTTGACTGTGCATTTGACTGTGCATTCACTCTACTATATGTTTTATGCATATTTGTATTATATTTAATTTTTTTAGGGATAAAAAAGAATGAATCATATAAACAAGGAAAACTGTGCCTAAGTGAAGAGAACTGAATAGAAAAGGCTAATGATGAAGTTGACATGGACAAACTTCTGACTGTATGGCCAGGAAATGAGCAGCATTGCAAGATACCTTCTACTTTAAGACTCACACAGAAGGCTGGCAATTTGAAAGCTTAGAGGCTAAGCATGGTGGAAAGTGTTCCTGATAAAATTTCGGTCATGAGCCACTAATGGTCCCAGGGATTCAAGCCCTTATGGAATCATCATGGCATCAAAATGAATGACAATGGGTCAAGTGAGGTTGCTCCAGCTGCTAAAAAATTCTCTTCAGCATTTACTGAACAGAAAAGGTTTCTTGCCTTGACAGATCTTCACTATAGTTGAAACCAGCCTATTTTGGTGAAGGATGCCTGATAGAATTTATTTCAGCAAAGACTTCATGTGGGAATAACCTGCTCTCATTGGTGTAAGTACAAGTCAGGACTGAAAGCTTACATCTCTTTTACTCCTTTCATCTTCAAGGCAAATGGGCTGAAGAAGCAGGTTCTTGGAATCTAATACGTTTGTAAGAAGAGCATCTGTATCTAGATTTATACTAGTATTGTCTGGTAGCCAGCTTTCAAAAATGGCCCCCATTGATTACCCTTCTTTAATCTCCTCCCTTTGAGTGTGGTCTGGACCTAGTCACTTGTTGATAACAAAGAGATTATGGCAAAAAAAAAAAAAAAGATTATGGCAAAAGTGATGGGATGTCACTTTCATGATTAGGTTATAAAAGACTGACTTTCATCCAGCTGGACTCTCTTTTGCCTTCTCAGCTTGCACATTTTGATGAAGCAAGCTGCCATGTAGGAGAGGCCCAAGGGACTGAACGTAGCTTCTGGTTAATGCCAGCAAGGGACTAAAGCCCTCTATCCAACAGCTGCAAGGAACTTAGTTCTGCCAGCAAACACAATAACACTGAAAGTAGATCCTTCCATAATCAAGCCTTCAGATGAGACCACAGCCTTGGCCAACACTTTGATTGCAGCCTTGTTAATTCCAGCTAAGCCACACCTGACTCCCAGAAATGGTGAAATAATAAGTGTGCTTTAATTTTAAGACACTAAATTTTGGAGTACATTGTTATGTGGCAATAGATAACTAAGAACATACATCCTGGGACCAAATATCCCCTTTCCCTAGGGAAGACATATTTCAGCCTTAGTGGGGTTGATGAATAGTGTGGCAAGCAAATTCTTCCTTCTCCCAGAATATCCCCTTTGTTCCTCTGGTTTTGCATTGTTAAACTAGACAAAGTATATTTCAAATACTGGGGAATATTGTGGTCTTAGTTCTTTTGAGACAAACAGTATTGTCATTTAAATTCTCTTCCAATCGGAAGGAATTAGGAACTTATGTCTCTCTAAGGAGGCTATAGTTTTCCTTATGGGGACTATTGTAGTAAACAGTTCACACATTCTGTTACCCTGAAGTTAGTCATTGGCCCTTGGGGGTTACCTCTAGAGAGGAATTCTTTCAAAAATAATTTCATGGCAGCAAATAAGGGAAATTTATGATACACTTGTGAGCTCTCTATCTTCCCTCCTATTTAGAGAAATGCTCCCAAATCTTTGTAGGTATCTAAGAAGCTAAAATCCTCAGGCACTTCCCATGGGACAAGTTGAAGATCTGTCCTGAGTGGGTATCTGTGGGCAGGTTACTGAGCAAAGACTTGATACATGCGTCCACAATGCCTATGCCCTGCAGGCACTCAATACTCAATATGTTGACCTGTTACTCATAAAGTTAGATTCCCAAAAGAAGATGTTATGTACTTTATGTTCTTTATTTAAAGAATCCAGCTTAAATGGATTGGCTGGAATTAGAGTATCTACAGGAACATAGACAAATGGTCTTCCACATAAACTTAAAGGAATTCACAGTTAGGAGAATGATTACTAAGGATATAAGTAACTTTTTAAAAAAATGTTGGGAATTCCTGGCAGTCCAGTGGTTAGGACTTGGCACTTTCACTGCTGAGGGCCCGGGTTCGATCCCCAGTTGGGGAACTAAGATCCCACAAGCCATGTGGCACAGCCAAAAAAAGTTACAAGGATGCCAACACTGTAGTGGGAGTTCTAGCCAGAGCGATCAGGCAAGGAAAAGATATAAAGGCATCCATATAGGAAAGGAAGAAGTAAAACAATCTCTATTCACAGATGACATGATCTTATACATGGGAACTACAAAAGAATGGACCAAAAAAACCTTTCAGGGCTATTAAGCAAATTCAGCAAAGTTGCGGGATACAAGATCACACAAAAATCAGTTATTTCTATACACTAGCAATGAACAATGAAAAATTAAGAAAACAATTCCAGGGAGTTCCCTGGTGGTTCAGTGGTTAAGACTTGGTGCTTTCACTGCTGTGGCCCTGGGTAAAATTTACAGAAAGAAAATTCCATTTACAATTGCATCAAAAGAATACTTAGAAATACATTTGACAAAGTAAGTGCAGAAGTTATACACTGAAAACTACAACACTGCTTAAAGAAGTTAAAGAATAAATAGTAGAGGGACTTCCCTGGTTGTGGTGCAGTGGCTAAGATTCCACGCTCCCAATGCAGGGGGCCCAGGTTCAATCCCTGGTTGGGGAACTAGATCCCACATGCATGCTGCAACTAAGAGTTTGCATGCCACAACTAAGGAGCCCGCCTGCCACAACTAAGACCTGGTGCAACCAAATTAATTAATTTAAAAAAAAGAAATAGTGGAAAGACATCCATGCTCATGAATTGGAAACCTTAATATTTTTAAAATGGCAGTACTCTCCAAATTGATCTATAGATTCAACATAATTCCTACCAGAATATCAGCTGACTTCTTTGTAGAAAATAAGATAACCCTAAAATTAATATGGAAATTCAAGGGACCCAGAATAACCAGAACAATCTTGAAAAAGAGGAAGAAAATTGGAACATTCACACTTCCCGATTCCAAATCTTACTGTAAATCTACTGTGTGGTATTGGCATAAGGATAGATATACAGAGCAAAAGAATAGAATTGGGAGTACAGAAATAAACCCATGTAGCTATGGGCAACTGACTTTTGACAAAGGTGCCAAGACCATTCAATGGGGAAAGACTCATCTATTTGACAAATGGTGCTGAGACAACTGGATAATCACATGGAATAGAATGACGTTCAACCCTTACTTCACACCATATACAAAAATTAACTCAAAATAGACCATAGACCTAAATATAAGGGCTAAAACCATAAAACTCTTAGAAGAAAACGTAGGGGTAAATCTTCACAGCTTTGGATTTGGCAATGACTTCTTACATATGACACCCAAAGTACAAGCAACAGAGAAAAAAGATAAATTAGGATTGAACCAAAAACAAAAATTTTTTTTTGCATCAAAGGGCACTATGAAGAGAGTGAAAAGACAGCCCACAGAATGGAAAACAATATTTGCAAATCATACCTCTGATAAGTGTTTAGTATCCAGAACATATAAAGAAATCCTACAACTTAACAAGAAGACAGGGACTTCCCTGGTGGCGCAGTGGTTAAGAATCCACCTGCCAATGCAGGGGACACGGGTTTGAGCCCTGGTCCGGGAAGATCCCACATGCCGCAGAGCAACTAAGCCCATGTGCCACAACTACTGAGCCTGCACTCTAGAGCCTGTGAGCCACAACTACTGAGCCCACAAGCTACAACTACTGAAGCCCGCATGCCTAGAGCCCATGCTCTGCAACAAGAGAAGCCACCACAATGAGAAGCACACGCATTGCAACTAAGAGTAGCCCCCACTCGCCACAACTAGAGAAAGCCCACGTGTAGCAACGAAGACCCAACACAGCCAAAAATAATTAATTAATTAATTAATTAAAAAAACCAAAACCAAAAAACCACAATGAGGAAAGTCCCTGGCAGGCCAGTGGTTAGGACTCCGCGCTTTCAGGGCCATGGGCCCAGGCTCAATCCCTGGATGGGGGCACTAAGATCCCACAAGCTGCGCGATGTTGCCAAAAGAAAAAAAAAAACACAAAGGAAAAAAACCCCACAATGAGATAGAGATACCACTTCATACCTACTAAGATGGCTAGAATCAACAAGAAGAAGAAGAAAAGGAAAATAAATGTTGGTAAGGATGTGGAGAAATTGGAACCCTTGCAAATTGCTGATGAGAATGTAAAATGGTGCAGCTGTTGTGGAAGCATTTGGTGGTTCCTCAAAATTTTAAACATAAGAATTACCATATGACCCAATAATTTTACTCCTAGGTAAATACCCAAAAGAATTGAAAATAGGTACTCAGATACTTGTTCAAGAATGTTCCTAGAAGCACTATTCATAATAGTCAGAAGGTAGAAGCAACTCAAATGTCTATTATTGGATAACTGGATAAATAAATGTAGTAGTATATATATATATATATATATATATATATATATATATATACAATGGAATATTCAGCCATATAAAGGAATGAAGTACTGATATAGGCTACAACATGGAGGAACCTCAAAAACATTATGCTTAGTGAAGAAGCCAGATTGAAAATGTCATGTATAGGTTTCCTTTATATGAAACAACCAGAATTGATAAATCCAGAGACAGAAAGCAGATTAGTGGTTGTCAGGAGACTGGGGAGGAGGAGTGGGAAGTGACTATTGATGGGTAAGGAGTTTCCTTTAAGGGTGAGGGAAATGTCTTGGAACCAGTTATAGGTGATGGTTGCACAACTTTGTGAGTGTACCAAATGCCACGGCATTGTCTGCTTTAAAATGGTTAATGGCCCATTTTGTTACTTGAATTTTACCTCTTAGGAAAAAAAACAAAACAAAACTGTTGAGCTTAGAAACCACTTTTTCAGTAGTGCCAAGTATTTATTATCTCACTTAATTCTGATAACCAACTCTGTGAGAATGGATAGATTGCCCCATACCCCACCATATTCATATTGTCCCCCAAACTGAATTCCTATTTCATATATATATATAAGTATATGCTCAACCACAGTGTTGTGTTTTTTTTTAACTTTATTTATTTATTTATTTATGGCTGTGTTGGGTCTTCGTTTCTGTGCGAGGGCTTTCTCTAGTTGCAGCAAGTGGGGGCCACTCTTCATCGCGGTGCGCGGGCCTCTCACTATCGCGGCCTCTCCTGTTGCGGAGCACAGGCTCCAGATGCGCAGGCTCAGCAGTTGTGGCTCACGGGCATAGTCGCTCCGCGGCATGTGGGATCTTCCCAGACCAGGGCTCGAACCCGTGTCCCCTGCATTGGCAGGCAGATTCTCAACCACTGCGCCACCAGGGAAGCCCCACATAGTGTTTTTGAGAGGAGGTACATACCAACTAAACCTCATAGGCCTCACAGTGTTGTTATACAAGATAAAGGAAGTGGCCCAATGCTAAAAGGCTCTTCTACTCTGTTAGTGCTAAAATTCTACTTCAACTTTACTGTGCCTGTCTAATCACTACCGGCTGCACTTCTGGTGAGCAAGGATCACTTTCAGCAGTAGAAGTGATTTCTTTATGGCCCAAAGTCTAAGTGAAGAGGATTTACTAATACTGATTATATACTCTTGAATGAGCACTTTGCTCATTACATTGTATTGTTTCCCCTTTAGCAACTGTAGTATTTCATAAAAACCCAAAGAAATCACACAGGTCCACCATATTACCAAAAGTTGAAACTAGGTTGCCATTCCTAAGATTTTTTTGCTGGCCAGTAGCAGAGATTACCAAATTCTCTAAACCTGTTTTGTTTTTTTTTTATTTATTCATTTATTTTTTGGCTGTGTTGGGTCCTCGTTTCCGTGCGAGGGCTTTCTCCAGTTGCGGCAAGCGGGGGCCACTCCTCATCGCGGCGCGCGGGCCTCTCACTGCCGTGGCCTCTCTTGTTGCGGAGCACAGGCGCCAGACGCGCAGGCTCAGCAGTTGTGGCTCATGGGCCCAGTAGCTCCGTGGCATGTGGGATCTTCCCAGAACCAGGGCTCAAACCCGTGTTCCCTGCATTGGCAGGCAGACTCTCAACCACTGCGCCACCAGGGAAGCCCTAAACCTGTTTTTAAATAATAAAGGTGCTCTATGGAAAGTTCACGGCCATTGGTGTCTCATGGACCTGTGTATTGACCTCGGTAGTCCCACATCTTTAATGCGGGGCCCTAAAAGTTACTTAACGTCCCTCTCAGGTTTCTCCCCTACAGATGGGAAATAACCAATATTAGTTTGCAATGAGGAAGCTTGCAACTTATTCCTGTCATCTAAGGATTATTAGGGCACCCCCTTGTGCAGCCTGAGTAATGACCCCCCATCTTGGGGAATGAGGAAGGTCCTGGTTTAACCTAAGTTTAGGAATAAAATGATTCATGTCATTTCACACGGGGTGGGGGGGGTGAGGGTGGTGGTGAAAGAACTTAATTGAAATTCAGATTCAATGGCAAGCCTTGTATTAATTTTACAAGAAAAGCAAGGGAATTCCCTAGTGGTCCAGTGGTTAAGACTCTGCACCTCCACTCCTGAGGGCGCAGGTTCAATCCCTGGTTGGGGAACAGAGATCCCGCGTGGTGTGGCCAAAAAGAAGAAGAAGAAGAAAAAAAAAAAGAAGCAGTTTCATAGTTTTGTTATCCTTTTTCAGGCTACTGATGGTCAGTGCCACCATTTTGGCCTCAAGAGAACAAGCTTCAAAGGGCATGCATAACCTGTGACTAAGCCACATCTGTGCAGTAAAAGGAACGATGTTTAGAAAAGATTCACAGGCACCGGTTTCTTCTTACTAAGCAGTTTATTTGTTTTTAGTTCTAACATTGACTTTTTCATAAATATTCATCTCACATCTCCAATAAGGCTCCTTGAGAGCAGTGCCCATATCTAATTTTTATCATGAATTAGCACCTGGTACACAACAGATGCTCATCAAGTATTCTACTACCTCTTTCCTAACAATTTCCCACTGGCCAATGCTTCCCCAAATGTGACAGTTCAAAGGTTTATAGGAAAACAGACCCAGCAGTATCATTTCAAAAGGGAGGTATCTTTCAATTCTTTTGATTATATGAAAGTATAACTGTAGCTTACTACCCTTTAACACATGCTGGCTTTTCTTTCTTACAGATTCAGAAACTTCAAAGCAACAGTATTTATCTAAAATAAAATGTTTATTCATTTTCCACGGATAGTATCTATGTATGGCAATTTATACTGGTTTTCCCTTCATGAGACATCAAATTTTCTTTTTAAATATATTTAAGTAGAAGTAACTCAATTTAAAGAAAAACAAAACCGAAAAAACCCTGAAGTAATGCAGAGGTGGAACACAAATGAGGTAAAACATGGTAAAGGTGATTCACCAAGGACTAAAGATTGGGAAACAATGCCCTAGGCAAAGTGTTCCCATTCTTGAGGGGTAAGTAGGTATGCTTCCAATGGTGCAGGTGTGTCAGATTCATCAGGCCTTTGAGAGTTCACTGACGTGACAGGATCAACATAACATGTTATCAAGATTCTGCTATATCTTGTGAAGGAGGACCACATACCATACAGTGTACCACAAAAGCAGAGATCAAAAACTGAAGCCAAAGCAAATTCTCGAAACTTAAAAAAAAATCCTTTATAAAGCAAGATATATCCTAGTACTGAACTGCTCCCAGACCAAAAAATAATAAGGGGTGGGGGGTTGGTGGTTGCGGTGGTGCATTCAGCCACTGGCTGTATTTAACAAGCAAAGTGTCACCAAAATCTACTTATCCAACTTTTATTATTCCAACTACAGTGTAAAGAGAGATGTCACAGCTGCCTGTGGGAATGTACAACTTCTGCAGCCTTCAAACCAAGGCAGAAAGCCACGCAACTCTGTAAGACAAGCCTGTGAGGTACACTTTTCTGAAGGAAATGGCTGGGTCTCTTCACCAAAATAGTATTCCAGCATCATATACCCTAGTACTGCTTATAAACCAAAGAAGAAAGAACAATGCATTATATAACACATCCCCTGAAACAGGGAAAGGAGGATCATTCTGTGGGAATAGCATCTTTGGACTCCGCATCAGTTTGTTCCACTTCGGCTTCTGCAGCAGCTTGGACAGGAGCAGTGATTGTCAAGGTGCTTTCTGACTCTGCTGTCAGGGTTTCCACTTCACCTCCAGCCTCAGCAGCTTCACCTCCAGCCTCTGCTTCAGTGTTGCCCTTCTCAGGTGCCATTCCACAGGGTGCCTCCGCTTCCAGCAGCTCTCCAGGGTGGGGACCACTAGTGGTCTCAGCTGTGTCCGTAGGGCCTTCCACTTCCGCCGGCATTTCACTACTTTCCGGAGTAGGTGCTCCTTCCCCATCTACTGCCCTCACTGCTGCCGTAATCACCTCAGCTAAGACCTCGGCAGCTACCTCCTCCGGTGTCTCTTCCTTATCCTCACCTCCTAAATTGTCATCTCCTTCTATTTCTGGATCAACAGCTTCACTGGTGAAAGGATCTTCACCCTGGCCAAGAAGAGGAAACACAGGTTAGTGCAGTCTAAAGAACTGTCCAAATGAGAGATTGAGGCTCAGGTTGCTGGGAGTTTATCTTTTTATAATGGGCAGAGTCAACAAGAGAAACCTTTTAAATCACACCAGGTGAGTCAATCCTACAACTGCTCAGAGCCTACAGATTCAGAAAAGACATCTCAGAAAAGCTTCACCAGTACCATTTTGCACTTATTATTCAAGCATGTAATGGTGAGGAAAGGTTTAAAAAGACCTAGGTTTTCTTAAGCCAATTAAAGAAAAAAAAAAAAGCCTCATTTTAACAGGAAGTTAAGCACTCAGCCCAGGCATGAAGGTTATCCCCATTTTACAGAGAAGGATATGAGACTTAAAGATCGGAACTTGCCAGGTCACACAGCTATTAAACTTCAGTCAGGATTCAATCCAAGTGTGCCTCTCTCAGAAGCTGAATTTCTCATGAGCATATGCTAAAACTATGTCTAGTTTAGAAAAAGTAAACTAAACATTATCACTAGCAGATTAGAAAACGTGTTTTAAAATACGCTGTTTATAGAGAGTTCCCCGATGGCCTAGTGGTTAGGATTCTGGGCTTTCACTGCCATGGCCCGGGTTCAATCCCTGGTTGGGGAACTGAGATCCCGCAAGCCGCAAGGTGGGACCCAAAACAAAAACAAAGACCCTTATTTAGAAGCTTGAGTCTACAGCTGACTCCAGAAACTTTAAGTCTGTTTAAGCCACAAAGTAAACACTGATCAGTTATAGTTCTTAAACCGGTTATTTAGATTCTATCCCTTTATGGTTGAAATGAACTGTCAAACACTGAAGCAGTTAATAACTAAGAGGAGGGCAAACACATCCTAGTCAGGTTATGCTGAATCTTAATTCCCAGCCCCAAATGCTGAAGTCATGGAGCTGAGCACTTAGCAAAATGTGCTTCCCAAGGAGGAACCAGAGACTCTTCCAACCAGACTCCTCTCTAGGGTACCCTCCCCTCTTTGGGATTTTTTATTACTCTGCTCCTGTTACTCCGTAGTATGGCACCACTGGCTCTTCCCTCCCCCTCGTTCCCCATCTCATTGTTGGTTGTCTCTGCCCGCAAAACCTTGTTTTAGCTTCTACCTGGACAATTATCATTTACTTTGGTTTGTTGTTTTGTTTTGAAGCATCTCACCAGCGTTTTGCTTGGTATTTTATGGATAGTCAGGGTTTCTCATGGTGAGAGTCAGCACCATCGCACAGATTAATCAAGTAGGACCAAATTCCAGAGTTCCCAGGCAAGCAGTGAGTCTCAGGAAATGCGCAGTTGTGGAATCCCAAGCCCGATACATTCCAACATCTCTCAATTCTTCAAAAGACTCAGAAATGCCAAATACTGCACTCTGGATATAATTCCAAACCCACAGAGTTAGTTCATCCTCCATCTCAAAAGCTTTTCCCATCTACTGGACTCCTAAGCACAAACCTTGAGGTACTTTTCCAGCATCTTCACAATATGTCTGTTGTTCAAAACACTCTTAGCCACATGAAGACTTGTTTTCTTGAACTGTTCAGCAGCCAACTACAAAGAGAATCAAACATGGGCTTTTAAAAATGGCGTGCATAGAGGAGCATGAGAACAAATCAGCCTGGCTACACTGAGTTGCTCTGAGATTAGTCCTATGCAGAGAGACAACTAACATCTTTCTTCACTATGGTAAGTCCCCAAATGCTAGGCTCCAATAACGAAAGAAAGAAGGCACTGGAGAGGCACCAGAACTGAGACTGTGAAATAGTGTAGAAAAGTCTGATAATCTCAAAAGACAAAAGCACAGGCACACGACTGATGTATACTATGTGCACAAGCAAGGATGAAATAAGAACATTTACAGATCAGAAGCTATGTGGACTCAGTAGGGGAAAAGGGCAAGCTTTTTCTTTTCAGTTTTTTGAGTTTTATTGACTTTACAAGTAAATTCTAGAGCAAAAGTCTGAATGCTGCAACCATCTGACTGTTCTAGAGCTTGACACATTCATATGATAATCCCATATTTGTACAGTGGTTTTTGGCTGATCTTTAATAATACCAGGAGACGGGTGGGCAGGTAGCTTCAATTTGGTAGTCAGGTAAACCAACGACAGATAGAGATGCTCAACCAGGGCTTGGCGAGCTACAGCCCGCAGACCAAACGTGGCCACACCCATTCCTTTACTTATGGCCTGTGGCTGCTTTTGCCCATCAGCAGCAGACTTGAGGCGTCAGGCAGGCATGAGGCAGAGACCTGATGGCTTGCAAAGCTGAAAATATTTACAATTTGACCCTTTATTAAAAAAAAAAAAAAATTGCCAATGCCTTGAGCTAAACATTTAGCCTCAGGCCCCATCAGCTAATAAGGATCAAACCAGTCCTTAGTCCTGGGTCCCCTAAGCCATTCTGCTCTGAGTGGCCCTCAGCCTCAGCTTATAAGAAATCCAGTTTTTCAGCAACTGGGGAATTTACCCGTGTGGTTTACAGAGAACATTCTCAACCCAGGAGAACTGCAGCTACTGGATTTAGTCAATCTTAAGCAACACATTTTTCTCACATTTTAATAGAAACTGGGGTGCATTTTACAACCACTTGATGAAATGGATGGACTTGACGGTATATGGCAAAAGCCCCTAAAGATGTTAGCTTCCCCATAAGAGACAGAAACTTCTGAACCCCTCCCACTGGCAGCCAGGACTGCCTGCCCCACCCAGCATCAGGGGGGCACTCACCCGGCGGTTGTGATTGTGGTCGACAGAGTGCAGGTGCCGCTGGAGGAGCTGGGGCTGCGCAGGGATCAGCATGTCACAAGCCAGGCAGTGAGCAGCCTCTATTTTCTTGAAGAAGTGCTCCTGGCCAATCCCTGTTGACAAAACCCAAGTCTTGTGGGATTTGGGACAGCATGCAAGTGACGCTTTCTTCCCACTTACTCCCCATCAAGGCCCACATTTTCTCCCTGTAGCCCCTCTCTAAGGATTCAGTTAGGACAGAATCTGAGACAGGCATCACCTGCCCTCCAGAAGGAGTATGGAGACAGACAAATGGCCTCTACACCTGGCAACTTTATACTTAACTTTTCTCATTCTTCTGGTCCTTTCTCTTCATACAAAGAGAAAAAAACATCAGAGTGCTTAATGTCACTCCAATAAGCTGCCTGTAGAGGTGTCATCTACATTAGGCCACACTTGAAGGCTTCTTTCCCCTGCTAAGTGCCCCTCCCACTTGTCTTCACGTCACATTCTCAACCACCCCGAGCTGGGCTCTGTGATTTGGAATAGCACACACCCCAGGATCACAACTCACCTTTGAAAGGATCTGGTTTTGGTTTTGTGCTTTCCTTCTCCATCAACTCCTGACGCCGCTTCTCAATTTTCTTATTCCTGTTTACAATGTATTCCTAGAGAGGTTGTGAGATGGCACCAAATGAAATGAGGAGAGGGTGACACATGTGGATATTTTTCAACTGCACCAGAGGCAGCCCCCCAAGGGTGACTGCCAAGCCCATGGGGGGCAGTGACAGCCTTATCTCAGCTGCTCCAAGGAAGGGAAGACAGCTATCAGAGCAGGTCCATGGGCAGAATTAGTGGGAACTACAATGACGGGAGCTCTCAGTTGTCCCTCTGACCTGGGGACTTGTACACTGTTATTCTGGAAAAAGAAATCTTGACCAAGTTTAGGCCTCTTATTGCCCTTCCCTTCTCTGTGAGGGATCTGACACTTGCAGGATCACTGGGAAATGCCGTGATGGAGGCCAAGCGTGATTTACCTGGAGGAACTCCACCGTCTTGTCGGGCAATTTGGTACTTATAAACCGCAGTGTCTCTTTGTGAAATTTGCTTTGCAGATGCTTCTGGATTTCTTCATCTTCGAAGCTACGAAACTTGCACACGGAACAGGCAAACTGAATCCTGGAGAAGGAAGACAAAAAGAAAAGCAGTGATGCACAGATAACCAACTCATCTCTGCTTAGAACTGAAATGGAAATGGGAAAGCAATTTCTGAATTAAGTCTTCTGACTTGTCACAGGGTGTCAGAGTAGCAGTTAACCCCAAGTTTCCCCACCTTAAGAATGAGAGTACAACCTTGCAAGTATTTCAGGAAAATGATTCACGTAGCACTTTAATACCTTACCACTCTTTTTGGTCCAAAGGCTCACAAGAGAACAGCCAAAGGTGGAGACTTTTCAAAACTGTGAACTCCCTAAGTCTCCAGCCCACTGCTCTGGGGGCCTAGTACCTAACTTCATAGCTTCTCAGATGTTTCCTTCTGCAGCCACTCAGAAGATACAAGGCAACCCCATTTAATACAACAGAGGAATTCCCGAAGACCTCACACAATTCAGAACTCACATAACCCAAGATCAATTCTCCAATGGGACTCAACGTAAAGACATCACAATCAAGTTCTATGAATGAAAACTGAGGTTTCTTGTGTGCTTTCAAAATCTCACCAAATGCATGCATGCTGTATGGCAAGGGGAGACCACGCTACAGACCCCCAAACCCCCACAGTGGGGTGCTGCTTCCCTCAGCTCTGCTCCATTTGGGGTGTAATAGCACAGGTCCTGGGGCACTCAGGAGTCCTCCTCTGCCAACTCAAGAGATCTGCTGGCCCCCAACGCCTGCCTTCTGCTCTCTGGACAAGTGCCACAAGACACTCTTGCCTTTGCAGATACCCCCAAAAGCGGAGTGAAGAGGGAAATCTCCCAGGCCCTATGTGCAGGACTATCAGGAAGCTACCAAGGAAATACAGGGTTCCTACTTCCCTGCTGCATCTTTACCTCCCCCATGACAATTTCTCCAAGTTTCTTTGAGGATCTTCAGTCACTAGGGCAGTCTAAAGATTCCTTTAAAAAAGTCATCTCATACACACTCCATAGACAGAGTGCGGGCCACCTCAGAAGGTGAGAGGCCCTGAAATATGGGGTGGTTAGTTTTTATAGGCTGGGTAATTTCATAGGCTAATGAGTGGGAGGATTATTCCAAGTATTTTGGGGAAGGGGTGGAGATTTCTAGGAATTGGGTCACTGCCCACTTTTTGGCCTTTCATGGTCGGCCTCAGAACCGTTATGGCACCTGTGGGTGTGTCATTTAGCATATGCCAGAGTATTACAATGAGCATATAATGAGGCTCAAGGTCCGCTGGAAGTTGAATCTTCTGCCATCTTGGACCTAGTTGGTTCTAACCAGTTTATGTTGTGTCCTCAATGGCTATGTCATTCTTTTAAAGGTTGTGCCCTTTCTGTCTCATGTCCTCTTGTTTTCTCCATGGAGACTGTTTTAGACCTGCCTCTCCCACCGAACCTCTGACACTCACTCTCAGCCCATCTCTCCTTCACAGTGAAAATAATGCCATAAAACAGAACCCCTCAACTTCCTTCCATACCCCTCACTCTGTCCTGCTTCCAGGCACATCCCCTCACTCCCTCACCTTGCTTTCCTGCTAGAGTGGAGAAGGTCCCATCACCCTGCCGTCTGAGGCTGGTTCTCATTCTTGGTGGGGTCTGCCAGTGTGGTTGTGCAGGGCGGGCACTGCACAAGGGTGCTTAGCCAAGGTGCCAGGAGGAACTGAAATCCAACCCACCTTAGCTTTCCAAGTTCTACCCCCTGGCAAGAGATGCCCAGACATGCGTGCCCTTTCTAACTCATCCACCCAGAGTGGCCCATTTTTCAAATATGAACAGAAGTATCTTATAGGCAAGTAGGAATCCTGGCCCCAAGCTCAAAATTTCAGACACCTCTGCTTTTTCAGAGCCCTTTCTCATTCGGTTACCTCTTTATTAGCCTCTCCTTCTCTACCAAGTTCTACTGTCAGTTCACAGCTGTCGTGGCAGAAGACAACATTAAAGAAAATTGGCCAACAACAACAACAAAAAAAGTCATCTCAGTTCCCATGTGGCATAAAAACAGATCTAATATAGCTGTCATTTTATTCATCTGTTTAAAAACAAGGATTTCAATGAATTCTGTTAACACTTGGAACTCCTACTTTTCAGTTCCTGGCTTTCCAGCCTCTACTGTTAGCTCTTTTGCTAAGCATTTCTTTGCACAGGGAAACCACTACCCCCATTTAAGCCTCAAGGGCAAGGGTTCCCTTTCAAGTCATCAATCAAGAGAGCCCCCAGCTGGGAATGTGAGGGCCACACAGACCCACCAGCAAGAATAAGATTCAGTGTGTTTCCCAAGTTTTGACTCCCATCGACCTGACTAGGATTTCCTGACATACACCTGGAGTCAGATGATCAAACCAGGCCCCCCCTGCATTGTGGAGCGATGACAGATGAGCTCAGGGGAGTCTTGACAGTGCTCACCTCCTACCTCGCCTGCCTCCTCACCTGTCAGCTGCTCGGTCTCTCATCCTGTCTCTCCTCCTTTGCTTCTCCCTCCTCTTCTTCACTTCATCATCCTCATCGTCCTTCTCTCCTGCAACAGAAAAGTCCCTTCGAGACACTCTGAGGAGCTTGCAGAGGAGCTGAGCACCAGGGCCTTGATGGGGCCCACAGTTCGGCCACCATACCCCATGCCCTGCCACGGCCTCCACACATGGCGGGGGCAGGACACCCTGAGGTACCAAAGGGCTGTCAAAGGCTCCCAACAGGGGTGGCCTTTGATGAGAACCCTCAGTAGTTCGCAGGGGAGTCACTTCACTCCCCCCATGGTCTGATAAGGCTGGCATGGGCCAGGGACATGGCCCGCCCATCCTACTCACACCATGGCCCACCTGCTCTCTCTGTCCTTCCCTATCTTGTTTTTCTAATCCAGCACCCGACGATTGGGTCTTCTCCCAATGTTACTTAAGGAGAGAGAGAAGCAATTCTTCCCAGATACAGAGGCAGCAGCTGGAAGGCCTCAGAAAATAAAGCAAGCCACTCTACTGCCCTCCGTCCCACCTCTAGGTGGACCATGACAACTGTCCCATTGGCCTCCCCTCTGAACTAGGGCCTCAGCAGGTCTGACAATCCCTGGTGGCCCGAACTCTATCTTCCACTCACAAAAACCGTCAATCTAGGGCTTTCCCAGGAATATGTGGGAAGCAATCCCAGAAATAAAAATGTGAAGAGACCAACTGGTCCTCCGTCCATCCCGTGGGGCCAGTGTGGGAGCTCCTCTGAGAGCTGTGCAGCCCAGAGTCCCAGCATGAGGCGAGGCCAGGCCAGGTCACCGCGGCTCAGGGCCAGGGCCAGACACTGAAAAAACGTTGGATAAGCATCTGAACTGTAACCCCTACCCCTGATGCCAGTCACGAGACTGTCCCACGAAGATGGCGACCGGCGTGCGCTGCTCAGAAGCCTCTCAAAAGGGCGTGTGGGATTTTTGGCAAGAGGTCACTGCCTGAAACTATTACTGCTGTTTAATAGCAAAGTCATCCCGGGTAGGTAGCAGGACCTGCGCGCAATAAACACGTCACCTTTGCTTTAGCATTTACCCCGCTGCATGAGCTGCTAAATGCTCTCTGTGGTCCCATGCTATAAACGTAACTGCCTCAATAAATAGGGCAGGAGGACCTCAGAGGGTTGGCTAAACCTGAACATGTAAGAGAAGGAGCATCTAAGCCAGGGGCCTTCAGAATTTATGGGAGCAGAGTCACACAGGAGCCAGCCTGTGATTCTTAGGGGAAACCAGCTATGGACAGACCCACGGGAACAGGAAAAGAAACAAGCGGCTGCTTCTCCACGTCCCCCTAAAGGGCTTAACACTGTTCTGTTCTTGCTGCTTATTTTGGTCTCTTAGGTTTCCCTCGCTCAAACTGGTGAGACCTGCTGAGCAGTGACTGCCTCTGAGGATCTGGAACTGAGTGTGCCCGACAGTCCCCCCACCGCCTTCCCGAGCTCCCCACCCAGGCAAGTGTCTGAACTCTGCCCCATGCCGTGCCAGTGTCCCCACCATAGAGGCTGAGAGCATGGCCCTGGCCTGGCAAGCAAGGGAACTGTGGACAGAATGAAGCCCGGGAGAAAACAGTACAGGGACCTGCATTGGCCAAGGGGGGAGCAGAGAAGACAAGCTGGAGGGCGCCTTTTCTTTTCTCTCTTGCATTTCTGAGACTCTCCCTTCCCTACCACTGCGGGCTATTGCACACACCCAGAGATGAGTTTCCCTCTGCCTCCGCAGCCTGCACTGAGTGAGGCAAACAGACCTGTTTCCAGCAAGTGTTGCTCCAAACACCGAGGCAAAGCCTCGGGGTGACTGGCATGGCCAAGGCCCACCTTGCAGCCATGGCCCCTCTTCTGCCCTGAGCCGCAAGCCCCTCCACCCAGGCCCTGGGCTTGCTCAGAAACCCAGCCCGCCTGGGCATTAGGTGGTGAGTGCAAGGTAGCTGGGCAGACACAGGAAAGCTCAAAGGGATGCTGGGTGATGCCTACCTCTCTGCCTCCCGGAGTCGAAGAATTCGTCCTCCTAAAAAGGCACAAAGTCAGACTGTGAGGTGGAATTTCTAGAACTCTCCACAACCAGCCCAGCACCCTGCCACCACCTGGTGGTCGCTGTGTCACCAGGAACACGGCCAAAATGTGTCAGGACAAGTCCCAGGGCCATGGGATGGAGCCTGAGTGTCCTGTCACTAGTCCTGGTTGCCTTCTGAGATTCTGTGATGATGACTAACTTGCTTTTTTATTAAAGACACAGTCCAGCTTTTAGTTCTTCCTAAAGCTAAAGAACTACCTCTGGCAAGTGCACAGTTCTGCACATGGGAAGACCAAGAGCCCATCCATCAACTGTGTTAAGCAACCCCAATTTGTAGGAAGCTAGTCCCTGCACTCTTTAATGAAAATGGGCTTTATGAAGTTTCCCAGCTACTTGTTTACGTTATAACAAGCCAGGTATAGATAAAAATGACTCATCTAACTGAAAATTGAAACTGAGGCTATTCCTTAGACATTAAGCTAAAGATTAAATCAGCAATCAGCAGATACGCAGAGATTTTCAGACTCAAGATCTAAGCAACCTAGACATGGAACAAGCAAGACCCTCAGAAAAGTTGAAAATTCACGGTATCCTGCCCCTTCCTCCCCTTCCCCAAACTCGTCTAACCATCAGAAGCACCTGGATGAAGCCTTCACACACCCAGATTTCCAGGCCCTACCCCAGACCTGGATCCGAACTTGCAGGAGGTGGCGAAGGCTTGCTCCCCAGGTGCTTGTGCATGGTCCTGGCTAAGAGCCAGCCTTCAACACCCATCTCCCATGACTGCTTTTGAGAGCTGAATGACACGGATGCAGCTCAGCACCAGCATAGAGCTGGCAGCAAATGAGTCTTCGGTGCTTGTTTGAAAGCCTCAGCCTGCACAGCCACTGCAGTTACCACGTGTATAGCTAGACACATCACTGCGAGGACACAGGTATGGCTGGGGAGAGGGCTGGGAAGGTCTTCAAGCAAAGAAGGACTGCTGCAAGTGGAAAACTCTTAGAAACCTAGCTGCAAATCTGATTATTAAATCTACTCATGAGGTAGAGTTGAATATACCACAGCAGCTGTTTCTGCCTCTTTGTAAGGAAGACACTAAAGTAAGGAAAAAATCCCACACTAGAGACACTGGAGGTTGATCAGTAAAGGCGAACTTACACCCCTGAATTCTTCATCTCCTGACCGGAAGTCACCAGCTCCATCATCTACCAAACACAAAGGAATAGGTAAAGTCAGCACCTCGGCAGCTGGCCCACTCCCTGTTTTCACCTCCCAAACTCACTGTCCAGAGTGACTGCGCTTGTCCTGACTACAGTGGGGACTGTGGGAGTGCGGGTGACACACACCGCCCTTGAGCTCCTGTGTGTCCCCTGTCCAGACAAGCAGGCAGAACACCAAGCATGCAACTGACTCATCTCATACACAGCTGGGCCTACTGGCCCCAGGGCATACCGTTTTCAGAAAAATCTCCTTCACTGTCAGCCCGGGCTTGTTTGGTGTCTGGCTCATCGTAAATCTGCAACTGCTTCCGTTTCCTGCCCAAGCTATCTGGGCCGCAGCGATCAAACTCTCTCCGCCTAGGCTACAGACAAAAGCATATTCCAATGCGTTGCTTACTCGGACGGTTAACATACCCCAGAGAAATGAAGAACAAAGAGGTTGTAAGATCAGAGAACAAGGACAGAAAAGGTCTTTTCAGAAAGCAAAGAAATACAACATGGTTGGACCCCCCCACCCCGACCCCAACCAAACCACAAAAATTTTATGCTGAAAGAACCCAGACACAAAAAGCCAAGTATTATACGATTGCATTCATATGAAACGTCCAGAAGAAACAAATCTACAGAGACAGAAAGTACATTAGTGGCTGCCAGGGGCTGGGGGAGAGAACGGGGAATGACTGCTAATAACAGAGGTTTCTTTCTGGGATGATGGAAACGCTCTAAAATTACGTGGTGGTGAAGGATGCACAATTCTGTACGTTTTGACTAAAAGTTGAACTGCATTTTAAAATATGAGTGAATCTTACAGACAAAGCTATTATATTAAAAAAGAAAAGCAAATAAGGCAGATGAGAACTTGGCAAGGGCGTACCCGATCTCTCATCCGGGTCTGTGACCGGCCACATCCGTAGGGCATAGAGCTGTCATAACCACCTGCCCCCTGCATGCCCATCATGCCAAAGTCAGGGGCCATGGACTGGGAGAAGAGGGAAGGTGGAGGCCTGCTGGCGGAGGGGCCTCCCAGGCCCCGCCCACCCACATAGTTCATTTCCGTCCATGGAGCAGAAAGAGGCTCAGAAGAGGCTGCAGGTGGCATGAAGGGGTCGCTGCGCATAAAGGTGCCGGGGTTGCTCCGGTCCTGGAAGCGGCCCTGGCCTCGGCCCCGCATGAAGTCATCGAGGGAGCCCCGCTCACGGGCTGGGTCCCGGCAGTCACTGTACTGACCACCAAAGCCACCATTGCGGTCGGGCCCCAGGTCAAAGTCATAGTCGTAGCTGTAGCTGGGGCGGTAGGGATTGTGCTCAGGCAGGCAAGGCCTGGAATCATAGGACTCGAACGACTGGAAGCGGAAGGAGCTGCAAAGAAAGCACAACCCATCACCACACTGTCTGGGCACAACCTCAACGCCTCCTGCAAAGCTGACTTCCCTACATTCAGAACAGCAAAGCCAAACCACCACGCATCCCTCCTAAGTGCTCAGAAAATAAAACAGACCAAAATCCCTTTCAAACACTGTTGAAAAGGGGCATGAAGCCCTGGCCACAGGAATGGGGAGAGTCTGCTAGACGCCTGATGCAGAAATAAGGAGTCTGGCATAGTTTAGCTAACAGTCATGCCCTAAGCCCCACCACTCAAGAAACCAGCAAGTCCTATTACATGCCTCGGCCCCAACAATGGCTCAATTTATCTATCCTGCACTCAGGAGGGAGCTGGGGAAGAGCCCCCCCTGGAAGAGCAGGTGCCCACTCCCGTCCACACAAAGCTGGGCATGCGGGATCCCCCGGGAAGGGCTCAGGTCTATAATCACCTCTCCCGGTCCTGCATGCCCTCCCCATTGCCGCTGCTCCCGCCCCTGCCTCCTTCCTTGGACATCATGTCCAAACGCTGGTTGATCTTGGCAATGAGGGAGTCGGAATTGTCGGTGCACGGCTCTGGGCCATAAGAAGCCATATGCATGGCAGGGCCCCCAGGTGCCAGGCCATCACTGGCCTTGGTGGCCTCCCATGAGGCTGGGCCGTAGCTGTAGGTTGCTCCTGTGGTGACGCTGGTGTTCTGGGCACCATAATAATTGTAGTTTTCATAACCTGACAGAGAGAAGAAAAACTAAATCAGATCTCAGCAGCCACAAGGCCAGTCCATGGTGGACAAGTCTGGGGAGGAGCACCCACTGCCCACGGAGAAGGAAAAGGGTCACGGGTCCAAGTGCTTCTGGCATTACCCCAACACTGCACAAGTCATCTGCCAAGAGGCAGCAGGAGGAGGGCAGGGGCACGGCCTCAACTCTGAGCAGTGCGTTTTCTATACCAGATCCTAAGACTTGCTTCTCATCCAAAGCGAGAGAGCCCAGGAGGCAGCAGCTGGGACCACTGACGGACCCACCAAAGAGCTGCTGCTCCCAGAATACAACCACAACTCTCCCCACACCCCATCTCCAGCAAGTTCCCCTGGAGGCCTGCCCCCCAGCCCTCCTCAACACCTCAGGCCCAGTCTGTTGAGCCTTCAGAACAGCTGTGAGCACATCTAGGAGGGGTGATGGGGACCCCTGCACCCCAGCCTCTCTAGGTAGCTGATCGGAGGCCCACTCACCCACCCACGGACCCCCCAGAAGGGCCTACCTTGCCAACTGGCCACACCAGTTCCATATGCACCTTAGAAGAAACAAAAACATACAAGAGTTTTGTTTGCAAAACAAAGGCATCTGAGACACATCCCCTCCCCCCACCACAGCCGGGACGCTGAAGGACAGTTGTCACCTCATCCACTATGCACAGGCCAGGGCTAAGGGTGGCTATGTCAGTGCTCCAGGAGGCACCCTTGGCTGCCCATTATGGCCAGGAAAGGCTGCAGTCCGCTAGCTGTAAAACTCGTTTCCTACAGAGCACTCAGCGGAGCACAGTCAGGGCTTCTCTCCTAAGCAAGCCTGATCTCCTCCATTAGGGCAACAGAAAGGACACAGCAGCCTTTTTCCAGGAAGCTTGTCTGGCGTGGGCCACCAGCCAAGAGGCTGCCCAGGCCAGGTCCCTAGGTAGAGAGCCCTTCTAAAGTGCCAGTTCTCACCAGGAGCCAGAACTAAAGGCACCGCCAACAGCACAGAGAGTGCACTGGTGGAAAATCATGTCCCTAACTCAACTGAGCAAGGGGTCGTCATGTGCCTGAATAACACAGAAGACCTCCTCCTGGGAAACTCGGTGATGGGCAGAAAAGTCACCCTGCTTCCAGTGGTGCTAGGGCCAAGCTCCAGGCTCAGAAAACAAAGTAAAGCCTTATCCCATCCCCTGGAACAGATGCTGGCAAAAAGGAGAAAACCTCGCCCACCAAAGAGCACATTCTGGTACTTCAAACACACTTAGCACCATGATATAGACTCACAAGCAGGGTCAGCAAACGGGCCAAATCTAGTCCATAGCCCAGTTTTTGTAGGGCCTGCAAGCTAAGAATGGGTTTTATGTTTTTAAATGGTCAGGGAAGAAAAAAAAACATAATCAAAAGAATACTTCATGACATACGAATTTTGACAAGACACATTATTTATACATTCGTCAAAACTCATAGAACTGTATAACAGAGTGAACGTTAATATAAACTCTAGGCTATAGTTAATAACAATACATCAACATTGGCTTATAAATTGTAACATATAAGGGAACTGTACTGGGGTGAAGGTAGGGGAACTGTATGGAATTCTATGTACTATCTGCTCAATCCTATAAATCTAAAGCTACTAAAAAATAAAGTCTATTAATTATAAAAATCTTTAGTTATACCCTCAGGTATTTACTTAGAATTAAACAACAAAAGTTGTTTAAAAAAAAGACTATTCCACAACACATGAAAATCATACGATATGCAAATTCCAGTGTCTTTAAATAAATATTATCGGCACACAGTCCTACCTACTTGTTTATAAACTGTCTATGGTGGCTTTTGCACTACAGAGACCATGTAGCCTGCAAAGCCCCCCAAAATTTACTCTCTGGTCCTTTACAAAAAAGGTTTCCTGGTCCCAGCTATGCCACGCTGGTGCTGGGGGGTGGGCAGCCCATGCCTCCCTGAAAAGCAGGTCCATCCCACTTACCCTGGGTGTTGGTAGGTCCAGCACTCCATGCCCCATAGCCTGTGAACAGAAGACCTGTGAGTTAGGGTCATATTTGTCATACCACAGAACAAGTGCTTCTGAGATGCTCTGAGGAACATAAAGGAATCTCCTTGAAGGAGTTCAGTGCCAGCCTTACAAGAAGGCAACACAACCACAACAATGTCTCCTTAAAAGTCACCCCACAGCTGGGTTTTGCATTATCACACTTCACCTGCCTGAGGTCAAAGCAGAAAAAAGAGGAGGTGGATGGGCTTCCGGGACAGTTCTGTCCATTGCCTGATGAGGGACCTTGACCTAAGCCTCAACCCGCAGCTGAGGAAGACACAGAACCAGCCACCAGCTAGCTCATCATTAGGACACAGTCCCGCCCCGCACCCCTCCCCCACCTCCGCCAAGCAGCCATAAGTACCCCACAACTGAGAACAAACTTCAAAAATTTGGAGACAACAGCTGTGCCTCTCTAGGCCTCGCTTCTGTGTGACCTTGAACCGTCCAATGCTCCGCTGGGCCTTGAAGTCCCAGGGCTTCAGCCTGGCCCTAAGGCATCAGACGGCATTCGCCTCTATGGTGGCTCCCTCTGCCCCTCCAGACAGTCCTATGATAGCATCTGTCTGGCCCCGCTTCATCTGTGTCCCTGGAGCCTGGCACAGAGCTGGGCACGGGCAACCATTCATACCTGTCAAATGACTTCACCTTTACAAAGCCTCCTCTCTCTCAAATACATCCTTTCTCTCCTACCAGGATAACCCAAACCACTGAGTGCCTACTGTATGCCGACACATGACGGGCACTCAGCACACATTAGCTGGTGACCCCGAATGCCATTCAGAGACGATGTGGGAGCTAAGGCTTAGAGATTAGGGGACTTGATCCGAAGTCACGATGCTGAAGATTACGATCTCCCCATGTCACACAGCTTTCCACATCTGTGCAGCAGAAAGGCGGAGTAGTAATTCTAACAGCAACTGACCAACTGTGGGGCACTGGTCTAACTAAGGGGCATGTGGTATTCACATAACCTCACAATAACCCTTGAGATAGGTACTGCTTACTCTGTTGTACACAGAGGCTCCAGAGGATAAGTCACTTGCCCAAGAACATGGAGCTGAGGAGCAGAAGAACAATGACCTGGACCCAGATTGAGGTGCCTCCTATGGCCAAAGAGTAACTCTTAAGCCTCAACAAATCTTAGGAAATAACTCTAGACGGAAAAGCTACAGAAGGATTCAGGGAGGCCGCTGCATCTAAACCGAGTCTGAAAAGGTTTTTAGTAGGTAGGAAGATGGGCAGGGGGTGACCTCTCCAAACTAAGGGCATGCATAAAACAGGATTACTACTAGCTGAAAAATCTGGTAGGGAGGCAGGTAAAGAAGAGTGAGATCCAGTCACACTGCAGAAAAGACAGGAGTACCAGGTAGAGCCACAAGCACACCATGCACCTCAGGACCTCTCTGCTTCTCTGCAATTCCTGCTGCTAGCCTCCTGCTAATTCTGCCACCTTTCAAAACATGTGCCTTCGCTGTGGCAGCCAAGATCAGATCGCTTGCTTCTCGAACCTCATATACCTGAATAGAGATCTACGCCGGGTCAAGCCCAGCCCTGCATATTCCAACTGTTCCCTGCGGGCAAACGCGGCTTCCAGCAAAGAGCAAAGGCCTCCCAGGAGGCTCAGATTCCAAAGACTGAGAGCAGATCGCCCGAGAAGGTCCGTCCTGCCGCAGGCCCTGAAACCCAAGTGGGTAAGGGCACGTTCCCTCTCACACAACCCCTCTGGCGTCTCCAGGCCACCACAAAGGACTGCCTTAAGGAAAGCCCCCAATCTGTCACGACCCCAGAGCTCATCGGGTTTCCAAGCTTTGACCAAGATACCCCGCATCTGACCCTCAATGTGTCGTCCCAGATCTGCACGAGCTAGGTCCGCGGTAGGCGCCCAGTGAGGCTAACCACTGCAGAGGCCGCACTAGGCCCCGCTGCTCTGCACCGCGGGCCTGGCGGGGTCCAAACCTGCGCCGCCCAAACGGCTTCCGGGACCGGCGCCCCAGGTCACGTGTGCCGCGCGCAGGCCCCAGCCAAGCCCCGCAGGTCCCGGACAGGCCCGACGGCCCGGAAAGAGGCAGCGTTTCCGCCTCGGCCCCCGACCGAAGACCCCGCGCCCCACAGACTCGCGCCATAGCTCCGCCCCCCGGCGCCGCCATTTTGTGGCGTCTTCCAAAAGGGACAGCAAGCCTGCTAGCGGCAAGGATCCGCAAGGGCCCGGCCCACCCCGCCGGGGTTAAGGAACCGAAACTGCCCCAACCGCCTGAGGCGCCCCCCGAAGCCCGCCGCAGCGTCGGCACGCCGAAATCAGCCAACTTCCTCAGGCCCTGTCGGCCAATCCGCACGCAGCGCCCTGGGAGCGACGGGGCCGAGATCCAATAAGCTGCGCGCGCGCGCCCCAGCCGCCTCGCCGCAGGGCCGGACTGCGGTAACCGCGCTCGGGTGTAGTCCCCGGCCCGCAGCCCTCTGCGCGGCGGCGGCCCTGCCGCCCGGGCACCACCTGCCGGTCCCACCGCGCACTGAGTCGCCCACACTAACCTCCATAGCCCTGCTCCATGTCTTCAGCTCGGCCCGCCAGCAGCTCCTTTTTCTAAGCTACCACAGGACGCATGCGCTCAACGCACTTCCCGCCGTCCTCTACTGGTAGACCAGACCCATGTGTCACCCCTTCCACGCGCTACCATTGGCTGGAGTTCACAGCTGGACCGCCCTTACCACCCCAGCTGGCCTTCCGGTTGTTGTGGATCGGTGTTCATAGCACCCTGGGAGTTTTGGTCCGGACGGCGGTGCCTCGCTGCTCGCAGGCGTATCCCTTCTTCTCCTCCCCGCCAGTGCGCAGGCGCAACCCACCCTTCCCGGGCCCCACCCGCAGGCACACACAGCCCAGCGGCTAGTTCCCGACACCCGCCCACGGGGACCGCGCCGCACATAGACAAAAGAGGAAGAGGTGAGATGGGAAGAAATTTATTAGACTCGGCTTCCAGCCTCGGCCACGCGGGCCCCGCCCGCCCCGGGCCCGGGTCATGGAGCGCCCCCCCCGCCCTCCTCGTCGTCGTCATCAGCCTCCACGTCCAGGCCCGGGATGCCTCGGATCTGGCGCTCCAGCGCACCGCCCAGTAGGGGCACGGCCGCCTCCTCGTCCTCCTCGGGGGGCGGCGGTGGGGGTGGGGACGCGGCCCCGGGGGCCGGCTCCGGGGGCACTGGGGGCTGCGCCGGCGCGCCCTCTGCACCCTCCGCGACCCCTGCCGCTTCGACCAGCGCCCCCTCCTCCAGGGCACTGCCCTCCGCCTCCTCCTGTTCCTTCTCCTCCTCCGGGCCGTCGGTGAAAGGGTTCTCGCCCTGCGGAGAGGGGCGCGATACTGAAAAAAGGGAGGACCCGCGAGGCTGGGGACGGGGCCGGCATGCCAGGGGCGTGCAGCTCACCTTCAGATAGAGCTCCAGCTTCTTGCTGATCAGCTTGTTGTTGAGGATGCTGCGAGCCACCATGAGCGAGGACTTCTTAGACTGCTCCATCATGAGCTGCGGGCAAGGCAGGCAGGGCTGCAGAGGCTGCCCCAGGTATCCACAAGCCCCCCACCCCACCCCGCCGGATCGGGCAGAGACCACTCACACCCGCGCACCTCTCCACCTCCACCTCGGGGCCCAGCACCGCCAATGACTACTACCAGATTGCGTAGTTCTGTAAGCGCACCCTTGGGTACAAGCGTGGGTCCACTCTACAAGCATGGAGCCACGACCCGATTTGATCTTTGCTCAAATGCTCCATCTTTACATACCATACTTACTGTATGTAACTGATTACAGACATGTCTTTACAGCTGTACTGCAGAAATCTGATTTGCTTACTTAAAAATTATAAGCAGTGAACAAATAAAAAAACCTACTAAAAACCAAATGTGCAACTCCTAACAAGGGGGCAAATGCCCTAAAATGCACGGAACTCTTTAGGATAAACAGGGAGGATATAAAAGCAGGAATACGAATGTCAAACAGTATATTTTAGTGATACAAATCCTTTTAATCCATAGGATTCCCAGGAGGAAGAATTATACCCCCAAATGTAAAGGTTGAAAAAAGAGACACTTATACTCTGTTGGTGAGAGGCTCAACTGTTTATTTTCTGGAAATCAGTTTGATAGAATGTATCAAAAGTAAAAATTTCTCAGTAATTCCTTCCCGGCGTCTAGCCAAGTTTAAAATTGGAAACATGCATGCACACTGGTTGCAGTAGTGAAAAATTGGAAAGCACCTTAACGTTCTTCAGTGGAGAAGTGGTTAAGTAAATCAGACATTCAAAAGAACACCATGAGGTCCTTAAAGTAGGGCTCATCTCTCCCCTGGCATAAGAAAGATGTGTGACGGGACAGTGTGCATAGCATGCCAGAGCCTTTCCCTCTGGGAGGATTTATACCAAAATGCTACATGATTTTCTCGGTGGTGAGAATGAAGGCAACTCTTACTTACATCATTAATGCAAGTAATGGTAATGCAAGTATAAAGCCATAAACAGGAAAAACAGGTAAAGCTATTTTTGGAGGGGTGGGGAAGCTGATCTCCAGGACCTTTACTCTACCCTAGCCACTCTATTATCACATTTCAGAAAATCATCTCATTTTCTGTTTCTACTCCCTTTCCCCACCTTCATCTTTTTCTCCTTACATATTTTTCTCTACTACTTAGGGAAAATATTAATAGCCCTCATGCATGCTGAAAATGAAACAAGTTAAAGATACACAGAAGAAAACTGCCTACATATTGGTTTGTCCTGGTGGGGAATAAAAGGGATAATTGGTTCCGGTCACAGGTGTAATTGTGGGTACTTTAAGGTTTGGTACACTTACAAGGCTGTAGTAGAAACAGATATCCCATGGATATTACACGTTAAACTATGTGTTATCTGTAGAACACCCAGCCTCAATGTGCACACCGCTGACTACAGCTACAGAAGCGTTCCTTTAGTTGTGACCCAATTTACTCTGGATAAGAGCAAAAACGGTTCACATTCCATTATTTATAAAGTTACCTGCTGTTTGCTTTCATTATTTTTGCTACACTCATTATATTTGCATTTAAATGTTTTAGGCAACTTAAGAACGAATGTACAAGATGCAGTAAAAATGAATTGCTTGGGCTTCCCTGGTGGCGCAGTGGTTAAGAATCCACCTGCCAATGCAGGGGACATGGGTTTGAGCCCTGGTCCGGGAAGATCCCACATGCCGCGGAGCAACTAAGCCCATGCACCCCAACTACTGAGCCTGCGCTCTAGAGCCCGTGAGCCACAACTACCGAAGCCCGCATGCCTAGAGCCTGTGCTCTGCAACAGAGAAGCGACCGCAGTGAGAAGCCTGCACACTGCAACAAAGAGTAGCCGCAACCAGAGAAAGCCCGCATGCAGCAACGAAGACCCAACACAGCCAAAAATAAATAAATAAAAATAAAAAAGAATTGCTTGATATCCATTACTTCGTGTATATCAAGCACAGCAGTAAAACAAAAAACCCATATATTTAATTTTTTCTTAGTTTTTTTTTTTGCTTTTGTGATTTTTTTTGATGCTTGACTAACATGCACGTGCTGTAAAAATAGTTAACATGGAACTAACTTGAGATGATGGCTTTGTTTAATGTCTTAAGAGATTTTCATGAACAATTCAAGCATAATTGTTAAGAACACGTGTATTAAGTTCATGTTAAGCGGAATAAAAGTTTTATGAACAGAAAAAAGATGCACAATTAGGATACTATTCTCACTCACCAACACATTATCCTCCTCCCTTTAGGTGCACAGATGGACACACCAGAATGTCTCCCAACTGAGGCACACTTACAATGTTTTCAGATTTTTGCTACAACAACCACATACCACATACTAGCAGACCTTATAAGAAATACCAAAGGAGGTTCTTCAAGCAGAAAGGAAGTGATCCCAGACAATAATGCAAATCCACATGAAAGAACAAAAAAGGTAATTATGTAATTACAAAAAACACTACAAATGCAATATGTTTTCCTGTCTTCTCAACTGGTTTAAAAAGGAGTTGTATAAAACTATACATATATTTAAATATTAAAAATATATATAGTTCTAAATATATATAAATTATTGTTTGGCCTGTAACAGAGAAATGTAATATATTTGCCAATAATGGCACAAAGAAGGTTGGGGGAGTAAAACTGTATTGGGCTAATAAGGAAATGACTATAGATGGTAACTTCAATCCACAGGAAGAATTCAAATGAAGAGAACCAGTAATGAGCAATAAGAAGGCCAATATAGGGGCTTCCCTGGTGGCGCAGTGGTTGAGAATCTGCCTGCCAATGCAGGGGACAGGGGTTCGAGCCCTGGTCTGGGAAGATCCCACATGCCGCGGAGCAACTGGGCCCATGAGCCACAATTACTGAGCCTGCGCGTCTGGAGCCTGTGCTCCGCAACAAGAGAGGCCACGATAGTGAGAGGCCCGCGCACCACGATGAAGAGTGGCCCCCGCTTGCCACAACTAGAGAAAGCCCTCGCACAGAAACGAAGACCCAACACAGCCATAAATAAAATAAATAAATAAAATTAAAAAAAAGAAAAAAGAAAATGCTCCCTATTAAAAAAAAAAAAAAAGGCCAATATAACAAAAACTAGAAATATGTAACTGCTCTCCTTTCTTCTGTCAGCTTCCTTAAAAGACAAATTATATAAAGTAATAATTACATTGTATTACATTATTGGGTTTGTACCACATACAGATGTACTACTTTACATAACAAAAACCTCCTATGTAGAGAGGTACATAAGAGTAACTTAGTCTCACTGAAATTAAGTTATTGTATCTAAAGGAAAACTTAAAAAGTTAATATGTATAAGGTAAGGCCTAGAGAAACCACTAAGAAAATAATGCCCCAAAATGCAGTGCAAAAAAACCATTAAAGAAAATTAAATGTTATACTAAAGTAATACTTAATAAAAGAAAGCAGTAAAGCGTGAATAGAAGAACAATGTAAATCTAATAATATCAACAATGACGTTAAATGTGAATGAATTAAACAATCCAGTCAAAAGGCAGAGACTGTCAAACTGGATAGAAAAACAAGATCAAATTATATGCTATTCATAGGAGATACACTTTAGATCCAATAGATTCAATAAATAGAAATGAAAAGGATGGGAGAAGATACACAATTATCAACCATAAGAAAAATGAACTGGCTATACTAATAGCAGACAAAATAGAGTGTTAAAACAAAAAATGGTACTAAGACAGAAAGGGACACTTTATAAGGATAAAGGGTCACTCCATCAGGAGGATATAACAATTATAAGTATAGATGCACCTAACAACAGAGCACCAAAATACATAAGACAAAAATTGACAGAAATAAAGGGAGAAACAGACAATTCAACAATAGCTGGAGGGCTTCCCTGGTGGCGCAGTGGTTGAGAGTCTGCCTGCCAATGCAGGGGACATGGGTTCGAGCCCTGGTCTGGGAGGATCCCACGTGCCGTGGAGCAACTGGGCCCGTGAGCCACAACTACTGAGCCTGCGCGTCTGGAGCCTGTGCTCTGCAATGAGAGGCCGTGACAGTGAGAGGCCCGCGCACCACGATGAAGAGTGGCCCCCGCTCGCCACAACTGGAGAAAAAGCCTTCGCACAGAAACGAAGACCCAACACAGCCAAAAATAAATAAATTTAAAAAAAAACAATAAAACAATAGCTGGAGATATCAATATCCCACTGTCAATAATGCATAGAACAACTTGGCAGAAGATCAACAAGGAAATAAAAGGCTTGAACAACACTGTAAAACCAAACAAGCATAACAGGTATCTATAGAACACTCCACACAGCAAGAGCAGAAAATCCATTCTTCTCAAATGCACAAGGCACAGCATAGGCCATACACTAGGCCATAGAACAAACTTCAGTAAATTAAAAGGACTGAAATAATAGAATGTGTATTCTCTGACCACATTGAATAAAATTAGAAATCAGTAACAGAAAAGAATTTGGGAAATTCAGAAATATGTGAAAATTAAATGACACACTGCTGAATAACTAGTGGGTCTAAGAAAAAGAAATCAGAGGGAAATTAGAAAATAACTTGAGATGAGTGAAAATGAGGATGTGACATGCCAAAAGTTACGGGATACAGTGAAAGCAGTACTCAGAGAAAAAATTATAGCTATAAATGCCTACATTAAAATAGAAAAAACCCTAAGCAAGCAGAAGATTAGAGTAGAAATTAACGAAGCAGAGAACAGAAAAATAAGAGGAAAAAAAAATCAATGAAGCCATAAGTTTGTTCTTTTTAAAGATCAACAAAATTAACAAACCTTAACAAGACTGACCAAGAAAAAAACAAGACTCAAATTACAGCAGTCAGAAATGAAAGAAGGGAACTACTGACATTACAGAAATAAAAAGGATTATAATGGAACACTAGAAATAAAGTATGCTAATAAATTGGATAATAGATGAAACAGACATATTTTTAGAAAGACACAAACTACTGAAACTGACTCAAGAAGAAATAGAGGGAATTCCCTGGTGTTCCAGTGGTTAGGACCACTCAGCACCTTCACTGCCGGAGCCCAGGTTCAATCTCTGGCCCGGGAAGTAAGGTCCTGAAAGATGCGTGGCGCAACCAAAGAAAGAAGAAGAAATAGAAAATCTAAATAGACCAATAACAAGTAAAGAAATAGAATTAGCAATGAAAAAAACAGCAGCTACCCACAAAGAAAAGCCCAGGTCCAGATGGCTTCAGGGGCAAATTCTACCAATTTAATACCAATTCTTCACATACTTCCAAACAACAGGAGGGAAAACTTCCCAACTCAATTTTTGAGGCCAGTATTACTTTGATACCAAAACCAAAGACATCACAAAAAAACAAAGATGAATTATCTCTTATGAATACAGATGCAAAAATTCTCAACAAAACATCAGCAAAGCCAATCCAACAACATATAAAAAAATTATACACCATGACCAAGTAGGATTTTTCCCAGGAACACCAAGCGTGGCTTAACAACCCAAGTCAATGTAATATACCATACCAATAGAATAAAACACAAAAACCACATGAGCATCTCAATAAATGCAGAAAAAGCATTTGACAAAATCCAATACCCTTCCAGAATAAAAACACTCAACAAGATACGAATAGAAGGGAATTCAGCAACCAGATAAAGGGCACCTATGAAAAATCCACAGCTAACATCATACTTAATGGTCAAAGACTGATGCTTCCTCCCCTACCAAGATCAGGAACAAGAAGATACTTCTCTTCAAAATTGTGTTGGATGTTCTAGCCAGGGCAATTAAAGAAGAAAAAAAAAAAATTAAACAGCATCCAGATTGGAAAGGAAGTAGTTAAACTATCTCTATTTGCAGATGACTGATCTTATATATAGAAAATGCTAAGGAATCCACTAAAAAAACTATTAGAATTAATAAACAACTTCAGTGAGGTTACAGGATAAAATATCAACATACAAAAATCAATTGTATTTTGATACACAAAGAACAACCCAGAAATGGAATTAAAGAACACAATTCCATTTATAATAGTATCAAAAGAATAAAATACTTAGGAATAAATTAAGAACCCCAAAAGTGCAAAACTTATACACTGGAAACTATAAAACACTGTTAAAAGAAATTAAAGAAGATCTAAATAAATGCAAAGACACCCCATATTTATAGATTGGAAGACTTAATACTGCTGAATATTCTTCATATTGATACAGAAATTGAATATAGTCCTATCAGAATACCAGTTGGCTTCTTTGTAGAAACTGACATGCTGGTCCTAAAATTCTTGGAAGCTCAAGGAACAATCTTGATAAAAAAGGAACAAAAGTTGGAGGAGTCACACCTTCCGATTCTAAATCTTACTATGAAGCTACAGTGTGGTAATGGCATAAGAATAAATATAGAGAACAAAAGAATAAAGAGTCCAGAAACAAATCCATGTAGCTATGGTCAACTGACTTTTGACAAGGGTGCCATAGTCAAAATGGGAAAAAACAGTCACAGGGAAAAAATAGTTTCGTCTACAAATGGTGCTGGGACAACTGGAAAATCACATGGAATAGAATGAAGTTGAACCTTACCCTTATACCATATACAAAAATTAACTAAAATGCATTAAAGATCCAAATTATAGGAGCTGAAACTGTAAAATTCTTATCATAAGAAAACATAGGGGAGCTCCCCTGGTGGCGCAGGTTAAGAACCTGCCTGCCAATGCAGGGGACACAGGTTTGAGCCCTGGTCTGGGAAGATCCCACATGCCACGGAGCAACTAAGCCCGTGCGCCACTACTGAGCCTGTGCTCTAGAGCCCACGAGCCACAACTACTGAGCCCGCGTGCCACAACTACTGAAGCCTGTGCACCTAGAGCCTGTGCTCCGCAACAAGAGAAGCCACCGCAATGAGAAGCCTGTGCACCGCAATGAAGAGTAGCCCCCGCTCGCTGCAACTAAAGGAAGCCCGTGAGCAGCAATGAAGACCCAACGCAGCCAAAAATAACTAAATAAATAAATTTATTTTTTTTTTAAAAAGAAAAGATAGGGGTAAATCTTTGTGACCTTTTATTTGACAATGGATTCTTAGATATGATACCCCAAGCACAGGAACAAAAGAAAAAAAAATAGATAAACTGGATTTCATCAAAATTAAACTTTTGTGCTGCAAAGATGCATCAAGAAGGTGAAAAAAAACAACCCACAGAATGGGAGAAAATATTTGCAAATCATATGCCTGATAAGGTACTTGTATCTAGAATATATAAAGAACCCTTAACTCAAAAAGACCACAAAATTAAAAAATAAAGTATCTGAACAGACATTTCTTCACCTCTAAGAATGTAGACAGATGGCCAACAAGCCGCTGAAAAGATGCTCAACATCATTAGTCAGTTATCAGGGAAGTGCGAATGAAAAATACAACAGATACCACTGCACGCCCACTAGAATGGCTGGAATCATAGAATGGCTGGAATCAAAAAGTCAGATAATAACTAGTGTTGGTGAGATATGAATAAATCAGAACTCTCATATATTGCTGATAGGGATATAAGTACAGCCACTTTGGAAAACAATCTGGCAGTTCCTCAAGAAGTTAAAATGTTACTATTTGACCCAGATATTCCACTCCTGTCTAAAAGAAATGATAATACATGTCCACACAAAAACTTGCATCATAACAGAATTATCCATAATAGCCAAGAGGTAGAAACAATCCAAATTCTAAAGAATGAATAAACCAAATGAGGTATGTGTCCATACAAGAGAATATTTTTAGGCCATACAAAGGAATGAAATTCTGATACATACTACAATATAGATGAACACTGAACACACGCTAAATTGAAGAAGCCGATCACAGAAGACCACATACTATGTGACTGCATTTTTATGAAATGTTCAGAATAAGCAAATACATGGAGACAGGTAGTAGATCAGTGGTCGCCTAAGGCTGGGGGAGCATGGGGGTTGGAGAGTGATAGCTAAAGGGTATGGGTTTCTTTTTGAGGTGATGAAAAGGTTCTGTAATTGTCTGTGCTGATAGCTGCACAACTGTGAATATTATTAAAAACTACTGACTTGTACACCTTACATGGATGAACCGTATGGTATGTGAGTTGTATATCAATAAAGCTGTCATCAAAATAATAATAATAATAATAATTAGAAGCTTTTTCTTCACTTCTAAGTCTGGAATTTTTAAAAATATAGTGTTTATACTGAAACTATCTCTATAAACTAATTACTTCTGGTGTCTTCAAAGTAACTTTTATCACCCTTCCAATCCCCTCTACAGTTGCTGGTTGTTACAGCTGTTCTTTTTTTTTCAACTTGCTTTAGAATCAGTTTTGAGTTTATTTTTTGCTAGCTATCATTCACTTCACCCAGATTTTCCAAGTTTTAATACCATGCACTGTCCACCCTCTACAATCTGCTCTCTGTTCTCTTTTGGTATACCCCTTTTATCAGCTCCCAACCCAAGAATCTCACCTTGGCAAGATCCCTACAGCTTCTCTGTTGCCAAAGCCAACGGACATTTCCCTTATCTTTCCATATCTCTCAATTGCATATGCCAATCCCAAATCTCCTCAACCACCCAAGCCAGATCTCTAAGCCCATCCCACTGTTGAGAATCATTGCACTGAGAAAGACCAGAGATGAATCTGATGGGCATGGAAAAAGGTTGAGAAATGCTATTTCTTACACCCCTTTGCTGCTATTATCTGCTCATAAATCCCATCAGCCTCCTCCAGGGTGATGGCAGCCAAGACTCTCTTTCTAGCCCAGACCGGGTCCTGAGCCTCTCAGCTCTTTCCCTACTGCAAAGCCCCACCACCCTCACTTGATCTCTTACAGACACCTCTAACCTAGGATGTCACCCAGTCAACGAAAAAAAAAAAAAACAACCCACCTACTCTGGCTTCTGTGCTAGGCACTGGGAATACACTGGAATGCAAGACAGAATTTTTTCAATTTCTTGCCAAACTCGCTCCTTTCCCTGTACCATATACCGCCCTCCCCATCATAGCAGCACCACTGTCCACCAGTTAAGGCAGAAATCTGCGACATCCCAGACTTCTGGTCACTCCCTCATGCCAACCTCCTGTTCACTTCCTTAAACACCTCTTCTATCCTGCCTGTCCCTTCATCTCCAAGGTGGAGGCATACCTCTGGCTTGATACTGCAGCAGCCCTTCCTTATCCCCAACCTCCCTCCCACAACAGGTGCCCGAAGTCTCTCGTCCAACACCAACTCTAATCCTACTGGTCCCCCACTTAAAAGCTTTGCTGCCTATAGGAGCAAGATCAGGCCCCTCAGCCCAGCCCTTGTGAACCTTGTGTCCAATCCCTCCTCCAACAACACTTGCACCATACACTTCTCCCTGTTTGGTTTCTGAACCTAATGTGGCCATTGACCCATATGCACATGGAGGTCCCCATATCCCACAGACCTTACTTCTTAAGGTCTAGCTCTGATGCCACCACCTGCCAGGCAGGGTCCCCATTTCCCACCCCTCTCTCGGTAGCTTCGCTGACTGCACTGGGCTGGAAATGTCTACATCTTCCTGTGCCCTGCAGTCCCTGCAGTTTCTCATGGGCAAGCAGGGGTTATAACCCCAGGACCTCCCCAGTGGTCTCACTCACTCAACCCACAGGCTGGTGGGAGGGCACTGGTGGCCACTCACCCTGCGGTTCCGGTTGTGATCCATGGTCTTGAGGTGCTTCTGAATGATCCCAAACTGCATGGGAATGAAGAGGTCACAGGCTGCACAGTGGGCTGCCTCTACCTTCTTCACAAAATGTTCCATGGCAATTTCTGTAGAGGGGAGAAGGAGGGGAGTTGCCACTGGTCCCAGGCACCTAAGAAAGACCCAGGAGTTGGGGGAAAACAGCAGACCAGCTCCTCACCTCACCCTGCCACTTCCATGTGGGCCTGAGGCTGTTCTCAGTGACCCTCCCTGGGGGAACAGAGGGGTGTTGTGACCCCACTCTGAGAACCAGAGGAGGGAAGGCTGAGGTCCTGCCTGATAGGACTGGGATGGAACCTCCTCACCTTGGGTCAGATCTTGGTCTCTGTAGATCTGCTGGATCAGACCATCAAGGTCCTCCACGGTTTTTCGGAGCTCCTCTGTCTTCTTGGTCTTGTTGGCAACGTAGTCCTGCCAGAGATCCCAAGGAGATATTAAGGTTTGTGTGGGCTGCTCTATGTCCTGAGGGTAAAAGCAGCTGTACCACTCCAAGGCTCACCTGCAGAAAGTCAGCTGTCTGCTTCGGAAGCTTGGTGCCTACGTACTTAAAGTGTTCCTTGTGAAACTTGCTGTCCAGGTGGCTGGCCATCTCATCCTCGTAAAAGGTCCGGTATTTGCAGAGAGAACACACAAACTGGATCCTGCCACAGGAGGGAAATGAGGGACTGAGACCAAGAGGGTCCCAGGGAACAGTGCTGTTGCCTCACCCAACCCAGCTGCGAGCCCTGAAACAGGCCTTGCTCATGGGCCTGTGAAGTACGGTCCCAGCAGGGGAACAGGCTAGGACCAGTGGGGTTGGGGGAGTGGAGAGGGACAGAACGTCTGCAGGCTGCAGTTACTGCAACGTAGGGGACAGGGGAGGAGCTCTTCCTTCCCGTAGGCAGGAGGCTGAAGCCTGAGGCAGCAGCTGCTGCAACAGGCAAGGAGTCGCTGGAAGGTTGCCGGAGGGCATCTCTACCAAGGCTGGGCAGGAGCTTGTGTACTTGGCCCAGCTGGGGACCGGAAGGAAGGATGCCCTGGCGTGAGCCAGGTGGCCCTGAGGTGCAGAGTGGAGTACGCAGTCCCGAGGCAGGGCCCGAAAAGGTGCTGCATCTTCCTTCTGGGGTCTGAGGGACTGCAAGGCCCAGCCCATCCTTTGCTCAGAATGCTTGGGGGTGGTGTCGGGAGGGATGGGAGGCAAGCAGGCCTGGGCACCTGCTGCCTCATCTTCCTCTTCTGAGAAGAGACCAGTCTGAGCTGGAAGGAGGGCGCCCGCCTGGCCTGCCAGAGGGCAGCCTGGAGTCACCTGAGCGAGGTGCTCTGTCTGGGCCTCGTGTCCACAGCAGAAGCCCGGGGTCTGGGGCCTGGGCCGGAGCAGGCCGCCGTGGCAAGGGGCGGAGGAGGCCAGCCGCCACCGAGGCCTTGGGGCAGGTCCCTACCTCTGCCGGACGTCCTTATCTGGGCCACGGGGTCAGCTTTGTCTGGAGAGCCCAGGGGCCAGGCGCCGGCGAGGCTGAGGAAGGTCCAGCAAGAGCAAGAGTCTGAGGCGGAGGAGGAGGAGGCAAGCGCCAGTGCGGGAGCCCTGAGGGCAGACAGACCCGACCAAGGGGCGTGAAGGGCTCAGCCGCAGACAGGCCCGGCCTGACAGGGCCGGCGGGCAGGGCAGAGGGCAGGCCCGAGGCTGCCACAGCCCACAGGTGCTGCCATCTCTCCTGAGCGCAGTGACGGCCTCTTGGCAGCTAGCTGGGGTGGCACAGGCGCCTTGGACCTTGAGTCTCTGATGAGTTGGCCCCCTCCCGCAGGGGCATCAGGCCCCCAGTGCACCTTGGGGCTCGTGCGCCGAGTGACCTAGTGCTGGAGCTTCTGGGCAACGGTGGTGAGCAGTGTCAGATCTCAGGCCAAAGTCGCTAGCGGTCGCCAGGCGGCCGCAGAGGGGCAAGGGACGAATCAGGCCTTGGGAGCTGGGCCTGGCGGAAAGCAGGGTCCATGCACGGCCGAGCAGGTGGCAGCTCCCAAGGGAGGCCAAAGGGCGCTGAGGCAGCAGAGCTATGGCCCTGCTCTCCTGGAGGCAGCCCCAGAGTGAGGCAGAGGCAAAGGGGTGGAGGGAAGCTGGTTACCTTTCCACCATGCGGTCTCGCTGCCGCTTTTTCTGCTTGTCCTGGCTCTTTTTGCCTGCCTGCAACTTGCGCTTGGTCTGACCACTCTCATCCTGGGTGCTCAGGGACCCTGTGGGAACAGAGGGGCACAGTTACCAGTTTGTGGCCTCTGGCTGGATCATCCACCATCTACTCCAGAGGGTCCATTCTGAAAGCAGCTGTCGAGCAAGGCCTCTGGCTGTGAGCAGGGCTGGGTACCCTGGAATGGGTGGGGAGTGATTTTGGCCTAGGCCCTGAAGAGGGGAGGACACGTGCTGACCCCACCACTCTCCAGGACATCTATACTCTGCAGAGTGGGCCACAGGGAGGCTGGAAGGTAAAGAGAGGCTGTCTCAGCGGGGACACTGGCACAAGTTCAGAGGGTCCAGGTGGCAGGATGCAGGAAGGCCTCAGTTGGGGCCTAAGAGCAGCCTCCAAGGGTAAAGGCCCCAAAGCTTGCATGGCCCTGCCCACCTCACACTAGGCACCGCGGCAACAGTAGGCTGAGGCTGGATTTATGGTTAGGTACCTGCTGGCGCTCATCACTTGAATAGGGGGACAGGGACTCCCAACAGGGGCTGTGGAGGCGCTAAGGGAAAAGACACGCAAACCAGAGCCGTAAAAACTGCACCAAGGGTCCCGGCTTGGACACCAGCCATTAAGGACTCAGAACTGCACGCTACTAAGGGCCTGAGGGCAGGGGGTGTGCCTGGGGTTCCCCCACACTTTTGCTTGCTGCCCCCACCTGAAGGCAAAACCAGTGTACTAGGCAGGGGCCATCGCCACCCATAGCCTCGGTCTGGGAAGATTAGCGGCAGAGTGGGAAGGGGGTGAAGAGGGAGGTTACTCCCTACCAGCACATACCCAGCCACACAAGGGAGGATCCAAGCTGGACACATTTCTGCCAAAACCCTGCCCTTGGCAGGACCCCTCCCACCACGAGCACCTGGAAGAGCCACCCCAGCGCCCAGGCCACTCAGAAGACTCACCCTTCTCTGCATCCTCTTTGCCTTCTTCCTTCCCGTCCTCTTTTCCCTCTTCGTCTTCTCCTTCCTAAGACACAATTTCAAAAATTCAATGTTAAAGCATGTATAGCTGTTCATAACAGCTGTAAATGACTAGGCCCTGTTCCAGGGCAGGCACTGAGCCAGGAGCCTCACAACCTCCCAACAGCCCTTGCACAGAGGGCTCACTCTGCCATTTTTCTGATAAGGAAATCCAACCTCTGGTTAGGCAGCCTGCCAGCAGCTTGTGCTCTCTACCAGACCTCCACCTCCTTGTACTAGTCATGTGTGCATGCAGGGATGACTCAGGCAGCCCACTGTTCACAGGCCTCACCTACAGACAGACCGAGTGCAGGGCTGGGGCCACTTACTGCTCTGAAGTCCTTCTCCACAGCCTCAGCGCCTTCAGTGCCCTCTGCAGCTTCCCCCTCGGTGCCCTCGTCTGAAAGGTAAGAGGAAGCAAGCTCAGCCCAGGAGCCCCAAGGGGCAGAGGGCAAGGGTCGTGCCAGTGCCTGGGCCCACCATTGTCTGAATCACTGTTATCGGAGCAGTCCGTCCGGGTGGCTTTGCTGTCAGGCTCGTCGGGACTGCCACATTGCTTTCTCTTCTTTTTCTTGGTCTGGGTCAGAAAGAGGGAGCAGGGTCAGGGTGGATGGCTCCAGGCTCCTCGCTCTGCTCAGTCACAAAACAGGAAGGCCTCCTCCACTCACCCGAAAGTCAGCTGTGGTCCAGGTCTTCCAGGTCCGCCTCATCTGTTTCATGCCGTTGCCAAACCCAAAGCCAAAGCGGGAGCCACCCGGGAAGGTGCCCCCGCCACGCATGCCCTGGAACATGCCGTACTCAGGGATGATGTTCTGGGAGAAGAGGGAGGGCAGCCGGGAGGCACCAGGCATGCACTGGCCCCGGGCCCCCATGGGGTCTTCCCACACGCGCCCATAGCCTGAGGCCATCGGCCGGCCACTCCGGGAGTCCCGGGCCCAGCCCTGAGCCCGTGGGCCAAAGGTGTCGCCACCACGCATGCGGAACTGGTCGCGGTAGGCATCATACTGGCCCTCGTAGGCCACTTCCATCTCAGGGTCAAGCTCGCCGTAGTCATAGCCCGACCGGAACAGATCACGCTCACTCAGGACGGCTCTCGAGTCACAGGCCTCGTACGAATCATATCTGCAGAGGCAGGTGGCAAGCATCAGGGAGGGCCTTGGGTCCTATCACCCTTCTGCTCCTGCCTGCCACCAAACCTCCCTGTCATGGGGACAGAAAACCCACTCCAGCACCTACCCCATTGATCCCCATCAGAGGATCAATGTTCGGAAATGCCAATTTAAAAGGCCTCTCAGGAGCAGACTTCGAGAAGCCAGAAGGGCCTCTCAGATGATGTCCCCAAGCTTGCATGTGGGCCACACCAGCTTGAGGACCCTAAGAAGGACTGACTATTAGGGTAAAGTAGATCTCAGTTAGGAGAAGAGACAGCCCACAGCCCACAAGAAACGTGCATGTGTCTGCGGCAGTCACAACATCCAAGGTTGCTCCTCGAGGGGCAGAGCCAAGCACCCCAGCATCCTGCAGTACATGGGCAGTTCAGCACATCAGTGTTTGTCCACTGGGGCTGATGACACCCATGAGAGACTGCCAAACCCTTCAAAGTCCAGCACCCCTCGAAACGAAAAGGAAGACGAAACAAGGAATGTTGCCAGGAAAGACAATGTGACCTTGCCCAGGGACAAGAAAAAGAGTTCTTATGAGCTCATATCAACCCTGGAGCCCAGGACAGGGAATCACATCCTACATAGCAACTGGGAAGGCAGGCCAAACATTCTGCCTGCGCAAGACAGGGCACCAGAGAGAGCCGTTCTAACCATGGCTGCAACCCACAGGCCCAGACCCCACATGTCTCTTTGCCAAAGCTGGGTAGTCAGGAAGCACCAGCAGCATGAAAGAAGAGGTCAGTGCTACCCAATTGCCACTCCATCCCTCAACCCTGCTCTCCAGCTCCAGGTACATAGAAGGTACATAGGCAGCTGGCACCAGCAGCAATGTCAGCCCAACTCCACGGCCCCCCGCCCTCCCCCTGCCTGCAATTTCACAGCCTCAGCTCCAAGCACTATGACTGTCAGGCAGGGGATGTGCTGGGCATCCCCCAACACTTTTTGCTTGCTACAAAGCCCGTGCAAGCAAAAGTCCCCTTGGTACCCTCCGCCCCCTAGTGGTCCTGGGGCCTCACTTGGCCCCATCAGTGCCTGGCCAGGCCCCTCCTTACTCTCTGCTCTCTCCCATTTGTCAGCTGGAGCCATTAGGCCACTCCACTCCATCCTGTGCCAGAAATACATGTGCCCTCCTCACTGAAACCTCTCACTAGGGCACAAGAACTTCTAGGCCAGCACCAGTTCAGACAATGACAAATGCCCACAGCATGATGCTGTGGGGTAGGGCAGATCTGAGTGGGAGGCCCAGCTCCACTATTTACTCCTGGGTGCCTGTGGGCAAGAGGTGTGACCCGCCTGCGCTTCACTTTCCCCATTTGCAAAGTGAGGATGTCAACAGTTCCTCACGGGCACTTCTGAGGCTCAACAGGTACATGTTTATAAGGCACTGAAGGGTGGCCAGGACATGCCCACATCTTCCTTGTCCCTTATGTGGGATGCCCAGCTCACAGTGGTCAGCCCCAAGGGTTCATCCCACCCTTCACACCCAACCCAATCTGTCCTGCCCTGACAGAACGCAGGATGTAAAGTATCAGAAGAATGTCAAATGGCTGTCTCCAGAGGGAAGAGCCCTTTAACAATGCTCCTGAGAAGAGCCACTCAGAGGGTACAGTGAAGCCAGCCCAGTCTGGGCTTGTTCCTCCCTCTAAAAGCTGGAAGAGAGGCTCACCATCAGGCAATGGGGGAGGGTGGAGGGAGGAGGGGACACAGGCCAAAGAAGGGAAGTGCACTGGACCCCAAGCAATCTCTGGGAAGCCCCAACAGCAGAGCAAAGAAGGAGAAAGCAGACGTAAGAGGCAGTTCAGAAGAGGGAGACGCCAGGGGGCAATAGGCAGGAGGTGATCCTGCAGAGCCTCAGCCCCTAGGCAGGTGTCCACTCACCTTTCTCCACCTGAGCCGTACACGCCTCCTTGTATCATGTCTGTCTCCAAATGCGGCACCATATCTAAGCGTTGGTTAATTCTGGACAAAACGGAATCAGCACTGGCACTACCCATGGCACTAGGGTTTGCATTTGTGTCAGAGCTAGGCATTTCCCAAGAGTTTGAAGTGGCCATACCATACCCATAGTTGGTGGTGTTATCCTGGCCATAGCCATAGCCATAACCATAGTTCTCGTAGCCTGCAATGAGGGAGACAGAAAGACAGACAAGATGGAGGGGGCGAGGAGAGACAGACAAACACAGAGACGAGGACACCTTCGGTCACAGAGACAAGACTGGATCTTAGCCACCTAAGGCTGGGTGGGCCCTAGTTCATACTAATAAGGCCTCCTGGGAAGGAGTAGCCAGCTCCAGGGCACCTGGGACCCCCAAAGGCAACCCCCACCCCGAAACCTTGGCTAAGCTGGGCAGTGGCAGAAAGACTCAACCAGTTCAATCCCAAGGGAGAGGAGAATGATCATGGGTAAAATACTTGCCTCTGTTTGTCCCAGAGCTCCAAGATCCATATCCTACAAAAAGTAAAAAAGCAATTACACCTATAATTGCTTACAATACAGTAAGAATTTAATTCAGGCAAAAAGACAATGATTCCTAGAACCTGAGTGGTTACAGGAGACTGAACCTCCCCTGAGAAGCCTTGAGCTTGAGAGCACTATATAAATGACCCAGGCCACTTGCTGCCCTGGTGCCTGACCTTTCGTGGCTCTGACCATCTGCTATTTAAGGAACCTCCCATTCCTAACACTCTCAGCTAAGGAATTTGGCTCCTATACGCCTTCCTTAAAAAGCCAGAATTGGAAGATTACTCCTGCCCCTGGCTAAGCACCAATCAGAGGAGGAGGAGAGCAGTTTCCAGTGCCTTACACCGACTCTGTGCTGTACAAGAAGCTCAGCACAGAGCTCACATCCACTCTGAAATCGTGTCAATCAAATCACCCGACAAAGCCATATGGAGCAGAGAAACTGACTGCCCTAGTCCCTTAAGTGTCTGTCTTAACAGGGAGAACCACCAAACACGTGAATTGTGAGTGTGCTGTGCTGGAACACATAAGCAGAGGGAGACAAAACACCACTCCCAGCTTGAGAAAAGCTGTTGAGAAAACAATCTGGATTATAAACTAAATATCCTTTGGATTTTATTACAGCATATAAGAAAAATTCATTCCTTCAAAAACATAAAGCCACTGAAAACTGACAAAGTGCAAAGCCAAGAGGGACCTCTGAGTCAAGCAGACATGTTTCTTTCCCAAGGGAGTCCATTAGAACAGGTGACTACTTTTCCAGTGTCTCTGGTGAGACCTCAGAGTTACCTGCTACTCCACACTGTCTACCCTGCAGACCGACAGGTCATGCTCATCCCAGGGCAGGGGACCAACCTCAGTGAGACAGCAGTGTGATGAACAACAGAATCCAGCCACAGGAAAGCAAGACTGCATACACTGAGAAGATGAATCAGAATGAAGGGGGGTGGGGGCAGGCTGAGATCCTACACTCAGGTTCCTCCTCAATCCACTGCACAAACGAATGGGGAGGCACTGGAAACCAGCAAGGAACTTTAGACAGACACTACTTTAATGAACCGTGGGCATGCTAGAGCTCACAAAGCAAAAATCCTCTTCAGCTGGGGAAACCAAAGCAAGGGCTTCTCGTTCGTTTGTTTATTCAACAATTATCATGCTCAGAGGACACGGAACAGAGGCTGGCAGTCCTGGGCACTCCTCAGGCCCAGAGCACTGTGTGTTAAAGGAGACGCTAAATAATTAGAGCAGCAAGGGACAGCAGCTGGAAATCATGTAAGGAGTGAGTGGTGAAAGAGGCGTTCTGACAGGCAAGAACAGAGGCTGGCAGAGCCATACAAGGAGTAATGCACTTAGTCCCAGCAGCTAACAAGAGCCTGGCCACATGGCTGTTTGCACCCAGGACAGTGGACACTAGCTATTCAAAAAGAGACAGGACTGGGAGGCAAATGCTGACCCATTGGGGTTATGCTTGTGAGGGCAGAATAGGATGTCCCTGCCCCACCCCAGGCTTCTGCTACTGAGGACTTGCCAGAACGGAGCAAAGAAGCACAAGGAAAGGAAGCAGGAGTGAGCATTAACGCTGAACACAAGGACAGGTTGGTGGCTCCTATGACAGGGGCAGGCAAGCACTCCCTGTGTGCTACTTGCTATGCCCAGAGCAACCTAGACTCCCTGATGGGCTCCCCAACCAGGTCCCTTCGCGGGGAGGGGGAAAATCTTTGTCTACACTATGTTCTTTGGCGACTCCCTGAGACCTGACCCTTGAAAAAGAACATCGGAACTAACTTCCATCCACAGAGATGAGACCAGGGATGACAAAAGAGAATTTTAAGAATATAATTTATTTTAAAAAGGAAACAACAAAGAAAGAGAGATAGTAAAGAAAAGGAGACAGTCGTAGTAAACAATAAAGAGCAAAAGCAGAAAACAATGTAGGGACTTCCCTGGTGGCGCAGTGGTTAAGAATCCGCCTGCCGGATGGACCTACAGTCTGTCATACAGAGTGAAGTAAGTCAGAAAGAGAAAAACAAATACCGTATGCTAACACATATATATGGAATCTAAGGAAAAAAAAAAAAAGGTCATGAAGAACCTAGGGGCAAGCCGGGAATAAAGACACAGACCTACTAGAGAATGGACTTGAGGATATGGGGAGGGGGAAGGGTAAGCTGTGACAAAGTGAGAGAGTGGCATGGACATATATACACTACCAAACGTAAAATAGATAGCTAGTGGGAAGCAGCCGCATAGCACAGGGAGATCAGCTCGGTGCTTTGTGACCACCTAGAGGGGTGGGATAGGGAGGGTGGGAGGCAGGGAGACGCAGGAGGGAAGAGATATGGGAACATATGTATATACGTAACTGATTCATTTTGTTATAAAGCAGAAACTAACACACCATTGTAAAGCAATTATACTCCAATAAAGATGTTAAAAAAAAGAATCCGCCTGCCAATGCCGGGGACACAGGTTCGATCCCTGGTCTGGGAAGATCCCACATGCTGCGGAGCAACTAAGCCCATGCGCCACAACTACTGAGCCCACACTCCACAACAAGAGAAGTCACTGCAATGAGAAGCCCGTGCACTGCAACTAGAGAAAGCCTGTGCGCAGCAACGAAGACCCAACGCAGCCAAAAATAAATAAATTTAAAATAAATTAAAAAAAGAAAACAATGTAAACATTCAACTTTAAGGTAATAGTTAATCAGAACAGATTATAGCCAACCTACTCAGTGAGATCACATAGGCATCAAAAAAGAATCTAAGCCTTATGCTGCACAAGGAAATGCTTCTAACAGTAAGCAAAACAAAACCGTAGACACAATTCTAGCCACCTGTAAGTTATTCAACTACCTAAAGTAACTATGCTGACAAAAGTTAAATATAAAATAATGGGATCTTGGTTGACTGTTTTTCAAAATGTTATTTAAATGCTGTTATATTATTCTTGCAATCTGAGCCAGAAGGAAAAGTAAAAATATTCCTATTGCTTCACAATATGATTGTCTATGTAAAACTACTCCAAAAAATCTACAAAAAAGAGTTACTAGTGAATAAGTAAGCTTAGCAAGGTTTATTACAAGGTCAGTATACAAAAATCAAATCTTTACATACCAGCAATGAACAACTGGAAACTGAATTTTTGAAAACTATCATATACCATACCACTAAAGACATGAAATACTTAACTGTAAATCTAACAAAATGTGTGCAAAAAACTACACCACCAATGAAAGAAATCAAAGACCTGAACAAATGAAGTGGCATACTGTGTTCATGTACTGGAAGGCTTAATACTGTTAAGATTTCAATTCTCCCAAACTAATCTATAGATTCAAGACCATTCCACTCAAAATCTCAGCAGGAATTTTAATAGAAATTGACAAACTGATTCTAAAATTTATATGCAAAAGCAAAGGAACTATAATATCCAAGTCAATTTTGGAAAAAGAACAAACCTGGAGGATTCACATTTACAAATTTCAAGACTTACTATAGTGATCAAGACAGCAAGGTACTATAGGAAATTCAGACTCAAAGATCAATGGAACTGAATTAGAGGCCAGATACAGACCCACATGTATATGTTCAACTAATTTTCAACAAAGGTAAAAAAAAAATCTTGACCTATACTGCACACTTGGTAGAAACATTAACTCAAAATGGATCACAAAATAAAAGTAAAACCGAAGACTATGAAACACCTAAAAGAAAACTTAGGAGAAAATCTTCGTGGCCTTGGGCTAAGCATAAATTTCATAGATACACCACCAGAAATCACGATCTATTAAAGGAAAAACTGGGACTTCCCTGGCGGTCCAGTGGTTAAGACTCTGCGCTGCCAATGCAGGGGGCGCGGGTTTAACCCCTGGTCGGGGAACTAAGATCCCACATGCCACGTGGTGCGGCCAAAAGACTTAAACAAACAAACAAACAAAAACAAAGAAAAGACTGATGAATTGGACTTCATCAAAATGAAGAATTTGTATTCTTCAAAAGACACTGTCAAGAGAATAAATAGATAAGCTCCAGTCTGGGAGAAAATATTTGCAAATGGCACATCTGATAAAATGCTCTGTACCCAGAATATATAAACCTGAGGGAAAATAATTCAAAAAAGATGTGTAATGTGGGACTATGTCTGATTAAAAGGGTTGAGGCAGGGAGGGCAGGACAGAGAAGCCATGCAAACCAAGTTTCTCCTCATTTATGAACTACGTGATACCTCCTTACTCATTTTCAGAACATTTTTTTAAAGTATTTTTAAAAACTAATTTATTTATTTATTTTTGGCTGCATTGGGGTCTTTGTTACTGCAGGCGGGCTTTCTCTAGTTGTGGCGAGCGGGGGCTACTCTTTGTTGTGGCGCACGGGCGTAGCTGCTCCGTGGCACGTGGGATCTTCCCGGACCAGGGCACGAACCCGTGTCCCCTGCATTGGCAGGCGGATTCTTAACCACTGCGCCACCAGGGAAGCCCAATTTTCAGAACATTTTAAGTCTCCCCCACCGCCCGCCCCGAGACTATCTGCTAATACTTCAGGGAGCTTACTTATGTCCACTTAATCAGTGACTTCTGAGGGAATGTGACTGTATAGGCTTAGTCTTTCCCTAGACCTTGGCCGTAAAACCAATAACCCATCTCAGTAACCAAGGCAAAATCCTTTAAAGAGGGCTCCTTCTTGACAGACAACTAGGGTCACAGATCACAGAAGGACAGCTTTACTGGCAGTTCTGGGCTGCTGAAGGACACCAACAGACCATCTATGGATCCTGTCAGGTGGCTACTTCTGAATTAGAGATTTAGTGTGTCTGTCCAGAGTTGAAAAATCAATGAGAAACCTTCTCTCAACCCTGTGTGTGAGGAGCCTGCTGGCCTGACTGTGTCTCTAAAGGCCTGCTAGATTCAGACAGGCAGCCTCTCCCACACTGGAGTCTCATGCACTACCCTGGGGCTAAGTAAATGGCTTGGTTTCTGCTCAGACCAATCCTCTGGACTTTTTTTTTTAATTACTATTTATTTATTTTTTTATTTTTGGCTGTGTTGGGTCTTTGTTTCTGTGTGAGGGCTTTCTCTAGTTGTGGCGAGCGGGAGCCACTCTTCATCGCGGTGCGCGGGCCTCTCACTGTCGCGGCCTCTCTTGTTGCGGAGCACAGGCTCCAGACGCGCAGGCTCAGCAGTTGTGGCTCACGGGCCTAGTTGCTCCGCGGCATGTGGGATCTTCCCAGACCAGGGCTCGAACCCGTGTCCCCTGCATTGGCAGGCAGATTCTCAACCGCTGCGCCACCAGGGAAGCCCAATCCTTTGGACTTTGATTGGCCGTTCTCCTTCCCAGACCCTCAAGGGGATTTTCTGAAGCCAGATCTTTGTCACAGACCACAGGTACTTCTAACAAAATGTCAAAGGGTCAAAGGAACAAATCTTTTACAGCCCCAAGAACTCCAGCTTGCTCAATAACAGACATCTTTCCCATAATTCCCCAAAGGGAAGCACTGGCTATTCTAAGAGCCCACCATACCATTTCACACAAGTTTGCGTTTGGAAAAGACAGTGTGACAGCAAAGTTAAAGGCAACTAATAAAACACCAGATTGCTCTGCCACTAGAAGAAGGCAGAGCATGCACCCTCCAATTCCCAGGGGCCCACACTTACCATAGTCACAGGTGGGCTGAGCACTTGTGTCTGAGTATGTAGAATGCAAAGTGGTTTCAGATCCCTGGACAAAGCCTAAACAGAGGTACAGTGTGGTTAATTTCCCCAAACAAGTTGCATGAAAATGATCTAAGACTACCTTTCAGTGGAGACTCGCTGGCAGACCCTCCCATCACTGGAAAGCCACCAAAACCTCTAGCTTCTGAACACTTTAATTTCACCTCCAGAACATATTAACCAATGGAGAGGCAGGCTATGTTTAACTTGTTATGCCAGAAGAATTGGATAAACACTTTTAAACCTTCAAACTAGTATCCTCTTTTGATAAATGGGTACCCAAATTATTCAGTTGAATGAGGAAAATATTTATATCAAATCACTGAAAGGTGAGCTCCAATTCAAAAAACAATGGGGGGTTAGTTTTGAACAATGTTAAGGTAAATAATACCTCTTCCATTCCCCCAAATCTGAAGCCGAAACGGCTTTGTATTTTTTAGTTTTCCCATAAAAAAATGTGTGTATTACAATTACCTCTCAAAGGTAATTGTAATTTCAATTGCATTGGGGTTAGCATGTTGACATGGAATAAGTATTATAGATTATACATATAATTTCTATCCTCTCAACTCTCATACTATTTCTCAACTTAAAATGAATCAGTACCAGGTAAGGAAAATCTGAACCTCTACCAGAAACTACTGCTCTCAAATGCTGATTATAACAGATTATGATGAATACTGACACTATCTTTAAAACTACACGTTTAAAACATTTTTTAAATGATTTACACTTAGCACTGAAATTATGACAGACACCATAAGGGGCAATATTCGCCTGTTCCCATCAGCACCAACTCATGACCTAAAAATTAAAGCCAGCACCTCCAGTAGCTTATTTACAACAAAAGCACACACAAAGTACCTTTCCCTGGGTAGGCATTCACATATTTGTTGACACTCTTTCATGTTCATTTCTTTTCTTTTCTTTTTTCTTATAATACTGAATGTTTATTCAAGACTAGTATGTAAAACATTTACAAATAGTCCCGTGGAGGACTCACAAATATTTTAAATTTAGAATGTGGATTTAACATTCACAGTGCATAAGGCGAAAGGTATATCAACTATGTATCTGCAACTTAATGTGAAAGATAATTTTACTTTAGCAAATACTTTCTTTACATTGAGGAAAATGTCCTTAAACATATCTTCTTTAATTTTAGTATACTCAGAGTAGGGAAAAAACAAGGTCTTTTTACATAGGTCTTTTTACAGGTCTCAAGAATTAAATAAAATTGACTCCATAGATCATGGTTAAGAACCACATGGTAAAGAATGGTTTCAAAATACTTATACTTTTGTTTTCAATTAAATTCCCCCAAATTGATGTTCTTTAACAACAAATAGTCTTTATTCCACTTGATAACATTTTTCATGTTAAGCAACATTATATGCTTGTCCTCTTTAAACATTTAAAACAATTAGGACATAGAGGCATTATCTAAAGTTTCAAACTGATAGAGAAGTCAGTTTACACACCTTCATCTTATGATTAGTGAATAAAACAAGGTACATTCTGCTGTGAATGTAATGAGAAAAAGTACTCTTACAGCACTAAAGTAGCCCTCCCTCTTTACCATTACTTTAATTCCACCACAGAGAAGGCAAAGAAAACAATTCCAATACTTCAATATCTGCTAAGGATGATCTATGGCCCTTGGAGTATATGTATGTGTGGACACCCCCCCACACACACATCTACGTAAATATATATATATATATCTGTATGTATTTAATCAATACAACTGGAAAGATCACATACAACCATGAAAAAATCCAATAAAAGCAATAAATGAAAAACACTAAGTGAATAAAAGTTAACATAAGCCATAGGAGATTTCAGAAAGGGGACAGTCCCATGGCTAAGAGATTAAGACTTCAAGGTGAAAGTGAGATTTGTTCTGAACCCTAAAGGACAACTATAACTGTGAAAACCTGGGAGATGAAGGTAGGATATTCCAGCATCAGAACTGTGAATTAAGATTTTTAAAGACGCATGCTCACCAAAGCATTTCAGTAAAGCAAAAATGGGAGATCACAGTGGAAGGGGGAAAAGAGGAATCTATGGAGGACACCTTATATGTCTTTAAATTCGAACTCGATTCTGGAATTACCAATGAACGATTAATGGAATTTTAAACAAAGAAGTGATACGATCAAAGCAGCCCCTTCAGGTCAAAAGGCAGGTATGCAGGCAATATTGGACAAGGAAGAGGCTGAAGGCAGTAAGTCATAATCAAAATGGTTTGGGAGAAAGTTAAGGGGGGGAGGGGAAGGGAGGTCCAAGAGGGAGGGGATGTGTGTTTGCGCATGGCTGATTCACTTCACAGAGCAGCAGAAACTAACACATCATGTTCATTTCTTAAGACCACAGGAACAAAGATGACAGCAACAGCAGCCAACAACTTTACAAGTGTTTCCCCTGCAGGGTTCTAAGAGCTTTATCTGCATTATTTCATTTCATCCTCACCACAGCCAACAAGAGGGACAGGGCCAAGACCCTTACCCTGCAATTCCAAAAAGGTCTGAAAACCAAGTGTTCTCCTCAAATGTGGTGTCAACACTCATTTTGGGGCAAAACTGACCTGTGAGGACATTTTTTATCTTTCTTCATTTAATTACAAGGTGCTGCCCCAGACCCCAGTGCAGGTGCTGTGGAATGTCCTCGCAAGCTAGAATTCCAAAACACACCCAGCTCCAAGGGTTTCAAATAAGGATCAGTGGACCCACACTTTATCTTTACTTCCCAGAGGAGAGAACTGAGACTGGGCATTGGGGAATGAGAGAGCCAGTGAGAGAAGTATACAAATCCAACATTTTTTACCTTCCCTAATTAAAGAGGGCACACTGGAATAGATTCCCTCCAGGGACCCAAGACCTTCCTGAGATACCTAAATCTTAACCCTTGATAATCAATAATTGTACACAAGAAATACTGAAAGCATTCTAAAGATGGCTGACCCGTGGGGAAGGCTCACAGGGTAAAAAGTACCTTACACGGGCCTTTTCCACTGTTTGCTCAACTAGCTTCTGGAAACCTGTCTGTTCAGCAATAGTGCCACTGGCAAAATGGCTCCAGACTTTAGGTAATGTGGTTGGTATGTACTGCAGCTGCAACTGGAACCTACCACAAGCTAACAGAAATACATACTAGAACCCAGTACACGAAAGCCACGGAGCATAAGATCTATGTATATTCAGGGGAGAGGGGGCCTGACTCTTCCCTGGGAGAAAGGAAAGACAATCCATCAAACCTTCAGAGCTCAATGGCAAACTGCTCTAGTTCTGTCCTCCCCACATTAATATTCTTTTCCACAATACTGTCTCCAGGGCAGGACCTTCTTTAGCCAGTTATGTTCCAATTATGAACAAATTCTTGTCTGGCTGAGATATCGTTCTCTTCTTAGTTCAATTTACCAGCTTGATAAGCTCTGAGTAAAAATAAAATAAGCTGTGAGTGAAAAAATAAAAATAAAATAATCAAGTTTTTGGTCATATAAAGTGAAAGGTCAGACCATGGATTTATAACTCTGTATCACAGCCCCTCCCTCTTGGCCAGCCTCTCTGACATCTTTTTTGCTCAAAAATACACAAAGCTTCTCAGTTTTATTCTTTTCCTTTTTTTAGAAAGGGATCCTTTGAAGAAATGATATTAAGTGACAAAAATTAGAGGACAATTGGAACTGGGTTAGGTTGCCCCCAACCTTTACTATCTGGTGATAACCAGCCTCCAAGATGGCCTCCAATGATTCTTGCCTCCAGACATGATGTTGTCTCTTCCCAAACTAATAGAGATAGCCAGTGTAACCAAAAAGATATTGCAAAAATGACTAAGTGTGACTTCTGAGACTTCCACCTTGCTCTCTCTTAGATCATTCACTCTGAGGGAAATTAGCCAGCATAGAGTGAGTACCCTCTAGTAAGCCTGTGGAGAGGTCCAGATAGTATAGGAACCAACAGCCAGCACCAACCTGTCAGCCACATGAGTCTCAGTCACCTTCAGCCTGAGTCAAGCCTTCAGATGATTACAGTCCCAACTAACATCCAAAATGTAACCTCATGAGAAATCCCAAGCCAGAACCATCCAGCTAAACCACCTGTGCATTCCTAACACACAGAAAATATGTGAGATGATACATGTTCCTATAAAAAGACTGGTAGCATTTCAGACCTTTGTTTGAAGACCTGATTCTGGATTTTTGTCCTGTTTTTCCACTGCTCCAATCTCCCCCCCTCAGTGCTAGAGATGGAACATTCTTTCTCAAGTACACATAAAGAAACTAGGTTCAAAAAATGGACAAGTTATCAAAAAGATAAATTATTTTAATCACCTTCTATGCGTACTAATAATGGTAACATTTGTTTCAAGGCCTCCAGAAGTTCTCCTTACAGGCAAACAGTTGTCTGAAATGTGACATAAAATGCCTCTGACTTTATTTATTTATTTAGGGCTGTACCGAACAGCATGTAGGGTCTTAGTTCCCTAACCAGGGATTGAACCCGTGCCCCCTGCAGTGCAAGCATGCAGTCTTAACCACTGGACCGCCAGGGAAGTCCCTACATGCCTCTGACTTCGGTGGTCTGCTTCTTAAAAGGGAAAGACTCACATTATAAATCTACTGTGGTTTTCAGTTGATCAAGATCAAGGAAAAACTAATCATTACCTCATTACCTTGGCTACCTCAGTGCCCACTCAAACCCAGAATTACAGTCTATAAGATGTGGAGTTGAAATTCAGAATTGGCCATTTGTGACCTCTCTAAACTCAGTTTCCTTGTCTATAAAAAACAAATGGTCCATTATTAAGCTACCCCACAGCCCCCCACCATTTATCCCTGGTTTCTTCAGCTATCCTGCCCCTGATAACCACAGAACTGTCTTCTAGTTCTCAATAAGATTTGGTGAAAAGGATCACACCTCAATTCCAGATATGTCAGTAACAACCCTACTGACTTTCCTCCTGAACCAGGAAGGGTACACAAAGGCTAGGGCAGGGTTGCTCAACCTTGGCACTACTGATGTTTGGAGCCACATAATTCTTCCTGGTGGGGCCATCCTGTGCACGGTAGGATGTTTAGCAGCATTCTTGGTCTCTATCCGCTAGATGCACCAGTAGCACTCCCACCCCAAGAAGTGAAAACCAAAAATATCTCCAAACATTGCCAGTGCCCACTGGAGGGCAAAACTGCCCCCGGTTGAGAACCACTGGGCTAAGGGATGGTTGCTTTAAAAACTGGAGTTCTTGCCAAGCTCCTGACCTGGAGGGCTAACACTAACCTTCTTGTCTAGGCCAACATAAAGCAGCCTATGGAGCAGCCCTAGAGGCTCAGGTTCCATTCTCAGTCCTAAAAACACTCCAAGTAGAATACAGGTTACCCAGCAACCACACGCTCACGCCTGTAATATCCCCATTACAAGCGAGGCTCTTGGCTGAGAAGCCTCATCAGTTATTCCCAAGGCAAACCCAGGCAGCCTTTGAATTCATCCAGGGATGATCTGCAATCACCCAAGCATATCCTATGGCTCCTTCTCTAATCTCATCATCCGCCCTCTCCCTTTAGCTCAAGTCCCACTGATCTCCTTGGCTGATCTTTTAACAAGTCAGGCAGTTCCTCCCACTGCGTCTTTATGTCGAAGGCCCCCTGATATCCTTAACTCCCTCATTCCATTCAGGTCTCTACTCAAATGTCACCTCTTCACAGGTCCCCAGCCACCCCATGTAATACAGCGACCCCCCTCAAGGTACTAACCACCCCACGATATATACTATGTTTGTCAATTATGGTCTGCCCTCCTCTATAAAACGCTTGAGGAGTTCTTGTCAGTATTCCAGCGTCTATTCAACCCCGACACGATGAATTTGACAGGTGTGGAATGAGTTAACGTGGAAGCTAGCCACTCCCCACAAGGCTCAGGCTCAGTACCTAAGGACGCGAGATTCCCACTCAGCCCAAACCCTTCATATATTGATTTACTCATCCCCCCCCGAGCCTGGCGCCTCTCCCAGCTTGAGGCAGATAAAAGCGGGAGATGGTGCGGACAGCTGCGGCATCTGCACGGAAACTGCGCGAGGAGCAGTATGGCAACGGCGACCGCAGCCGAGTCAGCAGACTGACCTGAAGGGCCGAGGCCTGAGAAAGGCCGACTTGAGGCGTCGAGGACCCAGGGGGCTGGGCCAGGAACGGAAGAGAGAACTCAGGTGCCGAGGCCAAGGCCCACGGACACAGACAACAGAAGCCAAGACTTCTGGCGGCCGGGAGCCGGGACCCAAGATTGCCAGCACAGAGAACTGAGACGCCTAGGCGTGAGGAGCGCGAAACTCAGGCGACGGGCCTGCGGCGCCATTTTGTGACCGCAGAGAGGGCAGTGTCCAGGCCCCGGGGGAGGCACGGACGAGCCCGGCGCGGATCTGGCACATCCCTGCCCCTCCCCACCCGGACCCGACCCCCCACCCCCACCCTACCGGGCCCACCTGTGTAGCTCATGGCAGTAGCGACGCTGCACCCGAAGACTCAGGCAGCTGCTCCACTCGTCAGAGTCCGCGAAAGCGGCGACAATGCCCGAGGCTCCTTCTACACACAACTGAGCCCCGCCTCCCGACCGCATTGGCTCGCTCCGGACACTGGCTTCACACCTGTTGGATGGCCCCGCTGTCCATCTCGAAGTGTCCTTATGCCAGTGGCTGAAGGTGCTGCCAATCTCGTGAGAGCCCTGCCCTATTCCCGCCTCCCGTTATCCCGAGACCATGGTGATTGGCTCAGAGGAGACGGCCTGGAGGTGGAATCCTGTGGTGTTCGAAGGGGCGGAGCTGTGCACTACGGAAAGACCTGAGGCCCAAGCGCAGCCAGGCTGGAGGAGGGCCTGTGCCCTGGAGGCCGGCAGGAGGGAGCCGGATCTAACAGCGCAGGGCACACCTCCAGTCCCGGATCTGCCATGGGGGTGCTGTGCCAACCTGCGCTCTTTCCTAACTTCTCTGGTCTTGAGCTCGAAAACGAACACGGGAAAACCATGTTGGAATGAAAATTACAACTAAGCGCCAAACAAGATACTGGGCACACGTTCAAATACGTGAGATGATAACGTATGCAAATAATTCAGTCCGGTGCTGGGTGCGGTAAAGAAATGTTACATTTTGTTATCCACTGTTACATAATGATAACAAGTATATAGCATGTTATATTATATACTTAATAACTATATTTGTATTATCATTTCAAATGCCCCCTCATATCTGTGAGGAAGTTTCTTTTAAAACTCCCGCTTAAAAGATAAGAAAACTGAGGCTTGGAATTCATGACTTCCTCAGGGTCCTTGACACTTAAGTGTCAAAGCTGGAACTACCCCTCTAAACCCCTCTCGGTTTCTTCTGGACTTTAGAGATCCTGCAGTAAGTAGCCCAGCCAGGCTCCAGCTCTGTCCTCAGCACCCTCATTGGATGTGTGGAATACACTGTCAGAGACATTTCATAACTTCTAAGAGATGACTTGACAGAGCTGCAGACACTGAAAATCATACTCAGTCGTGCTTGTGAAAATTCAAGCTGTATGACTTTTACATTTTTTTTTGTTTGTTTTACTTATACTGCTACTGGGACTTCCCTGGTGGTCCAGTGGTTACGACTCCGTGCTCCCAATGCAGAGGGCACGGGTTCGATCCCTGGTCAGGGAACCAAGTTCCCGCATGCTAAGATCCTGCATGCCGCACCACATGGCCAAAATAAAAAAAAAAAAAAAAGTAAATAAAAAAAAAAGTATGCTGCTGCTCACTTTTTGATATTAAGGAATTGCCCATTTCTTTAGTTTAACGATGGCACTTTTTAAAGTCCATATCCTTCAGAGAAATATGCTGAAACATTAAGGTATTAATTGATCTGATGACCAGGATGTGCTTCACCGTAATTCAGATGGAGGAAAGAGGAGGGCACGGAGGGCTTATAGCTGAAGAGATTGGTCATGAGTTTGTAACTGATGAGTAGATGACGGTTCATTTTACTATTCCACTTTTGTGTGGTTAGAATTCTCCATGACAAAATGTTTTAACTCCTCCTCCAAAAATGGGCCTCATGCAGAATTTGCTGCCACATGGGACAAGGTTCACGATGCACTGATAAACTCCATATATGAAGTACATAAAGCTCTGATTAATGTGCACTCCAGATGTGGGGCTCATTTCAGTGTCACCCTCAGGGATGCCTGCCTGCCCTCCAAACTAAGGCAGGGCCCCAGGACATCTCCCCTGGATCCCATAGCTTCCCTCATTGTATGTACCAAAGCCATATTTTACCCTCATTTGCCGACTTCATTAACATCCAATGCTCCGCCTCTGAGAGAGGCAGTAAAATTGCTTACGAAAAGGGGTGTGCTCACAAGTGTTAGGAAAAGATCCCTTTGTGGCAATTGTATTCAACCCTTTCAAGGACTGACACAGCTATCATGGCACATCTGTGGGTGGGGAAGGGCCTCCCACTTTACTTTGTAAGCTCTTGCATAGTTTGAGCTTTTTTTTTCATCCAGCTTACCTCACTTTTAAAAACTAACTTACTGGGTTTTTTTAACTAATTTATAAAAAGTTGAAAGAGGAGGTGCTCTCATCCCAGGAGATGCCCTACCGGCTTTCAAAGTCTCACACATGCCCACCCACAGCGTTGGTTAGATGTAAGTAGTAGAGGCCTTCCTCCACCAGGCAAGATGTGTGTCCTGATCTCACACGAACAGAAAAGCCAAGTGTGCAGGCCAAGACTACTCTTGAGGGCATATTATCACAGCTTGCTAGACCCTCCTTCCCAGCCAGGGGCATGGTGGGGGGCCCAGGATAACAGGGTTGGGAGTGGAGGAGGCCTCTGCCCCATGAGGTCATTTCTACTTTCTAGCCCTTGGCTGTTTAAGTGAAAATGATGAGCTAAAAACCACATGCAATAAACAAGAAGGAGCAGCCAACAAAATCTCTTAAAATCTCAGAAATGTTCAATAAACATTTGCAGAACGAGAAAATAAATAACAACGAAAAGGAGCCAGCAGCTCTCTTTTTCCCCTCATGTTAGTCAGGTTCAGGGTGCATGTGTCTCCAGACAAGTCACATGTCTTGAAGGCAGGCCAGTCCCAGCAGCTGTGCACTTCACCCTCCCCCAGTGAGTCCCCCACACCCTCACTGGACAGCTCCTGCCCTCGGAGAGCCCTTCAGGCCTCAATCACTTCTCAATCCTGGCTCCCTTCCCAGACCAGCTGCCCAGAGTCCTGGTTCCTCTCCTCAGCTCACAGGAGCCGCTTCACCAGCTGGCCAGAGCACCCCCACCAGCCATGCCATCGAGGGCCAACAGCTGGGAACTTGGGCTCATCCCCAGAGAGGTCTGGTGGGCTTGGCGGCCAACAGGAAAACTCAGGGCTTCCAGGGGCTTTTGGCGGAGGTGGCTCGATCCCAGCCCTGGCTGCCAGACAGACAATGCCAGCCTGTCCACTCGACAGAAAAACACACGCTGGCTGCCTGCCCTGGGGTGTTTCCAGAAGAGAAATTTAATCTAATTTACATACTTCTAGGTACATCGATAACCAAAATGTGGCCACTGAAAAAAGTTAAAAGGTCAATCAGCTCCCGGTTTCTAGCTGGCCCAGGATTGCAAAATAAAAAGATCCACGTTCCTTATTCTCTACACAAAATGCGGTTTTAAAAAAGTGGAAAGGTCTAGGGAGCTATACATAGAAAGCAACAGTGAAAAGAGGGAGGGGGGTGAGGGTGGGGAAGGAGAGTCCCACCCCCACCCCCTCCCAGGCCCTGGACCCCCCAAGGCTCTGGGGGGCCTTGGCATGGCAGGAGGCAGCTGTCAGCTCTGAGCTCTTCCCAGCTGGGAAGGCCCCTCTTGGGGGGGTGGCCAACAAGGATTTCCGTGGCATTGTGGGCTCAGTGGGGGGGCTCCCAGGCCCCAGCAGCGGGCCACAGAGGGAGTGTGGCTTCCCCTGAGCAAGCACCGTGGCATGATGTGGTCGTCGTTCGACTCGGGAACTGGAGGGCTGGGGCAGATTCCCGGGTCTCACGAAGTACGTTGAGTGCGTGCGTGCGTGCGTGCGTGCGTGTGTGAGAGGATATTCATAGGGGCAAGAGGGAACCAGGACAGGGGTCCTTGGGGTCTTTGCAAGTGGCCACGGATGGCAAACGTAGCCCGCCTGGCTGTTAGATGTGGGAGAATGCTGGCCTTCCTCCCTTGTGACCAGATTGGCTGCCACCAGAGACCTGGCCGCTGCCCCTGCTGAACTGGGTGGGCAGGTGGGTGTGGGCTGAAGGAAGATGCCCTGTGTGTGGCCCCAGAGTCCTCAGGCTGGGGGAAGCGTGGCTAGCTGGCTTCCAGTGCCCCGGATGTAGTGTGCCCGGCTCCTGAAAGGTGCCGGTTTGAGGTTTTGGCTTGCTCCTTTGGAAACGGAAAAGAAAGAGGGAGGAGAGGGAGGAGGAGACTGAGGAGGAAGAGGAGATAGAGGTGGCACGAGAGGGGATCTGGAATGCTTTTGTGTTAGGGCGCCTCTGCTGCCGCTGTCTGTGCCTGTGGGGCCTGGGGCTCCTCGGGCGGAGGGTCCGCTTTGGAGAAATTCATCTCCAGGATGTGCCGCTGTAAGTGCCGCACCCACTCCTCCTGGATGGAGAGGGGCCCCTGGAATTCCACCTCACAGAACCTGTAGAGGGGGAACAGAGAGAGGGAGAAGTGGCCACTGCAGTGAGGAGAGGTAGAAGCATAGCCCTGGCCACACCCTGAGCATCAGGCACACCTACTGCTACTCAGAGTGAACAAAGTAAGCCCAGGATTTGAGGGAAGGGGGACCCAGAAGCTAGATGTTCTCCCATGTACGGCTACCTCTACCCATCATGGAGTCATGGTAGGGTCCCCTGGAGATTCCCATCTCTATGCTCAGGGCAGCCTGCTGGCTCAGGGACTGGGTATGGGCCATCCAGCTTCCCAAGCACCTCTGCCAGCTGACTGAAGCATGTGCTCTGAGATGGGAGAGGACACAGAGAAGCAGATCCTACCCCACCAGGCCCCAGGAGAGAAGGATGGGAGCCAGGGAAAGGGGGTTGGGCACTAACTCCTACCCACCCAACTCACCGGCTCCTCATCCTCTCGGCCCCAAGGGAGGCCTCACAGCATAGGGGCCCAGAACCCAAGCTCATGGCTCCGAGACTTAGGTTCCAATCCTACTTCTGACTTGGCCTGTGTGGCCTGAGGCAGGCACATCACATCTCAGACTCTCAGTTTCCTGGCCTCTGATGTACACATGGACTTTGGTAAGAATGAACTAAGACCTATTTTTTTCTTAATCCGGAAAATACTTGCCAAGTGCTCACCATGCGCCAGGCACAGTTGGAGTGCTTTATAAATACTCAACTCTTTTAATCCTCATAACAAATCTATCAGGTAGGTCTGTTATCAACCCCGTTTTGTAGGTGGGAATATTGAGGCATGGAGCAGGAAATCCTTGCTCACGGTCACTAAGCTGGGGTCAGAGCTGGCAACTGAACTCAGGTCTTGTTGGCTATAAAGCTCAAGGTCTCAGCCTGATGCTCTGTGGTGCTGCTGTCTGTGAGAAGCCCTTAACCTGGGTCCAGCCACACTCCAGGGCAGTCCTTGAGGCTACATCTCCTGCCTCCACCAGCCCAAGTCCTGTTCAGAGGCTCTGGACGGCCAAGCCCCAGGCGGGTAGTCTCCCTCCCTCCCCCGCGGGCTGCATACCTGCACTTGAGGGTGTAGATGTTGCCAACGAACTTGACGAGTGATGTCTGAGGGGGCCGGGGCACCAGGGAGGGGACTGGCCGGACCCGGGGCGGAGGCTGCCGCACCTCCTCCAGCTTCTGGTGCAGGTCATTGGCCTCCTCACCACCCCGGGCCGCAGAGGAATCTGGAGGGCGGGCTTGTCGGCGCTCAAATTCTGAGGTGGGGAAAGGTGGGGAGAGGGACGGGGAGATGAGCCAGAGGGCAAGTCCCCTGAGGAAGTTCCTGCCTTCAGCGAGCAAGGGGCAAATGCTGTGGGGAATTTTAAGTCAGGACAGCTGACGACTGTACACCTCCTGGACCTCGGGACAGGTGGGATGAAGGATGGATGACTGAACGGGAGGGCAAACTGGGAAACTGACTTAAGGGCAGATGCACAGCAGAGAACCCAGGGGGCAGCCAGGGGAATCCCAGTAGGTGGCAGCACATGACCCTCCTCCACCAGCACTCACTGTTGATGTTCTGCCGCTGGTGCTCCTCAGCCTTCATAGTGCCTGGCGGGCTGGCTGCCAGAGGCCGCTCACCACTGTCAGCTGCCCGGCCAGCCTCGAGCCCTGGCTCACACCCGGCACTGCGGCCCACCACGGCCAGGCCCCCGGGTGCCAGCCCCAAGGGCGGCCGCTTGTCGCCATCGCGGCCATGGCCGGCACTGCGAAACTTCTTGGTGAAGGGACGGCCACCCTGGATGTAGCTGCGGTAGGCGCCCACCTTCTGGGGCCGGTGCTTGATCCACTCACTCAGTGTCTCGATGGGTGAGCCGTTCACACACCACTCGGTCACGCCGAACTGCCGCAGGTGCGCCCGTGCATGACTGGCCAGGGCCTTGCGGTTTTCGAAGTAAAGGCCACACAGCTCGCAGCAGGCCTCAGTGGCTGCAGGCAGAGGGGGTGCTGCTGAGCCCCAGCCCGAAGGGAGCAAGGGTACCCAGAAGGCGCTGCCCAGGTCAGGAGCCGGTCCCGCCTCCCACTGGGGCCTTGACCCCCACTGGGGATAAGTGTGTGCACGGCATTGCCCAGCCCTACAGGCCCTGGCAGATGCCCTCCCAGGACCCTGCCACCCACTGCTTACAGGAGTGGGAGGTCTTCTCATGGAGGGTCTTTGCCTTGAAGGGCAGTTCAGTCTGGATGTAGGTCTTGGCCTTGACCTCTGCTGGGAGGAGGCGGTCCTCCTGCAGGGGCCGCTTGGCTGCCACTGAGCCCAGGTAGCTGGTGGCTGAAGGCTTGGCACCAGTGATGGGTGCCAGGCTGAGCTCGCGGGGAACCTGGGTTGGCCCAGCTCCTGGTTTGCCTGGCCGGCCAGCCATTGGCGCCAGCGGCAAAGGGGCTTGCATGGGCCCAGGGGCCACTGTGAGGGGCCCATCCTCAGCCAAGGCAGGGGCCAGGTCTCCGGCCGGCGGCTCCTTCTTGATGAGGCATGGTTTAGATTTCTTCTTGAGGATCTCCCGCAGCGTGTCGATGGGTGAGCCGTTGACAGACCACTCGGTCACACCCATCTGCCGCAGGTGCGAGCGTGCATGGCTCGACAGGCCCTTTCGGTTCTCGAAGAACTCGCCACAGAACTCACAGCGGATGTCACGTACTGGCTCTGCCCGGGACGCTGCAGGGGGTCGGGGCAGGGGGAGGAGAAGGAGGCGGTGGCTGTTGGCAGGAAGCCTCCAAGCTCAAGGTCAGTGTTAAGTGCCCTGCTGTCCCATCCATGCAGCCCCAGACCTGAATGACCCGCTCCTTCATCTGCCTCCAGAGGCCCTTGTGTACATCATCCAGCCCTTCTGCTTGTTCTGTAACCTCAAATTCTAGCTGGCTTCACGATGACTCCCTATGACATTGTGAAGTATCGAGGAACAAGCACTCCCTGGATCCTGGGCTCAGAGGCAAGCTTGGCTGTTGACCCCCTGTGTGATGCTGGACAAGCCACTTCCCCTGAGTCTGTTTCCTCCTCTGCAAAATGGAGATGGAAACCACCTCCCTGTGTTACTGGGGTGGGGGGACCCTAAAGCAGGAGCAATTCAAAGCATGTGGTATAAAGCAGACATGAAATGCATGTGAGCACTAAGGCAGAGGCCTGGGCCATCCTCACCTGCTCGGCACACAGCAGCTAAGTGACAGTTCGAGAGGGAAGTGCACTTGCTTGTTATAATAGGGTTGTTACAGCTACCGCACACACAGAGCTTTAAGCATTAAAGCTAAGTGCTTTACACCACTTCAGAAAACCGTGTTACAGAGTTGGGACCATGCTGATCTCCATCTTCCAAAAGAGGCAACTGCCCAAGGTCATGTACTGCTAGACTCTGGAGCAGCTGAGACCTTAACTTGAACTCCAAATGTCAAGTACTTAGTGACCAGGAATATCAGAAAGACATCCATTTCCAATACTCATACTCTTGCCCATGAGACATCACCAATTGATCCCTGCAGTCTTTCTCCCTAGGAATCTGGATGGTAGCCACTACCAATCAATTAAAGATGGTACAGATATAAAATCTTTTTGCCATTGCCTAATGACACAATTCTGCCGCCCTCATAGGAATGAAGAATAATCAAGAAGCAGCTCAGTTGGGGGTCTGCGTAGCAGGAACACACAGCTAGCCCCTTGTCCTTTGGACCTGTGTACTTCCCTTCCATTGTAACCCTGGGTGTTCTGGGTATCCCCAAGGGAAGTGTGGGGGAAGACCCCTCTAACTGTTCTCCCTGTCCTGCCCCAGGGTCACACTTACACAGGTTCAAGGGGGTCATGTCTTCCCGAGGTGCCACCCAGGGACCCTCGGATGGGTGCGGCTCCCCATGAAGGGCCCCCGGCAGCATCTCCCGCTTGATCTCCACCCGCATTTGTTCAGGCTTCAGCTTCTTGGGCAGGGAGGGTGAGGAGAGGCCTGGGAACATCTTCCGGGCCGTGGGAGGAGGAGAGGCAGTCGGTGAGTGGCCCAGGGGGCTGCCTGGTGGCGGCGGCAACTTCTTGGCCAGGGGTGAGAGATGAAGGTCCGCGGGGCTGCGGGCTTCCAGTGAGCTGCCAGGACCTCCGCTGCCCACCACCTTGGCCAGGGCTTTTGGGCTAGGCCCTGACGGGTTGGGGTGTCCCCCAGGCCGGGACTGGGTCCGTCTCTTGAGGATCTCCCGCAGCGTGTCGATGGGTGAGCCGTTGACGTACCACTCGGTCACGCCCATCTGCCGCAGGTGCGAGCGTGCATGGCTCGACAGGCCCTTTCGGTTCTCGAAGAACTCGCCACAGAACTCGCAGCGGATGTCACGTGCCGGCTCTGGGCCTGAAGCTGCAGCAGGAGAAAGGGGCAGTTAGCACCGTGGGCACTGTTAGCACAGTCACCTGTGGGTCTCCTGGTCGGCTGGGCGTGGACAGCAGCACGTCCAGGGGCTGGGGTGGTGGTGGAGGGCAAGTGCAACTGAGGGGACTGAGGAGAAGGGTGGGGGGGCCAGACACCCGGCAGGAGCACAGGGAGGCTCTAGAGAGCGCATGGGCCCTTGGTCCTGGCGGAAAAGGACAGAACCAAGACTCGACGGCTCTGCGGGTCCTAACGAGGATGGGGGCAGGAAGTGGCAGCCCTGCCATCCAGACCAGGGGCAACCATGGGCACCTTCTACACCAAAAGGCAGCACCCCACCCTTGGCTTTCATTCTCAGGGAAAGTCTCAGTCATGGAGGTCAAAGGCCAAGAGAGAAGGCCTAGCAGCTGACTGCCGACAAGATCTCTGGGCAGAACCAGTCCACTGCTAAGGGCCCCTGTCCACTCCCTGCCCCAGCAGGGAGGGAGTAGGGATGGGGCTGTGACCCCCCCCCCTGGGAGGGGCTCCAGGGCCCGCAGGGAGGAGGGGGCGGCTGAAGCGAGAACCTACAGAGGTTGAGAGGAGACGGCTCCACATCAGAGGCCCAGAAAATGCCAGCGGCTGCGGCGGCTGAGAGGTCCTGCTTCCCCCAGGGGCTGGCCATACCCTCGGCCTTCAGCTTGGCCTTCGTGGCCGGCGGTGGGGGGGGGAGCAAGGAGAGGGCCGCAGAGGCGGGAGGAGGCCGCCCCAGCAGGGCCAGGGTGCCACGCCCGGGTGGGAGGCGGATCTGGACGCCGTCCCTCCTGATGAGCCCGTGGAGCACGTCTATGGGGGATCCCTTGGCGTCCGGGTCGCTGACGCCCAGGTGGCGCAGGTGGGCGCGGGCGTGGCTGGACAGGCCCTTGCGGGTCTCAAACCAGGCACCGCACAGCTGGCAGTCCAGCTCTCTGCCCCCGTCACTATCTAAAGCTGCGGAGACAAAACACAGGGGGGTTCACGGCCGCCACCTTGGCCGGCCCTGGGGGACTGAGGCGGGAGGGCCTGGTGTGATTCTCGGCTGCCCAGGCTGCTGGAGGTCCAAGACTTGTGCCACAGATTTAAGAGGTTTTGGGAAGCAGAAAGTCCTGTTCTCTGCCTAGCCCTTTGGCATCAAGGTGAGTGTAGAGAGCATAAGGATGTGGAGTACAGAGGCAGTGGCCAAATTCCAATGGCACAATCTGATGCTTCCAGGCCTTCTTCCCAGGGACCTCAGCTATGAAGCTGTGCAGGGTGGCGGCGGGGGGGGGGAGTGCAAAGCAGGGGCCCACCAGCTGCCGAGCATCATACAGCTAAGGGCACACCTGCTCAGAACGCTGCTCCTGGAAGCACAGCAGACAGTGGAAACAGCTTCATTGGAATGTGAGGTGCAACTGGGGTGCCCTTCTGGGCAGGGTGCCAGACCCTAGGCTCACCCCCAGACTCTAATGACCACAAATGTGTGAAAAGGCCTAACTTCCTAAGGGATGCCCTTGTTAAATCTGCTCACCACGCCTGGGAGTTTCTTTGCCATGCCCACAGGCAGCCCAGGAGGTACAGCTCCATCCCTGGGCACAGAGGTACCTCTGCAAAGGACACCAGGAGCAGGAGGATGTGAAGACAGGGCCAACCATGGGACCTGCTGTCAGGTGGACCACTTGTCTACCTGCAGGACCCAAGGTGCCCCACAGGAGCCCTGGTTACCTTCACTGCCCCAACCCTCAGGCCCAGAGAAAGCCAAAAGCTGCCCCTACGTGGTGAGGATGACCCTGGCAGGCTCAGTAGCCACAGCCAGGCTTCCAGGGGTTAGAAAATCGAATTGAAATGGGGACAGATAATATGCAGCATGGCTGGCCCAACAGGAGACGCAGCACCTTGATTAACACACTCTGGCCCAGTCGACTCAGGACACAGGCGCTGCAGTCCCCATTGCCCCCACCCTGAGCCCTGCAGCCCAACCTGAGGCCCTGCCCCTCCCAGCGCCAGGACCTCCCTCGGCTCCCAGGACCCGCACTCACTGAGGTTCAGGGGCCCCTCGTCCTCAGACTGGGGCCACTGTGCCTTTGGGGAGGCCGGCCGGGGGCTCAGGGACAGCTGGGGGCTCTTGTCCTCAGGATTCTTGGGGGTAGGGGAGCCCGCCAGGGCCAGTGATGCCTTCTTGAGGAGTGGGGAGCTGGGCGGGTGGGCCAGGCCCTTGGCCGAGAAGCCGGGAGGTGACTTGATGGCCTTGTTGACAGCAGGGGCATCGAGGGGCTTGGCCAGGGCGAGCAGGCCGGGTCGTGGGGCTCCAGCAACCATTTCCTTCGGCGAGCTGGACTTCTTAGTCAGGCCCGGGGGCAGCCCAAGGGGTGTGTCGGGCAGGCCCTTCTGCTTCACGAGCTCGTAGAGGAGGTCGATGGGGGCACCGCTGCTCTCCGACTCAGCCACCCCAAGCTGCCGCAGGTGGGAGCGCGCGTGGCTGGACAGGCCCTTGCGTGTCTCAAAGCAGGCACCACAGACCTCGCAGGTGGTCAGGCTCTGGGCTGGAAGGTGAGACGGAGGCCAGGAGAGCTAGCTGTGAGGCTGCACAGTCTCTGTTCTCCCACTTCTCCTCCCCTGGGGCCCCACTCACCCAGGCTCTTGCAAGTGTTTTGCTTCTGTCAACACCTCCCACCCTTAAAATGACCCTAACGAGGCAGGAATTAGCCTGTTCAGTTTGCAAATAAGGAAACTGAGTCTCAGAGAGGGGAAGAGTTGTGCCCAAAGGCACACAGCAGGAGCAGAGCGCTTCTGTGGTCCAGCCAGTGGAATGCCTTTCGGATCTCTAACGTACCAGAGTGTCCTGGCAGCAGGTTTTCACACAGATGCTGACCTGCCAGACAAAAGCTAAGGCCTAGCCACCATCTGCAGCTTAATTCATGCCCCAAACGCTAGGTTGGAGGCCTCAGCCATGGTCTCTGTGGTGCCCTGCCTGTACCCTCTTCTGCAGAGCCCTTATCCCTGCCTATCTGCTTCTCTGCCTCCCTGCTCCCCAACTTCAGTGACTCCCAAGGACAAGGGCCAGGTCTGTTTTGCATCTCTCACATCCCTAGGGTCCAGCACAGTGCCTGTCATTACTCAATAATGACCTGAGAATCAATGGACAAACAAGGCAGTTTCATGCAGAAGATCACGTAGCTATCAGCAATCAAAGTCTGCAAATGAACTGGGTCTGGGTGTGAGCTCTTGATGAACATGCCCACTGCTTCTCTGGATGCCCCTCCCTTGACCAGGGCTCAAGGCCATGCATGCCTGTGACAGCAAAAGCTCAAGAGAGAAGATAGCTGGGTGTCTCCTTGGTGCCATGAGATGCCAGAGAGAAAGCTGTGGCCAACCTGGGGCCCCACATTAACTCCCAGGCCCAAGAGCTCCCTGTGAGTGTGACCAGCCTGACCGGCACCCTTGCCACCTGCGCCACTCACCCTTGAGGTCCGGCAGCTCCTGCTTACTGCCATGAGGAACCTCTGCAGCCACTCTGCTGCTCAGCCGATTGGCCACCTGCTCCAGGGGCCCAGGGACAGGCAGGCTCTTCTTGGGGAGCAGGGGGGAGCCCAAGTCCATGGCCACCATTGCGTTTTCCTCAGAACCCAGGCCTGTGAGGTTGGGAAGACAGGCTCAGCCCAGGCAAGGAGTGGGCTGTCTACCCCTGTAAGGACTGAGGGCCAGGGGTACATTGGAGGTGGTGGTGGGAGCCTTCTTCCTCATCTTTGGTGCCTGCTCTCACTTTGGAATGCAGCTCACCCCATGAAAGCTGAGGCTCTGTCCATAACCCCGAGCACCAATGTGACGCAGGGATGTCGAGGCTGCCAACCGACAGCAGAGACTAGGAACGGCTTCCACCTACCAGAACACGGACAGGTCAGGGGACGCAGTGCTAGTCTGAGCCAAGACTCCCACCTTAGCAGATCTCAGAGAAAATATCTCTCTGGGCAGAGAGATCTCTCTGGGCTCCTCTCTGTGGAGGGAAGCATCTATCAGTCTTGGGGGTGGGTAGGTGGCAGTCAGAAGGGGAATTCAGTTAAGACAAGGCCAGGGTCAGAGGCCAGAGAGGCAATGCAGAGGCAGGGAGCTCAGGACAGGAAGGAGGCTCCATGGAACTTGTGGGGAATCTCCACCAGACAAGACAGCTGGGGCTGGGGTTGCAGAGACAACTGGGGATCCTGGGGTGGTCTTATCACAAGCTAAGCCCTAGGTGGGGTAAGGTAAGAACTAGGAGCCTGGACCAGCAGGGAACCTTACTGGGGACAGAGAGAATAGGAATTACAGAACTTTATAGGAAGTCTCTGAGGCATCCATCAGGCCAGGAAGCTTCTCCGGGTGAGGCGTATAAGAGGACAGACAGTCAAAGGTGAGTTTTCATGGTCTAATTTTTCAGAAAAAGGGGCTTGAGAAGCCTGTTGAGCCCCGGGTTTAGCATTCAGAGCATGGAGAGAGCTCTGAGAATGAAGGAACTGTGTGTCAGATGGAACCCTGGAGATGCTCAGTGTTATTAATAGGAGGGCAAGCAGGTCCCTGACTCAGTTTGACTCCTACAGAAGCAAGGAGACGTAGGGGGTCGGGGGATGCACCGGGGCCCGGGACGCCGAGGACTTTGTCAAAGCCTCCGGGTGGAGTGGGCGCGTCTGTCAGATGGGGCAGGGACCTTGTCAAGGCTGAAGTGACTTGGAGTGGGTTTCCGCGCGGGAGGAACAGGGACTGTGGTAAAAGACGATCCAGAGGCTCCAAGGGGTTCAGGGGGCATCTGTCAGATGGGGTGAGGATTCCGCGAAGTGGCGGCAGAGAGTGTTTCTGAAGCCCGGGACCCTGCGAGCCGCGACGGGAGGCCCAGGGTCCCCGCGACTGGAGGGCCTGGGGGGAGGGGAAGTCCCGGAGACTGGATGGCGGGCGTCGGGGCGGCGGCGGCGGCGGCGGCGGCGGCAGGGGGCGAGCGGGGCGCCAACTCTGCCCTCCCCGCACCCTCCCCGGCGCGGGCTCTTACCCGGCGCGGGCGCGGGCGCGGGCCCGGGCCCCGGCTCCGGCTCGGCCTTGGGCCCGTCCCGCGGCGGCAGCGGCGGCGGCAGGGGTGGGGGCGGCGGCGGCGGCGGCGCGGGGAGAGCCGCGGGGCCCGGGCTCTGGGGGCCCAGCGGGGGCGCCCCCGCGGGCGCGCGCTCCCGGGCGCCCCCCGCGCGCGGCCCCGCCGCCGCCTTGCTCTCCGCTTTTGTCACTCGGCACTGGGCGGTGGAGGCGGCCATCTTGGCTCCGGCGCACGCGGAGCGGCCGCCCCAGGCGGGAGCAGCCGAGCGCCGAGCGTCGCCGCCGCGGAGTCCGCTCCGCTCCGCCCCGTCCCTAGGGGCGCGCCCAGGGCGGCCGGCCGAGCGCCGAGCACAGCGAACGAAACCCTTGTCCCCGTCAGGCTGGTGGGGAGCTTGCGGACACACGCATGCAGTGCTACGAGCGGCTGCCAACTGCTGCCCCAGCCCAGGTCTCGGCGGACCTGGACACTCTTTCCCCACCCCGGACATCCCTAAGACTACTATAGGAATCCTCCGGCCACACGCATCCGCCTTAACAGCATCCAGGCTCCTAGAGCCCGACGGGCGGAGCTAGGACCTGCCCCGGGACCCTGTTCCATTCCCTTCCTTGGAAGTCTCCCCTCCGGGTCGGGAATCCTGGAAGACACCTGATCCCCAACTAGGAGGATCCCCCAACACCATCCTGGTATCCAACTGTCCCCCGACGGCGCTGTCCGGCAATCCTGCGGAACTCCCCACAAGAACGGCACCACATTTCAAGCACAACCCGCTTCTCCCTCCCCAAAACTAAACGGATTGCCCCCAGCTGTTATTTGACAGCTGGGTGGAGCCAGCATCTGACCGTTGCCCCGCCCCCAACCTGGCAACGGCTCCCTACCGCCAGCTTAGGGAGGCGTGGGAGAGGCTTCTAAGGATAGCCACTTTGCAGGGTCGGTGCCCAGACCGAGCCCTAATCCTAGACATCTTTCCTCAGGCAAGGTTTCCGGGATCTTCTCAACCACTCCTTAATGCCCTCACCCCCAACGTGTTCACTGAAAGACTGATCATAGCTTCCCCCCACGTACAGGGCCAGTGCAGTACCAGGCTGACTCCTATGTCCCAATGACTTGGCCAGTTCCCTCAGCACTAACTGGGAGCTGGTACATTGGTCTTCTGGTGGAAACAGCTTAGCCAGAGCTGAACCTGGCTGCTGGATGCAGGCTGCCATTCTCGGGGTGCCTGGCCCAGGTGCCGGGTAAAGGGCATAAGCTTGACATTCAGGCCTCTGCTGGAGTGACAGAGAAAGAAGGGGGCAGTGCTGGAGACTACAAACTGCTTCCTGTGCTCCCCAGCCATCTTCAGAGCAAGCTGCACCTCCTAGCCACCACTGAAACACCACAAACCTAGCCAGGTATGTGAGCTGAATGCCTAGGGGATAGCCTTCACAAAGGCAAGAAGCCTGAGGTCACATCCCCACTCTGCCTCTCCCCGAAGTGTGACCTCAACCAACAACTATCCTCTCTCTGTCCACTATACACTATCAAATCTCCTCCTTCTCCAAGGAGGAGAGGGGGCTTTGATAGCCCCCCTCTTCTCTTTGCAGACCCTCAAGTGCCCTTCACTGGTAAGGAGGCTTGTGGATGGGTCCAGCAAAGCCCAGAGTACAGAACTAGGTAGGACCCTGGAAACTCCAGGTAGGAGAAACAGAGAAGAAAACCTCAGCCCCAGGCAGCCCCTGGACAATTCCCTTGTTCAGGCACCTTCTCCATTCCTCAGAGCCCACCGTCTCTTCACTGCTGAGTTTTCTGCTTTGAGGTTCAGTAAAGTCTCCAACAAAGTCAGGCTTTGTCAGGCTGGGTCCTTCACCTTTCCACTGCCTCCACGGTGTCCAGCCCCAGGCTCCTTCACCAAAATATTACTTCTGGATTTCCCAAGCCATCCTACACTGGAGAGACCACCAAACATGGTGTGCAGAAGTCTAGCTCTGCTGCTTTGTGGCTGTGGCAAAGCAGAGGACCCCCAGTTTCCTCATCCATAAAACAGGAACACAACAATCCTCAGCTCCACGGAATTGTTTTCAGGTGTGAGATGAAACCCTGATACACAGCAAGCACTCATTTACGGGAGAGGTTATCAATGCTGCTGGACACAGTAGGCACCACTGAAAATCTAGAATGTAGACTCCTGATCCGCACCGTCCAATTGGATCACCACTAACCTTGTACTAGCTGCATTTCAAGTGCTCAACAGCCATATGTGGCCACTGGTGACCCTGTAGGACAGTACCATTGTGTAGAGAACATTTCCATCATCTCAGAAAGTTCCACCAGACAGTGCCGCGCTAGATAAAAGATATCATTAACAGCAAGGATTCTGGAGCCTACGCTTCCTGGGCTTTCAAATCCCAGCTCCACATGCTTTCAGCTGTATGACCTCAGGCATGTTAATTAAACTCTCTGTGCCTCAGTTTCCGAATCTGTAAAATGGGGATAATAACACCTGCCTTTAAAGGATTGTTGTGAGGATGTAAATGAGTCCATATTTGTAAAGTGCTTAGGACAGTATCTGGCTCCTAGTAAAGAGCTCAATAAGTCTATGTTAAAATCACTGTCAGGCAGGGCAGGCAGGAACTGGATCTAGAAGGAGCCCTGGCCCAGCCCCTGAGTAAAACAGCAATGACCCCTAAGTGGCAGGACAGTTGTCGACCTACTTTGTAAAGTGACTTGAAACACTTCCAGGAAAGCAGAGGGGCTGCCCCCTTCCACTCCTCCATCCCTCTGGGCCCCTGGGAAGGGTCAGGGCTCCGGCCCTGCCTGCCCCTTCTCCCCTTACCATCTCCGTAGGCTGGCCCAGGGTCCTCAGCCCAGGTGGGTGGGAAGGGCACTGTAAGAGGTAAGCGGGGCCGGCGGGAGGTCAGGAAGCCACTAGGCGGTACCCCAGGTTCACGACACAGGGGGCTGGGGGGCCGCTCAGCAGCTGAGGTGGCCAGCAGCTCTTGCAGGATGTTGATGGGTGAGACAGTGAGCTCCCAGTTGGTGATACCAAAGTCACGCAGGTGGGCCCGGGCGTGGCTGGAGAGGCCAGCACGAGTGTCAAAGCCGGCCCCGCAGAAGTCACAGCGCATCAGGCTGAAGGTGCCCGGGTCGAAGTTAGCCACTGCAGAGAGAGAGAGGACATGGACTGCCTGGCTGGGGGAGGGGGGGGGACAGCCCCAGCTTTCCCCGTTCCCGGGGCTGCTCATCTTCAGCGGATCACACATTTAGTGCTGTTCCTCACCCTGGATGCCTCCCTTGTCCTTTGCTGTTCATGCTCCTGCCTGTATAGCTCACTCCAAGAAGTCTTCTCTTCTTGACCTTCCATTTTCTCCCCTTACATAGCTCAAAGCATCAGGGACCCCACCTTCAGAAATACTTCTCCAGGGTGGATTTGCAATCATTTGGGTAAGCTTGGGTATTTGATTAATACCCTCTTTCGTCTAGAGCTCATATCTATACACCCCAGTGTTATAAATTAAATCTTTGCTGAATGAAGAGATGGATAAATGGATGGGACACCTTCCTCTGGGAGTCTGCTTGGATCCCCCAGGCAGAGTCTGGGAGCTTCTCTTGGCTTCCCCAGACTCCTGGTTCCCCGAGCCTCCCCCATCACAGCCCTGATCACTTAACATTGTAACTGCCTGGTTTTGTGGCTGTCTGTCCCCTGCCCCTTCCCTCCAGTGCCCATACACACACACTCTCAAACACCATACCAGCACCTCCCCATGTAGGCTCCATGTCTGCCAGCATCAGAACCACCCAGGGCACTGGTGTTGGAGACAGACCCCCGGAATCAGAACCTTGGTGCCTGGGAATCTGCATACCTCACAGGCAGCCCAAGGGGTTCTGAAGTCAGCCAGGGTCCCACCACTCCTGTTACTGGGCTGTGCACTCCAGGAGGGCAGGGACTGCTGTTCCGCTCACTGTTGTGTTCCCAAGTGCCCAGAACAGAGGGGACCTAACTCAATAGATATTTGCTGAATGAAGGAATCAATGAAATTCCGTGCCTGGGGCTGACTTCCCTGCCCATACTCCTTCTTCCAGCTGTTGGAAGGGCCAGGGCATTGGGGTGTCCCCGCACCTCCTCCAATGTGGTGACCTTTGCCTCAGCTCCCAGGTCTTCTGAGAGGGGAGGCCCTGACTTCACCCTGCTTGGCACTACGGGAGGATTTAGAGTGAGGGTTGGTTGGTTCAGAACTCAGCTGCCCAGCTGTGCATCTCCCAGGTGTTGGAGGGAGGTGGGTGCCGGAGTGAAGCCGCCCTACCTTTTTTCTTCTTCTTCTGGAAGGAGAACCTGCGCTCGATGGCCTTCACCTCCTCGGCGGAGATGAAATGCCGCACGTTGTAGCTGACGCCCACGCGGTTCAGGTGGCCCCGAACGTGGTTGGCCAAGCCGATGCCATTGTGGAAGCGATCTGGGCAGTAGGGGCATTTCCGCTCCTCATGCTTCAGTGCCTCTGCTGGGTCCCCATCCAGGAGCGTGTCCAACCCCAGAGGGCCACCCAGTGGTGTGTCCAGGAGCAGGAAGTCCAGGGGGTGGCCACCCCCCAGCCCCAGCTCCTCAGGCTGCAGCCTCGGGGGGGCCCTGGCTGCCGCAGCCATGACTTGCGGCCCGAGCTTTGCCACCAGAACAACCGGCACCATCCCACAGAGTTGCTGCTGCTGTGCCCGTGAGGCTTCAGCTGTCTGCAGGGCTTCTCGGAATGTCTGCTTGAGCTCCAGGGCTGACTGTGGGATGAGGCCGGGGGTGGCTGATGGTGCAAAGACTCCATTTTCGGGGGAAAAGTCCATTTCCGAGGCCAGCAGTATGTCCTCCTCCTCCTCCTCTTCGCTCCAAGGGTGCCTCTGGTCCCCCAGTTGGGCTGAGAGCCCCTGTGGGTGGACAGAACTCTTGCTTCTACTGGCCTGTAAGGAGTAGGGGGCAGATGCTAGTGACGAGGGAAAGGCTGGCCTTCCCTGGGGCCTCTGGCTCGAGCCATGTGGGAGTGGCTTTAACAGTGGGAAATCCCTCATGCCCAGCTGCTGGCAGCCAGGGCCAAAGGACAGGCTGAGGTCGTATCCAGCAGGGTTCCCCTGCCACATGGGGGCCAAGAGCGGCTCAGCTTTGCCAAAGTAGTCAGCGGCATCAGAGAATCGGGCATAAGCATCCTGGCTGGTGCCGGGCCGGCTGGCAGGGTCCTCCTCGGAAGCCTCACCATCCTCCTCCCAGTGCGCATGCACAAGCCTCATGTGCTCCCTGAGCAGGCTCTCGCTGGGCGCGGGGAAGCCACAGAAGACACAGGCACTGAGGCCCAAGGAATCTCCGTAGGGTTGATAGGTGAGGGAGGCGGCATCGGGGCTTGGGCTGCCAGCCCTGCTGCCGCCCCCGAAGGGCTCCTTTGCAGCCTGGCCTTGTGGCTCACGCATGTGCAGCTTGGCATGCTGCACAAAGGCCTTGGAGGAATTGGTGCCAAAGACACACTTGGGGCACTGCAGCCGTGCCTCCCGGCCCTCGTCGCCTGGGACCTGCTTCAGCTTCTGGATCTCCTCGATAATCTTCTCCCGGGAGGCCTGGTGCAGCTGCCGGTGCTGCTCAAGGGTGCCAGGGTCAGCGAAGGCCCAGCCACACTCACCACAGGCCAGGGGGGCCAACTCGGCCGGGGGCTCTTGGCCCGGGGCTCGGCGGTGCTGGCTCATATGCTCCAGGAGGTGCTCCTTCTGCTTGAAGTAGATGCTGCACTCGATGCACGGGAACACAGCTGGCTCCTCGTCCTCATCCTCGTCTGGGCTGGCCACCCCCTCGGCCACTTCCTCCAGCAGTTCACACAGATAGGGCCTTGTCCGGATGGGGGGTAGCAGTGGCTGCAGCCGCTCCACAGATGACTCTGAGTTCACCGTCCAGGTCTGTGTGGCCACCTCTGAGGCCGACCTGGGCAGGCTCCACTCGGACGGCTGGGCCAGGCCCTCCAGGTCTGCCAGGTGTTCTCCGGTGCCCACCACTGGCACATCCAACGTCTTAGTGGTATCTTCTACCGGCACGAGCACTGTCCGGAAGGAGGTGAGGGGTGGCAGCTGGGGCGGCAGGTCCAGGTGCAGCGCTGCATCCTGGAGTGGGGCCTGCTCTTCTGGGTCTTGGAGCCAGTCGAACCTGGGGCGGCCCCGGGGGACCTTCTCCAAGAGCTTCGATTCACCCTGATGGTACAAGAACCTTCTAGAGCCCTCGAGCTCAGTGTGGGGCTTCACGGTTCTTATAATGACCGAGTCCTCGAACCTCCGCTCAGATGGGATGCCCTCCCCGGCCTCCTGAACCATGGGGTGCTCCCAGGGCCCCCGGCCATCGGGGGGGCCAGGGGAGTGGCCCAGGGGATGGGGTGCTGGGGAGCCCGGCTGGAAGTCCAGGCTGCCTCCATCCCAGCAGCTGCAAGGAAGTGCCAATGGGGACAGGTTAGCTGTGGGCCTCAGTTTCCCTTCCTTGGGCAGGGGAGGGGGTCCCAGGCAGTCTGAGACAGGCTCCAGAGACCCAGCCTGAGGGCTGCCTCAGAGGGGCTTGGGAGTGTTGGGGTGTGGGTCGGGAGGTAGAGGGAGTACATGTGGACCCTTCCAGAGCCGTTGGGTCAAACACTAGATTTAGCTCCCAGGGAACACCTGTGTATGTAGCCCAGCCCCGCTGCATGGGGTGGGGGGGGAGTGTGCAGAGACCACAGCGGGGATCACAAGTAGTGTCCCCAAGTCTGGTGGCACAGTCAACTCTCATCCGTCCCCTGGGAGGGTCCAAGGCTCCGACCTACACTTCAGGCTGCTTTTTTGTCTTGGTCCTCCCCAAGTTGGGGTGATCTAGTTTGTTTAGCCTCATCTTTCCAGCAAATTTGGTGAAACTCTGCAGTATAAACAACTCAAGCAAATTTACCTTCCTCCCTGCATCTCCCCTCCTAGAAGGGCAGAGTCAGGAGAGGTGCAAAGTCCTTGCTCAGCCTGTGGCCCCAGTGACCCTGACCTCCTTTGGAGGAGAGGGGAGGCAAGGCAACCTCACTGAGCCTCAGTTTTCCAATCCTAAAAATGGGGACGAGTCCCAAGAACCAGGAGCTTCTGTGCCCTTATGCAATGACTAAGGGAGCTTTCTCATACCCGTAATCAAAGAAAACTTAACACACTGCAGGTGCTTATTCAAATGGGGACCTTGACCCCATGAAGTGGAGGGTGAGGATGACACAACTCAAAGCTGGGAAACGCTTCACTTGGCCTGCTGCCTGATTCCCAGTAAGCCCATGACCACTGTGGGTTCTTATTATGACTGTTCCTGATCAATCCCCCTCATTTTCAAGATCTTGCCTCCATGAGGGGCTATGGATCACACCCACGGAACAGATGCGGAAATGGGTTCCACTGAGAGGCTGAGTGGAAATCACAGGGTTACCTCTCTAAGCCCCATCAGTGACATGCAATGTTAATGGGACCATTACCCCCAGGGTTAGGGCAAAGACTAAGTGGGGTAAACCTGCGCTGAGAGCCTAGTACACAGCAAGCGCTAAATAACTGAGAGCTATTATTAATCCCAATATGGATGTTATTACATATTAGCACCCACCAAGCCATTTAATAAAAGGCTGCTGCCATCAGCATTGCTGTCAATTCCTGCTCCTACCCAACGTCCCTTGGGTCCTCGAGGCGAGGTTGTGAGATGTATCTTAGGGACTCCATTTACCGATGAGGAAACTGAGACTCAGAGAGGCCAAACATTATTCTAAGGATCACCTGGCAGAGACAGGACTCCAAGGGTCCAACCTCCAGGCTCCTGGCCCACTGGCCCTGCTCTTGGCAGGGATAATGAGAGTTGACTGTCTGTGTTAATCCCAATCCTCCCTCCACCCCCTACAAATGCCCAGGGGCTTGCCTGCAGGGAGCCACCTCCTCCTGCCTGGCCTCCAGATTCCCTCCTATCCCCTTCTCACTCTTGGGGGCTTCTCTCAGGCCTAGGCATGTCCTGCTTGCCCCCCTGCCCTCCCTGAGGTCAGGGCCAGCGTGGCACTCACCAGCTGCTGATCCGATGGGTGGCGGAGGTGGCACGGGGGAGGGCTTCGCTGAGGCCAGGATGGGGCTGCCCGTCTGCAACAGAGAGGGGAGACCCTGAGGGGCTGGGGTCCCCCTGGCTGGGGCCCTTCACAGCACCCCAGCTCTGGGAGCCCTGCCGGGCACCTCGGAAGGGCCCGACCGGCTCCCCACTCCTCTCCCCTGAGAGGCCTTTGGCCTCTGCACTCCTGAGCCTTGAAAGGGGTTTCTTTGGAGGAGTCCCCTTCACTTTCCTAGGGGACCACCAGGGCTTGCTGCCTTCAACCCTTCTCCCTTTGCCCCCATCTGGCAGCCAGGGTGTTTTTTTTTAAGTCACACCCTGGTAAAATCTCACCTGGCTTCTCATCATACCTACAATAAAAGCCAGATTCCCAACCACCACCTACAAGGCCCCATGAGGTCGGACCTCTGCAGGTCTTTCCAGCCTCACCTCCCTCTCCTCCTTACCCCTCACTCACTCTGCCCAGACTCCTCGTGAAGCCTCAAACCCACCTAACTCTTTCTGACCTCAGGGCCTTTGCACCAGCTATTCCCTCTGCCTGGAGAACACTTCCCTGGCCACCTGCTAAACTGAGCCCCTACGATTTTTTCTCTCATTACTGTTTTTTGGTTTTTGTTTTTCTTAGCATTCTCTGAAATTGCCTGTGTCCCCTGCTAGCACATAAGCTGCCCCACCCCCCACCCCAGGGCCTCATTCACTGCAGCACCTCAGTGCCCAGCACACGGCAGGTGCTCAACCAATACTCGCCAGATGAAGAGTGAGGAGCCCTCTAGTCTGAGCTGCAGAGGGCCCGTCCCTGCCTCCTGCCTCCCAGAACCCCTTCCAGGCCTACATTGTAGAATCACATGCCCTCCTAGGAACCCTCACACAGATAGAGCCAACTCTCCATTATCCGCCTGTGGAGCCAATGCCTGGAGCGACCACAGGAATCCTGGCCTGTGCCTCCTCTGCCTGCTGCACCCGCCTGCCGCAGGCGAGCATGCCAATCGGGGCACAGGCCAATTGCGTGGGCCAAGGTTAACACACTGGGGGAACTTGTGCCCCATCCAGAGCCCAACAGATGCAATTGCTGGATTAGCTTCAATTTGAGGATGGTCCAGAAAGAGGGCTAGTGCCGGGGTTAGTACTTTTTCAAATCCCCTACTGTCCAATTTGCCCAGGAAATTGAGAGCTGACTGTCAGAGGCCAAAAAATTAAGAGCTGTTGAGGGTAGAGGGTAGGGGTCAGCAAGTTGTGATACTGCCAGGGGTCTTTCTGCTGAGTCTGAGAGAAGGGTTGTGACTGTCACATGGCCTCTGGAAGGTGAGGGTGGTGATGGGGATTCAGAAACCTGCATCATCTAGAACAGTTTCTCAACCTTGGTGCTACTCACATTTGGGGCCAACTCATTCTCTGTGGTGGGGGGCATCCTGTGTATTGTAGGATGTTCAGTAGCATCCCTGGCCTCACCCCCAGATGCCAGTAGCCACCCCCCGCCCTGACCCTTGGCCCTGCAGTCATGACAACCAAAAATGTCCTCAGACATTGCCAAAGTGTTCCTTGGGGCAGAATCGCCTCCATTTGAGAAGCTCTGGGGTAGACTGATGGGGAGCAGGGCCAGGTCGGGGTGTGCTCGGATGAAAGGGCTGGTGTCGGGGTGGGAGGATGGAGTGGGTGGAGTGTTGCAGAGGGTGGGAGGATTGGGAAATCAAGGCCTGGACCAGCTAAGGGAGTGAGACCCCAAGAAATGGGTCTCTTGAGAACACAAGAATCACAGACATGAGTTCTCAGGAGAGGGCAACAATTTCACAGGCAACAAGCCCCAGCACAGGCTAGAGGTGCAAGTCTGAGGGTCCGGGTGTCCTGATTCTGAGATTCTGGGACCCCAAGCTCCTGAGATTCCGAGTGTCCCAGATTCGATGATTCTGCGATTGCCGTTGTCTAAGAATTCCACGAGCCAGGGGGCCGTATTGGCCTCTTTGTTTGAGCGGCTCCAGTGAAGCTCCTATTTTTAGTGGCAGCAACTTTGGAGGAAGCAGACCAAGCAGGGCCCTGTGTCCGAGACACTTGGGGGCTGGGGGCTCATCCAGAGGCCTCCACAGCCGGCGGGGGTCCAGAAGTCCCCATGGGTCAGACAAGGCACCTTGGATGCAGCCCCTGACAGTGGCCATGCCAAGGGGCCCTCATTGGCTCCTGCCATTTGGGGTCCCCGAGGGGGTTTGAAAACGAGAGACTGAAAATGAGGAGCGTGTCCATGAGCAGCTGGAACCCCAAGCCAGGCAGCTTGGCAGAGTGGCCAACAATCTAGACATTGGAGTCAGACAGATCCAGTTCCAGCCCAAGCGGGAACCTGAAGGGCATGCCTTTCCCGCTCCAAGCCTGTTTCCTCCTCAATATAATGGGAACAGCTACGGCCCCAGTCTCGAAGGGCCAGCGACAGATGCCAAGGAAGATCACAGAGTAAATGCTCGATCCAGAGAGTCGGCGGTGGGGGGAAGGAAGGGAGATGGGTGTGCCCGGGGCGGGGTTCAGGGCTGGCTGAGACATGTCCCAGGTTGGAAGCTGGAGGCTTGACCGGGAGCCTCAGGCCCACTCGCTCCATGCTCTGATTTCCTCCTCAGCCTGGGGCCCCACGAGGGCAGAAATGACGTGTTGTTCATCCCCTAGCCCCCTGGTTCCAGTGCCAGGCATGCACCAGACTCTTCAGCAATCCACGTGGACCATCTCAGCCGCACAAGCTTTGGGTGCACCCAGGAGGCCAACCAGAGAGGCCGAACTGTGGGTGAGGGGCTGCAGGGAGGCTGTAGGGGCTCCAGGCCAACAGCCATAACGGAGGACAGAGAAGGCAAGGGATTCATCCGTGTCTAGGTGGAGTTTGGAGGTAGCCACTCCAGGGGTGCTCTTGAGGGGCTCCAAGGACTAGGTGGGCATGAGGGAGGGCCCAGGCTTCTGCATGGAACAGCAGCCCCAGAGGCTGTTCCTATTTATAGGCATCACAAGACTCCTAGGGCAGGTGCCTGCTTCAGGGAAGGCGGGGTGGAATGGGCTGAGAGGGCAGCAGGGGGGGGGACGACACTGTGTCCGACGCCCAGGCCCTCCTCCAGCTTCCAGGCCGCGACCCTACTCCAAGTCAAGCCACCCTCGCCCCATGCCCCATATGCTCAGGGACACCAGTAAGGGTGGACCTCGCCCCCCTCAGCAGCCACATTCCCCTCCTCCCCAGGCACATGCACTGGACCCTGGCTGATTCCCCAGGGGGAGTGAGGACATACCTACCCACCTACCTACCTTCTTCTCTCCAGACCTGGGACTTCTGCCAGGTACAGCAGAGCGCCCAGTTCCTCAGAACCAGACTCAGAGAGGGCCCCAGGACCCAGAGCCTGTTCCGCAGGGCTCCCACAAAGTCCTGGGCCTGTCCTGGCCAGCCGCATGACCTGGGACATGGTCCTGCCTCTCTTTGGGCCTGAGTTACTAATGGTTTGGAGGAGGGGATTGCTAAGGTTCTCTGAGCAGGGGTCTCACCCCCTCATTCCCTTCAGGTGCCACCAGTCACCTCCACGCCATTGCATGTGTGGAGCCCCCTGCCTAGATGTCCCCTGCCCACTTTGTCTGACTCAGTGTTCCTCATCCAGGACTCCTCGGTGTCCCCCAGCCTGGGCTTCCCCCACTGCAACCTCAGTGACTGTGTCCTAGCACCTGGTGGCTGCTCTGTCTGTCTGACCCCAGATGGCAGGGTCCAGTGTGGGCAGGGATGGTGTGTATGCTTGGTCGCTGTGCACCAGTGACCTTTAGGAGGTGCTCTGTAAATATCTGAGTGTCATGAGCATTGCTAAGGTGAACTGGGGCAGGTCAAGGATGCCCTGACACAGGGTAGTGGTTAAGGATGAGGGCTGTCAAGCCAGGTTACTGCCTAGCTGTGGGCCCTTGGGCAACTTACTTGACACCTGAGATGGGGTCTGAGTTTCCCCATCTCTAACATGGGATAATAATAACCGAGGCTACCCCACAGGGTTTTTTTGAGAATGACATGAGATGATCACATAAAGGGCTTGGTGTGTAGGAAACCCCTGACAGAGTGCTTGGAGATTCCTGGAAACCAAGGCCTTTAGAGCAGGCCAAGGAGATGAAGGGAGACATATAGTACATCAGCCTGTACCGCACTCACCACTCTTCAGCTACACCAGGCTCCTGCCTGGCCCTTGAACATGCCAGGCTCCTCCTCACCACAGGGCCTTTGCACCTGCTGTTCCCTCTCCCTGGCTTGCCTTTCCCACCATTCATTCCATGCTCCACTCAAATTCTACCCCCTCAGGGAGGCTTTCCCAGATTTCCCAGGCATGATCCTGGCACTCTGTTTAATACCTTCACAGCACCTGTCACTACCTGCCTGTATGTTATTTATGTAGTTGCTTGTTGTCTGTCTCCCCTACCAGAATGTCAGGTCCCTGAGGGCAGAAACTTTTGCCACTCTTGTTTACAGCTGTATCTCCAGCACCTAGAACAGAGCCTGGCACATAGTAGTTGCTGAGTATTCAATGAAGGAATAACAAATCTTGAGGTGGGGACAGTGTGAGATCCCCTTTTGCTGGGAAACCGAGGCATAAAGGGGTGGCTGTCATCCCTGACTACCCAGTCTCTCCCTAACCACTAGAGGGCATAAGCTGTTTGGGACCAATGGCTCCGGAGCAGGACTCACCAAGACAGTGCAGCAAGAGGGAACTGGGATAGGCTGATGGGAATGGGGTATGCCTGGGGAACAAGTGGGCTCAGGGAGGGGAGCTAGGGGTGCTAAGCTGGGCACCTGGACCCAATTAGTATGCTCAGAGAAGGAAGCCAGGCAGACCTGAGTCAAGTCCCAGCTCCTTGTCACCCACTGGGGGCCTTGGTCAGGTCATTAGCTCCCAGGACCTGTTTTCACAACTGTAAAATGGAAAACTAAGCAGAATGCAGAGGCTCTGAACCCAGGCAGAATCAGAATTCCAACTCAGCCCCTGCTGGGCCGGGTGACTTGGCCCTCCCTGAGCCTCGGGGACCTGGCTGGATGCTCCCCCAGGGCCACAGGGCCCACCCTCTTACCAGAAATGCCACCTCTGCCATCCAGAATGTCTCGAGGGCCTTCCTTGGTGACAGGCAGGTAATGGGTGGACCGGAAGATGCAACCTTCCCCCTCAGCAACCTCAGCCCCACCTTCGATGTCCTCCCTCGGCGCTGGGCCAGGCAGTCTCTCGGGGCCTCGAGGACGATCCGGGGCGGCCAGGCCGCCTGCCAGGGGCCCATCCATAGATGCTCTCTGCTTGTCTCCACTCAGCTGCCCGCCTGGCTCAGTGAGGCATTGTAGGTCTGGGGGCAGAGAGACAGGTGCTTAGGGGAGGTAGGAAAGGCACGCAGTTTGCCTCAGTTTCTCCTTCCTTGAAGCCCCAGTCCTCACCCTTGCAGCTCAGTGCCTCAGTTTACCTCCCAGCACAGGTGAGCAAGTACATGGTACTGAAGCCCTATCCTCACACATTGTATCCCAAAGGTCCCTAACCTCAGCATCCTGCACTGCCTCAGTTTACCCCATTTTACAACATGCACACTCAGCCACCTTGTTTTCTTGCAGCATTAATCCTATCACTTCTAGATGGCTCCCTTCATTCATACACTGCTGCACTTTCCCCAATTGTGCCCTCACTTCCATGCACGTGCATATCCTGTGCGCATGCCTCAGCTCCAATCCCGGCCACTTCTACACTCTGATCCTATACACTGTCTCAAGTCCACCCCCCCCCATCATTACCCCTGCACTTTTCTTGCTTCTGTTGCCCGTATCAGTTACCCCTGCACTTTTCCCACACTCCAACCCTCCTTCTATACACAACCTCAGGATTCTCCAGCATTAACCCCTTCACCCTCACACTCAGTCTCAAGTGACCCCAGCATTAACCCCCTTGCTTCACCCCAACATTACCCCTCATGCATACCCAGCCTGGGTTCCTTCATCCCACCCTCCCAAGATCTCTTTAGTCTGAGGGCAAAAGGGAAGGATGGGGCTCCTGGTCCAGAAATGAGGACCCTGGGGAGGCTGTGGGGGTGGGGGCTGTCTTCTCCACCTATAAATACCTTCAAGGTAACGGCGGAAAGTGAAGGGCAGGAATGAGGCGCCCTCCCCAGGGAGATGGTGGGAGGCCGAGCCCAGGCAACCGGGGCGGGGCCGGGGCTCCAGGCCTGGCTGCAGGCGCTGCCCTCGGGGGCCTGGGGGCTCCCAGGGGGCCCGTCAGTGGACTGGCCGTTGTGGTGGTGGGGGGTCTCTGCCCAGGCCCCAAGGAAGCACTTGCGGGTGCCCACCGGGTGGGCACTGCCCGCGGGGAACGGGCGGGACCGCAACTTCGGAGCACTTTGGCAGCGTGGGGAGGAGGGCTCCCTCCTGGACACCCCCGGGGGTCGCAGGGGTGGTGGCGGCGCCGCGCCAGCGCACCCCTCGGGGCGCCAGCGTCCGGGAGATGCGCCCTCCGCCCGTGCACCTCGGGGCGGGAGACCCCGCGGGACGCGCCAAGGTAGGGGGGACACCTGCCCCAAGACCCCCGCTCCTCCCCCCAACCTGTGCGGCCCCGCCCCCGACCAGGCCCCGCCCCTGCAGGCCCCGCCCCCGCCCCCCGCCCCGGGGGGTCCCGCCTGGCCCTGCCCGGCCCGGGCCTCCCCCTCCCCGTGCCGGCTCCGCCCCGCCCGCGGGCTCCCCAGGCCGGGCCGGGCCTCACCGGGGAGGCGGTGCCGCCGGCTGGGCGCCGGGGCTCGGAGCGCCCTTCTTTGGTGCGGCCGTCGCTGCCGCTACCGTCCTCGCCGCTCCCGGTGCCGGTGCCGCGGCCTCCGCAGCCGCCGCCGCCTCCACCGCTCGGGGGACATTGTCCCTTTAAATCGCTCCCCCCGCCGCCCCGCCCCCCCCGGCGCGCCGCCGTGACCTCAGCGCGACAGCCCCGCCGCGCCGCCATGATGGGGAGGTCCGGGGCACCCCTTCCCCCCCACCCCCTCCTGCTCCACCTCGGTGGGGGGGCAGCTAGCAGCCGCGCCGCCATGTTGGGAGTGGCCAGGCGGGTGACCCTTAAAGGGCCCGCGCGGCCTGAGAGTCCAGGGAGAGGCTCTGTTACCATGACAACACTCTTGTCCTCCTGCCCTCAATGGCTCTTCATCACCCCACTGCTTCTTCCAATGCTAGGACCGCTAATAGCACCAGAAGAGCGGGGAGGGGGCAGGGAAGTTCCCCCGTGGGTCATTCATAGGTCATTGAGGACTCCACATGGCGAATCCTTAGCCTTCAGTCCCCTGCTCCCAATCAGCTACGTTCCTACCACAAGCTCATTCCCTCCTTCCCCATTATGCGCACTGAACTTCAGTACTTCCATGCCCCTAGAGCTGCCCTAGGTCCCCAGTGTAAGACCCCCTTCTCCACCCAACCCCCAGGTTCACAGTCACTAGGACTACCCCATAATGCACACATAATAGGACTGCTGCTTCGTCCACCCACCACCCATCCACATGTCCAACCACCCATCCATCTCCCCACCCATCCATCCACACATTCAGTGGATCAACCACTCATCTACCCATCCAGTCAACTAACCAACCACCTATCCATCCACTCCTCCAACCACCTGTCAATCCATCCATCCCTCCATCCAAATACCCACTCAAACCAACCATTAACCTCCCATCTACCTACTCATCCATCCACTACCCAAATAAATACCTACTTATCCAAACAACCAAGCAAGTATCCACCCATCTCTACACATAATCCTTTCACCCAGTCACCCAAACACCCAACCATCAATTGCATGTTTGTTTGTTTGTCTTCTTCACTAGAGTGTAAGTTCCATGAGAACAGGAGTCTGTCTGTCTAGTATATTACTGTTTCCCCACTGCCCAGCTCAAGAGTCTCAGGAGACCTCAACAGATGTACATGCAATACATATAACCACTTAATTCAAATATTTATTTCCTATTACCATCCAGACCTTTTCTAGGCAGACATACCCATCCCAGCTAACCACCTACTCAACTAATCACCTACCAGGGCAAACATCCAGCAAATGCTAACCTATTCATCTGCCTATTGCCCTACCCACCCTATCCCTCACCCATCCACCCACCCATTATTCAAATGCCCACTCATTTTCCCAGTGACCACTGGCAGAGCTTAACCACCTCCACACCTATCCACCCCTTCCTTCATTTGCCTCCCAGACCCACGCCCTCACTGCATGAGGGAGCTGGTGTGGGATTTGGGGTCCTAGGAAGATGCTCTCATCTGGGATCTGGGAATTAGTAGAGGTGGGATCTGGGCTTCACTGAGAAGCAAGTGCTGCCCCTAACAATGACAAATACCTTTTACTGAACACTTTAAACTATGCGTCTTCTACTGTGTAAGGGACTTTAGATCCATTTTACAAATGAGGAAATCAAGGCTCTGGGAGAGTGAGGGCCAAAGGTCACACAGCTGGTGAGACTCTCCCTATATCACCCCCCTCCCCTGAGACCTCCAATTAGGGGAGAGTATGGGAGAGCTGAATGGGAGGGGTTGCTTTCTGATTGGCAACACTTAGGGGCAAAAAAAACATCAATTTTTACTGAAATCAAGATTTTACTGGGCAACCTGATAGTGCCAGACTGGTTGGCACCTACAGCTCCACTCCCTACTGCAGGCCATGTGGGTTTGAGGCAGGGGTCGGACAGGCCCCTAAGACCGCATTCTCTCTGCTCCCAGAACACGTAGGGCCGAGTGGGCAGCTCAAGTGGTGTCTCCGTTGATGCAGGGTGCTTTGAGGGGCAGGGGCTGGCTCTGGGACCCCGATGTCCTGGGAAGAAGCTGCAGGCTCTGAATGCTCTCCCTCAGCTGGGCCTGAGTACTCTCTATCTCGGCCAGGCGGCACTCCTGGGGAGGCAGAGGCAGTGGACTCAGAGCCAGGGGACGTTTGCACCCAACTCTTGTTCCCTCACCCAACCCAGATATGCCCCAGGGCTCGGGCAGGGGTCTCACCAGACTTTTCAGCCTGTGGCCCTCATTGGTTGGAGGATCGCGCTCTGGATCCAACTTCGCGGTCCTGTGGGGATCAGGGGCAAAGGGAAAGAGTCAGAGGCTGAGGAACATCCCTCCAGCTCTTGGTTGAGAAGAGTCAGGGACTTGGGGGCGAAGCTTGGAATGGAGGCGGGGTTTGTCCAGGCTGGGGGGTGGGGCCTAGATCAGGCTGAAGAAGGGGCTGCTGAATTAGAGCCTGGACCGTCTGGGATGAAAGGCCAAACCAACCAACCGTTGGAGGCGGGGCTTGGCTAGTCCTGGGCTGGGTCATGAGCGGGATGGGGGAATGCCCAGACTAAGAGATGGAGGGTCTGTCCCAACCTGTGTGGGAGAAGCTGACTGAGGGACTGGACGAGAGGTCCTCCCATGGACTTGGGGCGGGTGGAGCTGACCAAGAGGCGGGTCTTAGGTGTGTTGGGGCGGGTCTTGAAGAGGGGGCGTGGCCGTGACAGGCATGATTTGGGTGGGACTGACTGGGAGGCGGGGCCTGAGCCGATCTCTTTACTAGAAAGCCCACCAGGGGGCGGAGCGAATGGGGAGGGCGGGGCTTACCCTTCTCGGAGCCTGGTAGCCAGGTTCTGAAGCTGGCTCCGAAGCTGCTCCTGCTGCTCGCTCAAGGCCCGGATGTGGGTGCCGAGTGACTCCACGAGGCCGGACAACGCCTTCTGATCCTGGCGCAGGGCGGCCACCTCGCACTGCAGCTCCGTCATCTGTGGGGAGGGAGCAGCTGTAACCTGAGCCATCGTCCCGCCCCTTCTCCCCAAGGATCCTGACCTCCCTGTACCCTGTGCTCTGCCTCCTCACCGCCCTGCCTATTGGGGAACGATGCCCAAATTGTACAGAAGAGGAAACTGAGGCTCAGAGAGGGTTGGGTTAGGCCTGGGTCACACGGCACAGCAAGCTCGGTATTTGAACCGAGACCTGCCCATCCTTCAGTCTTTTTCCAATCCTGTCTCCCCACTCTGTGCGGGCGGACCTGGGCTGTACCTCACCTTGCCCATGGGTCGGTGGGTGCCCAGCGTTTGGTCTCTGTCCCGTGGCTGGTCCAGCTGGCGCTGCCAGGGAACCGACGGCTTCCGAGGCAGCGATGCTGAGGTTCCGGTCCAGGGCCGGCCGCGGGGCACGGGTCCCGTGCGTAGGGAGCCTTTGGGTCGCGGCCACGGCCCTGCAGACGGGCGGTGGCGAGCGGGGCGGCCAGCCGGGACGCTCTGCGTGCGCTGCACCGGCCGAGGCAGCCGCGGGGGCTGCTCCTCGTCCGGCCGTGGCCGGGCCCAACTACCTGCGCCGTGAACGCTGCGCAGGGACTGGCTCTTGGAGATGAGAGGGGTATGCTTGGGGAGGTCTCGGGGGGCCAGAAAGCCAGGCTTCTCTCCTGCAGAGGTGCTGGGGGTGGGATGGGGGAGCTCAGACGCTCCACCGGTTCCTAAGCTGACCCCATCTCTACCTCCGACCAGAAATAACCCCACCCCTGATCTTTTACTTCTATGTGACCCTATTGCTGAAGGGATCACATTTTGACTTCTGATCCTGTCCTGGACTTCTGACAATACTGTCCCTTCTATGACCTTTGACACAACCTCAATCTAACCACCTCTGATTTCTTTCTAACCTTGTCCCTGAACTCTGACACAGTGTTACCCTTGACTTGAGCCTCTCTGTAACCTCTGCTTCCAATTTGCCTGAGCTTGACCTCTGCTCACAACTGTACCCTCTTCCTTCCCAATCTGACTCCCTCTTGTCCCCAACCTCTGACCTTAAACTCACCCTGTCTCAGCCTCCTGAAAGAACATAGTCCCTGACTTCTGACCTCCAAAATGACTCTGCCCATAACCCTTGACCCCATCTGACCCTGGGCCCAACCTGTTTGCAGTATGAACCTGTCCCTGACCCTTGATGATGTGTCTTAACATCCATCTGACCCACTCTGACCCCTGATTTGACCCCATCCACAACCTCTCACTGAAACCTGCCCCTCATTGCTGACCACAATGTCACTTTCTCTCTCTGACCCCAGATGTGACCTCTCCCTGATCTCTGCAATGCTTAATCTCCACCTCAGATTCCAATCTGACCCTGTGCCCACCCTCTGATTGTACTGTGAGACTCTCCCTGACCCCTGAGATGATCCTGTCTCCAGCCTCTGACCTCCATCCTACACTGTTTCTGACACTGACCCCAACATGACCCTGTCCCTGACCCCTGACATGATCCTGTCTTCACCTCTGACCACAGTTTGACCCTGTGATGCCTTTGGCCCTTCCCCTGCTCCTACCCATCAGAAATGGATCAGACTTGAGGCAGGTAGGTTACCTGGAATGGACCTGGACCAGGGGTGGTGGAAGACGCATTGGCACAGACACAGGTACAGGTCGGCCCTCCTCGATGGCACCCAGGATGGTGGGCAGTGGTTCCAGGCTGTCACGGGTTGCCTGGTAAAGCAATGCAGGGAGGATGCTGAGCAAGCTCTCCAGGACCAGAGGCTCCCTACTCTCTTGCCTCCCTACCTCATATTCTGGGCTTTGGGCCCAGGCCACACCTGGTCAAGTTCAGCAAAGATGGTACAGAGCTGGGCATGCAGGACTGCCAGCTGGAGGGCCAGGTCACTGCTACCCTGGTAACCACTGGGTGCTGTGTGCACATCCACCACGGCCACTTGGTCCAGGAAGCGTTGCATGGCAGGTCCATGATCCTCCAGGAAGCTATTCATGAAGCTCATGTAGGCCTCCTTCTCACCAAACCTAGGTCAAGGCCCAACTGGGTGGGTCAGGTCAGGCATCTGCTACCCCCACAGCCCCAGCATGGCTTCCCAGCCTCCCAGGACTTACGGAGCATGGTTGGCGAGGTTCTGGATGACCTTGGCGATCAGCGTGAGGGTGCGGGCTGGGCCAGGTGCCGGGTGCTCTGGCGCTAAGCCAAAGAGGCTGGGTGACAGAATGGCAGGACACAGGAGCCGCAGGAAGAGAGAGGCACACACTAGTCGGGGCCCCAGTGCCTCAGAGCCACGTGCCTTGCATGCTTCTCGCCAGCCTGAGAACACAGTGCCCAGCTCTGCTGGGAACCAGCTGGGGCAGAAAAGACAATGGTCAGAGTGGGAGGAAATGGGCATAAAGTTCATGGATGATCAAAGTGCTAAGGTCAGGTGTCAGGAGACACCTGCATTCCGGGTTCCAGGATTGAAGACATTGGGGATAATGATGCCTGGGGTTATAGGTCCACTTGGGGTAAGGGTTTGTTTGTGGTATAGTTATCGTGGTGACTTCTGGAGTCAGTAATCTTAGATTTGGGGGTACAGGTTCACATGAGGATGGAGGCCATGAGCTTGGGATGTAGCTATGACTGGACATGAAATTGGGGTGCCAGACATGATATGAAGTAGGATGGGATTGGGGTTACAGGGTTACCTAGGTTCAGAAATCATGGGATTGATATCCTAGATGGCATGGGATTAGGCATACAGGTTAACCTAGGGTCAGAGGTCAAGGAATTAGAATCCTAGGAATCCCAGTTACATGGGATTTGGGACACAGGGTTACTTAAGGTCAGGGATCATGGAATTGGGGGTATGCCATTACTGGAATCAGAGGTCATAGGAGTGAGAGCCTATGTTAATTGGGGTCAGGTGGCATGGAATTAGGGTCAGGTGGCATGGAATTAGGGTATGGGGTCACCTGTAGTTTAGAAGACAAAGAATTTGGTCCCAGGTTACTTGGGGTTAGGTAGCATGATATTGGGACTGGGTTGCCAAATTTAGCAAATAAAACTTTAGGATAAACAGTTAAACTTGAATTTCAGATTTAAAAAATGAACACTTTTTTTTAGTGTAAGTATGTCCCAAAAATGGTATCACATTTAACTGGGCATCCTGTATTTTATCTGGAAACCCTAATTGGGAGTCAGGGTTAGCACAGTGGCTAAGAGGCAGGGTTAGGCTCAGGTTCTGGGGCCCTGATTCTCACTCGCAAGAGTGGATGATGTTCTCAAAGACCTCCTTGCAGCTGTTTCGCAGTCTGATCTGGCGCTGGGGCAGCTCTGAGGCTGGGCACTTGCTGGGGTTCACCTCACAGTCCTCAGTGGAGGCACAGAGACGCCGCACGACCTGTCCTGCAGTCCAGCACAGCCAGAGAGGGGCCAGCCCATGACCACCACAACCCACAGCACCCAGCCTCCAATTCTATCCCCAAATTACTCTGGAGGCACCTAAAATCTTGGGGAACCCCTGATTCCTTCTAGGATCTGAGCATCCCCAGGGCACCACCCACTACCAGAATCCAAGTTACCCAAGGATTCTCAGATCTCCCCTGGGGTGCCCTAGCCGGCTCAGCTAGGCCTCTGACCCCTGCCCCACTCTGCTTACCCAGCGTCTTTTGGAGGTAATCCTGTGCTACCAGCTTCATGTACTCATCGATGGCCTTGGTGGCCAATGTGTTTTCCCGGAACAGCAGAGCCTCACGGCCTCCACTGCGTGCCAGCTCCGCGGTGCCGAGGTCTGTCACCAGTGCCTGGGCATAGTGGGGTTACAATGCGCTGGGCGCAGACTGAGTCAGGGGGAATCCCTGCCCTTGGCGGGTCCCTCACCCCTGGGGCACAGGCCCACTCCTCATAGCTGCTGCCCAGGCCCAGCCCTCGCTGCTGGGGCTCTTAACAGGCCGGAACCTCCACCCCTCAAAGCGCAAACTTGGGCCTCGCAGTGCAGAGGCTCAGCTCAGACCCCGCCCCTCAAGCTGCCCAGCCCCTCGAAAGTGCCACTCTGGTACTGTCCCCACCAACTCCCCCCTGGAGCGCGCGATCGGTCAGCCCCTGGTCACCCGGGTTCGTCCCGTCGCAGCGCCGCACCTGAGCCCGGCCGGTGGCCCGCAGCACGCGCACCATGGCAGCCGCCAGCTCTTCCTTGGCCTGAGCGGACAGCGTGAGCTCGAGCGCCCCGCAGAGGCGCGCGTAGTGGAAAGTGAGGAACTCAGCCAGCTCCTTGTAGCGCTCAGAGGGCAGCACGCGCAGGCGCCGCGCCCGGATTCGTGCCCGTAGCGCCGCGCCCGCTGGCGCCCCGAGAAGCGGGAACCAGCGCTCCAGGCCCGCGGCAGGCGCGCGGGGGACGCCTAACTCTTCCAACGCCAAGGCCACGCGGCCCAGCACCGCGTCCCCCGGGGCCGCTCCGCGTAGCCGCAACGACAGGCGACGCGCGGGCGGCAGCGCCTCAAAGTGGAAGCGTTCGGCCCAGAAGAGCTGGCCCGGGCCAGCCCTCGGAGTTGTGCGAGCCAGCAGTGCGCCGTCCAGCCACAGCTCCGCGCGCACTCCCGGCGCCCCCGCCGCTGCCCGGGGCAGCCCCTTCACTTCGTGCACCCACACGCTCAGCCACGTCTCTTCCCGCTCAATGTTGTCCTGCGGACCGGAGTAGGGGCGGGAGCGTGGCGTCTGTGCTCCACATTGGGCACTAGAGGTGAAGCACGGGGCCCGTGCTCCCAGGGGGTCGCTGGGCCCCTGGGGGAAGACAGTGAGGCCACGGGGGTGCCCAAGGTGGCTATGCGGAAACCCTCTAGCTTTTCCGGGCTCTCCCCGAGAGATCAGGGCTCCAGGGCATGGAGGAGTAGCCGCGGGGTGGGGACTTGGAGACTGCCTGGGGTGCAAATAGGGCTCGGATTGAAAACAATCCGAGCTGTGCAAGGGGCTGGTAATAGATGCAAGCGGGGGAGGATCTCGGAGTGGCTGCAAAAGTGTAGGAGGGCAGGTGTGTCCAAGGGGCAAGGTTTTGGGGCGAGTGGGATTTGGGGTGGGTGGAAGGGGCGGGGCCCGGGCTGTGGGAGGGGTCTCCAGGTCCGATCTTGCGCACTACCGACCTGACTAGGCTGGAAGTGGCGACGAATGTCCTCTATCCAGCGGTCTCTCTCAGCAGCCGAGCGACAGGAGAAGCAACGGCTCCCGCCCGCCCACGTTACCTGTTGAGGAAGGGCATCCAGGGTGCGGTTGAGGCCAAGGGTGGAGCCAAAGGGTCAGGCGAGGTGGAGAGTTGCCTGCACTTACCTGGAAGCAGTGGGGCTCCTCCAGGAGGCTGGGGTGCAGTGGCCAGACCCTCACGTCCCGCTCGGCGCCCAGGTCCAGTTCCGAGAGCGTGGCCAGCGATTCCCGAGAGCCCAGAGCACTGGGGGGTCTGGTGAAGGCGCACATGAACCAGCTGTCATTCCTACCCACTACCCCTCCCCCACCCCAACTACCCCGTGCAGCCTGAAGGGTGGAAGCCAGGAGGGACTTGCACCTAAATTGGACTTGAATCCTCCTTTTGACACTTAATTCACTGTCTGAACTCCAGTCACACTGGCCTTGTTTTTGTCACTTCATCTGTCCTCTTGACCTTTGCACTTGCTGTTCCCTCTGCCTGGAATGCTTTTCCTGACGCTTTCGGCCTAGTTAACTTCCATCTGTCCTTCAGATCTCAGCTCAAGTGACCCTTCCCTGACACTCCCAGACCAAGGTGTTGACTCAGCTGCAGTTTTAGGGTTATTGTGTCAGACTCTGCCCCCACCATTCAACGGAGGGCTGGCTCAATGCTAAGGGTCTTTCAGTGGCCCCAGCATTGCCCAACATGGGGCAGGACACAGAGGGCCACAGGGGATATTTGGTGAAAGTCAGAATTATAGGCAGGAGGAAGGGGAGGGGCAATGTTGAATCCCAGCCCCTCCAGCTCCTCAGAGACCCTTACCCATCCTGGGAAGCATTGGCTCCTAGCTCCGATTTGGCCTTTTTCTTCTCTTTCAGCCGCTTGAGCAGCCCCTGTGGGGAGGGGGATGTCAGCTGGGCAGAACCCTGTGCTCCCTCCTCAGCTCCTTTCCCCCCAGGTGTCCTGGAAGATGTGTTGGTCTTGAGGGATCACAACCTCAGGCTACATTAGCAGGAATATTAAAGGCAATCAACAGCTCCCATTTCTAAAGCACCAATCATATGCTTTCCTACATTCTCTATGGACTTTTCATAAACAGCGCCAAGAAGGAGCTTCTCTTTCTGGCTCCATTTGACAGATATGGACACTATGGCCCTGAGAGGGTCAGTGACCTGCCTAAGATCACCCAGGAAGAGTCCCCCTTTCACCTCTGAAGGTCAGAAAGTCTTTGCTCTCCCCTCCACCCCCCACTTACCCGAATGTTGTGGACCTGGTTGGGGCCAGCAGCCTCTGGCTCAGTCTTTCCAGAGGTCCGATCTGTGGGTGGTCAGGGGTGGAAGGTTGCGGGGTGGGATCATCTTGGATTCTGCCCCACCTTGAGAGGCTCCCAAATGCCCCAGCCCCCATCTCTCAAGCTTACCTGGATCCCTGAGGTTCCCCAAGGCCACCTGGATGCTGCCCTCGGAACTAGCGCTCCCCACCCGGGGCCGGCGAGGATGCTGTCCCCCAACAGGAGTGGGTGGTCAGAAAGGAGAGGCAGGCAGACAGACAGAGGGAGAGGCAGATGCCTTTTTGTTATTCCCCCTCATCCCCCACCCTTACCACTGTTCTGTCTCTCTTCCTTCCTCTCCTTCCCTCCCCTTGCCCAGGTAACCCCTCTTACCTCCTCCTCACCCCCAAGCAGCACCAGCCTCCCATCAAGTAGGGTGAAGGCCCCAATGTTCCAGACGGGCACGTCGGGTGGGGGGGCCTCTGGGATCTGTGGGGCAGGGGGCTCCAGCTCCGGCTCAGGCTCTGGGTAGAGGAGGAGGTGCTGGGGACGTGGGAGTCCTTTCTTCTCCCTCAGAACAACCTCTCCACTCACCAAGGCTCATCAAGGTTTCCCTCCTAAGTGCCCCCTCTTCCCAACCCACCCAGCAGCCGTGTCAGGTGTTGGACAAGCCTCCACCCCTCTCCGGGCCTTGTCCCCACTAGCCATGGGTGGTGATGGGTGGTGGACACAACCCCACCTACTCTGTGCCCCGTACTGTGTTTACTGCTTCACACACCTTCTCTCATTTAATTCTCCAAAAGCCATTCGATGGCCTATTATAACACCCATTTTACCAAGGAGGAAACTGAAAACACATAGAAATTGAGCGACTTGCCCAGGGTCACACAGCTTGTGAGTCACTGAGCTGGGCTTCGGATACAAGCATTCTTCTCTCTCTCTCTTTTTTAATTGACTTAGTGCCATCTTTACACGAATCGAACATACACACAAACACATCAACAACTGTGGAACTGTATCCATTAAACTTTGATAAGACAACACAAAAGAACTAACAAATAGCTAAGATGTTGCTAAATTGAAAGCATTTCCAATGACATTTTAATTTTAAGAGGTCCATATTTACATAGTATGTTAAATGCTTCTGCATCTCATTTTAAATGCTAAATAAAGAACAAAGATAATGGTCGCAACAGATCTTCCAAGAGGGTTCAGCTTGTGGTGGTCTGATCTCACTGCGAGAAATGCACTGAAAATGGAAATAACGTTACTTGCTAATTTTCCTTCTTTCCTTTTCATAGTTTCCTTCAAGGAAACTAAGCCTTTGTTCCAGGGCCTGGCTGGCACTAACAGAGCCCATACTCAAGGGTCGTGTGCATACAAGCATTCTTCTCTTAACCAAGACAGTGGGTAGGTCCAAGAGGTTAAAAAATGGGACAGCAGCCTTGGTTCCTTACATAAGTAACAAGTCTAAAGGGAAAAGTGTTCAAAATTTGAGAAAGGAACAGAAGAAGGGCAGGGTTGGGAGAGGTAATGGTGCAGTAGGAAGGCCTCCCAGAGAGAGTAAGTTTACAATGGGTCTTTTTTTTTTTTTTTCTCTAATTTTTTGGCCATGCTGCGTGGCATGTGGGAACTTAGTTCCCCAACTAGGGATAGAACCCGAGCCCCCTGCAGTGGAAGCGCAGAGTCTTAACCACTGGACCACCAGGGAAGTCCCCCGCAATGTGTCTTGAATAGCAGATTGGGTTTTGACAAAGATGGAGGAGATCATGGCATGAATGGCTTGAGCAAAGCCTGGGAGGTGGCACATGGCCTGGCCCAGGGAAATAAAGGGAGGGGTGAGAAGGGCTTGGAGGGCTTGGAGGCTGGAGGGGAAGTTTCAGGAAGAGATTAGTGCAGGGCTTTGGGTGTCAGTTAGAAGAGCTGGGGTTTTATCCTGGAGGTATAAGGAGCCATGGGAGGTATTTGAGTAGGGGAGGAGCAGGTCGGCTTGTTAGAGAGCTCTCACTGGATCCTATGGCGTGGGCAATACCTGATACCGTGGAGGGGGCTGAAGGGATGCCTCTGCAAAATGGCAATATGAATGATGAGAATCAAATGAGCTTCCGGGAATAGGAGGGCTGGATCAACCCTCCCAGATTACCTGTCTGTCCTATTGTTTTACCACCAGGGGAATAAATGATGACTCCCACTTGTTAACGGATCACATAAAATGTGCTGAGTCCTAGGCCAGCGTTACATTCATGAGCTCCAATCCTCATGATATCCTTTACTCTTCTAGATCCCTCTGTGTGACACTTAGCCCCATCTGTCATTTTCTTGTTTACTGTCTGTCACACCCACTACACTATGAGGTCCACAGGGCAGGCAGCTTCGTCTGTTTTGTTCGCTGCTGTGTCCTCAGTGTCTAAATCAGGGCAGGCCTAGAACATAGTAAATGCTCACAGACCTCTGCTGTTTGAATGAATGAATGAACGAATGAAATAATATAGCCTTCAAGGTAGGAATCATGATTTCCATTTAACTTATGGGGAAGCTGAGGCTCAAGGAAGTGAAGAAACTACGACATGGAGGCTGGAGGGCAGGAGAGCAGGAGGCAGCAGAGATGGGTATCCAGGCAGCAGAGAATAAGCCTGGGCCATTGAATATGAGGAGAGACCTACTGGGGCCAAGAGCCATTTAGCATCTGGACAGTGCTACCAACAGTCTATTCCCTGTCCCTTCCCAGGGCTGGACCCCCAGCTCACAGGTCCCTAGCCACTCCCACCATGCCCAGGCCCTGTGTAAGGGGGAAAGAGGGAAGAGGGCAGCCAGCCGGGCCCCAGCCACTTCCTGTCGGGCTTTTGCACTCCCCACAACTTCCTGTGTCTGTAAGGCTGATGCTCTGGAGGCAGACAAAACCCAACCATCCGGGCCTCCCAGCCTGGGTGGGGGAGCCATGTACCTGAGGTCTCTGGCTCTGGTTCTGACTCCAGCGGTGGGCTCCTATGCCTTCCCCAGAGGGTCTTGGATATTCGGAGGCGGCTCGAGCGCGACTCCTTGGGGGGCGCAGAGAGGACACGACGAAACAGCGAGCGAGGGGCCGGCTGGCTGCTGACTGTGGGCTCCTGGTGGCTCAGCGCCCTCCCCCATCCTGCAAGGCGGCCCCAGCGGAACCCTCCAGCCCCCTTCTCCCCACAACCTCCTGAGTGCCAGTGGTAGGAGGTTAGCGGGGATGGGGCTGCTGGCTGGGTTTGGGAGGCCAGGCTCGGCGAAGGTGGGTCCATGGCAGAGATCCTCCTGGGGGATGATAGGGTGACAATTCTGCCCGGTGTCTGCCCACATGTTGTCTTCATTTTGGCCCCCTCCCTACTCTCAGCTCTGCCCCCAGGGAACCCCCTTGGGGGCCATATGCACTCCGTCTCTTACCTTGATTTCCTGACCAGCCCCAGAATCAGCAGCCGTCTGAGCCCTGCCTGGCTTCCTCCCGCTGAACGCAACTCCACGTGACCCTGTCTGTCCCACCCCACCCCACAGCCAAGCTGGGAGGGCACAGTGGGGGCAGGATGCAAGAGAAGAGGAGGTGACAGAGCAGGACCCAGAATCTCTCACTGACCAGGAGGCAGCACATGCCCCTCTCTGAGCCTCAGTGGTCTTCTCTGCAAAACGGGCACATGCTGACTAAATGCTGGAACTCTCATCCACTGCTGGTCAGAGTGTACACTGATTCATCCAAGTTGGAAAACTGTTGTGATCTATGAACATTGACCACACCCCTCTCCTCTGACCCAGCAGTTCCACTGCTAGGTATACACCCAATAGACATGCCCACCAGCGCTATTCATAATAGCCCCAAACGGAAAACAACCCAAGTGTGCATCTACTGTAGAATGAATAAATTGTGGTCTCTTCACATAGTGGAATATTATGTATAAATAAGAAGGATTGAACTCAGATGAATCACAAACAATGTTGAGCAAAAAAACCCAAACAATGAAGAGTAAACACGTGTGGTTCCATTTATATGAAGTTCCAAAGCAGGCAAAACTACGTTTAACAATTCAGGATATTGGTTTCCTTTGGAAGGGCTAGAGACTGGGGAGGTGGGGAAGCACAACGGAGGCTTCTTGTAGCTGATCATGGTGGTTGTTTTTTTTTTTTTTAAATTGAGGTGAAATCCACATAATATAAATTTAACCTGTTCTATTTCTTGAGCTGGGTGTTGATTACGTGAGTATGTTCTGTTGTGAAAATTCATTAACCACACATTTTGGTGCCCTTTCTTATATCTCTATTATACCACAATAAGTATTTACTTGAAAAAAGAGATGGCCAAACGCTGTTCTGAGTAATAAGTGAGATAACTTGAGAATCAGTAGAATCCTGGCCCACTGGCCCCAGAGTGGGTTTGAGTGCCAGCTGGTCCTTATCTGACTGTGTGACCTCAGGCAAGTCATTTCCTCTCTCAGAGCCTTGGTTTCCTGATTTGTACAAGACGATAACATCAGTTTCAAAAGGTTTATAATGGGACACTTTGTTTATTCAGCGAATGTTTCCTGAATGCCTACTATGTGCTGGGTACTGGAAAAGCTACAAGGAACAAAATAAACTTGGTTCCTGCCTTCCTGGAGCTCACAGTACAGTGAGAGAGACAAATCCTGAACATGAATACAGGACATTTCTAGCTGGTGAAGACTTGGAAGAAAATAGACAGACTGGAGTAGAGGCTGAGCAGAAGTGATGCACTTTGAGCTGGAAAAATCCAGAAGGGCCTCCCTGAAGCGGTGGCATTTGTGACCTGAAGCATGAGAAGGAGCTGGTCATGGGAAAAACATGCCAGGTAGAAGGAACAGCTTGTGCAAAGGCATGGGTGACCAGAATTCACAGGGTGGGATTGGTAGGACTGCCTTCATGAGCATGTGACCTGTGCAGTCACCGTGCTCAGAAGGGCTCTGCATTGAGCTTGATTTAACTTTTTGGACGGGGCCTGCATTTTCATTTTGCACTGGGCCTTGAACATTCTATAACATGTCCTGAGGAAGAGGGTCTTCAGTGAGGGTCAAAAATCCTTTTCCTGGTGCTGGACATGTTCTTGCAGGTGCACATACCTTAGCTATGCCCACCTCATTCTTACCACACTCAGTCCACTCACTGCACATACAGGTAGAGTCTCCCTGTGTTCCACCATCTCTCTGAGCCTGTACCACTTCACTGCATACTGGGCCCACTCCCAACTCCCTGCATTTTTGCTGGAGGACTTTCTCTGACAGGTGGAGTCCACACTGCCCATGCGACAAGCAGTCCCAAAGTGCCAGCACATTAACACTGCCCTGGGAGCAGCCCTCAGCCAATGACTATGGAAGCTGGAGGATCAGTACTCCAGCTCCCTTGCCCTTTGAGTGGGATGACTCTGCGGTGTGTGACCTACACTATCCCCCAAAGGTCCCTAGTGGGATTGAGCTCCACGTGCCTCCCATACCCACATGTCTGATAAAACACCCTTTCCCAGCTGCCTTCCCTTCCCTGTGTCGCTTCCTTATTCCCCAGCTGATATGTCCTGGGATCACCGCTCAGACGACTACTTACACGAGGATTCTTGTCCCAGGGTCTGCTTCTGGGCAACCCTAAACTAAGACAGAATGTGCAAACACAGATGAGGCATGGACACAGGCTTTCTTCCCATGGTCTCTCTTTTTTAAAAAATTTTATTTATTTATTTATTTATTTATTTATTTATTTATGGCTGTGTTGGATCTTCGTTTCTGTGCGAGGGCTTTCTCTAGTTGCGGCGAGCGGGAGCCACTCTTCTTCGCGGTGCGCGGGCCTCTCATTATCGCGGCCTCTCTTGTTGCGGAGCACAGGGTCCAGACACGCAGGCTCAGTAATTAAGCCTAGGCTCATGGGCCTAGTAGCTCTGCGGCATGTGGGATCTTCCCAGACCAGGGCTCAAACCCGTGTCCCCTGCACTGGCAGGCAGATTCTCAACCACTGCACCACCAGGGAAGCCCCCGCCATGGTCTCTTTATTGGAGGTCTGTGGCTAGCAGGATCGTTGGAGGTGGCCTCCTCCTGGATCTCCTAGATCTCCTGGCAGTTCTTGGTTTCACATTCTAAAAAAGACAAGAGAGTGTGAGGTTTGGCGGTGGGGTGGGTGAGGGGTCGTGGGGCTGGGTCTGCCTTCCTCATGGTGGCACCCTAGATGGTAAGAGGATAGGGGCCCAAAGTGAGGGGGCAGGTACAACGCCAACTGCAGGCCAAGCCAAATGAAATGGAGTGGTAGTTTGAAGGTAGAGCTAGATAGTACAGGGGTGTTATAGAGGTGTTTTTGTGATCAGGATCAGAGGTTGGCGTGAGGTCATCAGGTTGAGGTTGTGCTGACTGGGCCTGGATTGCTCCAGCATAAGAGTTGTCATCAAGGGTCAGGAAGGCTGGAGCTGAGCAAGCATCCTCAGGAGAGGATTGCCTCTCTGAGACTCTGAGATTGTCTGAGCAGAGGATTGCAATACTAGGTTAGGGGCTGGACAGAAGCTGTGCAGGCAAAAGGGTTTTCTGTAGAGGGTCACAGTCTGGGTCAGTGTTGTGTGGACGGGTGGGGGCGGGGCTTTGGGTAGGGGGCAAGGATGAGGGCAAGTGTGGGTGGCTGGGATGAGGTTGTGCAGGCAGAGGGGCAGGGTGGGTGGGCTATATTGCAAGCAGAATGACTGAAGTCTGAGTCTAGATGGCCTGAATAGACGAGCTGCAAGGGGGTTCAGGGTCCTGGCTGAGGCTGTGTGGGCACAGGGTTACAGGAAGGAGTGAGGGGTCTGCTGAGGTTAGGCAAGCAGGCAGGGATCAGGGGCCGTTCTGAGCTTGTGTGGACAGATGGGCCTCAGGCGGAGGTAGTGCAGGCGTCGGGGACTCACCTTGTCGAAGTGCGGCCAGGTGCGCAGCAGGTTGAAGAGCGCGTCGCCAGGGCAGTCAGTGCGCACGAGCTGGCGGTGGCCGAGCAGCGCGTAGCCTGGCCGCAGGACGCCGGCGCGCACAGCGCAGCGCGGGAGCTCGTCGCGCACCGCGCGCAGCGCGGTCTCTGCGGGCAGCTCCGCAGTGTAGTTGCCTATCAAGGCCACGCCGAAGCCGCGGGAGTTGTGGCCGAGTGTGTGCGCACCCACCCAGTGCCAGCCGCGGCCCTCGTACACGTAGCCGTCTGAGCCCACCACGAAACTGCGAGGAGAGAGGGAAGCATGCACCACTTGGCGTGAGGCCCCGGCCCTCATCTGGCCCTCTACCCCAGTTTCCGCACTTGTGCCAAGGGCCGCCGCCACCCCAAGTCCCGCCCGGTCGCGCTGACTCTACCCCGTCCAGCCGTGTCCCACTCCCCCACCTAATGCCACCCCAGAAACCGTCCCGTTTCTCTGGATCTGCCCCCAACATTGGCCCCATCTCTTTCTACCCAGCTCCCTCCCCATTGTCTCAAGTCCAACTCCTGCCCAATTCAGAGCTCTTTTCTGTCTTAGGTCATATCTCATCACTGCCCCGTCCCAGACTCAGCCCCTACCACAGGTCCTGCTCCTCTCCCGAGTCCGGACTCCTTTCCTAGTTCCCACCCCAAACTCAGGAATCCCACTGTTGTGGTATTTCTGGTCGCTGTTAAGGCCCGGACCCTAGTCTAGGCCGCGCCCCTCTCCACATTGGCTCCACCCACCGTAAACTCCTCTTCCGTTTTGCCAGCTTTGCTCAGGTCCAAACCCCGCCCCCTCAGTCAGGCTCTGCGCACCCAGGCTCTACACTGCACCACCACTTGGTGCGCCCTGCCAGCGCCTTGCAGGTTGCCGCCCACCTGTAGCCTATGTCGTCCCAGCCGCGAGTATGCTGGTGGAAGCGCTGCATAGAGCGCATGTCGGCGGCGCAGCGCTCAAAGTCCGTGCAGGGTGGCGCGGGCACGTATGTGTGGTGTACATATAAGAACCCGAGCGGCAGCTGCAGCGGCGTCGGGCGACCCCGATACGGGGCCGCGCCCCAGCGGCAACGTGGGTGGATGGCTGGACACCCTGAGAGGAAGGGAGTCCAGCGCGGGAGTAAGCAAGCGTTTCTCTGCCTGCCGCCTCCTCCCACACTAAGAGCGCACATAAGGATCAGCCCTTCAGTCTCCTCCCAGATTTGGGGACTGTTCAGTCTCACACCACACTGGCCCCCACTGGGATCTAACTTAACTAAATCTAACAGCATCCTAGTCCTGTTGGCCTCCCAGCCAAAGCCCTTATTGCCCCCTCTGGAATCCCCCAGTCCTAGATCCTCCTGACCTGTCTGGCACTGAGAATGTCTGTATCTGTGAGAAGGAGCGTCACAGGGGGTGGGGGCCCTTCTCACCTAGGAAGGCCTCCGTGAACTCCTTGGTAGCGTGGGTGGCCACCTGTGCCAGCTGTTCTTGGCTCATGCCCTGAAGTTGAGGGTGTGCTGGCTCCAGCCTCTGTAGCAGGATGAGGGCCCCCCATACCTGCTGGGTCAGAATGGGAGTCGGAGTCAGAGCAGCTCCGTTCTGCCGTCGGAAGTTGCTGCGAAATCCTGGGTCTCCCGCTACCCCGGCTCCATAGTACTGGCTCAGCAGGCGGCTGAGGGGCGGCCGGGGCTCAGGTGACCGGCTCAGGTAGTCTCCAAGGAGGGCCCCATCCAGGGCACCATTGAGGAAGGCCGTGGTGAGGATTGATGCTTCAGGGTCCAGGAGCGTGAAGGTCCGGGGAACAGAGAGCTGGTCCCAGCAGCCCTCAGTTCCCAGTGAATGGCTCCAGGTCTGGGGGCCCTGGAGGAAGTTCAGGCCCAGGTCTCTGGCCAGGGTGACCACTAGGAGGCTGTCCACAGTGGTTGGGAAGTTGGCTTTGGTATCTGCTGAGGAGGCTTGGACATCTGGAGAGGTGACTTGGACATGTGGAGAGCCAGGTCTAACATCTGGAAAGGTGGCTCCGACATCTAGATCTGTGGCTATAACATTTGGAGACACAGCTCCGACATCTGCACAGGTGACATCTGAAGAGGTATCCCTGAGTCCTGGGGAAGTGGCTCTTTCATCAGGAACCGTGGCTCCAATGTCTGGAAAGGTGACTCCAGCATCCGGAGGGGTGGCCGTGCTGTCTAAGGGCAGGTTTACCACCCTGTTCCCCTGCAGCCCTGCCTCCAGCCCTGCCAGAAGAGGCTCCACAGCCACGGTTGAGCCATCGGATGCCAGCACCACCCCGCATTCCTTCCCGTCCCACACACCATGTCTCGCCACCTCCATGATCAGGCCTTGAAGCTCTGGGCTCAGTGAAGGAGGATCCAGCTTGGTGGTCTTGAGATTCTGTCCCTCCAGCAAGAAGTGATGGAGAGCGTTGTGGGCACAAGAGTCCTGGGCTGACAGCAGCCATGCAGAGGCAGTGTGGCCAGCCTCGGCGGCTGGTGCCTTCTGCTCGAGCTCAGCCAGTGCCTGGATGACAGAGTCCATGAGCAGGGGCAGGGTCGCTGCAGGAGGAGGGATGGCATTAGCCCAGCAGCCCAGCACCACCTGTTACTGAGCCTCCCCCTGCTGTTTCTACATCTTCTCAATGCCCCCAGCTCTTCGTTGGACAACCTTATGATGTCTGACATTGTCCTTGTGTAGGTGAGGAAACTGAGGCACAGACAACAGGTTAAGGAGCTTAGACTATCAGCGAGTACTGGGGAGCCATGGCAGGTTCATGAGCAGGAGAGATACATGGCCAGGTTGGAATTCTGATTGCTCCTTTGAGTGCCATGTGGAGAACAGATTTTGGGGGGACCAGAGTAGAGAAGGGGAGAGAGTTTGGAGGTAAGCAATGAAGGTGGCTGAAGCCAGGATGGTGACACTGTGATGGACAAGAGTGGGCAGAGTCCCCAGATATTTTGAGGGAAAGATGGACAGTTTTTCATGATGGATTGGAGTTTGGGGAATTTTAGAGGGAAAAGTGTCTCAAAGGATGTCCAGGGGAGGGTGGGTCTGTGCCTTGTGGGAGAAATGTCTGTGGCTGAACTTGGAACTTAGAAGTCTGGGGCTCAGAGCTGGGGTGGGTTGTTGAATAATTAAACCTTTACTATGTGCCAGGCACCATTCTAGGTGACTTATATAACAACCCAGTTAATCTTCACAAGGACCCTATGAGCGTGGAGAGGTTAAATTATCTACCTAAGATCACATAGCTAGGAAGTGGCAGAGGCAGGATTTGAACACAGGAAGTCTTAATCCTTACACTCTGCTGTCTGCTGGAATTCAGGTTCTTCTCCAGACAGTTCACACAGTGATTCCTCGATAACTTTGTTCTTCTCTCTGCCTAAAATGTCCTTTCCTGCTTCACCACCAAGTAAAATTCTTCTTCTTCCTGTCCTAGATCTATGTCCCCTCCTGCAGGAAGCCTTCCTGATTTTTGCTCTTTTGGCCCCAGTTTCTTCCCCCAACCCTTGCCCTGATCCTATGGGGCTGGGAGCATCTGTGTTCCCAGACTGGAGGTTCCTTGAGACTGGGGCCTCCTGGATCTAGCCTCACCCTGTACAGGGCTGGATACAGAGGGGCAGCAGTATACTTCTGCTGAACTAAGAGTCCTGGCCTCAGGCCTCTGCCTTTTGACCCACCTGTGCCTGGCTCCGGCTGCAGCAGCAATCCGTACAGGATCCATAGGATACCCTGGACCACCATTGTGGGCTTCCAGTTTCCAGGGGACGTATCCAGTTTACCTCAGTGGAGACTTCGGCAGAGCTGGAAGGAGACAGGCATGGAGAACTGAGAGTGCCTTTGGCTACTGTCAAAGTCCAGCGGTGAATGACACGGCTGCCACTTGCAGAGCTGTGGGCGGGAGGCAGTGGTGGCATGGGTACAGAGTGCCCTGGCTCAACGTCATCTGGGTCTCAGGGGCTCCCCCATCCTATCCAGTTCCTCCCAGGCTGAGGTCAACGGTCAGTAAGCCAAGCGCATTGCAGGAGTGGCCTGGAAACCAGGTTGTTCAGACTCCAGCAAACTCTGCCCATTCCCCAGGAGATGTAAACTGAAGCTAATGCAGCAATCCACCCTTCCTATGGTGATAGTTCTGTAGCTGCTTCTGGCCACCAGAGGGGACTCTCAGGTGCCTGCCCGACTGGTAAGACTGGCTGTGCTGAGGGTGAGGAGAGAAGGAGAGGCCTGAAATCGGCACTGCCTTCTGCCTTCTTTGATGCCAGCACTTTAGCCTCAGGCAGAGGATGAGTGCAGGGGCCGAGGATTGTTTTTGTTGAAGTAGCGTAGGGGGACCTGAAGATGCCACCTCTCATCTCATTCCAGCTCCGGATCCCAAGCCACCAGAGGTAGCTGAGAGCAGGAATTGGGCTGGGGTGTTTGGGACCCTGGCTTTGTCCCCAGAGCTGACTTCTGGGCTCACCTGGGTTGGCAGTGAGGGGTCCTCCCTCTTCCTCTGGTGCCTGTGGCCAAGTCCTGCTGAAGAGAGCCCTCCTCCTCTTTATCCAGCATCAGGTGGGATGGGCTCATCATGGCTGGGGCTGCCATGTAAATTACTTCACTTTTGGCCTCCCATCTCGAAACTAGCCTGGGGAATTTCCAGGAGACCCACCAGGCTGGGCACTCAGCACAGGGCGGGCCCTGGGCGGGCCTGGGAATGCCCAGGCTAAGCCAGGCCTGGGATTCCCCAGGGGGCCTACTTAGATATAGAGTGTCCTCTTTCTGGGCACTCAGCATGGCCTAGCACAAAGCTGGACACACAGTAGGGGCTCACAGAGTTAGGTGCTAAGAGAGGAGGATGAATAGAGGCTGCTCCCCAGGAGATTCTGAGGAAATCTCCTCCTCCATGTCCCAGTTTCTGAGGATTTGGGGTCAGGGGCTCTGCCTGATAGAACCACGTGGAGGATGTGGGCTGTGTGTCCATACGGTGCAGGACTAGAGTGAGGAGAGTGAGGGTGTAAAATTTAAGGTGGTGCCGAAAATCTCAGCCATTAAGATAAATAATATTCTAGCACAATGTTTTAAAAGACTAAAAGAAATGCAAAAAAAATCCATGATGAACAAAATATCAACATTTTAATAAAGACAGGGTCAGGGGCAGTGCTGTGCTTAGACATATTGGAGCCAGAAGTGAAAGGAAAAATCAGGAATTCTGATCCTGTCTTTGTGCCTCACTTGCTTTAACTTCATCCAGGCCCTACATCCACCAGCGGGTAGCCCTCAGGATGTTGCGGGGTAACTGTCACATGAGATCCTCACCTAATGTCTGCTTGGTCTGGGAATGACCTTGATGTGGCATCATGGACCTTGGGTTTGTCCCTCTGATTCTCCCACCGATTGTGGCTGTGGAGAGACCCTTACAATTTTATTTAACTGCCAATTTATGCTCATTTTACCCAGCAGGAGGGTGAGCTCAGAGATGTTAAGTAACTTGCCCAAGGTCACATAGCTAGAACCTGGGGAGGGCTCCAAGCCCAGTGCATGTTTTCACTATCCTGTGGCTAGGTCAGGGTCAGAGTAATTATGACTCTTCATGCTGGGCAAGTGTTTGCAGACTGGCTACAGAGCAACTTCACACCCAGTAATTCTTGGGCCAGCCAGATGGGCAGCCTTGATACCCGTTTAAAGCTTGAAGTTTGTGGTAGGAGCTTGGTTGTATTGGAGTCAGGGACATGTCATGGCCAGCCAACATTTCCCTCAGGGTCTATCTGGGATTTGTGACCTTCTTGGGTAGGACCCTTCCTTCAGGAAGGCTCCTTGATTACCCCTGGCTCCCCACTTCTCCCATTCTGGCTCCCTAGCCCAGGATTCCTACCTTTGACCCAGACCTGTCCTTACAAGGTCTAGAGTTTCTCTGTCTGGTTCCATCTCCCCCAGACTAGGAGATGTTGAACTCTCTTGGGGTGCCCAGAAATGCCCACCACAGGTCAGGGGCCAGATGGGTAGCAGGGAGTGACTGTTGAGTACACCATAGACCTGATTGAGGATGTGGGGTCAGTTTGAGGTTAGGCTCTGAAACACACACATGCAGACACCCACACACCAAGGCACCTGGTCTTGGCTGGGTCTGGGAGGCAGCACAAAGGCTGGGATTCCCATGATGAGTCATTCCCCGCCCCTGCTTCCTTCCCACTTCATGAGGCCCGCTGCCAGGATATGTCAAGGCCCCTCCAGGCTGCAGACAGACCAAGGGTCTCATGAGAGTACCCAGGGCCTGGGACCATCTCTAATGGAGGTAGCAGCGGCACAGAGAGACAGAACCCTGGGCTCTGGATCTGAAGTGAAGCTGGGATCGAGGCCAGAGGCCAGAAGAAAAGGAACTTGGGGCGGGACAGGGCTGGGCTTGGGGCCAAGATCAGAGTTAATAACATTCATTTTGGTAAATGATAATAATAATGAAGACCCTGATAATAATAATAAAAACTTGTGTGCAGATCTCTGAGATAAGATTTTATATGCCTACATTTTTTTAAATTTAATTTTTTAACTTGAAATATAGTTGATTTTACAATGTCGTGCCAATCTCGGCTGTACAGCAAAGTGACTCAGTTATACACATAGAGACATTCTTTTTTTTTTTTTTGGCCGCACCTTATGGCGTGTGGGATCCTATTTCCCTGACCAGGGATTGAACCCGTGTCCCCTGCAGTGGAAGTGCGGAGTCTTGACCACTGGACTGCCAGGGAAGTCCTGAGACGTTCTTTTTTTAAATATTCTTTTCCATTATGATTTATCACAGGATACTGAATATAGTTCCCAGTGCTATACAGTAGGACCTTGTTTATTCATCCTATATATAATAGTTTACATTTGCTAATCCCAAACTCCCAGTCCTTCCCTCCCCCACCCACATCCCCCTTGGCAACCACAAGTCTGTTCTCCATGTCTGTGAGTCTGTTTCTGTTTTTTTTTTTTAATTAATTAATTAATTAATTTATTTATGGCTGTGTTGGGTCTTCGTTTCTGTGCGAGGGCTTTCTCTAGTTGCGGCGAGTGGGGGCCACTCTTCATCGCGGTGCGCGGGCCTCTCACTGTCGCGGCCTCTCTTGTTGCGGAGCACAGGCTCCAGACGCGCACGCTCAGTAGTTGTGGCTCACGGGCCTAGTTGCTCCGCGGCATGTGGGATCTTCCCGGACCGGGGCATGAACCTGTGTCCCCTGCATTGGCAGGCAGATTCCTAACCACTGTGCCACCAGGGAAGCCCCTGTTTCTGTTTTGTAGATAGGTTCATTTGTGCCGTATTTTAGATTCCACATATAATAAGTGATATCATATGGTATTTGTCTTTCTCTTTCTGACTTACTTCACTTAGTATGATAATCTCTAGTCATATCCATGTTGCTGCAAATGGATTATTTCATTCCTTTTTATGGCTGAGTAGTATTCCATTGTATATATGTACCACATCTTCTTTATCCATTCATCTGTTGATGGACATTTAGGTTGTTTCCATGTTTTGTGTATGCCTACATTTCAAAATTCAGCTCTGGGTTTTGTGAAGAGATGTTTTATTATTTTTTAATTTTTTCACATCTTTATTGGAGTATAAATGCTTTACAATGTTATGTTAGTTTCTGCTGTACAACAAAGTGAATCAGCTGTATGTATACATATATCCCCATATCCCCTCCCTCTTGAGCCTCCCTCCCACCCTCCCTATCCCACCCCTCTAGGTTGTCACAAAGCACAGAGCTGATCTCCCTGTGCTATGCAGCAGCTTCTCACTAGCTAACTATTTTACATTTGGTAGTGTATATGTCAATGCTACCCTCTCACTCCCTCCCAGCTTCCCCTTCCTGCCCTGTGTCCTCAAGTCCATTCTCTACGTCTGCGTCTTTATTCCTGCCCTGCACTAGGTTCACCAGTACCGCTTTTTAAAATTCCATATATATGCATTAGCATACGGAATTTGTTTTTCTCTTTCTGACTTATTTCACTCTGTATGACAGATTCTAGGTCCATCCACCTCACTACAAATAACTCAGTTTCATTCTTTTTTATGGCTGAGTAATATTCCATTGTATATATGTGCCACATTGAAGAGATGTTTCAAAGCAAGACTGGGCAAACCACAGCCTATGGATTGACTATCTGTTTTGTAAACAATTTTTTTTTGTTTTTTGTTTTTTTTTCAAGGTGAAATTCACCTAACATAAAGTGAACCATTTAAAAGTGTACAATTCTGTGGCATTTAGTACATTTACAATTTTGTACAACCATCACCTATATCTAATCTAGTTCCAAAATTTTCATCACCCCAAAATAAAACCCTGTACCCGTTAGGCAGTTACTTTCTGTCATCTACCAGACCCTGGCAATTGCCAGTCTGCTTTCTGTCTCTGTGGATTTACCTATTTTGGACATTTCATATAAATGGAATCAAACAATATGTGACTTTTTGTGTCTGGTTTTTTTTTCATTGAGCATAATGTTTTCAAGTTTCATTCACATTGTAGCATGAATCAATGCATTTTATTATGAATCATTCCTTTATATGGCTGAATAATATTCCATTCTATGGATGTAGCACAATTTGTTTATGTAAAATGAAAGTTTATTGGAACACATCCTCTCTCATTTGTTTACATATTGTCTATGATTATTTTCATGCTCTAACGGCAGAGTTGAGTCATTGTGATGGAGACCATTTGTCCTGCAAAGTTGAAAATACTTACTATGTGCATCCCCCACCTCCAGCTTTATTGAGATATAATTGACATATATAATTGTATAAGTTTAAGGTGTGCAACGTGATGATTTGATATATGAATGTATTGCAAAATGATTACCACAATAAGGGTAGTTAACACATCCGTCACCTTACTTCACATATTTATTTTTTTTGTGTCTGTGGTGAGAACTTTAAGATGCACTCTCTTAGCAACTTTGAAGTATACAAAATTGTTGACTATAGTCACCATGCTGTATGTTAGGGTCTCAGAACTTATTTATCTTATAACTAAAAGTCTGTACCCTTTGACCAACATCTCCCCATTTCCCCCATCCCCAGCCCTTGGCAACCACCATTCTACTCTGTTTCTATATGTTTATTTTTTTTTCTTTTTTAAACTTCACATGTAAGTGAGACCATACAGTATTTGTCTTTCTCTGTCTAACTTATTTTACATAGCATAATGCCATCAACTTCCATTCAGGTTGTTGCGAATGGCAGGACTTCCTTATTTTTTCATGGCTGAATTGTATATTTATTTATATTTATATCTATCTATCTATCCATCTATCTATATCACCTTTTCTTTATCCATTGAGAGGCACTTAGGTTGTTTCCCTGTCTTGGCTACTGTAAATAATGCATCAATGAACATGGGGTGCAGATACCTTTCTGGGTAGTGGTTTCATTTTGTTTGGATTCATGTGGCCTTTAAATAAAGTTTGCTGACCCCTGCTGAGCCATCCCACCCAGATTCCTATTCTCACACTGTTTCTTACTAGCTAGAGAAAGAGCCTTAGTCTTGAGCCCTCATTTTGTCCATCTCTGAAATGGGAGAATAGTACCAACCTCATAGGATTTTTGTGAGAGTTAAACAAGGAGATACATGCAAAATGCTTAGGACCATGCCAGCGTGTGGAAAGCATTCAATAAGTGGAGTCATTTCTGCTCATCCACCTGACTGCCCCAGCCTCCCCAGCAAAGGGTCAGCCCACAGGATAATCTATTACGGCCAGACTCCATGTCCTGGATGAGTCTAGACTCACAGTCATTTATTATTTCTGCATTTGGGGTACTTGTCCAAGTCAAGCCTTCCCTACTGGCCCCAGCCCCCCACAATACACACATATCGTCTCAGAATAACATAACAGCAGTACCTTAAACAATGTGTTGAAAATCCATTTAAGACATTTTTTCTGTTTTGTTTTGGTTTTTTTTTGTCTTTTGGGTATATCCCATTGGGAATGGGCCATCAAATTATTGTCCCATAATGTCTCTTGAAACAGTTTCATTTTGTAGTTATGTCCCTAACCTGAAGCTTTTGATTTTTAGGAAATTTCTTTTTGAGGATAGAAAGTTTTTATTTTTTTAAAACCGTAACAACAATAAAAACAACACCTCACGATAAGATTGTGCATTATAATTATGCGACTAGAAACAATGTGGGATTAGAAAACATCTCAAATAACAGTATTTATATTATTATAATAACTGTTATTATTATTGAAAAATTCACCTCACTATTCCACCACCCCCATTTAAAAATATCTCTGAACATTGTACTATAACAAATGCAACTTAGACTAACTGGGTCATTCAAATAAGGTAATGCCACTTTACCTTTTTTTATTGTGGTAAAATATACGTAACATAGATTTTACAATTTTAACCATTTTTTTTTTTTTTTTAATAAATTTTATAGCTACTTTATTTATTTATTTATTTATTTTTGGCTGTGCTGGGTCTTCGGTTCGTGCGAGGGCTTTCTCTAGTTGCGGCAAGTGGGGACCACTGTTCATCGCGGTGCGGGGACCGCTCTTCATCGCGGTGCGCGGGCCTTTCACTATCGCGGCCCCTCCCGTTGCGGGGCACAGGCTCCAGATGCGCATGCTCAGTAGTTGTGGCTCACGGGCCCAGCTGCTCCGTGGCATGTGGGATCTTCCCAGACCAGGGCTCGAACCCGTGTCCCCTGCATTAGCAGGCAGATTCTCAACCACTGCGCCACCAGGGAAGCCCAATTTTAACCATTTTTAAGTGTACAGTTCAGTGGCATTAAGTACATTCACATTGTTGTACAACCATCACCACCACATCCATCTCCAGAAATTTTTCATCTTCCCCAACTGAAATTCTGTCCCCATTAAACACTAACTCCCCATTCCAGTTTCTCCCAGCCCTTGGCACTCACCATTCTATTTTCTTTCCCTATGAATTTGACTGCTCTAGGGACCTCATATCAGTGGAATCATATAATATTTGTCTTTTGTGACGGGCTTATTTCACTTAGCAAAGTGTCTTTAAGGTTCATCACTGTTGTAGCATGTGCCACCATTTCCTTCCATTTTAAGGCTGAATAATATTCCATTGTATGGATACACTATACTTGGTTTATCCATTCATCTGTTGATGGACATTTGGGTTGTTTCCACTTATGACTATTGTGAATAGTTCTGCTATGAACATGTGTGTACAAATATCTATTTAAGTTCCTGCTTTCACTCCTTTTGGGTATACACCTAGAAGTGGAATTGCTGGATCATGTGGTAATTGTATGTTTACTTTTTTGAGGAACCCCCATACTGTTTTCTATAGTGGCTGCACCATTTTACATTCTACCAACAGTGCACAGGGTTCCAAGTTCTCCACATCCTCACCAACATTTATTTTCTTTTTTTATATTAGCTATCCTAATGGGTGTGAAGTGAGGAAATTATTTATTAAATCCAATATTATTTTAGAATTATGTAAATATTTAAATGGTTCCAAAGGCAAATCTACAGAATAAGATATATAGAGAGACATCTAGTTTCTATTCCAGTACCCTCCATCATGTTCTTTCCCTTCCTCTCAGATAACAATTTACAATTTTTTCATGGTTTACTCTCTCTCTCCATATATATATACATACATACATATATATATATACATATATATGTGTATATATATATGTATATAGATAGATAGATAGATTCCATTTTGCTGTTTTTCCATTTAACACTGTTTCCTGGAGATCTTTCCATACTGGTATACAGAGCTCTTCCTCATTCCTTTTTACAGCTACATAGTACTCCATCATGTGGCTGTGCCACAATTTGTTTAGTCAACCATTCCCTACTGTTGGACATATGGACATTTCCAGTCTTTTGACAGTTTAAATGGTGCTGCTATGAATAACCTTGTTCATTCATCTTATTCATTATCTTATTTTTGCAAGAAAACCATTGGGATATATTCCTCTAAGTGGATAAATACCTATATAATTTTGCCAGATATTTACTAATTTCCCCTCTCCAGGGCTCATATCACTTTGCATTTTCCCTATTAAAGTATCTGAGTGTGTAAAACACAAACTTTTTCATTAAACCCAGTGGACTCCTATACATACTTCAAAACCCATCCCCAGTATCCAGGAAGCCTTCCCTTCTCCTCAGGTTTTCTCTTCTTGCCTTTCCCAGCTCCAGAGTCCTTTCTCTGGTTCAGCCCTGACACCAAGAGTCTGCAAGTGTCTATGTCAAACTCCATACTCTCCAGACTAGGAGCTCCTTGAGTGCTGGCTCCAGGGATGAGTCTTCTTGGGGCATTCAGCACAGGACTAGGAACAGAGAGGTGACAATAACAGAAGGTTTTCTGCCTGAACAAAGGACAGCCCTTTAGCTCTGGGTCTCCCTGGCTTGGTTCTCCTGGGCCAGAGGAAAAGAACCAGGTCAAGCTAGCCAATATCCTGGGTTCTTCTGTTTGCCTTCTTGCTGAGTCACCTGTGCTTCCAGGGTGATGATCTCACTGTGGGTATCTGTCACCTGTATGGCTCCCAGGCAGAGGAGTGGAAACTGCTTGAGGTCAGAGAGACTCCAGGTCCAATTCAGACTTCCCCAGTCCCTGGGTGGAGCACCTCCTCTCTCTGTGCCTTGATTTTTCTATCTCTAAAATGGGAATAATACTGTATCTATCTTATGCTTGTAGCAAATGTATGGGTGATATGAAATCACATCAACCTGCTTCCCACCATTTATATCTAATTTATTTATTATTGAGGTGAAATTCATGTACCGTAATATTAATCATTTTAAAGTGAACAATTCAGTGGCATTTAGTACATTCACAATCTTGTACAACTATCACTATCTAGTTCCAAAATGTTTTCATCACCCCAGACAGAAACCTCATACTGATTAAGTAATCACTCCCCATTTCCTCTTCCTCGCTCCTCCCCAGGCTCTGGCAACCACCAATCTGCTTCCTGTCTCTAAGAATTACCTACTCTGGACATTTCATATAAATGGAATCATACATTATGTGACCTTTTGTGTCTGGCTTCTTTCACTCAGCGTAATGCTTTTTGAGTTTCATCCATGTTGTAGCGTGTGTCAGGGCTTCATTCCTTTTTATGGCTGAATAATATTCTAATCTATAGATATTTGATATTTTGTTTATCCAGTCATCATCTGATGGGCATTTGGATTGTTTCCACTTTTGGCTACTGTGAATAGTGCTGTTATGAACATGCCTGTACATGCACTTGTTTGAATACAGTTTTCAATTCTTTTGGGTCTATATCTAGGAGTGGAATTGCTGGGTCATGGGGTAACTCTACATTTAACTTTTTGAGAAATCACCAAACCCCACCATTTATTTTTACACATTTGATATCTCTAATGCCTCCCAAAACCAGTGAAGAGAGAATTCTAAGTCCCCATTTTGCAGCCAAGGAAACTGAGGCTGGGAGAGGTGGTGTCACACCATCTTGAGGTTAATAACCATAGACTAGTTCCCATCTGCTTAGTGGCCACTGGGTGCCAGACACTTCCTAAGGAGGGTCTTTGGATTGGACCCCCATAGCCCCACCATCCCTGGAGTCTGACAGATCTAGTTTAACTCCCAACTTGGGCAAGTTATACTCTGAACCTCCATCTCTCTTTATAATCTGAGTCCCTACCTTAATGTGGAAAATGAGTGTGGTAATGTAGGCAGACAACGGAGCATGTATGAAGCCTTTGATTTACAGATGAATCAAGCAAAAAAGTGGTCGACTCAGGCTCAAAGGGGTGAAGTAACTTGCCAAAAGTCACATAGCAATTGGTGGCTAGATCCAGCCTGCAAGCATTTTTGAGGTTTCCTGAAATTTAACCCCTTTGGAAGCTAGTGAGGTGAGGTCCATAAGGCAGATCCTCTTGTGGGGAGGGGTTTGCTGCTGTGTTGCTTTGTTCTTTGGGGAGCTGACCTTTGACAACACAGAATCTTGCTGAATCAGCCTAGGGTGGCCTGTGGTCATGAACAACAACAGATTACCTGGCAGAGGTCAACGTTGCCCCAAACTGTTCACTCCTTCTTCCTGCTCTACAGTTTATATCAGCACAGCTGAAGGCAGGGTGACTTCTGGTGCCCCAAACAGGCATGGGCCAGGCACCTCCTTGCCTCTAGGCATTGGCTCCTGCTGGTGTCTCTGCCTTGAGGCCCCCACCCCCCTTCCCTCTCATTTCTGCCTTGCATACACTAGAATCTTCACAATCGGCTTCTTCCCCCACCTCTGATCTCCTCTCCTAGTGCGTTTCCTGCTCCAGCCCACTGGCCTCTTGCTCCATGAGGATGCCACCCTCATTCAGCCCCAGGGCATTTGCACTTGCTGTTCACTTTGCTTGGAATAGTCTTCTTCATATCTTCCTGTCATTCAGAGATCACTCAAACATAACTTCCTCCTAGAGGCCTAGCTCTGACCACCTTATCTAAACTAGGTTCCCAGTCCTTCTCTGCGAGAACATCCTATTTACTAAGATCCTTACCAGACATTATCTTATTCATTTGTTTAATTACTGCTGCCTTCCCCACTTGGATGGAAACTCCAGGAGGGCAGGGACCTGTCCTGTTCAGTGCTGCATCTTCAGGGCTGAGACCAGTGCCTGGCACACAGCATTCATGTGTTCAATAAACGTCTGTCAACTGAGTGACCACTTGGCTCTTCATTATAAATATGAATTTTCTTTCCTCCTAAATTGGATGATGAGTGTGAAGGCTTTTTTCACACTAGGCATCCAAGTCCCAGAACTCTCAGATGGGTCACAGGAATTAAAATCCTGACTCTGTTTTCACCACCAGGCAGTGTCACCTTGGGCAAGTCACTGGCCCTCGGTGGGGCTCCAATTTGTAAAACAAAGTCCTTAATCCCCCTTTTTCAAAATCTGGTGAAAGCTGTGGCTCTCAGTCTCCGCTGAAAATATGAATTCATGATTTGGTACTTGATATTAAGGGATTTAATGATTTCCCCCAAAGTCCAATTCTGGGTTTCCTCTCCAGATAATCAGTACTCAAATTGACTTGTTCATGGACTCAGTTGGTCAGCAGCTATTCAAATGGCAGCAATAGTCTGTGCCCAGCCTCATACTGGGAGATTCTGGGGTCCCAAAAGACCTAGTCCCAGGCTAGCTGGGAGGGCCCACAGCGGGAGCTTGAGTACAGCATGGGAAAGCAGCACAGAAAGGCTCCTGGAGGAGGGGCTGCTGCAGCTGGGTTTTGAAGGATGAATAGGAGTTGGTCTGGCAGGAAAGGGTATTCTAGCAGAGGCAACAGCTTTAGGGGATTTGAGGGAGAGAGGAGAAATACTAACACACATGTATACAATATATAAGGAAGAATCCACTTTTCAGGTTGGAGTCTCAGGACCACCCCAGCAGGGAAGGAGATGACTGCCCTCGTTTTACAGTAGAGAAGAATGAGACACAGAGATGCTAAGAAGAGCACTCCAGTCCACAGAGCTGGTAATTGGCAGAGCCAGGCCTACTGCGGGCTTCTCCTAAAGGGGCATTCTTATTGATTGAGGGACAAGAAGGTTGTTTCTGTTAGGCTGAGGTGGGGAGGGGGAGGGCTGAGCCAGATTAGCTGAGGGACAGGAAGGTGGAAGTAATTGGTTAGGTGGACAGACAGGAAGAGTCTAATTGGCTGAGAAGTAGGATATGGGAGTCTGACTGGCTGAGGATTAGGCGAGTAGTTTAATTAGCCAAAGAGCAGGAAGGTGGAGTCTGGTTGTCTGAGAAGCAGGAGAGTGTCTGATTGGCTGAAGAGAGGGAGGGCAGAGTCTGACTGGCTGAGGGCTAGGAGTGAGGGGGAAGGGGGCGGAGTCTAATTAGATGAGAAACAGGAGATCAGAGTTTGTTCAGCTGAGGGATAAGAGAGCATTTAATTGGCTAAGGTGTGGGAGGAGAGAGTCTGATTGGCTTAAGGGGGGTAGAATGAAGTATCCGCGGATGTCAGTGGTATCACTTACCCTCTATTTCACAAATCCTGTGTCCCTGGGCCCTGATGCAGGGAGGTGGAAATTAATCCTCCCGGAACTATGGGGAAATGGAGACAGGTGTTTGCGGAGGAAGGGTGGGGGCTGGGTCACTCTAGACAAAGGCCAGAAAGGACACCTTGTTCTTTACTGCTCATTTCGCCTTCTCCACAGTAACTGGGTCACTAAGATTCTGCTCAGGTGGGAGACGAGTCACCCCTGAGCGGGAACAGAATTCTAGGCAGAAGGAACAGCAGTGCAAAGGCTTTGAGGTGGGAGAGATGGCCTTGGCTGGTTTGGCAAAAATGGTCTCAAGTGGCTGGCTACTGTGAATAATGCTGGTATAAGCATGTGTGTTCATGTACCTGTTTGAGTCCCTGTTTTCAGTTTTTTTGGGTATATACTTAGGAGTGGAACTTAGAGAGTTCATATGGTAATTCTATTCTTCAAAAAAGGAACCACCATTGGGATTGACATATATACACTAATATGTAAAAAATGGATAACTAATGAGAACCTGCTGTATTAAAAAAAAAAAAAAAAAAAGGAACCACCACACTGTTTTTCCATGGTGGCTGTACCATTTTACATCCCCATCAAGAGTATATGAGGGGATTTCTCTTCTTTTCATCTCTGCCCCTTAAAGTCTGCTGTGAGGACCAGACGGCTTCACAGGTGAATTCTATCAAACATTTAGAGAAGAGCTAACACCTATCCTTCTAAAACTCTTCCAAAATATAGCAGAGGGAGGAATACTCCCAAACTCATTCTATGAGGCCACCATCACCCTGATACCAAAATCAGACAAAGATGTCACAAAAAAAGAAAACTACAGACCAATATCATTGATGAACATAGATGCAAAAATCGTCCACAAAATACTAGCAGACAGAATCCAACAGCACATTAAAAGGATCATACACCATGATCAAGTGGGGTTTATTCCACGGAGGCAAGGATTCTTCAACATATGCAAATCAATCAATGTGATACACCATACTAACAAACTGAAGGAGAAAAACCATATGATCATCTCAATAGATGCAGAAAAAGCTTTCGACAAAATTCAACACCCATTTATGATAAAAGCCATCCAAAAAGTAGGCAAAGAGGGAACTTACCTCAACATAATAAAGGCCATATATGACAAACCCACAGCCAACATCATTCTCAATGGTGAAAAACTAAAACCATTTCCACTAAGATCAGGAAGAAGACAAGGTTGCCCACTCTCACGAATATTATTCAACATAGTTTTGGAAGTGTTAGCCACAGCAATCAGAGAAGAAAAAGAAATAAAAGGAATCCAAATCGGAAAAGAAGAAGCAAAACTGTCACTGTTTGCAGATGACATGATACTATACACAGAGGATCCTTAAGATGCTACCAGAAAACTACTAGAGCTAATCAATGAATTTGGTAAAGTAGCAGGATACAAAATTAATGACAGAAATCTCTTGCATTCCTATACACTAATGATGAAAAATCTGAAAGAGAAATTAAGGAAACACTCCCATTTACCATTGCAACAAAACGAATAAAATACCTAGGAATAAACCTACCTAAGGAGACGAAAGACCTGTATGCAGAAAACTATGACACTGATGAAAGAAATTAAAGATGATACGAACAGATGGAGAGATACACCATGCTCTTGGATTGGAAGAATCAACATTGTGAAAATGACTCTACTACCCAAAGCAATCTACAGATTCAATGCAATCCCTATCAAACTACCAATGGCATTTTTCACAGAACTAGAACAAAATATTTCACAATTTGTATGGAAACACAAAAGACCCTGAATAGCCAAAGCAATCTTGAGAAAGAAAAATGGAGCTGGAGGAATCAGGCTCCCGGACTGCTGACTGTACTACAAAGCTACAGTAAGGTACTGGAACAAAAACAGAAATATAGATCAATGGAACAGGTTAGAAAGTCCAGACATAAACCCACGCACATATGGTCACCTTATCTTTGATAAAGGAGGCAAGAATATACAATGGAGAAAAGACAGCCTCTTCAATAAGTGGTGCTGGGAAAACTGGACAGCTACGCGTAAAAGAATGAAATTAGAACATTCCCTAACACCATACACAAAAATAAACTCAAAATGGATTAAAGACCTAAATGTAAGGCCAGACACTATCAAACTCTTAGAGGAAAACATAGGCAGAACACTCTGTGACATAAATCACAGCAAGATCCTTTTTGACCCACCTCCTAGAGAAATGGAAATAAAAACTAAAATAAACAAATGGGACCTAATGAAACTTAAAAGCTTTTGCACAGCAAAGGAAACCATAAACGAGACAAAAAGACAGCCCTCAGAATGGGAGAAAATATTTGCAAATGAAGTAACTGACAAAGGATTAATCTCCACAATATACAAGCAGCTCATGCAGTTCAATATCAAAAAAACAAACAACCCAATCCAAAAATGTGCAGAAGACCTAAACAGACATTTCTCCAAAGAAGATATACAGATGGCCAAGAAGCACATGAAAATCTGCTCAACATCACTAATTATTAGAGAAATGCAAATCAAAACTACAATGAAGTAACACCTCACACATTTAGAATGGGCATCATCAGAAAATCTACAAACAACAAATGCTGGAGAGAGTGTGGAGAAAAGGGAACCCTCTTGCACTGTTGGTGGGAATGTAAATTGATACAGCCACTATGGAGAACAGTATGGAGGTTCCTTAAAAAACTAAAAATAGAACTACCATACGACCCAGCAATCCCTCTACTGGGCATATACCCTGAGAAAACCATAATTCAAAAAGAGTCATGTACCACAATGTTCATTGCAGCTCTATTTACAATAGGCAGGACATGGAAGCAACCTAGTGTCCATCGACAGATGAATGGATAAAGAAGATGTGGCACATATATACAATGGAATATTACTCAGTCACAAGAAGAAATGAAATTGAGTTATTTGTAGTGAGGTGGATGGACATAGAGTCTGTCATACAGACTGAAGTAAGTCAGAAGGAGAAAAACAAATACTGTATGCTAACACATATATATGGAATCCAAAAAAAAAAAAAAAGGTTCTGAAGAACCTAGGGGTAGGAGAGGAATAAAGACGCAGACGTAGAGAATGGACTTGAGGACATGGGGAGGGGAAGGGTAAGCTGGGACATGGACATATATACACTACCAAATGTAAAATAGATAGCTAGTGGGAAGCAGCCGCGTAGCACAGGGAGATCAGCTTGGGGCTTTGTGACCACCTAGAGGGGTGGGAAAGGGAGGGTGGGAGGGAGGGAGATGCAAGAGGGAAGAGATATGGGAACATATGTATATGTATAACTGATTCACTTTGTTATAAAGCAGAAACTAACACACCATTGTAAAGCAATTATACTCCAATAAAGATGTTAAAAAAAAAAAGTCTTATGTGAGCTTCTGGAGCCCCAGGAAAAGCCCTTCCCAGCACCCATGCCATGCTCCACCTTTACCCACTTCCAGATGTCTTTTTGGTACCACCTCCCTGGTCTGGCTGCTGCCTCCATATCCTCCCCTCCCACTCTGACCTTAGTCTATTGAGCCAGGCTAAAGACTCTGGTGAATTGGTAACCATACAGTTCTGTCTCTTGCTAGGGCCTGAGCTCCTTGACCTCTGGCACAGCTGATGGAACTTATTACCACGCTTCCTCAACCTCCCAGATGTGACCCATCTCCACCTCCAGACCCATGCCTCTGCCTGTCCTCTTTCTAAATGCAGCTGTGATCAACACTTCTGCTTTCCCATCCTCTTCTCAGTCCCACTCCTGGAATAATATCACTGACTCGCTCCGCTGTCATCCACTGTCTTCCCAGTACAGGTGACTCACAGATGCACTTCTCCTGATGGGCCTAGCTGCCTCCTGGGTGTCTCCCTGAATGGCCCACGGGTCTTTTAGACTCAAGGTAACCCAGAGTTTCTCAACTGCAGCACTGCTGACATTTGTGGCTGGATCGTGCTCTGTGGTGGAGGCTGTCCTGTGCATTGTAGGGTGTTGAGCAGCGTCCCTGGTCTCCACCCGAAAGATGCCTGTAGCATCTCTCACTCCACAGTGTGACAATCAAAAGTACCTTGAGACATTGCCAAATGTCCTCTGAGGGGACACTCTGCCCCAGCTGAGAACTGCTGGGATAGCCCAAATCAAACCACAAACTTGAAGTGCTGTCGTTTGTCCAGCCCATGCTTTGTGCCAAGCATGGGGCTGAGCACAATGCAAACACCATCTCATCTGGTGGTCATCTCCTCCATTTCATCTGTCAGGAATGGAGGCCTACGGGGGTCACATGACTTGCCCAAGGTCGCATGGCCAGGAAGTGATTCCCCATCCCCAGGCCCCTCAACTTGCTCCTCCTTCCTTTTCTCCATCTCTCTAAAGGCAGAGAAGCTGGGCTGACACCCTCTCCTCTCCGCCTCGTTTCTCTAGAAACCCACATCCAGCTAGTCACCCATGTGGACATCCTCCAGAGCCCTAAAAAAATAAATAAGCTCCAATGCGCTTTAAAACAACCAACCGGGAATACCCTGGCGGTCCAGTGGTGAGGGCTCAGCGCTCTCACTGCCGAGGGCCCGGGTTCAATCCCTGGTCAGGGAACTAATAATCCCACGAGCTGCACGGTAAGGCCAAAAAACAAACCAACCAACAGGGGGCTTCTTCCCCGCTCAAGCACTGTCCATGGCTCCCCATTGCTCACCAGGTCAACCCTCAGCCTCTCGGACTGGCCTTCAAGGTCCTGCACCCCTCCAGCCTCTTTGTCTCTCACACCCCGAGGCCAGAGAAAGCCACCCGCCCAGCCACACCCTCTGGTTTCTCTGTGCTCGAGCCCTACTCCCTCTCCTGCACCTGTTGAAATCCAACCTCTCCCTGCCGTCCCAGCTCAGATGTCACATCCCTCATGTTGCCTTTCTTGGCCTCCCTTCTGCCTCCTCCCAGCAGCAAACTTTCAACTATTTGTATCTCCTCTTCTTCACCTTGAAACACTGTCCCCTCCCACCCTCGCCACCTAGTGAGATCTTCATGAAAATGAAGGATGAAGAAATCGTCCAAGTTTACCACCGGCTGGGGCAAAGCTGGGCATCTTACACTTGTTCTAGAATTCCCTCCTTCAAGTTTTGAGCCCTCTGCTTCTTGTTTTCTGGAATTTTTATTTTTCCAAAACTCAAATTCAGAGATCCTCAGCCTCCTCCTCCGTCTTTATCTTAATCCAGACTGATCATTTTTGATTCTGAAATTTCAGCCATTCACAATTACCTGTCACCATTTTTTGCCCTATGTACTTACTACCTTTCTATTATTTAATGAATAGTTTTCTCTCGGGGCTCTTCCTTTTAAGTCTTATTATTTTAAGCAAAATTTATAATGCTATTATTATATCCATGAGACTGTAGATTTGATGTTCAGGCCAAATATATATTTTTCTTCTACACATCAAAACAAATCTCTCATTTAATATAACTACATAAAACAGAAAATGAATAGAAAATGTTCCTCCATGTGCCATATAAAATTACTGGGTTTGAGTTTGGGTTTTTTGTAGCATGAGCCACCGGTTTACCTTGCTTGGCCCTGCAAAAAACCTTTCTCTGCTCTAAAATAACATAAAATGATATAAAATAAAATGAAATAAAGTAAAATAAAATAACCAGGCTTAATAGCTACGGATACTTGTATCAGACTCTGGGAACCAGCCAGAGCATTTTCTGTAAGGTTCAGACTTGTAAAAATTCATTCATTCATTCCAATTTTATTCTTTTCTGGATTTATTTAGGTATAATTGACATATAAAAATTGTGTATATTCAAGATGTACAACATGATTCAACATTTATTCTTGTTATTCAGGTTTTAGCCAGGGACCTGATACCCAACCTCATATAGTAGAATCCCTTCTACCTCGTGTCAAAACCCTTTGTTATATCCCTTCATTGATGGAAATATCTGTATCTATTTCCCCACTTGAATCTCAGTTCCATGAGGACAGGGATTTGGTCTGTTTTATTCTCTGCCATATTCCCAGCACCTAAAACAATGGTTGGAGCACAGTGGGTGCTCCATTGTTGCACAGACTAATTCTGAGCCAATCACTGCCCAGCTCAGCACCAGCTGATCCTGGGAGGGGGCACTCTCAGGGAGACTGGCTGTGTTGGGTCTTCGTTGCTGTGCACAGGCTCTCTCTAGTTGCAGCGAGCAGGGTCTACTCTTTGTTGCGGTGCGTGGGCTTCTCACTGTGGTGGCTTCTCCTATTGCGGAGCACGGGCTCTAGGTGTGCAGGCTTCAGTAGCTGTGGTGCGCGGGCTCAGTAGCTGCGGCTTGTGGGCTTTGTTGCTCTGCAGCATGTGGGATCTTCCTGGACCAGGGATGGAACCCGTGTCCCCTGCATTGGCAGGCGGATTCTTAACCAGTGTGCCACCAGGGAAGTCCCTCTTCAACTTCTTTATGGTTTACTGCAGTTTTAACTCTGGAACTCATTGAGAGGGGAGTATTATCTTCTCAGAGTTTCAGGCTTCTCTAATTGACCTGGCCCTTGCCTGAACCTGGACAGTCATATCTCTCCTCAAGCCTGCATCCTGTGCCTCAGTTTTCCTAGATGGACCTGCAACAAAAACTTGGGCCTCTGCTCTCCAGTGTTTTTCCTCCGCTTTGACAGATATTTTTGGACATCTGGTATGTGCAAGGTCGTTTGCTTGGTTCTGGGGAGACGGTGGGGAGTTGGAGGCCAGCTGTGAGCCCTCCCACCTGTCTGCTCACTTGCCCAGATCAGCCGCCCACTCACCAACCAGGGAATGGTATCTGCCTCACATTAGGGGGCAGGGCTGACTCTGGGCACATCTGGAGCAGATGGGCTGGCCAAGGAGAACCTCCTAGTTGGAGGGGTCAGGGTGGCTGGCAGGGGATGGGTGGAGTGGGAGGAGCAAAAAAGTGTCTGTGGTGCTTGCTTTTTTAAAAAAAAATTTATTTATTTATTTATTTAGGCTGCACTGGGTCTTAGTTGTAGTACACAGGATCTTAGTTGCTGCATGAGGGATTTTTAGTTGTGGCATGTGGACTTCTTAGTTGTGGCATGCATGCAGGGATCTAGTTCCCCAACCAGGGATCGAACCCAGGCGCCCTGCATTGTGAGCACAGAGTCTTACCCACTGGACCACCAGGGAAGTCCCTGTGGTGCTTGTTGAAGCTGGAGGTCTTCCTGGAGGGAGAGGCTGGCTGCAGAGCTCCAGGCTGGTGCGTTGGACCCAAGATCCAGAGGGAGCAGAGGGGCTGGCTCCCAAGGGCTGGTGGAGTCTGAAGATTTCTGGGGTCCCAGAGGAGGCTCTGGTGGCCCGTGGGGCACCAGGGATGCTGGCTTAGGGACCCCTGTCCCAGCTTGGGAGCAGGCCCTGAACTGGAGGCCCTGAGGGGTGCTGGTGTGGGAGGAGGGTACTAGAGAGTGGTCCAGAGGGGGATTTGGGCGCTAAAGGGAGTCAGGGTGGCAGGAACCCTGATGGTTGGGGCCTCTGGGTATCTTCAGTCTTTGTCTCTTTGCCTGTGTCTTTCTCTGTCTCTGTGTCTTTCTCTCCATTTCTCCACCTGTCACTCTCCAACTCATCCTCTGTTGTCTTTCCCTTTCTGTCCTTCTCCATGCCTCTATGTCTCTTGTATCTTGTTTTCTCCATCTCTGGAGGCCGCGCCTCGGTCCCCGCCCAGAAGCTGTTGATATCAGGGGCGTGACAGGGGCGGGCCTCTCCTTGTGGACAGCTGGTCTGGGTTAAAGGGCTGGGCCGCCTGACGGCATGGTCAGAGCCGAGGTTTCGGTTCAGGCGGATCTGGATCGAGGGAGGGAGGCCGAGACCCGCAGGGTGAGCGCGCGTGGGGGGCGGATTGTAACCTGAGCGCGGCCTCAGCCCTGCGCGGTAACCCGAGGTGCACCAGCTCCGGGGCTGGTAGCGCGGGTGCGAGGGTCTGCGCGCGGCGGCGGGCGGGGGCACCGCCGGCCCCGGGAATCCCCAGGAACCAGGACGGGACTGCCTGTGAGGGACTCGTGTGTGTGTGTGTGTGTGTGTGTGTGTGTGTGTGTGTGTGTCCCCGACCGTCGCTGCATTTGTGTGAGGTTTCTTCTATGTGCGCCTCTGAGTCCTGGGTGTATCCTTCTCTCTGGGTGTCCATGGTGGGAAGGGCCTCAAGAAGACACCCCTCCGAATCAGGACATCTTAGACGGATCCAAGCCCAGCCCTGTGACGCCTTCTTAAGGCTGATTGGGGTCACTGGGATTTCACCACTCCACATTGTCTTAAAGGGGAGGCAGTGCGTCCCACTGATGAACCTTAGGCTTGTGGTCCCGCCGCCTTCACAGTCTCACACACATCACAGGCGCAGAGCCTCCAACTGACCCTCTATGAAAAGAGGATGCCTGCCTGGGTCCCCACAGTTGGCTGTGAGGGTCGCGTGAGGTCCTGCAGTTGGTCCCAGCTGATGTTTGTTGGAAGTTTGTTTGAAATAATGCTCCCTGGTGTTCCAGGGGCCTGGCCCTTCCCCCTTGGACCAGAGTGAGGCTAGCCAGCAGGGACCATGCAAAGCAACTGAGGCCCACCAGCTGATAAGTCTCAGGCTGGAGGTGGGAGGGAGACAGTGGGGGAGCTGGGATTTGAACAAACCAGCCCTGGCTGACCCCAAAATCCTGGGCACTTTCCGATGGCCCTGGCCTCTCTGTATAGCCCAGCTTGGGTTTCTGAGCAGTAACATTAGCTTTGGGCTAGTGTCCAGCTGTGACCTGGGTTGGTATCCGCAGAGGGGTTTGGATGACTCTGGAGACATTCAAGAGTCATCCAGATGGTATGGGACCCCATCTCTCCTTCCTGGAAAGACTTGGGCCTGATTCTCGAAATCCTGGGTGGCTGAGTTACAATAATGAATGTGATGGTAGTACCAACAGCTGTTGAGAGGTACCTTTGATCAAGGACTTACTGTCCTTGATGAAGCACTGAGCTGAGCACATTAAAAAACGCTTAATTGTCATCTCAGCCCCATGAGGTTGGTAATATGGTTCCTGTCTTCTGGATGAGGAAGTTGAGGCTCTGAGAGGTGCAGACACTCACCTGAGGTCACACAGCTAAGATGCAGAGCTCCAAGGAGTCCTTTCCGAGGTGCACATCCAAGCATGGCCACATTTGATGGAGATGATGGGCAGAGACAATTGCAACCCTGGAATGATCTAGATTACTGGTAGTTTTTAAGCTTCTTTTTCTGCCAGGATCTCCTTTGGGCCAAAGAAGCTGCAAGCAAATGCCTAAAATATGCCCAAAGCTGTGGTGAGACTCACCCCTCCACATCCTGGTCTGCCAACCTGGCCCTGCCATAATAACTGCCCCTGAAACTCTCAGAACCCCAGAAATTTGGGTAGGCCCCCTCCCGGCTCATAACTTCTGGGGTCTGGCACTTTGGAAAAATATGAGTCTTAGGTGGGACAGCCCTTTGGCATAGAGGCGTTCGAAAAGGTACCATGAGCCAGCTTAGGGGGCAGGCTGTCTTGACTACAGGCTGCTAGAGGGAATGGAGAGCAGGGCTGGGATGTAGGGCAGTGGGGCCAGTGTTGGCTGCTTGGCTGTCAGGCCACCATGTGGGGAGTGGAGGTAGTATGTACAGTGCCTGTGGCTCAAGAAGAGGCAGATATATGGTTTCTGGTGGGCCAGGGTCCACGTTACTGCATTCGTTCTCAGGAGTCCACACGCCTTGTATGACGAGTCCCCGTTTGGTGGCTGGGCTAACTTGACAAACCAGCACTCCATGGGCGTGGGCCGGCCTCAGAGCCAGTCACTGGCACATCCATCTTCAGATAATGCCTACCCCAGTAGGGTGGGCGGGGCCACCTCTGCCAGGGCGGGGCTGCTGGGAGCCTTGCCTGGCTTCTGGGATGAGATTGGGGGCTGGTGCTGAGAGGAACGGGCATGCCAGCCTCCCACAGCATCCTGAGAGTGTCAGCTTTGAATTTGTCTCACTTTTATAAAATATTGTAATAGAAATAGGAATAATGGCTGAAATTTTGCATGTTATGTGCCAAGCCTTATCTCACTGAAGTGTCCCAAACAACCTTAGGAAGTAGGTCCCTTTATTATTAACCCATTTCACAGATTAGAAATGGGGATGCTGAGGATGGGGACTGGACTCACTCCAGGCTGCTTACTTGCTGAGGGGCAGAGCTGTGATTTGAATCCAAAAATGCATTTTTAAAGGATAATGCAATCCCCAAACACCTCTTCATTTTATTTTTAATTTTTTAAGTTGAAGTGTAGTATACATACAGGAAAGTGCACATTCTAGAACTGGGGTTTTTGCAAACTGAACCCACGCATGTCACCAGCACCCAGATCAAGAAAGAGAATAACTGCCTGCATTCCCAAACATGCCCCCCCATTGAAGCATCTTAATTCATTTTTCATTAATTTCAACTAATTAATTTTTTATTGAAGTATAGTCGATTTACAATGTTGTGTTAATTTCTCCTGTACAGCAAAGTGATTAAGTTATACATATATATTCCTTCTTTTTTTATATTCTTTTCCATTATCACAGGATATTGAATGTAGTTTCCTGTGCTATCAACTTATTAAATCTTAACAGACTTTACTTTTTAGAGCAGTTTTAGGTTTACAGAAAAATTACCCAGAGAGTATAGGGTTCCAACACACCCCCTCAACTCCGCTGTTATTAACATCTCTCATTAGTGTGGTGCATTTGTTACACTTGATGAACCAATATAGAATATTATTATTATTATTTTTAACATGCTAGGTTTCTCCCCCATCTTTCACTTATTTATTTATTTATTTATTTATTTATTTATTTATTTATTTATTGGCTGCGTTGGGTCTTCGTTGCTGCACGTGGGCTTTTCTCCAGTTGTGGCGAGCGGGGGCTACTCTTCGTTGCGGTGCGCAGGCTTCTCATTGCGTCGGTTTCTCTTGTTGCAGAGCACGGGCTCTAGGGCACGCTGGGCTTCAGTAGTTCTGGCTCACGGGCTTAGTTGCTCCGTGGCATGTGGGATCTTCCTGGACCAGGAATCAAACCTGTGTCCCCTGCATTGGCAGGCGGATTCTTAACCACTGCGTCACCAGGGAAGTCCCTAAAACGTTGTTATTAACTAAAGTCCATAGTTTACATTAGAGTTCATTCTTTGGCTTGTACAATTCACTAATTAATTTTAATAGTTAAAACACTTTTGAGTGGTCAATATGTGCTCAGGGTATAGAAAATCAAAAAGTCCCCAAAGGGTGGGATGGGGAGGGTGGGAGGGAGGGAGATGCAAGAGGGAAGAGATATGGGAACATATGTATATGTATAACTGATTCACTTTGTTATAAAGCAGAAACTAACACACCATTGTAAAGCAATTATACTTCAATAAAGATGTTTAAAAAAAAAAAAAAAGTCCCCAAAGATGGAGACAGAAAGGTAAGCCTCCCTTCCAGTCCTGCCCCCAGTTTTTGCAGGCTCCTTTCAGAGGCAGCCACCATGATAAATTTCTCATGGGTCCTCAAAACCTTTTTTTCTGCATTTAAAAAAATTGAGGCAAAATTCATCTAATATAAAATAACTATTTTAAAGTGAACAATTCTGTGGCATTTAGTACATTCCCAATGTTGTGCAATCACCACATGTATCTGTTTTCAAAACATTTCCATCACCCTGAAAGGAGACCTCCTCACTCCCCACTCCCGTTCCCTCCAGCCCCTGGCAACCACGAATCTGCTTTCTGTCTCCTACCTAGTCTGGATATTTTGTATAAACCGGATTGTACAATACATGGCCTTTTGTGTCTGGCTTCTTTCACTCAGCTTGATGTTTTTGAGGTTCATCCGTGTTGTAGCCTGTGTCAGTGCTTCATTCCTTTTCATGGCTGAATAAGATTCCATTGTATAGATACACCATATGATATTTATCCATCACCAGTTGATGGACATTTGGGCTGCTTCCACCTTTTGGTGATTGTGAATAGTGCTGCTATGAATATTTGTACACAAGTATCGGTTTGACTCACTGTTTTCCATTCTTTTGCGTATACACCTAGGAGTGGAATTGCTGGGTCATGGGATGATTCTATATTTAACTTTTTGTGGGACTATCAAATTGTTTCCCACAGCGGCTGCACCACCTCAAAACTTTTTGTAGCACTTTCTTTGGGGGTTTGGACAGAACTGCTCTGTTTGAGAGGAGGAGGAACCCAGCTGCCGAAAGTAGAGGACTTCCTCAATGCACTCATTTACTGAGCTCCTCCCGTGAACATCAGATGGACCTCTTTCAATTATTCCCATTTTGTGGATGAGAAGACTGAGGCTCCCAGGTGAGAGCCAGTTGGGGACCCACAGCATGTGTTTTTTTCTGCTAGGAGTAGAGCTGGTGTCTGTCCCAGGAAAGACTGCAGCCTGCACCTGTCCTGAGGGATGGTGAGGTGGGCACAGGGTTTCTCTGGCCCTCCCATGCACCCACCCACCTGGAGCAGGGACCCCTTTTTCAGGGCTCACATTTTATCTTGTTCCAATTCCTTCCCATTTCAATCCTTCAGGAAGACATCTCTTTGGTCAGGATATCAGCTGCGATTTTCCTGGGTGGAGGTGGGGGCTTTTGCTGTGACTCCAAGTCCCCCAACTTCCTCTGAGGGTTACTGGAAAGATGAAAGGCATGCATGACTGTGAAAGTCACTGCGTACAGCAGGTGCTCAATAATTCTTTTGAGAGCAAAGGAAGGGAGGTGGATGATTGCAGTGCAAAATGGACTGTCAGGGCAGAGCTGGGCCTGGAGGACGAGGGGAAGCTGGTGTGGGCAGAGCTGGGGGAGAGGCATGCAGGGTGGAGGGAACAGCATGTGCAAAGGCTCTGAGGTAGGAATGTACTTGGCCTGTGGCTGGAGTGGCCGGAGTTGAGTGAGTGAGGGGGAGAGCAGTGGGAGACAGAGTTGGAGGCGTCAGCAGGGGCAGGCCACACAGGGCAATGGGGTCCATGGAAAGGAGTCTGAATTGTTTTCAGAGTGTAATGGGGGGCCATAGGAGGAAGGGGAAGGTCATGTCTGATTTAATTTTAGGAAGAGCCCTCTGACTGCTGTGTGGAGAATGGACTGCTGGGGGCCAAGGATGGAACTCAGGGGACCGATGGGAGGAGGCTACCACAGTGGTGACTTGACATCGATTGATGGAGAGACTTGACATCGACCCATGATGGATGGAGAGAAATGAATGGATGTGAAAGATGTTTAGGATGGACGACTGGCAGGAGACGGCAACAGATCGAACGGAGGAGGAAGGAGGGAGGTAGGGGGTGAGGTGAATCTGATACCCCTGGGGGAATATCCAGGAGGTGGCTGGACCTATCAAGGGGGCCACCGAGACATGGGAGGCACCTCAGAGATGAGTCACGGACGCCATGGGAGGGGGTGAGATCCTCAGGAGGTGTGCACAGAGGGAGAGGAGACCACCCAGGACCAAGCTCTAAGGAACACCAACATTTACAAATTGGGTGAAGAAAGGGGGGTCCAAAACAGACTGAGAAAGGGTATCTTTGTGGCTGAGGTGGAGGATGGGCAGGGTTCACCTCCCAAAGGGCTTTGGATACCAGGCTGGGGGGAGTGGGGAGCCATGGGGGGAATTAGAGCAGAGGAATGACAGGCCTTTAGAAAGGTATCTGTAGTGGATGGGGTGGAAGCCAGACTACAGCCAGGTTGCCCAGGGGTTAGATGTGACCCATGTGACCTGTTGGCTGAATATGTTGACTTCAGCCCACCCCCAGAAGTCTTGGGCCTGCCAGGATGGTGACCCCCACCCCATCCCTCCACTCCAGACCACACACAGGAAAGGTCATACCATGGTGGACTCAGAGATCATCTCTTACAGCTACCCCCAGTTCCATATGGGGAGCTGGGGGTGGCAGTAAAAGCAGTCAGTGGAGGAGTTAGGATTAGAACCCAGCTGCTTATGGTGTGTGTGTGTGTGTGTGTGTGTGTGTGTGTGTGTATATGTGTGTGTGTGTGTGCATATTTAGTAAGAAAGCCCCCTTCATATAGGTTCCTCACTTCACTCAGGCCTCTGCCCAGGTATCCCTCTCCAGAGAGGCCTCCCTGGACCACTTCATCTAAAAGAATTGCTCCCCATCCTCTTACTCTGAGGGTTAGTGTCCTGTGGCTGCTGTAACAGATTTCCGTGAACTGGATGGCTTAAAACAACACAATTTATTAGCTCTTGGATTTGGAGGCCAGAAGTCTGCAATCCAGGTGTTGGCAGGGCCACACTCCTTCCGAAGGCTCTAGGGGAGGATCCTTCCTTGTCTCTTCCAGCTTCTGGGGGCTCCAGGTGTTCTTTGGCTTGTAGCTGCATCACCCCAATCCCTGCCTCTGTCTTCACACGGCCTTCTCTTCTGTGTGCCAAATCTCCCTCTGCCTCTCTCTCACTCTCTTTCTTTGGCTGCGCCTCAGGGCTTACGGAATCTTAGTTCCCTGACCAGGGATTGAACCCGGGTCCTCGGCTCCTTCTGCCTCTCTCTTAGAAGGACACTTGTGATTCCAGTTAGGACCCACCTGGACAATCCAGAATCATCTCCCCATCTCTAGATCCTTACCTTAATCCCACCTGCAAAGGTTTTTCCATATAAGGTCACAGGTTCTAGGGATTAGAATGGGATATCAATGGGGGGGGCCAATATTCAGCCACTCCCCCATCCCCACTTTACCTTCTTCAGAACATGTAGCCTTTCTGTGGTGTCCTAGCATGTCTGTTGGTGGTCACCACCCCTAAGGGCCAGGGCCATGTCTGCCCTGCCATCATTATATCCCCATGCCTAGAGCAGAGTCACACACATAGCAGGGGCTCAGAAATGATTTGCCAACTGAATGCTGAAGAGAAGCATGTAGAACCCTTAGTGGAAGTCCTGGCCTGTGGAAGCCGGAGGAAGGTCACAATTCTTAGTAGTAACTGCTAGCTGTCTTCCCCGATATTGCTGGGGAAAATCATTACCCATCGTTAAATTGGTAGAGAAATAAATACCCATGGCTACTTCCTGTGGAGTGTGTCACCTAGAGCTGCCCATGGGAGAGGCAGCCCAATTGCACATCAGTGGTCTTAGTTCAGAGCACATGCCTGGGACTCATGACTTGGAGCTCTCTGTGTTTCATTTTGGAAGGTTGCTTACTCCCCACCCCTCCCCCTCCCCCATCCAGCCCTCCAGAGGGCATATTGCCTACACCAGGCTTTCTGTATTTTAAAAAAGATTTTAACTGTGGTAAAATACACATAACATTTACCATTTTAACCATTTAAGTGTACAGTTCAGTGGTATTAAGGGCATTCACATTGTTGTGCAACCATCACTACCATCCATCTCCAGAACTTTTCCATCTTCCCCAGCTAAAACCCTGTACCTGTTAACATTAACTCACCATTTCCCCCTCCCCCAGACCCTGGCAACTACCATCCTCCTTTCTGTGTCTATGAATTTGACCAGTCCGGGGACCTCATACAAGTGGAATCATACAGTATTTGTCTTTTTGTGTCTGGCTTATTTCATTTAGCATAATGTCATCAAGGTTCATCGATGTTGTAGCATGTGTTACAATTTCCTTCCTTTTAAAGGCTGCATAACATTCCGCTGTATGAATGGACCACATTTTGTTTATCCATTTTTTCATTGATGGATGCTTGGGTTGCTTTCACTTTTTGGCTATTGCGAATAGTTCCACCATGAACATGAGTGTGCAAATATCTGTTTGAGTCCCTGCTTTCACTTCTTTTAGGGATCTACCCAGAAGTGGGATTGCTAGGACATATGGTAATTCTATGTTTAATTTTTTGAGGAATCACCATACTGTTCTCCGCAGCATGGCTGCACTATTTTACATTCACTCCTGCAATGCATAGGTTTCCAATTTCTCCACATCCTTGCCAACACTTGTTACTTTCTTACTTTCTTTCTTTGATAGTAGCCATCCTAATGAGTCGTCATGTCATCTGCCTTGTAAGTCAGACCATTCCAATGGGGTCCTCCACATTTGGTAATGACCCATCCACCTGCTTTCCCAGGACACAGCAACCAATAGAAACTTCACCTCTGCCTGGATGATGTGGTTGGACTTTGGCTGGTGGAAGAGCCAGTGGGTTGGAGGCCCTGGTGGGGGGGGGGGGGCACCCCTGGCAGGGGTGGGTGGGTGTTGAGGACACAGGTGAGAACCTGCAGTGCAGGGTTTCTTTAGCTGTGTTGCCCAGGGAGGTGGGAGCACAGAGGGAACCCTTGGCTCATAGGATTGAGTGGAAAAGATTGATGAGAGCAGGACCTGAGCATTTTCAGCAGTCTCCTTGGTGTCGTCTGAGGTCCATGGGCCCTCAAATTGATTGAGGTTGGCCTTGGTGGGGGTTCAGGGGACCCCTGCCAGCTCCCAACTCCCGTGAGTTGGAGGCACTGAGCTTGAATTGTCTTGAAAATGGAGAGAATGACGGGACCTGCCTTCAAGGATTGCTTTAAGATTCCATGAAATGAGGCACCACCCTGATGGTGGTGCGTGGCAGGTAGTAAGCGCTCTATACCTGGTCACTGTGTTATTAATATTATTGGTACACACCCACTCTGTTTTGGTTCCTTCAGGAGTTGGTGCTAGGGCAAGGATTTGAGTGCAAGTAGTTTATGTGGGAAGTGATCATGGAAAAGACCAATAAGGGAGAAGGCAGTGAACCTAAAAGAATTGAAAACAGGGACTCAAACAAATACATATACATGCATGGTCACAGCAGCACATTTCATAGTAGCCAAAAGGTGGAAACAGCCCAAATGTCCAATAGATGAATGGATAAACAAAATGTGATAAATTCTTACAATGAAGCACTGATACATGCTACAAAGTGGATGAACCTTGAAAACCTCATTCTGAGTGAAGGAAGCCACAAAAGACATGAAAAGTCACTGTGTAGGATTCCCTTTATATGAAATGTCCAGAATAGGCAAATCTGTAGAGACAGAAAAAAGATTAGTGGTTTCCAGGGGTGGGGGGAGCGGGGAGTGGACTGCTAAATGGAGATGGGTTCTCCTTTTGGGGTGATGGAAATGTTTTGGAACTAGATAGAAGTGGTGGGTGCACAGCATTGTGAATGTATTAATGCCACTGAATTGCTCACTTTAAAATGCTTCATTTTATATCATGTGAGTTTTACCTCAATTAAAAAAAGAAGAAGGAGGAGGAAGAGAAGAAGAAGAAGAAGAAAGAGGAGGAGGAGGGGGAGAGGAAGGAGAAGAAGAAGAAGAGGGAAGTAAGACAGGGGAAAGGAGGCAGCTAACAGAGAAGGTTTCTCTTGTGGGCAGCTGGAGTTTAATCCTGCTGGGGAACCCTAGCAGTGCATGCAGAACCCACACCTCAGGGTCATTGCACTGGAAAGAAGGAGCTGGATTATTTATCCAGCAACGCTCGTCAGTCATTGATTGAGAGCTACTTTTGGCAAGGAGGAGGGGAGGGAGTTTGTTTCAGTTTTCTAATACTCTGGCCACCTGTGCACGGGCAGAGAAGTTGGGAGGGATGCCCTGAGAAGTCAAGGCTGAGGGCATATGGGTGGGGCCAGCTGGCTGGAGGTCACTGCTCTGGGAAGAAGCATCCTTGGTGTCTGGACTTACATGTATTGAGTGCCTACTATGTCCCAGGCACATCATGCTTGGCTCCGCAGGTCATCATGCGTATGGCACACATGTGGCCAGAGGGTGGTTCCCGCCTGCACTGACCCCCACCCTATGTGTCCCCCCAGGATGCTGCCCATCACAGAGAACCTGCTGCACCTCCTGGGACTGGAGAAGACGGCGTTCCGTTTGTATGCCCTGTCCGGGCTCCTTCTCTCCGTGCTCTTCTTCCTCTTCCGTCTGCTGCTGCAGTTCCTGAGGCTCTGTTGGCACTTCTATATCACCTGCTGCCGACTGCGCTGCTTCCCCCAGCCGCCCCGGCGCAGCTGGCTGCTGGGCCACCTGGGCATGGTGTGTGTGGCCGGGCAGGTGGGCTGGGCAGGGCAGGGCAGGTACAGATGTTCAGTAAGGATGATGGACCTGCTGGCTTCCCTCATCCCCCCAAGAATCTGGTTGGAGCCATGAACAGACCCATTTTACAGGATCTGAGTGAGACTGAGGTTCAGAGAGGGCAAGCAGGAACCCAGGATCACACAGCTTGGATGACGCAGAGCTGACTCTAAAGTTCTCTCTACAATTCCAGGCTATTGCTGTAGCCACAGGTACCAGTGCTTGTGAAATCCCAGAGTGGGAGGTGAGGCACCCTTGTAGATTTTGTTGCTTCACCTACCCCCCAATGTGGTTTCACACACTCTCTTTTTCTCTTTAATGCTGTGGTCCCAGGTGAGGATTCCAAGCCTTTTCTTTCATTTCATTTCTTATTTCACATATATATTCCAAGTATTATTTCAGGCACTTTATAAATATTAACTCATTTGGTCCTCTTGACAGTCTTAGAAGGTAGGTCCTGTGACTATCTCCATTTTTCTCCAGAGGATACTATGGCGCGGAGAGGTTAAGTAGCTGGCCTTAGGTCACAGAGCTCATAAGTGGCAGCGTCTGGGTTTAAACCCAGGCTGTCTGGCTCCAGCGTCCCTGATCTTAGCTGTCTACCCTTGCCCCTCTAGCTTCTGGATGAGAAAGGCTGGACTTTTCTAAAAGGGCTTCAGAGGTCAGAAGAGAGAAAGTCAGACTCCTGAGGGTGCTGAGGCTTTTGGGGCCAGAGTCCAGCCCCTATTTCCCTGCTGGACTCAGCTGATTCCCCCTTCCAGGCCTAAATGAAACTGAGGGACAGTTGTGGAGACCTTCCTGGTTCAGGCCTCATGCTGAACTTGGAGGAAGACTTTGGAGAGGCAGTTTGGGGCAGTGGTCATCAGTGTGGACTTGCCAGTCTCTACCATGTGCTGCCTGTGTGACCCTGAGCAAGCTATTTCACCTTCCTGTGCCTCAGCTGACTCATCTGCAACGTGGAACTATAATCATTCCTAATAATCTCGTGGGATTGTTCCAACGATTCCTGAAGTCATGTCTGTGGCATGCTGGGCACAGAGCCTGCTACACCGTGGTGGATGTACGTGCTCAATTCCTGGGTCCTGCGGAGACTGGAAGTATCAAGTGATTCTAGACACATTTTAGATACTGCTTGGAGTGAGTGTCTCCGAAGAAGGAAGCAGGAGACACATTTCCACTCAATAGTGCAAGAAACATTCATTTTATTATCCTCCTGGAGCCAGCACTCACCAAGTTTTGGCTGTTTGTGCCTGAATCTCCTCCCTCTTTTCCATTCTCCAACCACTGCTCAGGCCTCCTCCTCTCCTGCTGTTCCATGGTCCAGCCTCCTCACTGGGGTCCTGCCTTTAGTCTTATTCCTTCAGTCCATCCCTCATCCTGGTCCCAGAAGGATTCTTGAATCCAGCCATGTCCCTCCCCTGCTCACACACCCTCCATGGCTCCCCATTGCTGTCCTGAGAAAGTCCCAGCTTCTCAGCTGGAGTTCAAGTCCCTTTAGACTCCAACCCCCACCCTCCTCACCTGTTCTACCATCTCCCTCTAGTCCCATAGAATGACTTTCTGCTCCTGGAACAAGACTCTGACTTTCCACCTCCATGGCCTTTGCCGAAACTGTGCCCTCTGCCCAGAATATCCTTCTCTGTTAGATGAACTTCTACTCATTTTTCATGCCCCATATCCAATGTCCTTATTCCAGGAAGCCCTCTGGCATGGATGGTGGTCCTGGAAATAGTGGCCAGGCTCTGGTGCCATGGGCGGTTGGCCAGCGCCAGTTCTGAAGTCCAGCCTTGATCCCGTGGGCCCATCCTGCCTCCCAGGCCATGAGACCTGGATGATGCCATTATCTCCCTTGGGTGTGGACAGGCTCAGGGCTGAACCTGATCAAGAAGGAGACACAGAAACCAGAGAGGAGTCATTTGTTCATTCATTCTACAATTGCTGGACACTACCACTGGCCAGGCACTGGGTTAGGCTCCTTTATATCTGAGCTCTCCCAATTCTCATAGCCTCTGAAATAGAGTTGGACCTGCCCTATATTATGGATTCGATCTTTGGAGCTCAGAGAGGTTAGGTGACTTGCCCAAGATCACACAGCTGCTGAGGGTGGATTTGAGCTCAGATCCATCTGACATTGAGCCTGAAGTGCTCTGCCTCATAGAACATGTTGGTTAAGAGCAGGCGTTTTGGAGCTTGGGGGCCTGTGTTCAAATCTTCGCTTTACCACTAAGGCAGGTGAAGCCAGTGTCTGAGCACATCCTCTCGGCCCATTTCTGGCTTCAGTGGGCTGACTTCTAGCTGCTAGCACCTGTGTTCTAGGGCTTTCTCTAGCAGCTGAAGCCCACTCTGCACGGGCGGACTGTGAACTTCAACCTCAGCCGGTGATTATGGGACTAGGGGAGTTGGTATAAAAACACCTTAGCCCCCTCACCCTCAGGTGGGTTGACTCTGAGATGGATGTCCCCCAGAGGTCCCCAATGGGACTGAGCCCCAGTTGCCCATGGGAGTAATTCCCTTGACAACTCTTTGCTGGTTGCCTTCCCTCTCTATCTCACTCCTCCTCTCCCCACCCATGTTTCTGGGGATCACCCCCCAAATAAACTGCTTGCCCTAGAACCCTTGTCTCAGGTCCTGCTTCTAGGGGATACCAAACCAGGACAGTCCCTTTACTCACCTGTAACTTAAGACAAATCATTTGACCCTTCTGAGTAAAGTAAAATGGGGAAAATAGTAGCAACTACGTCATAGGGTTCTTGTGTGGGTTGAATGTATGAATATCTGAAAAATGCCCACGGCAGCACCCAACTGCAAGCATGTGTATGTGTTAAAGAGAACAATACTAGTAATATTTTATTACGAACATAGAGGTATTAGATAAGTGCCAACCGTTATCATTGTTGTGTTTACTCTTACTGCTTTTATTTCTTGAACACCAGCCGTGTGTCAGGCCCTGTGCTGGGGCTCTTCCACTTTGCTATTCCATGAATCCTCTCAACTACCCTCAGAAGGGGAGTTGACTTTTCCCCCAGTTTTCAGATGAGGGAATGGAGACTCAGGTGCGGCCAACTGCCCACAATCATACAGCTCTTCCCGGCTTGTTTTGAGGGCAGGGGAAGTGGTGGGAGGGAAGGGTTGGGGGAAGCCAGGGATGGACACCTTCTCACTACCCTTCTCTGCCACCCTCTGCAGTATCTCCCCAATGAGACAGGCCTCCAAGATGAGAAGAAGGTGCTGGACAGCATGCACCACGCGATCCTGGTGTGGATAGGACCTGTCCTGCCACTGTTGGTGCTGGTGCACCCTGACTACATCAAGCCCCTGGTGGGCGCCTCGGGTAGGTGGGCTGGGCCTCTGAGTGATGAGGAAACCCTCAACTCCCAGAGCCCACCTGGGTTTCTAGGCAGGTGGGCTATCCAGAAGAAGGGCCATTTGAAGGATGAATCGGAGTTTACCAAAGCCACAATGACAATGCAGATAATGGGAACAGCGTGGGAAAAGGCGTGACAATGAAAGTTCCAGGAACTTTGAGAGGATGTTTACCTCTCAAAGTCAGAGCAGACATGTTCGGATAGGCAGTTGTTTGCCCAAGCTTTTGTTAAATGGTTGTTGCTCAATTTTAAGCCACGGCACTCCTATCATTTGGGTTCTGACGCTCCCACTGTGGCTATCGCAGCCTGCAGCCTGCTCTCTTCACCTAGGCTGGCCCTGACTGACAGAGAGGGAGAGGTAGAAGGATTGCTTCTCCCTTCTGCCATCCACACCTATCTCAAGGTGCAGGATTCCCAAGTGTGCTTGGCAGGCTCTTGCTCAGACTTCAACATGCAGCTCTAAAGACCTTCTCCTCCAGGAAGCCTCCTTTGATCCCCCAGACAGACCATAGGTCTCTCCTCTAGACTCTCCCATTCTCACTCCTAACCATTTAGCGCTGAATGTGTCTGTGTCTAGCACTATCTTCCTCATAAGTGGGGCTCTGGGCCCTCAGGGTGGCCTCACATGTACCTGGGCATCTCCAGAGGCATAAGGGGACATTTGAGAGAGGAAGGATGGGAAATAAAGAGCTCCAGGAATTTTAGGACCTCTGGCCTCAGCTTTGGTCTCTGCAAACACACGTATGGAGACCACCTTCAAGGCTGCACCCTGAGCCATGAAGGAGGAAGGGGCTGCCATCCTTCCCTTTCCCAGCTCTGCCGTCCTCATGCCTCAGTGTCCCCCATTATTGCATTTGTAAGGGAATGACCATCCCCACTGAACAAAGAGGGAAACCTGGACCCTGGGAAGGGTGACTCTTCCAAGGGATGGGCACCAAGTTGTGGGAAGAGGCCTGGGCCAGGACTTGTGTGGGCTGGGTTTGAATCCAGGCTGGAGCATGTGCTTGCTGTGTGACCCAGCAATTCATCTAGCTTCTCAGGGCTTCAGTTTCTGATCTGTAAAATAAGGTGGTTGTGAAGAGTCAGTAGTATAGTGTGGGTTGGTGCTGATAAAGGTTTTTTCTCTTCTGCCTTTTTAATATCTTTTTTCTTTCTTTCTTTCCCCCTCCCTCCCCTCTCCACCAGCTCAGAGCATCTGTTTTCTGAGTCTCACCCTGCGTGGTTATGAGACCCCAAGTAGACCAGGGAGTAGAGCCCCCATCATAAGCTTGGCACTTTAGTAGATGCTCAGGCCTCTTCTTCTCCTCTCCCCTCCCCTCTCTCAGGACAGGCAGGATATCCAGTGCCTCCCCCGCTGGAGGAGCTGGATGGGAGACTCCAGCTTGGGGAGGGTGGGGCTGTGTGAGTCAGGAGAGGCAACCTGGAGTCAGACCTCCTGGCCCCAAGGTGTCCGGGCCCCTCCATGCCTGCCTGCCTGAGATTGGACAGACCTGGTCCTAAGTCTTAAATTCCATCCCCTATTGGGGCCTCCTTGGGACCACATCTCAGGGGTTTGCTCCTCTAGGCTTAAACCCACATAGCTGATGGGCCCTGAGGAAGGCATGGCTCTTCTTAGAACCTCTGTTTCTTCATCTTTTAAGGGGCATTTGGGATATACAGAGAAAGTAGGTGAAAATGCTTTATAGAAGACAAGGCAGGATATACAGCCATTTAATTGTAGCTTGTTTTCATATATTCATTTTAAAAATTGAGCTGAAATCACATACCATATAATTACTTATTTTATTTTATTTTTTATTTTTTTTATTTTTTAAGTTTTATTGAAGTATAGTTGATTTACAATGTTGTGTTAATTTCTGCTGTACAGCAAAGTGATTCAGTTACACATATATATTCTTTTTTTGTTGTTGTTAGTTTCTGCTTTATAACAAAGTGAATCAGTTATACATATACATATGTTCCCATATCTCTTCCCTCTTGCGTCTCCCTCCCTCCCACCCTCCCTATCCCACCCCTCTAGGTGGTCACAAAGCACCGAGCTGATCTCCCTGTGCTATGCGGCAGCTTCCCACTAGCTATCTATTTTACGTTTGGTAGTGTATATATGTCCATGCCACTCTCTCACTTTGTCTCAGCTTACCCTTCCCCCTCCCCATATCCTCAAGTCCATTCTCTAGTAGGTCTGTGTCTTTAGTCCCATCTTGCCCCTAGGTTCTTCACGACCTTTTTGTTTTTTTCTTAGATTCCATATATATGTGTTACCATACAGTATTTGTTTTTCTCTTTCTGACTTACTTCACTCTGTATGACAGACTCTAGGTCCATCCACCTCACTACAAATAACTCAATTTCGTTTCTTTTTATGGCTGAGTAATATTCCATTGTATATATGTGCCACATCTTCTTTATCCATTCATCTGTCGATGGACACTTAGGTTGCTTCCATGTCCTGGCTATTGTAAATAGAGCTGCAAAGAACATTGTGGTACATGACTATTTTTGAATTATGGTTTTCTCAAGGTATATGCCCAGTAGTGGGAACACTCCCATTTACCATTGCAACAAAAAGAATAAAATATCTAGGAATAAACCTACCTAAGGAGACAAAAGACCTGTATGCAGAAAATTATAAGACACTGATGAAAGAAATTAAAGATGATACAAATAGATGGAGAGATATACCATGTTCTTGGATTGGAAGAATCAACATTGTGAAACTGACTCTACTACCCAAAGCAATCTACAGATTTAATGCAATCCCTATCAAACTACCACTGGCATTTTTCACAGAACTAGAACAAAAAATTTCACAATTTGTATGGAAACACAAAAGATCCCGAATAGCCAAAGCAATCTTGAGAACGAAAAATAGAGCTGGAGGAATCAGGCTCCCTGACTTCAGACTATACTACAAAGCTACAGTCATCAAGACAGTATGGTACTGGCACAAAAACAGAAATATAGATCAATGGAACAGGATAGAAAGCCCAGAGATAAACCCACATACATATGGTCACCTTATCTTTGATAAAGGAGGCAAGAATATACAATGGAGAAAAGACAGCCTCTTCAATAAGTGGTGCTGGGAAAACTGGACAGGTACATGTAAAAGTATGAAATTAGAACACTCCCTAACACCATACACAAAAATAAACTCAAATGGATTAAAGACCTAAATGTAAGGCCAGACACTATCAAACTCTTAGAGGAAAACATAGGCAGAACACTCTATGACAGAAATCACAGCAAGATCCTTTTTGACCCACCTCCTAGAGAAATGGAAATAAAAACAAAAATAAACAAATGGGACCTAATGAAACTTAAAAGCTTTTGCACCACAAAGGAAACCATAAACAAGGCGAAAAGACAACCCTCAGAATGGGAGAAAATATTTGCAAATGAAGCAACTGACAAAGGATTAATCTCCAAAATTTACAAGCAGCTCATGCAGCTCAATATCAAAAAAACAAACAACCCAATCCAAAAATGGGCAGAAGACCTAAATAGACATTTCTCCAAAGAAAATATACAGATTGCCAACAAACACATGAAAGAATGCTCAACATCATTAATCATTAGAGAAATGCAAATCGAAACTACAGTGAGATATCATCTCACACCGGTCAGAATGGTCATCATCAAAAAATCTAGAAACAATGAATGCTGGAGAGGGTGTGGAGAAAAGGGAACACTCTTGAACTGTTGGTGGGAATGTAAATTGATACAGCCACTATGGAGAACAGTATGGAGGTTCCTTATAAAACTAAAAATAGAACTACCATACGACCCAGTAATTACTTATTTTAAAGTGTAAGGTATTTAGTGTGTTCACAGTGTTGTGCAACTGTCACCTCTCCCTAGTTTCAAAACCTTTTCATCACCCCATAAAACACTCCATAATGATGTTATCACTTCCCATTCCCCCTTCTCTTCATCCACTGGTAAATACTTTCTGTCCCTATGGATTTTCCTTTTCTGGATATATCGTAGGAAAGGAATTATACAAAATGTGGTCCTTTGCAGCTGACTTTCACTCAGAATAGATTTGAGGTTCATCCACATTGTAGCAATGATCAGGACTTCATTCTTTTTTAAGGCTGAGTAATATTTCATTGTATGGATGTATGGATATACCATATTTGCTTATCCATTCATCTGCTGACATACATTTGGGTTGTTTCTACCTTTTGGCTCTTATGAATAATGGTGCTATGAACATGTGTGTACAAGTTTTGGACATATATTTTCATTTCTCTTGGGTAGGTACCTAGTTGTAGAATTGTGGGGTCATATGGGAACTCTATGTCTAACTTTTCAGGGAACCACCAAACTGTTTTCCATGGTGTCTGTGCATTCATTTTTCCCTATTAGGGTTCTGCTGTGAGCTGGGCACCCAGATATTCATCTCACAAGTTTTTGACACCACTGAGCAATAATTATAGTCACAGTAGTAAAAATAGCCAACAGTTGGTTAGTTATTCATTTATGTGCATGAATATTTAATGAGCACCTACTGTGTGCCAGGAGCACATTAGTTCATTGAGTTTTTGTAGGGTTGCCATGAGGTAGGCAAGATTGTTCGATTTTCTTGCCCAAGTTTACACAACCAATTAGGGCTGGGATTTGAACGCAGACCTGGCCGGCCCAGAGGCCAAGCTCTCAACCACAGTAATATGCAGCTTCCTGCTGGGCACTTGTGGGGGCTTTTCTTATATGACCTTCTTCAGGGTAGATGTTACCATCTCCTTGTTACTGGAGGGGAACGTGATGGGAGAGGTAGCCTGGACATAGGCTCTCCTGGCATTGAGTGCTGAGGGTTGGATTAGAGGAGGGACCTGAGGATGGCAGAGCAAGGGTTCAACTGGAGAGAAGGTTTGGAGAAGGCTTCCTGGAGGAGGCATCAGTGAAATTGGGCTTTGAAGGATGCATAGGAGTTTGCCTGATGAGAGGTCCCAGGTAGAGGGTCCTAAGTGCAAAAGTGCAGATGTGTGAAAGTGCCAGGGGAATTCAGGTGACTTGGGGTGTCTGGAGTGAAGATGACGTGTGGGGAGAAGTAGGAAATGAGACAGGAGCTGGACTCAGAGCACCTATGTACAAAGTGAAGGAGCTTGTGTTTTATCTTGGGGGTGTTAGGGAGCCATGGGAGGTGTTTGAGCAGGATAGTCATTGGACAAGTCTGTGTGTCAGAAAGACCCTTGAAGGGCCTAGTGTGGAGTCCAGAGCCCAGAGGGGAGAGGAGTGACTAGACTCCCACCTCCTCCTCCAAAGCTGCCTCTTCCTGGAAGTCTGCCTTGACTTCTAGCAACCCTTTCTCTGTGCCTCCCTCTGCTCCTGGCACACATTCTACCTTCTTGCCAATTACATGGCATGCCTCTGCTTCCCTTTCCCACTACACCCAGAGCTCCTCCAGGCAGGGTGTGGAGCTGAGCCATCTCTGGGGCCCCAGCATTGCCCAGCATGGGTTGGGCACAGAAGGGTGGCAGCAGAGATGTGTAGAATGGGAGAACGAGTGGACAGATGATTGTGCATACAATTGGCCAATGCCTGCGGAGTGTGTGTGTGTGTAGGTGGCTGAATCATATCTCAGGTAAAAGTGACATCACTTGAGTTTCAGGTACTTCCTTCCTGGACCCTGCCCATTCTGTCCCAGATCTATTCAGCACATAGAAAGGGAATGCATTCACTCATCCATCCAACCACCCACCCACCCATCATCCATCCATCCATCCAACCATCCAACCATCCATCCATCTACCCATTGATAGTTTTCATTCATTCATCCTTTGATTGGTTAATTCATTCATACAATAAAAGTTTATTTAGCACCAATATGTTAGTGATCAACAAGGTCCCTCCCTTCAAAGGGCTTGTAACTGGATGGATACAATCCTGAGTGATTGGTAGGAGAGGGAATGGCATCCAAGCGAGACTGGAAGAATGAGGAAAGAGTGTTTGAGGCAGAGAGGGCACCTGGTGGAAAGACTCAGAACAGAGAGAGAACACAGCTTTTCAAGGACCTGAGACAAGTTCTATGATGTTAGCAAGTTGGGTGTGTGCGGGGAGGGGTGGTTGTGGTGGACAGAGGTGTTCTGAGAATGGTCTGGACTGGGATAGGTCATTCAAGGCTTTATAAATGGGCTGAGCAGCTGTGCTTGAGGCTGATGGGTGTGTGGGCAGAAAGGGACATGGTCAGATCTAGAGTCAAGTAAGATCCCCCTGGGTCTAGGGTACGGGACAGACTGGAAAGGGCGAGGCTGGAGGCTGGGAGCACAGGAGGTGTAATTCAGATGGCCTGAGTTGGCAGAAAAGAGGGGGTGGATTAGGAGAAGAATCAGGTGAAGAAAGCCATACTGGAGAGAGAGCACAGCCTGGGCAAAGGTTTGGAAGTGAGGGACAACGTGTGGGGTTATTTGGTGTATGCTGAAGGATGAGATGGGAGAGGCATACGGCAGCAAGATAGGGCAGGGCCTTCAGTGCTAGCCTGAGCTTGAACTTTTTTACAAAGGTTTTAGGGAGCCATGGGAGGTGTTTGAGCAGGGAAGGCTCATGTTCAGATCAGCATGTTATAAGGCTCTCTTTGGGGCAGGTGTGGAGGATTGGACTGGAGGGGTGACGTGGGAGGTGAGAGCCCAAAGCGGAGGCCCAAGGAGGTCATAAGCAGAGGTCAAGGGTCAGAACTCTGGAGACATCATCACCTCTTCTCTCTCCACAGCTGCCGTTGCCCCCAAGGATGACCTTTTCTATGGCTTTCTGAAACCTTGGCTGGGTGAGCTCGGGACTGGGTAGCCTGGAGCTGGGGCTTCAGGAAAGAGGGGGCAGGGTGTGGGGTTTCTTGGTGAGGTCCTTAACCTTGGTCTTCTGGGTCCAGGAGATGGGCTGTTGCTCAGCAAAGGTGACAAGTGGAGCCGGCACCGCCACCTGCTGACACCTGCCTTCCACTTTGACATACTGAAGCCCTACATGAAGATCTTCAACCAGTGCACCGGTATCATGCATGTGAGTCCCAAGGTTTCTTGGGAAGAGGGTATCCTGGTAGTGAGGCTGGTCCAGGCTCCAGCTCATGGGCAAACCATGTGATGGCAGGAAGCCTCACTTCCTTTATCTATAAAGCGGTCTTGTAGTGAACTTGCAGCTGGGTCATCGTCAGCCCGGCTGAAGGTCTGTGGTCTCCATACCCATTTGCCACGCGTCTTTCTCTTCCAGGCTAAATGGCGGCGCTTGGCAGAGGGCTCAGAAGTCTCCCTTGACATGTTTGAGCATGTCAGCCTCATGACCCTGGACAGTCTTCAGAAATGTGTCTTCAGCTACAACAGCAACTGCCAGGAGTGAGTGTGGCCTCCCTGGGGAACATAGAGTCAGCTGCTCCAGGGGCGAGGTGATGAGAGGAAAAAGGAAACTCTTAGCTGTTAGGCACTCCTGCGCGGCTGGTGCTCTGTCACTGACAGGCTGTGTGGTTCCAGGAAACTGACATCACCTCTCTGAGCCTGTTTCCTCATCCCCAAAACGGACATCTCCATCCCATCCCCACAGTCATCGTATGAGAATTATAGGGGATAATGTGAGTCAATAGCTTGGCATACAGTAGGTGCTCGGTAGACACTAGTTTCACTCATTCCTCTACAAAAAGTATGTGGTCTTTGGAAAGACCCTCCCCACACTTTCTGAGCCTCAGTTTCTTTGTAAAATAGGGATGATAATCCCTGACCTTCTGAGAGATGTTTAAAGGATAAAATGATACAGCACTGCCCTGGCACACAATGGATGTTGAGTGAATATTTGTTGAATGAATGAAATAACCCTAGCTCTGGTTCATTCGTTCATTCATCAAATATTTGTCGTGTACCTACTATGTGCCTGGCACTATGGTAGCCACTGGGGATATGGTGGTAAGCACTAAGCCCAATTCCTTGGAGCTTACAGTCTAAGGGGATATAAGGAATAAGGGACATAATGACTGTTGAGTTTGTAGCACACAGTAGGTCCTCAATAACAAGCTGCTGACTTTGTTACTCTGGGCCTTGTAGTGGTATTGTTTCAGTTGGGTAAGGTGGAGATGGCCTTAGTAATTAATTCATTAATTGATCCAAGAAATATTTATCGAGTGCCTATTGTGTGCCAGCTCTAGAGGAGAATACAGTGGTCGACAAGACAGATAAGGTCTTGCTCTTCTGGAACTTACATTTTAGTGGGAAGACAGGCAGTAACCATGAACAAATAAACAAGAAAATGGCAGTTGGTGATTAGTGCATGAAAACAACAAGCATGCTTCAGAACTAAGGACGGCTCTTTGCAATCCTGCCCCCTGCAATTTAGTTTTTCTTTTTTTTTTTTTTTATAAGAACTTTACTGAGATGTAATTGACATACCATACAATTCACCCATTTAAAGTATACAACCAATGGTTTTTAGTATATTCACAGAGTTGTGCAACCATCACCATAATCAATTTTAGAATATTTTCACCAAAAAGAAACCCTGTACATTTTAGCACTCATCTCCCACTTCCCACTTCCCCTCCAGATATAGGCAATAACTAATCTTCCTTCTGTCTCTATGGATTTATCTTTTATGGAAATTTCATATAGACGGAATTACACAGACTTCTGTTTCTGGTTTCTTTCAGTCAACATACTGTTTTCAGATTCAACCACGCTGTAGTTGAATTATCAATAATTCGTTTTAAAAATTGCTGAATAATATTCCATTTACCACATAATACCATGTTTTGCTTATCCAGTCATCTGTTTATAGACATTAAGGTTGTTTCCATTTTTTGGCTATTATGAGCAATGCTGCTATAAACATTTGTGTACAAGGTTTTGTGTGAACGTTTTAAATTCTCTTGAGTATATACCTAAGAGTAAAATTACTGGGCTATACAATAATTCTATGCTTAACCTTTTTTGGAACTGCCAGACTTTTTCCATAAGTTGGTTGCACCATTTTACATTCCTACCAGTATGTGAGGGCTCCAATTTCTCCACACCCTCATCAACACTTTATTATCTGTCTTTTTGATTATAGCCATCCAGTTGGGGTAAAGTGGTATCTCATTGTAGTTTTTTTTTTGCATTTCCATAATGACCAATGCTGTTAAGCATCTTTTCATATGCTTGTTGCCCAGTTGTATGTCTTCTTTGGAGAAATGTCTATTATATTCTTTCCCCATTTTAAAATTGGGTTATTTGTCTTTTTTATTATTGAGTTTTAAGAGTGCTTTATATATTTTAGATACAAGCTGCTCATCAGGTATATGACTGGCAAATATTTTCTCCCACTCTGTGGATTGTAGCCATTAAATGATGCTACATCTATTTAGAAGTCCTCATCCCTCTTTGGGCCTGTTTTAAAATGTACCTAGAATTTAGTTTTATTCAGGTATGGTGAGGCCAACAGATCAAGAAACCATTGCCATTGAAAAGATAGTTTGTTACTTACTGCTCCCAAGAGGAGGGGGCATTGCCACACCACACAGGGCCACGTGGGGAAGCACCAGAAGAAAGCATGGCAAAAACATTTTTTGGGGGTGTTCTACGGGAAGGAATGGGAAAAGCAGGGTATGCAGGCTTAGGATTGGCTAGTTTGAATAATTTCAGCTGGCTCTGGGGCACAGGGGTGCCCCCAAGTTATCCAGTGCCTGGCCCTGGGGTGATTAAGGCAGGGGGATAGTGGCTCAACCCAATAATGTTTGGAGTATGGACTCTGGATTGGTTGGTTTGCAAAAGAAAGGCATGCTCCTGGGTGGGTCATTTGCTATCGCTAAGAAATGGCTAGTCCTGGGAGGGGTGGTATCTCTCCAGTCAGTGAGGCCCCAGGTGGCAGAGCATCAAGAATACAAGGAAATAAGAAAATAGAGTTAATTCAGGGCCTCTCTTTGTAACCTGCCCATGGGGAGAGGAAGCTTGTCTTAGGGTACGGGGCTTTGCTCATGGCCTTTCTTCTCCCTGCCAGGAAGATGAGTGATTACATCTCGGCCATCATTGAGCTGAGTGCACTGGTGGTCCGACGTCAGTATCGCCTGCATCACCACATTGACTTCATCTACTATCGCACAGCAGACGGACGGCGTTTCCGGCAGGCCTGTGACACCGTGCATCACTTCACCACGGAGGTCATCCAGGAGCGGCGGTGGGCACTACACCAGCTGGGGGCTGAGGCCTGGCTTAAGGCCAAGCAGGGCAAGACCTTGGACTTCATAGATGTACTGCTCCTGGCCAGGGTGAGGCTGGACCCTGGAGGGTGGAGCTCTGCCCAGGACAGCCTCCTCATGAGTTGCAGCAATTGTGTAAAATGATAAACATCCAAATTAACATGGATCTAGAATGCAGGCAGATGCAAAACACGTAAGACTGTATTCGTTCGTTAGGGTTGCCGTAAAAAAGCGCCCCACACTAGGTGGCTTAAATGACAGAAATAAATTTTCTCAGCGTTGGTTTCTTCTGAGGCCTCTCTCCTTGGCTTGTAGCTGGCTGCCTTCACCTGTGTCTTCACATTGTCTTCCCTCCGTGCATGTCTGTGTCTTCATCTCCTCTTCTTATAAGGACACCAGTCATAGTGGATTAGAGCCCACCCTAATGACCTCATTGTAACTTAATCACCTCTGCAAAAGTCTTATCTCCAAATTAGGTCACATTCTGAGGTACTGGGGGTTAGGATTGCAACTTAAGGGTTCTGGGGTGGGGCTGGGGAGGGACAGAATTCAGTTCACAACACAAAGATGAAATACAAGACCTTGAAGAAATGTGACACTTGCAGAGATAGGTGGTCACCTATTTGTGGTGCTTCTGTGGAGTTTCTGAGCAGCAGCTGGGTTCTGGATTCAGACAGTCCTGCATTCCAGTTCGATAATAGCTCTGCTGCTTCATGGATGTTTGACCTTAGTCATCTAAGTCTTCCCTCTGAGCCTCGGTTTCCTCATTTACAGCATGATGATCGTAAGACCTGATCACAAGATTGTTGTCAGGCATCTGGTAGGATGCTTGGCGCTAGGAGCTGCTGAAGAAATACAGAGTCCCTTCTTCCTCTCATCTTTGGCTCTCTTTCCATCTTTCTTAGACAAGTTGCATACATCTATCTGCCTGGAATCCTTTCCCCTGCAGCTTGGCTTAAGATAAAGGAGGGGGTGTCTTGACTTTGGAAGAGCTCCTAGGATGTGGTGGGTGGGACGAAGTGAGCTGAGCAGAGTCTGCTGCCCATTCCAGGATGAAGATGGGAAGGAACTGTCAGATGAGGACATCCGAGCTGAGGCAGACACCTTCATGTTTGAAGGTGAGGACATGGGGTGTGGCTGGGGAAGGATGGGAAGGGGCCCCATTGTCTGAAGACAGCATCTCCGCTATCTTTGGGCAGCATCCATATAAGCTCCTTATCTGCCTGCAGGTCACGACACAACATCCAGCGGGCTCTCGTGGGTGCTGTTCAACTTGGCCAAATATCCAGAGTACCAGGAGAAGTGCCGGGAAGAGATCCAGGAAGTCATGAAAGGTCGGGAGCTGGAGGAACTGGAGTGGTTAGTCTGGGGTCATGGGGGTAGTGGGGGCAGGTTGAGTTCAAAGCCTTGAGTATTAATCTCTCTGCTCTACCACTTACTGACTGTCTAACCTCAGACAAGTCACTTAAGCTTCTTGAATTTCAGTTTCTTCAACTGTAAAATGGGGATGACAAGTAATGCGTATGTCTACCTCATAATGCAGGAGTTCTTAGTTAAGAGTGTCTTAGTCAGCAATGGTTGCAATAATGCTGCCTAACAAACAGCCCCCTAAATTCAGTGGTTTGCAGCAAGCATTTATTTATTGCTCTTGTCTGCACATATTTCTTGCTCTTGTCTGCATATTACTCTTGTTACTCTGTGCTGCTCTGAGTTGAGTGGAGATGCTTCCAAGCTTAGGTTTGTGTTCAGGTTTTTTCCATGTCTCCTCATTTTTCATGGACCAGCAGCCACGCTGGGCATGTTCTCCTCAAGACAGACTCCAGAAGCACAAAGAACCACACAACTTAAAACCTCTGCTTGCATTGTAACATTCCATTAGCTAAAGCAAGTCATCTGGCCAATCCCACCATGAATGGGGTGGGACATATGCTCCAGCTGTCCGAGCAGAAGATACTCAGAATCACATGGCAAAGGGCATAGTGTAAAATTCCAGTGTGGGGGGAAGTGTAAGAATCAGGAATAATAAACCGATTTACTTCAGATGTGTGGCTGTGTGGAGCTGATTCTGGGCGATGCAAAGAAAACACAGCACTGAACAGCGAGAAAGTTCCTTTTGGTTCATTGTCAGCCATTTGGATTATGACCTCAGGGAGACACTTTCAGTTGGTGCCATTGTGTCTTTAACACCTTGCTAATCCTTGCTAATCTGCCTTTTTAACAAAGGGAGAAGATACCTCAGGTTCTGAGAATTGGGCAGGAGGTGGTATCTAGCCAGAATTTAATAACTGTCTTCCGTTTTCCCAGTGGTGTTTATATTTATGGATACCTTTATGCCAGGCATGCCATTTGCCCTTAATGGTAGCAACAGAGAGTGTCTATGAAAGATAACCTGTTAGTGTAAAGAAAACAATCTAGATCATAAACCAAGGGTTATAATTAATCCAATTTTGTGCCCTGAAGTCCAAAGGAAAAAAAGCTAATGTACTGTAAGAAGAGGATGTATGGGTTTATAAATACTGAAATTGATCTATACAGGCTGGTAAATTGCTGCTACCCCAGGTCCCCCTGGCTGTCCTGGCACCTCCCCAGGGATGCCCCCTGACCTCCACATAATTCATCAGTTAAAGGGTTAATGCTGGGCTCACAGACATCCGGCTAGTGCTGCTCTAATTGGTCAGGGGTCAGATATTTTACTTGCTGAGGATTAGAGGTGTGTGCAGGGCACAACTGCAAATGCCTGAAGTTGGGGCAAGTCTGAGATCCTGGACTGGTTTCCTGCAGTTGCTCCTAATTGCCTGTGCACATGTGTGTGTATATGTGTCTGGGGAAGGGGGTGGCACCATGGCCTGGACCCTAGTCACCCACTGTTCCACATTCCCCAGGGACGACCTAACCCAGCTGCCCTTCACCACTCTGTGCATCAAGGAAAGCCTCCGCCAGTTCCCACCTGTGACCCTGATCTCCCGCCGCTGCACGGAGGACATCAAGCTTCCAGATGGGCGCATCATCCCCAAAGGTGCCCTCTATGTGCTCCCTGCTGCCTGCCTGCTCTATTACCCTGCTCTATTGCCTGCCCCAGGTGCACCATCCCTGTAGGCACTTTATAGCCTGTTGCTTCTGGGGTGATGGGGGAGACTCAGTTGTGTGTGTGTGCTGGGGAGATAGAGGTTGGTGAGTCCAAGCAGAAAGGAAGGAGTGGGTGTGGCAGGGTGGGCCCTGTGAGGGTGCAGGTAGGGAGGGGTTGATTTCATTCCGTTGCCAGATAGTCCCTGGAGACCAGGTCCTGTCCTGGGTGATGCTGGGCATCTAGAGAAGCTTCATCCCCAGGCCCAAGCTTTGAGTACCACCCAGACTGGGGAAGATATATCAGGGCACAGACATTCCCAGACACGTGGGGTGAGGGATGGGCTAAAGGGAGGGACAGAGGCTGGAGCAGCCCCAAATAAGGAGCGACGGCTGTATCTGGGGTGGAATGCAAGGAGATGGGTGTATCTGGGATGGAATGCAGGGAGGGCTGCCTGGAAGAGGGAACGTGAGAGGTGAGCCGTGGGGGTTGGAAATGAGAGCATGTTTATGGAGCAGAGCCTCAGGGTGCAGACAGTGAAACGCCTTGAATGCCAGGTTGAGGCACTTGAACTTGATCCTCAGGGCAGTAGGGAGCCATGGGAGGTATTTGAGCTGAGGAGGAGCAATGTCAGATATATGAGTGAGAAAGATCCCTGTGTGGCCAGGATGGCAGCTAGAAAGATGGTGATGGGAACCTCTTATGGAGAAGCAGGGGGAGTGGATGGGGCAGCAGAATTTTTTAGGGAAGGATGGGCAGGATAGGGTGGCAGATGGCTTGTGGGAATAGCATGGCTCCGGGGAGAGCCGGGGAAGCGTAGGTCTCCAGAGGAGGTCCTGGTTTCCCTCGGTTCCACTGACCCAATGACCCCACCCCTCCCCACAGGAATCATCTGCCTAGTCAGCATCTATGGGACCCACCATAACCCTACAGTGTGGCCTGACTCCAAGGTGAGCTCCTGCCCCAACCCTCCCTTCTCTCAGCTTCTTTCTTCTCAGAAGGGGCAGTCCTTGGTCAGCAAGGCCTCCCCTCCCCTCCTCCCCGGGGAGCCAGATGGCAGGGCTGGGTGTAGGGCTTGAGTACTCCTCCCATTTATTCACCCATTCACTGTTAATTCATTACATCAGCAAATCTTTATTGAGCATCTATCGTGTGTCAGACCCAGTGTTGGGCACTGAGGACAGAGGAAGTTACTGTCTTTGCTCTCACGGAGCTCACAGTGAAGTGCAGAGGAAGAAAATAAGCTAATAAACAAGATTATTTTGGATATTGATAAATGCGCAAAGGAAACAAAACTGGAGTGGGTCGGGGGGTGGGGGAGAGCACTTTAGCTCACACGGTGAGGAAAGGCCTTACCAAAGAAGAGATGTTTGAGCTGAAACTGAAAGCGTTCACACTGAAAAGTGAGGAGCAGGGAAAAGTGTGTTCCACATGGAGGAAACAGCAAGTGCAAAGGCCCTGTGGTGGGAATGGGAAGGAGACAGGTGTGGCTGGATTGTAATGAGGTTCTCTCTGTCCTGCTGGTCTGGTTCCCAAAGGCTGAGGGCGGGAACCAGGTTGGGATGGCTGAACCAGCCCTCAGGCTCACCCCCAGTCTGCTCTTGCCTAGGTGTACAACCCCTATCGCTTTGACCCGGACAACCCACAGCAGCGCTCCCCGCTGGCTTACATGCCCTTCTCTGCAGGACCCAGGTAACTTCTATTTTCCCCAGTCCAGGTGAAGCGTAGGAGGAACATCGAGGCCAGTGGTAGGTCAGGGATGCACCCATCAGGAGCAGAAACCACGTCCACTCGGGTGTCCCCGCCAATCCGGTACCCTTTTCGTGCCCTCAATACACCAGGGAGCCCCCAAATCAGACTCTGCGATATCATCCATGGGTACCAACTATCTACTGTATGCCAGGCCCTGAGTTCTGGGCTCACATGCTCCTAACGGCTCTATGATGCCTTTGTCTGCAAGTTGAGGTTCAGAGGGGGAGGTCATTTACCACATCCCAGGGACTCCGCACACACAGCGGCTGGGCCTGAGCCCCCTGTTCCCCGTCCTTCAGGAACTGCATCGGACGGAGCTTCGCCATGGCTGAGATGCGCGTGGCCGTGGCGCTGACGCTGCTGCGCTTCCGCCTGAGCGTGGACCGAACGCGCAAGGTGCGGCGGAAGCCCGAGCTCATTCTGCGCGCGGAGAATGGCATCTGGCTCAAGGTGGAGCCGCTGCCTCCGCGGGCCTGAGGGTCGGCGCGCCCCTGAGGATCCCCTGGGGCCCAAGCCCCGCCCAGAGAGGCCCAGGTTCCGCCCCCGAGGGCCCAGGCCCCGCCCTCAAGATCCTGAGGGCATAGACCACGCCCGTCGAAGTCCAGGCTCATTAAGCAGCCTGGTGGCGCATGCCACACCCACTTAAGGCAAGGCTCCGACCCTGGAGGGTCTGATCCCGCCCCCTGAGGTCCAGGTCCCGCCCCCTGAATGCCAGTTTCTGCCCTCTTGTTTGAAGGACCAGGATTGGCCACTCCCCTCGGGCTCAGGCCCCGCCCCAGCATCCTTCGGATTCAGGTCTTCAGGCTCCGCCCACTGAGCCTTCCAAGGACCTAAGACCTGACACCTAAGGCCTCCAGGATACAAGCCCAGTCTACTTCAGATCCCGGCTGGCTTTTAAACTGAGGATTTGAGAACTGGAGCCTGAGATCAGAACCTTGAACGCGAACATCACCTTCTTGAGGCCCCCAGCTTATGTGGATGAACTCCTCAGGAATCAGGTTGCATCCCAGGGCCGAGGCTGTTTGTTGTTGATTTGTAAACCCAGACTCTCCCTTTCAAGCTCCTTCCTTTCCCCCCTTGCTCAAAGGCCCTTTGCTGAGTGTCCTGATTTTTGCAGAATAAAAGCAGGGGATGCAGACATCCCCCATCATCCATCCCCTAGCCAGATCAGATCCTTACACCCGGATTCCAGCAAGGAAATGAGGGATCCTGGACTGTTGGGAAGCTGTGGGCTAGGAGGCTGGGAAGCCATTTGTCTTCGGACATGAACTCAGACTTCTGGGGACAGTTTGTGCATTCATTTATTTCAACATACTGCATAGTAAGTGTCTGCTGGCACTGGGCCAGGAGCACAACACCAGGCAAATTCCTGCCCTCAGGAGGATGGGGGGGCATATGTTGGACAAATAATTCCATGGGTAAAATTATTTGCGACCTGTGACAAGAGAGGCCTTGGTGCTGCGCAAGCATAATGGGGGTGGAGGGTGGCTCAAGGAAAGCTACTCTGATGCTGAAGTTGGAGTAAAAGTTGGGTGGTGACAAGGGAGAAAAGAGCATTTTAGGCAGCAGGAACAGCATCTGCAAATGTCTGTGGTGGGAGAGAGTGTGGTATGCTTGCGGAACTCACAAGGGGCCGGGGTGGCTGGATCTGGGGGATGGGGGCAGAGTGGAGGGATGGTGGGCAGGGCCCAACAGCACAAGAACTGCGGGCCGCATCACAGTTCAGGCTTTATGCAGAGGGTAATAGGGAGCTATAGAGTGTCTGTGAGCAGGGGCAGGAGAGGTTGTGGTCAGATATGGGTGTCAGGGAGGTGGCTTGGAAAGGGTGTACAGGGGACTGGAAACTCAGGGAAGAGAGAGGCTGAGTTTGGGGGGACAGGAGGGGCAACTATCTAGCTGTGAGGGCTGAGGGGAGGGAGGAGGTAAGGGTGATTGCCAAGTCTTTGGCTGGAGGAGTAGTGCCTGATATGGTGCTATAGAAGGTGGGCCAATGACAATGACTATAATAATCATATTAATCATCAAATATTTTTTGAGCATCTGCTGTGAGCCAGGCAGTATTTGAATCCTTGCGTCATTGACATTCGAGAGGGGGGAAACAGATGACAAATGATAAATAAGCAAATAAATAAGTTCACACAGCCTTGGGGGTCACTGAAAGGATTTTGAGTTTTATTGTGACAGAAATGGGGTGCCATGGAAGGTTCTGAGCAAAGGAGGGACAAGATTGGTCTTACAGTCTTGGGTTGCTACATTGAAGAGAGACTGTGGCAAGGATGGGATGAGGGAGATCAGATTGGTGGGGGGGTGATGTGAGATGATGGTGGCTCTACCCAAGCTGGGAGCTGTAGAGGTGCAAAGGGGTGGTTGGATTATGATGAGAAATGATTGTTTCATGAAGGTAGTGCTGGCAGGTCTGCAGATGGATGGAATGTGGGGTTTGGGAGGATGGGAGGACCCCATGTTTGGGTCTGAGCACCTGGAAAGATGGAAGCACTATCAATTGAGATGGAGAATCCCAAATGGAGTAAGTGGTGTGTGTTTTTTTTGGTGGTGGTGGGGGAGTGAGGTGGGGGTGAGATCAGCCTGTTAGTTTGAGCCAGGAGGAGTTGAAGATGTCAGGCTGGCAGTTGGATAGATGGGTCCTGAACTTGGGAGAGAGTTCAGGGCTGGTGATATACATCTGGGGAAGGTCAGTGTTTAGATGTTGTTTTAAAAGCCTCAAGACTGGGTGAGATCATCTGGTGTGTGCGTGTGTGTGTGTGTGTGTGTGTGTGTGTACAGAGGAGGGGTTTAAGGACCAAGCCCCAGGGGTCTCCAGAGTTAACAATGAAATATGAATCGATTGAATGCTTCCTGTATGCCCTTCCCAGATATTCTCATTTAATTCTCAAGGGTACTCTTATTATGAAATGGGTACTGTCACTATCTCATTTAACGGAGGGGGAAACTGAGTTCCCCAGAGTGAAATGACTCACCTAAGGTCCTACAGCGATATCCTTGGGACCTCAGAGGGGGCCCTGAGTTCTTTTCTACCCCATCTCTCGGGCTCCTGGTCCTGGCTGGGTCCCTAGCCTCTCTTTGCCCAGAAGAGGGTGTCCGCAGGGATGGGGTAGGGTTGGGGGGGGCGTGGAGGAGATAAGGCAAACCTAGGATGCCGATCCTGGGGCGCCCCCAAGTGACACATGGTGGGATCGTCTGCCGGAATCCCCTGTCCGAAGTTGCTCGCGGACTGAGTGGGAAACATGCGGTCCCGGGCCTTACAGGAGTCACCCGGCTCTTGCCGCTGCTGCCTCTTCCACATCTTCGTCAGGACTCAGGGTCTCCAAGCGCGCATCATTCCCTAAACATTGTACCGGCCTCTCCCCAACCCCCTTCCCTTGCAACTCCGTCAGACACCAGCAAAAATAACTTTGCCTTGGGAGGCGACACATGTGGGTTCAAACCCCGGCTCTGCACCTTATTAGCCGTGCGCTCGGCACGTGACTGCTCCTCGCTGCACCTCCGTTCTCCCCTGTCATGTGGATTTTACAGGATCATCATGCTTGTAATGCAGATTGACTTTCCGCTAAAGGCTGTGATGGTGCATGAAAGAGACGGGGAGGAGGGGAGGAGGGCCCGGGAACAACAGGCTCTAAGGCGTCTGGTCTCCACTAGTTCGGCGTGTGTGTGTGTGAGCGTGTGTGCAAGCTCAGTCTTGTGTGACTTGGTATGTTGGGGTGCATTTGGGTGAATATGTGAGCATGTGTGTGTGAATGTGAGTGTGTGTACGTGTGTAAGAGTCAAAATGTGTGTGATTGTGTGAGTATATGTGTGCTGTGTGTGAGATTGTGTGTGCATGCATCGGTGTGTGCATGTGTGTGTGGCTGTGTGTGGATGGGTGTGTTGGGAAGAGAGGAGAGGAGAATCTCACTCACCAAATGACTGTAACTGTCCACGTCAGGCTGTGTTCATCGCAGGAGCTGCTGTCCAAACCTCCCTCCCTCCTGCTTGCAGCAGGCAGGACATTCTGGAGAAATAATGCCCTTGGAAGCAGCCCTGATGGAGGACTGGTGGGTGCACGTTCTCTGCTGTCTCCCAGAGGGACTGAGCCCCAAGTGCCCACAGTGGGAACTTCCTTGATAAAACACCCTTTACCTGCTGCCTTCCCTTTTCTGTCTCATTTCCCCACTATCTTACTGGTATTTCCTGGAATCACCTCCCAAGGAAACAATTTACAGTGAATTTCTTTTCTCAGGGACACCTCCAAATAAAGTATTATCACTCGAATCTTTGCATCAGAGTTTTCTTCCGGGGAACCCAAACTAAGACACATACATGGGTTCACTTCCCTAATTCCTATAGGCCTAGTCTTATGCCCTTTTTACCAAGAAGGAAATGAGGCTCAGAGAGGGCAAGTTGCTTGCCCAAGATCACACAGCTGGAGAGTGGGCGAAGGTGGGCTTTGACTGGGCTTTCTGACCCCAAACCCAGTGCTTTCTCCCCTCCTGGGAGCCTTCTCCTTGCTAAGGGCTGTGAGAATGAATGGGGTGGGGCTTGTAAACAGCCAGTAAGGTCCCTGATGTGTGCACCAGAGGGACCCAAAGCTCATGCCTGGTGCCCATGTCCTCATTCTGTCATAAAATAAGAGAAATAATGGCAAACACTAGGCTTGGTGCTGACCGTGTGTCAGGGAATGTTGTTGTAAGCACTTTATTATCTATCTCCTCTCTCTCTCTCTCTCCCCTTCCTCTCTCTCTCCAAATATTACCTGGGAAAAATTTCCACTCGGCTTTTGCTCCCCAACACCCAGCCCAGCAGTTTGGTGTGATTTCTTTTTAGTTTTACAGAATTGTGTATATGAGCATTTTCAATGTATGTACAAACATTTATGCACATGTAACTATTTTTTGAGGACTCCAAATATATTGGAAATGTATCTGTGAACTTTTATCGTATAATGAACTCCCAGAAAGTTTAGTAGCTTAAAATGACAAACTTTAGTTTGCTTACAAACTTATAATTTGGTTAGGGCTCCACTGGAGCAGCTGAAGATCCATTTCCAAGATGGCAATTTGGTACTGGCTATTGGCTGGGGTCCTCAGTTCCTCTCAGCGTAGGGCCTCTCCAGTGGGGTGGCTTGGGTTTCCTCTTAACATGGCAGCTGGGTCCAAGAGGGTGTATTCCAAGAGGACTTGAAGGAAGCTGCAAGGCTTCTTATGATCTAGACTCCCAAGTCCCCAAAGTCACTGAAGACAGCTCAGTTTCAAGGAGAGGGGAATTAGACTTTACCTCTGTATCAGTCTGGGTTCTTCAGAGAAACAGAATGAACAGCATCTATCTATCATCTATCTATCTATCTATCTATCTATCTATCTATCTATCTATCTATCTATCTATTTACATCTATCATCTATCCCTTGTTTATACATATATATTTATCTTAAGATTTCTATATGATATAAATCTTATCTGTAAATTTATGTCTTAAGATTTATATATTTATCTTAAGATATAGAATACAGATATTTATTTTAAGGATTGGCTCATGCAATTTTGGGAGGGCTGTCAAGTCTGAAATCTGTAGGACAGCTTGAAACTCAGGCAGGAGTTCATGCTGCAGTCTTGAGGCAGAATTTCTTCTCTGGGAGACCTCAATTTTTGCTCTTAAGGCCTTCAAACTGATTGCATAAGGCCAATCTACATTTAAGTAAAGGAGTATAATTTACTCCTTTACTTAAAATCAACTGACTGTAGATGTTAACTATATCTACAAAACACCTTCTCAGCAACACCTAGGTAAGTGTTTAACTAAATAACTGTACTATAGTCTAGCCTAGTTGACACAAAAAAATAATCATCACAATCTCTTAAGGAGAGGGGCAGCAAACAGTTTGCTGCTATCTTTAATCTACCACTTGGGGAGGAGAGGGGGACAAATGGTCTTTTTTATAACAGTATACTTCCCAAGGGTCCGTTCTCCAAGCCTCCCTTCTGTGGCTTGGGGTGGTCCTTGGTGGTCAGGCTAGTTTTTGTGAACAAACATCACCCAATAAACAGAGGGGGGCAAAGGAGGATGAGGAGGAGGAGGAGGAGGAGGAGGAAGGGGAGGAAGAAGACTATTAATGACTACATTGCCTACAATAATACACCCTAGTGGTTTTTCCTAGCTGTGTGTGTCCTCTGTACTTTTCCTAGGTTTTCCTCCAGGCTTTCTGGCTCCCAAACCGGTTTGTTTGATCTTCTGCCACCTGGGCCAGGAATCTGGCAACTCTGCCAGCTGTTCCTGCCTTCAGTGTGGCCTCAGGGGCCTGTCTGTTCTTGATCTTGAGCTGCTTTGGGGCTGAGAGTTGGGTCAGATTTCATCAGCCACTATGAGTCTCCAGTATGGCTGGTTCCTGCTGCCCCCACCAGCCCTGATTATCTCAGCACATTTAAGGACGGAAGTAAGAATGAACATGTATGCCCCACCCTGTGCTTTACAGTCCTGGCATAGCTTCAGGGGGCAGTCCTTATTGATGACCCACTTTTCCATGTCACTCAGGTTTCTGCTCAAAGGTAACCTCCTCAGGGAGGGCCTCCCAGATTGCCGCATCCAGAGCAGCCCCCTTGGTCACTTTCTAGCACGTCTCACTCTGTTAATTTCCTTCATTACTGCCACCATCTGACTTGGTCTTATTTCCTTTTGGCTTCCCTCATCAGACATGAGCACAACAATCCAGAGACCTTGTGTATCTTGTTTATCCCGTGTCCTGAGTTCTAGCAGTGTGCCTGGTACAGAGTAGGTGGTCAAGTACAGTTTTGTTGTTGAGGAATGAACTACCTGGGAGGTATAAATCCACTTCTCCATTTACAGAGGAGGACATGAGGCTTAGAGAGGGCAATTGACTTGCCCAAGGTCACATAGCTAGTGAGTGGCAGCACTTGGATTTGAACTCAGTTCTGCTGAATCCAGAACTTGTTCCTTCCCAACAGCCGAGGAAGGAAAGGTGAAACTCCAGCCATCAGGCAGCCTGCATGCTTGTTCCAGAGACTCCAGGCTGATTCCTGGGAGGTGTGTCTTTATGGTGACACCAAATAAGAACCGCTCATCTGTTTTGTGTGCCAGCTATGTGCCCCTCACTGTGCCAAATCCTTATTTCTTTTTAAAATTGTGTTTTAGTGATAGAAGTTATAGCAGCTCAGTGTGGGTGAAAAATGCATTAGAGACTCCAGTTCTACTTCCTCCAATTCCACTGTGTTGTGTGGATTCTACTGGATTTTTTCAATGCGTATACAAACGTGCACACAGACACGTTTACAAGTTTTGTTTATAATTGAACCTTTACTCACATACCATTTTGAAATGTACTTTCCCCTACTCTCTCTGCCTGTGTCTGGTAAGACTCTTGCAACTCTCTGTGAGGTTATTTATTTATTTATTTATTTATTTTTATTTTGGCCACACTGCATTGCATGCAGGATCTTAGTTCCCCAACCAGGGATTGAACCTGTGCCCCCTGCAGTGGGAGTATGGACTCTTAATCACTGGACCGCCAGGGAAGCCCCGATGTGAGGTTTTATCAGCCCATTTTACAGATGTGAAGAGTGAGGTTCAGAGGGGTGGTGAGCTGTGCCCAAGTCTGGTGACTCACAGTGACCACCCTCGCCAGTCTGGCACAGCTTTGCCCACTGCCTGGCTCTGGATGGGGGTAGAACGATCCCTGGAGAAGGGGCAGGGGGTGAGTGGCTCCCCTCCTTCCAACACTGGCTGGGGGACATTCCATAAGCCAGGCTTGTGTGATTTGGCATCTGAGATGTTCCTTGTTTGACAAGAAACCATCGGGGACAGTCCAGCCTCCTCAGGCACAGAACAGAGTGTCCCCACCTGAGGCTTCCTGCCCCCCCATGCTGTCTCCCTTTACCCTTCTACCATCTGATCCAGAAAGCTGGGAGACCCGGGTGATGGATCCTGCTCTCCTGTGGCCCCAGAGGCCTGCTGGATTTTGAGTTCTTGGCTATGATGAAGGAATCTTCAACACCTGCTTCTGGATTGAATGTTGGACCAAATTTTTTCACCTTAGCTGTTTCTCCCAAGGACTCAGCAACTGCAGACACAGTGTGGGTGTTGAAAGAACAAGGACAGGCTTGCTTGTGCCTACTTCTGGGCACTTCACCCTGTGACCATGGGACCGTTTCAACCACACAGTCCACTCCCCCTCTTCAGTTGGGTCCCTCTCAAAGGTCACCTCCTCCTGGAAGCCCTCATGTCCCTATCACTGTCTGGTACATTCTTTATCATTTATCTGATCATCGCCCTTCCCCCCCTTAGAGGAGCCCCTTGACAGAAGAGATGATGCCTGCTGTGCTTACTGCTGCATCCTAGCATCTAGAATTGTGCCTGGAACATAGTAGATGCTCAATAAATACACAGCCACACAGATCTGGCAAATACAGATTTTTCTCCTCATTTTACAAATGAAAAAACTGAGGGAACAGACAGGGTAAGTTTTCCTAAGATACATTGCAGAGCCTGACTCAGGTCTCTTAAAGCAGTGACTCTCAAACTTTAACAAGCACAAGAATCTCTGGGATCTGGTTAAAACATAAATTCTGACTCGATAGGTATAATCCTGCAGCAATGATCTGTCGCTTTGTAATGAACAGCCCCCAAAACTTAGTGACTTAAAACAGTGACTATTTTCTCTTATGATTCTGCATGTCGACTGGCCTCAGATGGATGGTTCTTTTGTACCATGTGATGTCACCCAGGGCTGTGGTCATCTGGAGGCTCAGCTGTGCTGGACCATCCAGATGGCTCCCTCACGTGGGTGGCAATTGACACTAACTGTTGGCTGAGAGATCAGCTGGGGCTGTTGATCAGAGCTTTTCCATGGGGCTTGGGCTTCCTTATCGCATGGTGACTGGGTCCCAAGGGGAAGTGTTTGAAGAGCAAATGTAAATTTAAGCTACCAGTCCTCTTCGAGGCCCATAACTAGCATGGCACCACCTGACCACACAATGTTAGTTAAGCAGTAACAGGCCAGTCGAGATTCAAGGAGAAGAGAAATAAACTCCTCCTCTTATTGGGGACAACGGCAGAAAATTTGCAGCTATCACCTTTGCGGGTTAGAGCCCAAAGTTCTGCATCTCCTAGGTGCTGCTGGTAAAGCCAATGCTGCTGGTCTGAGGACCACATTTTGGGTGGCCAGTTCTTAGCATTCATGGCTATAAAGGTCCCTTTCTTCCCTAAACAGTTAACGAGCACCCATTATATGCCAGGATTCACTTTCACTAGTGCTGTCTTGTTGAATTACTTCTCTGTGTGGCTGGAGGGAGTTATTGCACCTCTCTGGACCTCTGTTTCCTCTTCTTTCCCTCTGCTTCTCCCAACCCCTATCTGGCTAGCCCTGCTGCCTCTCACCTACCCTAGCCCTGCCCCTGGCTCTTCTCTGGATGGACCTGTCAGCAGGTGGATCCAACTCAGCAGAGGAGGGAAAGAACCTAGGGCAGCGCACCCAAACTTGCTGAGGGCTCCAGGATCAGCCACCTGAAGCCAGATTGGGTAGGCCTGGAAGGAATGTGGGGTGGTGGTGGTGGTGGTGGTGGGGAAATTTGGGCATTTCCCCAACATTGTATTAGTTGCAGGAAGACTGTCTGTCCAGATCCTCTCATTCGGCAGCTCCATCCTTCAAACTCACCCTCATCTTGGAGCCTGACCATGAGGAAACCTCATGGGGGCTGAGACCACTTTACAGGGAAATTTGGGGACACGATCTGGATGTGATGTGTTCCCTTTAACGCTGACATCCCATTTCCCAGATGCGAAGACTGAGTCCAGAGAGGGTCGGCACAGCCCACAGTCACAGTGAGGATGCCCACTCAGGATCTCCCAGCTCTGCCCTCCCCTGTATGGACCCTGTTCTCTCTCTTGGCCCCTTGCAGCCTTACCCCTCATGCCTCCAGGTGGCCTCTTCCGATTGGGCCCTTTATCCCCTGAATCTGATGCAGGTAACCCCCAGCCAGGCTGGTTTCTCTGTTCCTGCTTCAGCAGTCATGTCTCAACCTAGGCCCTGGGCTGCTTGGAGGAAGGACTTGAACACCTTCCAGGCTGTGTGCCCTGGAGGGCAGAGGCTTCACGCCTCTGAAATTCCTGATTCTGTGCTGAGAGATGGTGCATGACGTCTTCCTGGCCCACACATGGAGAGGAGCCCTGGAGATGTTTGGGGACAAGACTGGGCAAGGCCCTGCTCACCTGGCACCTGAACATTCATGATTTTACCTGTCGCACCCTGGCCTTGGAAGGGCAGGGGTGGGCTGTGAACTAGGGGGCCCAGGGTCACCTTTGCCCATCCCCCAGCAAGCCCACGTGGGAGGTGCTGAGTCCTGAGAGCGCAGTGCCTGCGCCATGTGACCCTGAGCTGGTTCCTCTCTGGCCAGCAGCCTCGGGTTTTAAGTCTTGGGCAGACGCCAGGAGGGGAGGTTGCAGCCAGGCGTGCAGGGATTGGCTGACTCAGCCAAGCCCAGCCTCGGCCAGTTCAGAGGTCGGGCCAGGGAAAAAGGCCTCCCAGGAGGAGGGCAGAAGAAGTTGTGATGGACAAGCTGCTCTGACAGAAGGTGCCAGACTAGTGTTGGCGGGGCTGAGGATTCTGGCCTGGGACAGGAAGTGTATACTGTCCTAGACAGGGTGGCTCCAGGGAGAGAGCCGGCCCCAGGGATGATGGTTTCCTCGTAACTGGAGCCCCTGACAACCTTCCATTGATTCGCCACTGATTCAGTTTGGGCATTTCTTCATTCATCTCTTCCTTCCTTTCTTCCTTTCCTTCTTTCTTTCTTTCTTCCTTTCATTCTTTCTTTCTCTTCTCTCCCCCTCCCTCTTTCCCCCCCTTCCTCTGGATTTCTCTGGGTCTCCCTCCCCTCTCTGGGTCCTTCTTGCCCTGTCCCCAGCACTCACCATCCCTGCCCCTCTCTCCCTTGTTCCTGTCCCTCTATTGGTCTCTGCCTCACAGCTCACCATCATCGCCCCTTCCTTCATCCTCAGGAGCTCACCCTCCACCGCGTCCGCCCCGCAGGATGCTGCAGCTGAGCCTCTCCTGGCTGGGACTCGGGCTGGTGGCAGCCTCCCCATGGCTGCTCCTGCTGCTGGTTGGGGCCTCCTGGCTGCTGGCCCGCGTCCTGGCCCGGATCTATGCCTTCTGTGACAACTGCTGCCGCCTCCGATGTTTCCTGCAGCCTCCAAAACGGAACTGGTTTTGGGGTCCCCTGGGCCTGGTAAGAGTGGATAGCAGGACTGTCTGGGGGATCAGGGTGGATGGATTTCCTGAGGATTCAGGAATGGGGCTCAGGGACCTGGGGGTCTGGGATTGGGCTGGGGTCTAGGGTGGTAGAGAAGTGAGGGAGACCTCTTGCCTCACTCCCCCACTGGGTTCAGTCCTGCCCTCTCTGTCCGCTCTATGCCCAGTGCTTTTCTTGTTCTTACCTTTCCTCACCCCAAGCCTGTTTTGAGTCATGTTCCCGCCTGTCTTCCCCACATTAGTGCACATCTGAGGGGATCTCAGGGTGGGCTGCAGAGAGCTGGGTCCCCTGGTGGCCTCACAGCCCCCACTGCTCATCCTGAGGCCTCCTCAGGGCCACTGTCTGAGGTCTGTTCCCTGGCTGGCCCATCTCTGTTGGCTTCTGCTTCCCCACAAGAATTAACTATGACCTCCACCCCATCCTCCCCCAAGGGGGGCACAGCTGGGTTGGGGGAGATGTGTGGGCAGTCTCTCCTCCTCCCCTTCCTCAGGCACCTTCCTTTTCCTATCTTGCCTTCCACGCCCAAGACATATCAGTGAGCCCCACTCCCCAATTTGGATAAAGGTGAACCACTCCCCCTTTCAGAAGGAATCACTCTGCCCTAATGGCCAAAATTCCTGGGCGGAGGCTTCTGGCCCACTTTCTTAACCTCATCCCCAGAGGCCCTTCCTCTGTGCTGCATCAGCCTCCTTTTTGCCACAATCCACAATCACACTTAGGATTTTGTCATCACCCATAAAGGCGCCACCTCCAAAGCCATTGATCTGAGGGCTACATTCTCTGACCATAACCCCTCTTCCTTCCATCTTCTTTTTTTTCCTCCTCTCCTGTCCTAGACCCTGCCAGGATGTCCAGTCCCCTCTACACCCCAGTTTAATGGCTTCCTTTCCATCCTACTTCCTTGGATACATCTAGCTTAGTTTCTCACCCTTTGCACATGGGCTGAAGTCTCTTGCCAACTGGGCTCTCCTTCATGGCTCTTTGGAAAAGCTTTGCCTTGTGTGAGCTCAACCCCTCACGTCCTCTGATCTCTTCTCCATGATGATACTAGAGAAGGTCACAAAACAGGTCAGAGGGGTGACATGTACGTCCCCACCTGCCTATTTCCAATGGACTTCATTCTGCACAAAACCTCTGGTCTGCTTGAGCTGCTGTCTCCTTGTGCACAGAGATGTTTTTACTCATTGCCTCCATTTCTCTGCTTGCTCTACCTGTTCCAGTCTGGTCCCCACCTCCATCATGCTCCTGCATGATGGCTGTGACTTCTAGGTCTCCAGATCCCATGGACTCCGTTGGGCCCCATCTCATCCACCTCCCAGCAGCTCTCTGAGCTTGTGGACCACACTTTCCTCCTGGACCTCCTTTTCCTCTTGGTTCCATGGCACCGTACTCCCCTGGTCTCCCCACTACCTCCCCATGGCCCCTCCTTCTCCACTTGGCTCCTACTTTGCTCCACCTTTCCATGTGGGGAAGCCCCAGCATCCTAACCCCTTCTCCTTCTTCTCTCTATCCTGAGGCCATCTCCTTACCCAGGGCTCCAACTCCTAAGTGGACCATCAGTTCCCTCCATAAGTGAATTCCAAGTTCACTTCTCTCCTGAGCCCAAGGTTATGCATCCAGCTCCTTCCTCCTCTCCTCATATTGGGGGGGGGGTGTCTCATAAACACTTCCTTCCTTGGTCAGAATCTGAACTCATGTCTCCCTCCCCAATCCTGCCCCTGCCCTCAGTCTCGTCCATCCTTCCAGTTGCCCACATCCCATACTTTGTGGCCCCTGAGCCTGCCTGTTTCTCTCACCCATGCATCTGGTCCTAATGTGCTGCCCCCAAAATCTCTCCTCAAGGTCACCTCTCTGCATCTTCTGCCACCCATGGCCCCATCCACCATCATCTTTCTCCAGGAAGCCTCTCCCAGCCTACTCTCTGGTCTCTTCATTGCCACTGTTGTACCCTCTCATCCACTCTCTCTTTAGCCCTGGAGAGGTTTTTCTGAAATTCTGTTCAGATCATGCCTGAACAGTTTTCATGGCTGAAAACTGTTCACTGACTGCCTCTTGCTCTGAAGATAAAGACTAAATGTTTTCTGGCTCATCCCGGCTGTCCTCCTCAGCCTTGTGCAGGTTGTGGTCACTCTGAGCTTCTGCTTTATCTCCTCAATGAACCAAGCCCTTCCCACTGCAGGGCTTTTGCCTGTGTTTCTCTTTTGCCTGGAAGCACTTTCCTTCCTGCGGTTACCCAGTGGATTCCTCCTTATCCACTTTCGGCTCAAGTATAGTTACCTTCTATAAACCTCCCTTGACCCCCACCCCACCCCAGACCCTGACCTATGACTTAGCCCTGCTCCTGCTTAAATAGTTAATTGTTCAATTATTTGTTTATTATCCATCTCTCCCACTAGATGGTAGTTCTGGGGACAGACACGATATCTACAGTGGCCCAGCCCAGGGGCTGACATACAGAAGGCACTTAACAAATGTTTGATAATGTTGTGGTGGAGGCCTGGGTAACTTGCCGTCACTTCCCTTTGTTATCCAAGGCCAAAGTCACGAGTGTCCAGCTCCTTTCCTCTCCTCCCCCAGACCAGCTCCTCACAGAACGGTATGTCCCAAGCTCATTGTAAAGTTTGCCTGAGATTATGGGTCTTGGGATGTTCTCAGAGAGCCCTGGAGGCAGTGGGAATGTTACGAAGTTACCACAGTTCTGATTCTCCCTCCAAGGGCTTGACTGCAGAGGCTGGTCTCAATCGCTCTTCTCTCCTACAGTCTCTCTTCCTGTGTGGCCTTGGCTGAGTCCCTCTCCCTCTTTGGACTGATCTCATCAAGTGCCTCAGGGTCCTCAGGGAGGAGGGAGCAGGGTACAAAGGTGAAAAAAGACTTATGTTCACCTACCTGGAACACCCGGGGGCTTGGATGGTGTGTCCTGAAACACAGGAAAGGATGCCTCACCAGAAACCAACCCTCCCTTCTTCCCCTTTTGGGGGATATGGCCTCAGTTTCATTTGTAATTGACATGACTTATGGGAGTGTCCACGGGTTCAGGAGAGATAGATAGATAGCTAGGATGTAGTACTATGAGAAATGGATAGATAGACAGGATGTACTAGATAGATAGATAGATGATAGATAGATAGATAGATAGGTAGATAGATAGATAGATAGGTAGATAGATAGATAGGTAGATAGATAGATAGATAGGTAGATAGATAGATAGATAGATAGATAGATAGATAGATAGATAGATAGATAGATAGATAGATAGATAGGTAGATAGATAGATAGGTAGACAGGATGCACTATGCACAGAGCCTCGCCAACAGAAGGGGCTCATAGGTGAGAGGGACTGTCCTGATTGATGGGCAGAGTTCACGTGTGTCCCTTCGGGTCTGCCAGGGCTGGAAGGTCCCAGGACTGTAGACCCTTTACCATGTAGGGAACCGAAGGCTATGCGGATGGGCCAGAACATGAAAGGATGTGGGACCAAAACCCAGGAACAAGTCCTGAGGCTACCTGGCTATCCACAAAACTTTTCCATGGGGATCTCCTCCTGTGGCTTCCCCTGGGGCTGGAACCACTCGCAACATGAGAAACCTCCATTTTCTCGAGCTAAAGTCATCCTCCCTGTGGGCAGAGAGCGTGTCTTCTCCCTGTGCCCTGGGATACACCACTGGGACTTGAAGAGGCTCCAGGACCCTCCCTCCCCAGGGTGAAGGAGCAGGAGGAAGCAGAGATTCCCTCTATCTGTGCAGAGGGTCCTTCTGGAGAGTGATGGCCCTTGCCTTGCTTGCAGGTCCCCCCAATGGAGCAGGGCTTGAGGGACTTAACTCAGCTGGTGGCCATCTGCCCCCAGGGACTTATGATCTGACTGGGCCCCATCCTCTTGCTTATCATTTTCTGCCACCCTGACATTGCCTGGTCTGTCACCAGCACCACAGATGCCCCCCTGGAACACATGGTAGTGGGTGCTGTGGCAGCATCCGAGGGCTGTGAGCCCCTCCCTGCCAAGTTTCTGGGCAGCCCCTGCACGTCCTAACACCCACCCCCTGCTCTTGGGCACCCTTGGTCATCTTTTCTTTCTTTCATTTATTTGCCAACCCCATTCTGGTGTTCTGGACATTGCTTGGGGATTCTTGGGGAGACTCAGACCCAGGCTTTGCCATGGAGGAACCTCCAACCTTGGGCATACAGAATTAGAGATACCACTAATCCTGTGTGGTCAGGGTGGGTCTGAGGGAGAGACAGGGACTGGGGGAGCCCAGAGGGGAAGCAAGGCATCTGCTGTTTGGGCAGGCTGGAAAGCTTCTTGGAGGAAGAGTTGTTGGAAGTGGGTCTGGAATAATTAATAGGCATTTTTTAAGCGAAGAAGAGAAAGTGTATTCTCTGGATAGGACTAGTGCACTCAAATGCCTGGAGGTGAAAGAGTGAGTACTTGGCTTCTGAGCAATGGGGAGGAGTTCAGTGCAGCTAGAGTGATGCAGGTGAGAGGCAGAGAAAAGGTGGAGAGGAGAGTAGGGAGAGCAGGACTTCAAGACCAGGTAGGGGCAGGGGATTGATTCTGAGAGCTATGGGGAGCCATGGAAGGTGTAGAGATGATGAGAAGCAGAGATGGGGAGTTGGAGAGATGGACAGAGAAATAGGGGCAGAGAAAGAGAGAGATACAGAGAAAGAGTGAGGGAGAGAGACAGGGAGACAGAGAGAAGGACACAGAGAGAGAGACATAAATGGAGCAAAAGAAACATACATATACACAGATACAAACACATCTATCTATCTATCTATCTATCTATCTATCTATCTATCTATCTATCTATCTATCTATCTATTATCCATCCATCCATTATCTCTCCCTGCCTCTTTCCCCCACCCTCTTTCTCTCTCTCCCCCATCCCTCTTCTCTCCCTTTCTGTCAAAACACAGGGATGAAGAGAGTAAGGGGACAGAGAGAGGCACATAGAGAGACATGAAAAAAAAAAAGAGAAGCCAACAGAGAGAAGCTGACTTAGTGAGATGGAGAGAAGTATAGATCAATAATCCGGGTAGAAGGGGAGAAGGGGGTGAGTGGGTGTGGTGGGTAGGGGGATGTAGTGAGAAGTTGTAGCTTCTGAGGCCCCCTGCCAGGCCTGGCCTTATTCCCATCCCTTCCCAGGTGAAGAGCAATGAGGAGGGCATGTGACTGGTGGAAGATCTGGGCCACTACTTCCGCGATGTCCACCTTCGGTGGATGGGACCTTTCTATCCCATCCTGCGGCTTGTCCACCCTAACTTCACTGCCCCCCTGCTCCAGGCCACAGGTATCTCTCCCAGGAGCCCCCACCCCAGCTTCTCCCCTGCCCCTGCTCCCAGCCCTTCCCACTCCTGGACAGACCAGGTTGAGCAGGGGAATGGGCAGTATTGACAGAGACCTGCTGCGTAACTCTAGGCAGGTCCCTGGCTCTCTCTGGTTGCTAAAGACTTTTTCAGTTTTGAATGGTGGAAACTCAACACTGTTGGTCTACCATGTTGTATGTTCCAGGAGATGTCAGAGAGTGCTGGGGCAAGCGTGGTGTCCTTGGTCCCTGTAAAGGCGTTTTGTAGAGTGCTGGGCTGTGCTTGGGCATTAAGCACATGTTAGACATGTAGGAGCCACGTCAAGGCATGCTGGGACATGTTGTGTCATGTTGGGGTGTGTCTAAGCACATAGGGTTGTGTCTTTGGGGTCTGCCTTTGTTCTACTCTGTGCTACAGCCTGGTCTGGTCCCCCCCACCTCCCCCTTCCTCCCTGTTCCTCTGTTCATTGTCCCATTCCAAGCTATACTGGGGAGCTTTGCGCAGTGGCAGTATCGTAGCCAATGAGGTTTATCCGAGGCACGATTATTGCTAATTGAAAACTTTTCCCAAGCTATACTGGGCTTGGAGGAGAAACGTAGACCCCTCCCTGGGAGCCTCCAGCCCCCACCAAAAGTCCTTCCCTCCCCCTCTCCATGTTCTATCTCTCATGTCAGCCACCATCATACCCAAGGATATGTTTCTCTACAGCGTCCTGAATCCCTGGCTGGGTGAGTAACTGTGAGTGAAGGGGGTGAGGACAACCTTGGGGGCCCAGGGGAAGGTGCTGCCCTTGCCCACTCCCCGTGGCTGCCTCTGCTAGGGGATGGGCTCCTGCTGAGTGCTGGTGACAAGTGGAGCCACCACCGACGCCTGCTGACACCTGCCTTCCACTTCGAGATTTTTGAAGCCGTGTATGAAGATTTTCACCAAGAGTGCAGACATCATGCATGTGAGTTTCTTGAACTCCGGGTCCCAGCTGGAGCCTTAGGAAAGGGGGAGTGGGCTTACACACATATGGTCTGGAATCCTGGCTCTGCTGGATGGCTTTGGGGGTCACTGATTTTCCTCTCCAAGCCTCAGTTTCCTCATCTGTAAAATCGGGATAATAATCCCTTCTTTTCTTTTTCTTAAATATTTATTTATTTATTTATTTATTTTTATTTGGTTGCACCAGGTCTTAGTTGCAGCAGGTGGGCTCCTTAGTTGCGGCTCGCCAGCTCCTTAGTTGTGGCACAAGAACTCTTAGTTGCAGCATGCATGTGGGATCTAGTTCCCTGACCAAGGATCGAACCCAGGCCCCCTGCATTGGAAGCGCAGAGTCTTATCCATTGCGCCACCAGGGAAGTCCCAATAATCCCTTCTTAAAGAGTGATCAAGATGATGTAGTGCAATCATGTTCCTGGCACATAGTAGGTGCTCAGAAGGCTTTAGTTTCTAGTCTGCTTCATGGAAGCTCTGTAAATTCAGGACAGAAATGATGAAGATTGCGTAGTAGTTCTTTCTGCATTAGGTACCACCTTAAAACTCATGGACTTGAAAGAATTAGTGTTTATTATCGTTCATGAGATGATGGGTCAGTTGAGTCATTCTTCTCATCCTGGCTGGAATTACTCATGTGTTCGTGGTCACGGATGGGTTCCGTAGACAGCTCTGCTGATCCAGGTTCAGCTTTGGCACATGTTTGGGGCTCGGCTAGCTGTCAGCTGGTTTAGGATGGCCTTGGTGGGACACTGGACTCCTGTATTTGTCTCTCATCTTCCAGTAGGCTAGCCTGGGCTTGACTGCATAGTGGAGGCTGGGCTCCAAGAGAATGAACAGAAACATGCAGTACCTCTTGAAGCCTGGTGTCAGAACTAGCACACCATAGTTTCCACCTCCTGTTGACCAAAGCAAGTCCCAGCTCAGCTCAGATTCAAGAGAAACAGGTTCCACCTCCTAATGGAAGAGCTGAAAAATCTCGCTGCAAAGAGTGAGGGTAAAGGGAAGGATAAAGAAATGGGGACATTTTTGCAATTGTCTACCACTATGATAATGATGAAGATGATGATGGTAGTTAACAATTATTTAACACTTACTGTATATCAGAAATAGTGGGCCAAGTCCATGGCATGTGTTGTCTAATTTATTTTCACAATCCTATGAGGTAGAGATGATTGTCATTGCCATATTAAGGATGATGAAATGGAAGGTCAGAGAGGTTAGGGAACTTGCCGAAGATTGCTCATTAGTAAGTGAGTTGTGCGTGGTGGAGCAGGAATTCTAACTTGGTTTGTCCAACACCAAAGCAGGTCATCTTAACTGCTACTAAAATTTGACAGTGGAAAGGCCAAATGGAAAGCAATGAGGTGACCAAGGGCACACAGAACATAAGAGGCAGAGCTGGACCTTGAAACCAGGTCTCCTGACTACCAGCTGTGGGGTCTTCATGTCTTGATAGTAACAGCTTCCACTCCCACTCAAGCCTTGTCTTCCCTGGGGATAGGTGCTTGGGGCAGAGGACCAAGAAGCCGGGTCTGGGGGAGTCCATCCAGGTGGTTGAGATTGGGGAGGGGCTCAGGAGGGGGAAGTCTCAGCCCCAGCTCTGCCCTCTTCTTTGTCCAGGCCAAGTGGCAGTGCCTGGCTTCAGAGGGCAGCACTCATCTGACATGTTTGAACACATCAGCCTCATGACCCTGGACAGTCTGCAGAAATGTGTCTTCAGTTTCGACAGCAATTGCCAGGAGTAAGTCTCAGCCCAGGGCCTGGGAACATGAGCCATAGACCCAAGGGAGTAGATGGGGGAGGGAGGACTGACCAGGGCAATCAGAAGGGCCTTCCTGGAGGAGGTGGGTCAGAGCTGTTGAAGGACAGGGAAGGGGAAAGAAAAGGAGCTATCCTTTCAGGTAGGTAGAAATGTTTGATAAAGGCTAGGAGGCTAGGATGAGCAGAACATGTGTAACAGTGAGGAGACGCCTTGGGTATGAGGCTGGAGGAGTGAGCAGGGTTATATCTTAAGGACATTCTGAAGTAGGACAAAGAGGATATGAACTTTATCCTGATGTTTCCAGGAAGCCACAGAAGGTCTTTGACCAGATGAGAGTTGTGGTCAAAGCTGAGCTTGAACATCTGACTTGAGAGAAGACTGATTGTTGTGTAGACACAGGATGCAAGAAGACCACAAAGGGGAGGAAACTTGAGCTTGGTGGAGAAAATGTGGCAGATTTGGGGGAAACTGAGAAAGAAAGGCAGGTTCAGATGTTGTGTGGGAGAGCGGATGATGAGCATGATTCCCAAGCTCTGCTCTGAGATCTAGGACATGAGGCAGTTCACAGAGATGGGAGGCAGAGAGAGAAACATGATGGAAGGGCACTCTTTTCTGGATGGGATGTGGTCCTGGGTTACTGACTGGAAGTGCTCCTGCAGTATGAGATCATGAAGGGAGGCAACAGCTTAAAATATGTGAAGCCCAGAAACCAGGAGCTTCCTCCTATCAGGGTTCCCAAGACTTCCTATCAGGAAACAGAGTCTCTAAGAACAGATGGCCCACAGATATACAATACTGCTTCTTAAGGCTCTCTCTGATCTGACCCCGTAGGAAACCCAGCGAATATATTGCTGTCATCTTGGAGCTCAGTGCCCTTGTGATGAAATGGACTGAGTAGATCTTCCTGCACATGGACCTCCTGTAATACCTCACCCGCGATGGGTAGCACTTCCATAGGGCCTGCGACCTGGTGCACGACTTCACAGAGGCTGTCATCAGGGAGCGGCATTGCACCCTCATTAGTCAGTGTTCCCAAGACTTCCTCAAGGCCAAGGCTAAGGCCGAGACTTTGGACTTCATTGATGTGCTCCTGCTGGCCAAGGTAGGCTTCTCTGGGATCTAAATTCAAGAGATAGACTGGACCTTGTTTTCAAATGTCAGGTCAAAGAACTTGGACTTGATCCAGAGAGTGCTAGGGAGTCATAGAGGGTGCTTGAGGAAGGGAGGGACAGGTCAGAGAGAAGTTTTAGATGTGACTGTGTTGAAGGCTGTCTGGAAGGAGTAAACAGGAGGCAGGAGACTAGGGAGGAGTCCTGTGGGGTGGACTCTGGAGATGAAGAGGGAAGAATCCTACTTGGATGATGGAGCTTCAGGGACTATCTCAGGTTAGGCTCAGGTGTCCCCAGAACTGGTGTGATTTGGGAGATCTTGCTTTCTCTCCAGGATGAAGATGGGAAAGAACTGTCAGATGAGGACATCCAAGCTGAGGCTGACACCTTCATGTTTGAAGGTGAGGGTCCCAGTGTGGGACTACAGAATAGGCAGGGGTCTCTTCATCCCAGGGACTTGGCAGGTGGGCCCTGGATCACCCCATCTTGCCCATCCTTCCCATCGTCTTTGTGGGGGGTGGTGGCGGAGGGGGGCTTAACATGGTGATGTCCACCCTCTGGTGCTGAAGTAGCCCAGAGACCCAAGCCTGTCTGGCTGCCCCTCAGGCCATGACACCACAGCCAGTGGCCTCTCCTGGGTCCTGTACAACCTTGTAAAGTACCCAGAATACCAGGAGCGCTGCCAGCAGGAGGTACGAGAGCTCTTGAGGGACCGTGAGCCTAAAGAGATTGAATGGTGAGTGCAGGTCCTCATGGTCTGTTCCTGAACCCTTCTCATTGTCTCTGCTCCCCAGCTGGGATAGTGGAAAGATCTTTTTGTTGATTCTGTCATTATTGCTTAGTGGGAATAGGAGCAGAGCCCAGAGGCAGGGTCTGATACCCAGTCTGAATAGCAGGTGAAAGTTTGTAGTCTTTTGGGACAGAAAGATCTGAGTGTCCACATTAATGCCCCCCTAACTTGCTATGTGACTTTAATAAAATCAGTTCCCTTATCTGAATACCATTTTCCTCCTCTATAAATTGGGGGTGGGGTGGGGAATCTCTCCCCTACAGTGCTATTTGGAGTATTGTGACAATATGTGTAGAACAGTTGCCACCCAATACATGTTCAGTATATGAAATACTTTTCCCCTCTCTGGCTTTTCTGCCTTTGGTCTTCCCCCAGAGACCCTCATTTCCCTTAATTTTTGCTCTTTTCTCTAATTCCCACTTAATAGTCTATTCCAGGGATTCACAAGAGATCTTTGGGGGTAAAAAAGTCATCCATCTTTTTGTTCAGTAAACATGTCTACACCGCCTGCCCTTTCCCAACTCAGTGTCTAGTCCCATTGGAGTCCTACATGGGCAAGGCTGGGGCACAGAGGAAAGGAGATGAGGCTTGCTAGTAAAAAAGTGAATAAGAATTCACCACTCTGGGTGTGTGTAGTGGACAGTGCCCAAGCCAAGGGGATAGCTTGTGCAAAGGCCAGGATGGAAACATGCAGAAGTGAGCCTGGAATGTTTGGGAGGAAGTAAAAGTGGCTGGTTCCCTGTGAAATATGCAGTGTGATGATCAGAGGGGCCCCCAATAAGGCTGGAGCTAGTAATGGAAGCCCTTCTTGGAATGCTTTGGAAACCATGTTAAGAGTTTTCAAAGGTGTCAGTTCAAGTACTTTGGTGAGCCAATATTGGATAAAAGATAAAAATGGGCAGGGATACTGCCATTAGGGGAGTGTCACATTGGGCAGAAATGGTCAGGCAGCAGTGGCCCACTGTGCTCAGTCATTGGCTGTGGGCTGCCCAGGAAAGTGTGGACTTGGCTTGAACGCTACAGCAGAGCCCAGAGACCCTATAGCTGGAGGCTATCAGCTAATAGCTCTCCTTGCAGCTGTACAGCAAGTTCTTTCTTGAAGGGAGATCCATGACTAAAGTAGGAGGGTAATGGGGAGCCATGGGAGATGCTTGAGCAGGGGATGGTCAGGTCAGATATGAGTATTAGAAATAACTCTTTGCAGCTACAGGGGCAAACTGGAGGGGATGAGCTCCAGTCTGGGGGTCCAGGGGTAGATTCTGGGCCAAGGACTGAAGGATGAAGAGGAAGTACTGGGCTGGACAAACGTTTTGGAAGTCGTGTCCTCAACTGCAAGGCTTTGCTCAGCACAGCAGTCCTGTGAGGTGGAAAAATGTTTTTGTGCTTCTCCCAACTTGAAAAAAAATTATGCACTTGGTTAAAATCCAAACAGCATGGAGGGGTTTACAATGAATATAAACCTCCCATCAACTCCCCCCACCAGCTTTACTGAGATATAATTGATGTATAGCATTATGTAAGTTTAAGGTGTACAACATGATGATTTGATATATGTATATATTGCAAAATGATTACAATAAGGGTAGTTAACACATCCATCACCTCACATAAGCCTCTGTCATATGCCAGCGTCCCAATCCCATCCCTTCCTTCAATGGTTTCCTGTGTCCTTCCAGACGTTTTTCAGTCTATCCCTACATTTATCTGTTCACAGTCTCTCTCACCTTTCTCATTCATTCTGTCTTGTCTCTCTATAACCGAGAGTATATACAGAGCATTCAGGCATGCACGTTGACAATATAACTTCAAGATCCTTTTTTTTTTAAGTTTTGGAAAATTAAATTCGAATTGCAAAGTCAATAATGAGAATAGGTTTTGTTTTTTTTTTGCACAAAATGAAACATCCTGCATAAGATTAAGTTATTACAGTTTAATATAAATACACATACACACACATTTGGTCACTTGTTCTTTTCACTCAATAATGTGCCTTAGAGCTCCTTCTCTCTGAGTGCTGCATAGCATTGCTTAAGCCAGGCAGCTTCTGCTGGGGACATTTATGTAAACATTTTCAATTAGAACAGATATTGCCAAATTGCCTTTTGGTGTCTCTGTACTGATTTACCCTGCATGGTGTGATAGGACTAGTTGATCCCTATATTCACCTTTTCCATAGTTGTATAGTATTCCACCATATGAATGTACCATAATTTATTTAAACATTCCCTCATCAGTGGACATGTGTATAGTTTTCTAGCCTTTTGCTATAATAAACATGACGTAGTGAACATTCATTTTGCTTATATGTGTGGACATGTCTCTAGGACAAATTCCTAGAAGTGGTATTGCTGGATCAAAGACCATTTGAATTTTGCAATTTAATAGCTCTTGGCAAATTCACTCCTACAGATTTTGAGAGTGCTAATTTCCTTGTATCCTCACTGATAGTGTGCATTATAAAACTTAAAAATTTGCTTTCTGTTAGGTGAAATATAATACTTTGTTATTTTAGTGAACATCACTTTAAATATGGGTAAAGTTGAGCGCTGTTATCACATTTGACCAACCCTGCATATTTATTTTTCTGTGGAAGGTCAGTTTGCATAGTTCGCCCTTTTCACTTTGAGTTTTTTCCTTACTGACTCATAAGAACTTTTTATTTCTTTTTATTTTATTATTATATTTTTCTGGGCGGCGCGGCATGTGGGATCTTAGTTCCCCGACCAGAGATTGAACCCGTGCCCCCTGCATTGGAAGGGCAGAGTCTTAACCACTGGACCACCAGGGAAGTTCCTATAACAACTTTTTAAAAAAACTGAAGTATAGTTGATTTACAACGTTGTGCCAATCTCTGCTGTACAGCAAAGTGACTCAGTTTTACACATATATACATTCTTTTAAAAACATTTTCTATTATGCTTTATCCCAGGAGATTGGATATAGTTCCCTGTGCTATACAGTAGGACCTTGTTGTTTATCTAAGAACTTTTTAAATATAAAGAAAATTAGTCCTTTTCAGTTATGCAAGAATTTTTCCCCAGATCATCTTTTGACTTTATTTGGTTTTCGTTCATTTATTTGTAGTCAGATTTATTAATTTTTTTTTTTACAGCTTCTGTGTGTGTGTGTGTGTGTGTGTGTGTGTGTGTTTAAATCGTGCTAGGAAAAAGCCTTTCATACTCTAAGACTACAACATAAAACTCTTGGGAATTGCCTGGCGGTCCAGTGGTTAGGACTCCGAAATTTGGTGGTCCAGTGGTTAGGATTCTGTGCTTTCACTGTTGAGGGCCCGGGTGAGGGCCCAGGTTCAATCCCTGGTTGCGGAAATGAGACCCTGCAAGCCACGAGAAACAAAAAAAAAAAAAAAAAAGTAAAACTCTTGCTTGTTTTCCTCTTCTGGATTAATTAATTTATTTAAAAATATATTATACAAAATTTATTTTTATTTATTTAATGTTGTTATTATTTTTATATTTAATCCTTTCCTCCATATAAAAATCTATATTGGTATAAGTACTGAGGAAGGAATTTATATTTTTCTCCAGATGGCTAACTAATTGTCCCCAAAGAATTCTTTTTTTAACATCTTTATTGGAGTATAATTGCTTTACAATGTTGTGTTAGTTTCTGTTGTATAACAAAGTGAATCAGCTATATGTATACATATATCCCCATAACTCCTCCCTCTTGTGTCTCCCTCCCACGCTCCCTATCCCACCACTCTAGGTGGTCACAAAGCACCGAGCTGATCTCCCTGTGCTATGCAGCTGCTTCCCACTAGCTATCTGTTTTACATTTGGTAGTGTATATATGTCCATGCCACTCTCTCACTTCGTCCCAGCTTACCCTTCCCCCTCCCTGTGTCCTCAAGTCCATTCTCTACGTCTGCGTCTTTATTCCTGTCCTGCCCCTAGGTTCTTCAGAATCTTTTTTTTTTATTTTTAGATTCCATATATATGTGTTAGTATACAGTATTTGTTTTTATCTTTCTGACTTACTTCACTCTGTATGACAGACTCTAGGTCCATCCACCTCACTACAAGTAACTCAATTTCATTTCTTTTTATGGCTGAGTAATATTCCATTGTATATATGTGCCACATCTTCTTTATCCATTCATCTGTGAGTAGACACTTAGGTTGCTTCCATGTCCTGGCTATTGTAAATAGAGCTGCAATGAACATTGTGGTACATGACTATCTTTGAATTATGGTTTTCTCGGGGTATATGCCTAGTAGTGGGATTGCTGGGTTGTATGGTAGTTCTAATTTTAGTGTTTTAAGGAACCTCCATACTGTTCTCCATAGTGGCTCTATCAATTTACATTCCCACCAACAGTGCAAGAGGGTTCCCTTTTCTCCACACCCTCTCCAGCGTTTATTGTTTGCAGATTTCTGATGATGGCCATTCTGACTGATGTGAGGTGATACCTCATTGTAGTTTTTTTTTTAAAATTTTTATTTATTTATTTATTTATTTATGGCTGTGTTGGGTCTTCGTTTCTGTGCGAGGGCTTTCTCTAGTTGCGGCAAGTGGGGGCCACTCTTCATCGCGGTGCGCGGGCCTCTCACTATCGCGGCCTTTCTTGCTGCGGAGCACAGGCTCCAGACGCGCAGGCTCAGTAATGGTGGCTCACGGGCTTAGTTGCTCCACGGCATGTGGGATCTTCCCAGACCAGGGCTCGAACCCGTGTCCCCTGCACTGGCAGGCAGACTCTCAACCACTGCGCCACCAGGGAAGCCCATCATTGTAGTTTTGATTGGCATTTCTCTAATGATTAGTGATGTTGAGCATTCTTTCATGTGTTTGTTGGCAATCTGTTTATCTTTTTTGGAGAAATGTCTATTTAGGTCTTCTGCCCATGTTTGGATTGGGTTGTTTGTTTTTTTGATATTGAGCTGCAGGACCTGCTTGTACATTTTGGAGATTAATCCTTTGTCATTTGCTTCCTTTGCAAAGATCTTCTCCCATTCTGAGGGCTGTCTTTTCATCTTGTTTATGGTTTCCTTTGCTGTGGAAAAGCTGTTAAGTTTCATTAGGTACCATTTGTTTATTTTAGTTTTTATTTCCATTTCTTTAGGAGGTGGGTCAAAAAGGATTTTGCTGTGATTTCTGTCACGGAGTGTTCCGCCTATGTTTTCGTCTAAGAGTTTTATAGTGTCCGGCCTTACATTTAGGTCTTTAATCCATTTTGAGTTTATTTTTGTGTATGGTGTTAGGGAGTGTTCTAATTTCATTCTTTTACATGTAGCTGTCCAGTCTTCTCAGCACCAGTTATTAAAGAGGCTGTCTTTTCTTCATTGTATCTTCTTGCCTCCTTTATCAAAGATAAGGTGACCATATGTGTGTGGGTTTATCTCTGGGCTTTCTATTCTGTTCCATTGATCTATATTTCTGTTTTTGTGCTGGTACCGTACTGTCTTGATTTCTGTAGCTTTGTAGTATAGTCTGAAGTCAGGGAGACTGATTCCTACAGCTCCGTTTTTGTTCCTCAAGATTGCTTTGGCTATTCGGGGTCTTTTGTGTTTCCATACAAATTGTGAAATGTTTTGTTCTAGTTCTGTGAAAAATGCCATTGGTAGCTTGATCGGGATTGCATTGAATCTGTAGATTGCTCTGGGTAGTATAGTCATTTTCACAATGTTGATTCTTCCAATCCAAGAACATGGTATATCTCTCCATCTGTTTGTAACATCTTTAATTTCTTTCATCAGTGTCTTATAGTTTTCACCATACAGGTCTTTTGTCTCCTTAGGTAGGTTTATTCCTAGGTATTTTATTCTTTTTGTTGCAATGGTAAATGAGAGTGTTTCCTTAATTTCTCTTTCAGATTTTTCAACATTAGTGTATAGGAATGCAAGAGATTTCTGTGCATTAATTTTGTATCTTGCTACTTTATCAAATTCATTGATTAGCTCTAGTAGTTTTCTGGTAGCATCTTTAGGATTCTCTAGGTATAGTATCATGTCATCTGCCAAGAGTGACAGTTTTACTTCTTCTTTTCTGATTTGGATTCCTTTTGTTTCTTTTTCCTCTCTGATTGCTTTGGCTAAAACTTCCAAAACTATGTTGAATAACAGTGGTGAGAGTGGAGAACCTTGTCTTGTTCCTGATCTTAGTGGAAATGGTTTCAGTTTTTCACCATTGAGAACAATGTTGGCTGTGGGTTTGTCATATATGGCCTTTATTATGTTGAGGAACGTTCCCTCTGTGCCTACTTTCTGGAGAGTTTTTATCATAAATGGGTGTTGAATTTTGTCAAAAGCTTTTCCTGAATCTATTGAGACGATCATATGGTTTTTTCCTTTCAACTTGTTAATATGGATTATCACGGTGATTGATTTGCATATAATGAAGAATCCTTGCATTCCTGGGATAAACCCCACTCGACCATGTTGTATGATCCTTTTAATGTGCTGTTGGATTCTGTTTGCTAGTATTTTGTCGAGTATTTTTGCCTCTGTGTTCATCAGTGATATTGGCCTGTAGTTTTCTTTTTTTGTGACGTCTGTGTCTGGTTTTGGTGTCAGGGTGATGGTGGCCTTGTAGAATGAGTTTGGGAGTGTTCCTCCCGCTGTTATATTTTGGAAGAGTTTGAGAAGGATAGGTGTTAGCTCTTCTCTAAATGTTTGATAGAATTCGCCTGTGAAGCCATCTGGTCCTGGGCTTTTGTTTGTTGGAAGTTTTAAAATCACAGTTTCAATTTCAGTGCTTGTGATTGGTCTGTATATATTTTCTCTTTCTTCCTAGTTGAGTCTTGGAAGGCTGTGCTTTTCTAAAAATTTGGCCATTTCTCCCAAGTTGTCCATTTAATTGGCGTAGAGTTGCTTGTAGTAATCTCTCATGATCTTTTGTATTTCTGCATGTCAGTTGTTACTTCTCCTTTTTCATTTCTAATTCTATTGATTTGAGTCTTCTCCCTTTTTTTCTTGATGAGTCTGGCTAATGGTTTATCAGTTTTGTTTATCTTCTCAAAGAACCAGCTTTTAGTTTTATTGATCTTTGCTATCAGTTCCTTCACTTCTTTTTCATTTATTTCTGATCTGATCTTTATGATTTCTTTCCTTCTGCTAACTTTGGTTTTTTTTTTTTCTGTTCTTCTTTCTCTAATTGCTTTAGGTCTAAGGTTAGGTTGTCTATTTGAGATGTTTCTTTTTCTTGAGGTAGGATTGCATTGCTCTAAACTTCCCTCTTAGAACTGCTTTTGCTGCATACCATAGGTTTTGGGTCGTCGTGTTTTCATTGTCATTTATTTCTAGGTATTTTTTGATTTCCTCTTTGATTTGTTCAGTGATCTCTTGATTATTTAGTAGCATATTGTTTAGCCTCCATGGGTTTGTATTTTTTACAGATTTTTTCCTGTAATTGAAATCTAGTCTCATAGCATTGTGGTCGGAAAAGATACTTGGTATGATTTCAATTTTCTTAAATTTACCATGGCTTGATTTGTGACCCAAGATATGATTTATCCTGGAGAATGTTCCATGAGCACTTGAGAAGAAAGTGTATTCTGTTGTTTTTGGATGGAATGTCCTATACATATCAATTAAGTCTATCTGGTTTAAAGTGTCATTTAAAGCTTGTGTTTCCTTATTTATTTTCATTTTGGATGATCTGTCCATTGGTGAAAGTGGGGTGTTAAAGTCCCCTACTATGATTGTGTTACTGTCGATTTCTCCTTTTGTGGCTGTTAGTATTTGCCTTATGTATTGAGGTGCTCCTACGTTGGGTGCATAAATATTTACAACTGTTATATTTTCTTCTTGGATTAATCCCTTGATCATTATGTAGTGTCCTTCTTTGTGCCTTGTAATAGTCTTTATTTTAAAGTCTATTTTTTCTGATATGAGTATTGCTACTCCAGCTTTCTTTTGATTTCCACTTACATGGAATATCTTTTTCCATCCCCTCACTTTCAGTATGTATGTGTCCCTAGGTGTGAAGTGGGTCTCTTGTAGACAGCATATATACGGGTCTGGTTTTTGTATCCATTCAGCCAGTCTATGTCTTTTTGTTGGAGCATTAAATCCATTTACATTTAAGGTAATTATTGATATGTATGTTCCTATTACCATTTTCTTGATTGTTTTGGGTTTGTTTTTGTAGGTCTTTTCCTTCTCTTGTGTTTCCTGCCTAGAGAAGTTCCTTTGTCCTTTGTTGTAAAGCTGGTTTGGTGGTGCTGAATTCTCTGCGGTGGAGCCACAGAGGAGAGTGTAGCAATAGGGGTGCGGAGGGCAAAGCGGAGAGATTCCCACAGAGAGGATCAGTGCTGACCAGCACTCACCAGCCTGAGAAGCTAGTCTGCTCACTAGCCAGGGCAGGTGGGGGCTGGGAGCTGAGGCTCGGGTTTCAGAGGTCAGATCCCAGGGAGAGGACTGGGATTGGCTGTGTGAACACAGCCTGAAAGGGGCTAGTACCTCAGCTAGCCTGGAGGGAATCCGGGAAAAAGTCTGGACCTACCTAGGAGGCAAGAGACCATTGTTTCACAGTGCATGAGGAGAGGGAATTCCTTCCCTGTCTGCCCACAGAAGGCAGAGCACCGCCTAAACGAGCTCCACGGACTGGTGCGAACTGTGGCTATCAGCTCAGACACCAAAGACGGGTATGAAATGCTAACACTGCTGCTGCAGCCACCAAGAATCCTGTGTGCAAGCACAGGTCACATTCACATGTGCCCTGCTCCCTGCCCCCCACCCTGGGAGCCTGTGCAGCCTGCCACTGCCAGGGTCCGGTGATTCAGGGACAAGTTCCTGGGAGAACACACGGCCCACCTCAGGCTGTTGCAACGTCATGCCAGCCTCTGCCACAGCAGGCTCATCCGGCATTCCAATTAAAACTACTGTACCACTCCCTGCCCTGCCCCACCCCACTCTGGCATGAGTGAGCCAGAGCCCCCTAATCAGCTACTACTTTAACCCCGCCCTCTCTGGGCGGGAACAGAAGCCTGAGGGCAACATACATGCAGAGGTGGGGCCAAAACCATAGCTGAATCCCAGGAGCTGTACAAACAAAGAAGAGAAAGGGAAATTTCTCCGTGCACCCTCAGGAGCAGCAGATTAAATCCCCACAATCAACTTGAGGTACGCTGCATCTGTGGAATACCTGAATAGACAATGAATCAACCCAAAATTGAGGCGGTGGTCTCTGGAAGCAACTGTAGCCTTGGGGTTTGCTGCCTGCGACTGATTTGTTTCTGATTTTTATGTATATCTTAGTATAGTTTTTAGTGCTTGTTATCACTGGTGGATTTGTTTATTGGTTTGGTTGCTCTCTTCTTTGTTTTTATTAATTTTTTATTTTAATAATTTTTTATTTTTAAATTATTTTATTTTATTTTATACTATTTTAAAAATTATTTTTCTTTCTTTCTTTTTTTCCTCCCTTTTCTTCTGAGCTGTGTGGTTGACCAGGTCTTGGTGCTCCGGCCTGGTGTCAGGCCTGAGCCTCTGAGGCAGAAGAGCCGAGTTCAGGACTTTGGACCACCAGAGACCTCCCAGGTGCACGTAATATCAATCAGCAAGAGCTCTCCCAGAGACCTCCGTCTAAACGTTAAGACCCAGCTCCACCCAACGGCCAGCAAGCTCCAGTGCTAGACGCCACATGTCAAACTGCTAGCAAGGCAGAACACAACGCCACCCATTAGCAGAGAGGCTGCCTAAAATCATAACAAGGCCACAGACACCCCAAAACACACCACCGGACACAGCCCTGCCCACCAGAAAGACAAGATCCAGCCCCACGCACCAGAACACAGGCACCAGTCCCCTCCACCAGGAAGCCTACACAAGCCACTGAACCAACCTCACCCACTGGGGGCAGACACCAAAAACAACAGGAACTACGAACCTGCAGCCTGCATAAAGGAGACCCCAAACACAGTAAGTTAAGAAAAATGAGAAGACAGAGAAATATGCAGCCGATGAAGGAGCAGGGTAAAACCTACCAGACCAAACAAATGAAGAGGAAATACGCAGTCTACCTGAAAAAGAATTCAAAGTAATGATAGTAAAGATGATCCAAAATCTTGAAAATAAAATGGAGAAAATATAAGAAACGTTTAACAAGGACCTAGAAGAAATAAAGAGCAAAGAAACAATGATGAACAACACAATAAATGAAATTAAAAATTCTCTAGAAGGAATCAATATCAGAATAACTGAGGCAGAAGAATGGATAAATGACCTGGAAGATAAAATAGTGGAAATAACTATCACAGAGGAGAATAAAGAAAAAAGAATGAAAGGAATTGAGGACAGTCTCAGAGACCTCTGGGACAACATTAAATGCAACAGCATTCAAATTTTAAGGGTCCCAGAAGAAGAAGAGAAAAAGAAAGGGACTGAGAAAATATTTGAAGAGATTAGAGTTGAAAACTTCCCTAACATGGGAAAGGAAATAGTTAGTCAAGTCCCGGAAACGCAGAGAGTCCCATACAGGATAAATCCAAGGAAAAACATGCCAAGACACATATTAAACAAACTATAAAAAATTAAATACAAAGAAAAAAATTAAAATCAGCAAGGGAAAAGCAACAAATAACATACAAGGGAATCCCCATAAGGTTAACAGCTGATCTTTCAGCAGAAACTCTGCAAGCCAGAAGGGAGTCGCAGGACATATTTACAGTGATGAAAGGGAAAAACCTACAACTAAGATTACTCTACCCAGCAAGGATCTCATTCAGATTCAATGGAGAAATTAAAACCTTTACAGAAAAACAAAAGTTAAGAGAATACAGCACCACAAAACCAGTTTTACCACAAATGCTTAAGGAACTTCTCTAGACAGGAAACACAAGAGAATGAAAAGACCTGCAAAAACAAACAGAAACAGTTAAGAAAATGGTAATAGGCATATACATAGCAATAATTACCTTAAATGTAAATGGATTAAATGCTCCAACTAAAAGACATGGACTGGCTGAATGGCTACAAAACAAGATCTGTATATATGCTGTCTACAAGAGAGCCACTTCAGAGCTAGGTACACACACAGACTGAAAGTGAGTAGATGGAAAAAGTTATTCCATGTAAATGGAAATCAAAAGAAAGCTGGAGTAGCAATTCTCATATCAGAAAAAATAGACTTTAAAATAAAGACTATTACAAGGCACAAAGAAGGACACTACATAATGATCAAGGGATCAATCCAAGAAGAAGATATAACAATTGTAAATATTTGTGCACCCACCATTGAAGCACTTCAATACATAAGGCAAATGCTAACAGCCATAAGAGGGGAAATCGAAAGTAACACGATCATACTAGGGGACTTTAACACCCCACTTTCACCAATGGACAGATCATCCAAAATGAAAATAAATAAGGAAATACAAGCTTTAAAAGACACTTTAAACCAGATAGACTTAATTAATATGTATAGGATATTCCATCCAAATACAACAGAATACACTTTCTTCTCAACTGCTCATGGAACATTCTCCAGGATAGATCATATCTTGGGTCACAAATCAAGCCTTGGTAAATTTAAGAAAATTGAAATTGTATCAAGTATCTTTTCTGACTGCAACTCTTTGAGAGTAGATATCAATTATAGGAGAAAATCTGTAAAAAATACAAACACATGGAGGCTAAACAACACACTACTAACTAATCAAGAGATTGCTGAAGAAATCAAAGAAGAAATAAAAAAATACCTAGAAACAAATGACAATGAAAAGACGAAGACAGAAAACCTATGGGATGCAACAAAAGCAGTTGTAAGAGGGAAGTTTATTTATTTATTTATTTATTTATTTATTTATTTATTTATTTATTTATGGCTGTGTTGGGTCTTCGTTTCTGTGTGAGGGCTTTCTCTAGTTGCGGCAAGTGGGGACCACTCTTCCTCGTGGTGCGCGGGCCTCTCACTATCGCGGCCTCTCTTGTTGCGGAGCACAGGCTCCAGACGCGCAGGCTCAGTAGTTGTGGCTCACAGGCCCAGTTGCTCCGCGGCAGGTGGGATCTTCCGAGACCAGGGCTCGAACCCATGTCTCCTGCATTGGCAGGCAGATTCTCAACCACTGTGTCACCAGGGAAGCCCAAGAGGGAAGTTTATAGCAATACAATCCTACCTCAAGAAACAAAAAACATCTCAAATAAACAACCTAAACTTACACCTAAACCAATTAGAGAAAGAAGAACAAAAAACCCCCAAAGTTAGCAGAAGGAAAGAAATCATAAAGATCAGGTCAGAAATAAATGAAAAAGAAATGAAGGATACAATAGCAAAGATCAATAAAACTAAAAGCTGGTTCTTCGAGAAGATAAAGAAAATTGATCAACCATTAGCGAGACTCATCAAGAAAAAAAGGGAGAAGACTCAAACCAATAGAATTAGAAATGAAAAAGGAAAAGTTACAATGAACACTGCAGAAATATAAAGCATCATGAGAGACTACTACAAGCAACTCTATGCCAATTAAATGGACAACCTGGAAGAAATGGACAAATTCTTAGAAAAGCACAATCTTCTGAGACTGAACCAGGAAGTAATAGAAAATATGAACAGACCAATCACAAGCACTGAAATTGAGACTGTGATTAAAAATCTTCCAACAAACAAAAGCTCAGGATCAGATGGCTTCACAGGTGAATTCTACCAAACATTTCGAGAAGAGCTAACACCTATCCTTCTCAAACTCTTCCAAAATATAGCAGAGGGAGGAACACTCCCAAACTCATTCCATGAGGCCACCATCACCCTGATACCAAAACAAGACAAAGATGTTACAAAAAAAGAAAACTACAGGCCAATATCACTGATGAACACAGATACAAAATCCTCCACAAAATTCTAGCAAACAGAATCCAACAGCACATTAAATGAATCATACACCATCATCGAGTGGGGTTTATCCCAGCAATGCAAGGATTCTTCAATATATGCAAATCAATCAATGTGATACACCATATTAACAAATTGAAGGAGAAAAACGATATGATCATCTCAATAGATGCACAAAAAGCTTTTGACAAAATTCAACACCCATTTATGATAAAAACCCTCCAGAAAGTAGGCATAGCGGGAACTTTCCTCAACATAATAAAGGCCATATATGACAAACCCACAGCCAACATTGTCCTCAATGGTGAAAAACTGAAACCATTTCCACTAAGATCAGGAACAAGACAAGGTTGCCCACTCTCACCACTATTATTCAACATAGTTTTGGAAGTGTTAGCCACAGCAATCAGAGAAGACAAAGAAATAAAAGGAATCCAAATCGGAAAAGAAGAAGTAAAGCTGTCACTGTTTGCAGATGACATGATACTATACATAGAGAATCCTAAAGATGCTACCAGAAAACTCCTAGAGCTAATCAATGAATTTGGGAAAGTAGCAGGATACAAAATTAATGCACAGAAATCTCTTGCATTTCTATACACTAATGACGAAAAATCTGAAAGTGAAATTAAGAAAACACTCCCGTTTACCACTGCAACAAAAAGAATAAAATATCTAGGAATAAACCTACCTAAGGAGACAAAAGACCTGTATGCAGAAAATTATAAGACACTGATGAAAGAAATTAAAGATGATACAAATAGATGGAAAGATATACCATGTTCCTGGATTGGAAGAATCAACATTGTGAAAATGACTCTACTACCCAAAGCAATCTACAGATTCAATGCAATCCCTATCAAACTACCACTGGCATTTTTCACAGAACTAGAACAAAACATTTCACAATTTGTATGGAAACACAAAAGACCCCGAATAGCCAAAGCAATCTTGAGAATGAAAAATGGAGCTGGAGGAATCAGGCTCCCTGACTTCAGACTATATTACAAAGCTACAGTAATCAAGACAGTTTGGTACTGGCACAAAAACAGAAATATAGATCAATGGAACAGGATAGAAAGCCCAGAGATAAACCCACGCACATATGGTCACCTTATCTTTGATAAAGGAGGCAAGCATATACAGTGGAGAAAAGACAGCCTCTTCAATAAGTGGTGCTGGGAAAATTGGACAGATACATGTAAAAGTATGAAGTTAGAACACTCCCTGACACCATGCACAAAAATAAACTCAAAATGGATTAAAGACCTAAGTGTAAGACCAGACACTATCAAACTCTTAGAGGAAAACATAGGCAGAACACTGTATGACATACATCACAGCAAGATTCTTTTTGACCCAGCTCCCAGAGAAATGGAAATAAGAACACAAATAAACAAATGGGACCTAATGAAACTTAAAAGCTTTTGCACAGCAAAGGAAACCATAAACAAGACCAAAAGACAACCATCAGAATGGGAGAAAATATTTGCAAATGAAGCAACTGACAAAGGATTAATCTCCAAGATTTACAAGCAGCTCATGCAGCTCAATAACAAAAAAACGAACAACCCAATCCAAAAATGGGCAGAAGACCTAAATAGACATTTCTCCAAAGAAGATATACAGATGGCCTACAGACACATGAAAGAATGCTCAACATCATTAATCATTAGAGAAATGCAAATCAAAACTACAATGAGATATCATCTCACACAGGTCAGAATGGCCATCATCAAAAAATCTAGAAACAATAAATGCTGGAGAGGGTGTGGAGGAAAGGGAACTCTCTTGCACTGTTGGTGGGAATGTAAATTGATACAGCCACTATGGAGAACAGTATGGAGGTTCCTTAAAAAACTACAAATAGAACTACCATACGATCCAGCAATCCCACTACTGGGCATATACCCTGAGAAAACCATAGTTCAAAAAGAGTCATGTACCAAAATGTTCATTGCAGCTCTATTTACAATAGCCAGGACATGGAAGCAACCTAAATGTCCATCGACAGATGAATGGATAAAGAAGATGTGGCACATATATACAATGGAATATTACTCAGCCATAAAAAGAAATGAAATGGAGGTATTTGTAATGAGGTGGATGGAGTTAGAGTCTGTCATACAGAGTGAAGTAAGTCAGAAAGAGAAAAACAAATACAGTATGCTAACACATATATACGGAATCTAAGGGGAAAAAAAAAAGCCATGAAGAACCTAGTGGCAAGACGGGAATAAAGACACAGACCTACTAGAGAATGGACTTGAGGATATGGGGAGGGGGTGGGGTGAGATGTGACAGGGTGAGAGAGTGTCATGGACATATATACACTACCAAATGTAAAATAGATAGCTAGTGGGAAGCAGCCGCATAGCACAGGGAGATCAGCTCGGTGCTTTGTGACCACCTAGAGGGGTGGGATGGGGAGGGTGGGAGGGAGGGAGATGCAAGAGGGAAGAGATATGGGAACATATTGTATATGTATAACTGATTAACTTTGTTATAAAGCAGAAGCTAACACACCATTGTAAGGCAATTATACTTCAATAAAGATGTTTAAAAAAAAATGTTACACTAGAAAATATCTAATGAATGGCAAAGGAAGCAGTAAGAAAACAAGAAATAAAAAATATATGAGACATATAGCAAAGTGGCAGATGTAAATCCAACTGTATCAATAATAAACTTTTAACAATACAATCATTAAAAAAAAAAAAAGGAGTGTCCTATAAATACCAATTAAGTCCATCTTGTTTAATGTATCATTTAAAGCTTGTGTTTCCTTATTTATTCTCATTTTGGATGATCTGTCCATTGGTGAAAGTGGGATGTTAAAGTCCCCTACTATGATTGTGTTACTGTCGATTTCCCCTTTTATGGTGTTAGTATTTGCCTTATGTATTGAGGTGCTCCTATGTTGGGTGCATAAATATTTACAATTGCTATATCTTCTTCTTGGATCAATCCCTTGATCATTATGTAGTGTCCTTCTTTGTCTCTTGTAATAGTCTTTATTTTAAAGTCTATTTTGTCTGATATGAGAATTGCTATTCCAGCTTTCTTTTGATTTCCATTTGCATGGAATATCTTTTTCCATCCCCTCACTTTCAGTCTGTATGTGTCCCTAGGTCTGAAGTGGGTCTCTTGTAGACAGCATATATACGGGTCTTGTTTTTTTTTTTTTTAATTTTTTTATTAATAGCTACTTTTATTTATTTATTTATTTTTGGCTGTGTTTGGTCTTCGTTTCGTGCGAGGGCTTTCTCTAGTTGCGGCAAGCGGGGGCCACTCTTCATCGCGGTGCGCAGGCCTTTCACTATCGCGGCCCCTCCCATTGCTGGGCACAGGCTCCAAACGCGCAGGCTCAGTAGTTGTGGCTCACGGGCCCAGTTGCCCTGTGGCATGTGGGATCCTCCCAGACCAGGGCTCGAACCCGTGTCCCCTGCATTAGCAGGCAGATTCTCAACCACTGCGCCACCAGGGAAGCCCCGGGTCTTGTTTTTGTATCCATTCAGCCAGTATACGTCTTTTGGTTGGAATATTTAATCCATTTACATTTAAGGTAATTATCGATATGTATGCTCCTATTGCCATTTTCTTAATTGTTTTGCGTTTGTTATTGTAGGTTTTTTCCTTCTCTTGTGTTTCCTGCCTAGAGAAGTTCCTTTAGCATTTGTTGTAAAGCTGGTTTGGTGGTGCTGAATTCTCTTAGCTTTTGCTTGTCTGTAAAGGTTTTAATTTCTCTGTCAAATCTGAATGAGATCCTTGCTGGGTAGAGTAATCTTCGTTGTAGGTTTTTCTCCTTCATAACTTTAAATATGTCCTGCCACTCCCTTCTGGCTTGCAGAGTTTCTGCTGAAAGATCAGCTGTTAACCTTATGGGGATTCCCTTTTGTGTTACTGGTTGTTTTTCCCTTGCTGCTTTTAATATTTGTTCTTTGTATTTAATTTTTGATAGTTTGATTAATATGTGTATTGGCATGTTTCTCCGTGGATTTATCCTGTATGGGACTCTCTGTGCTTCCTGGACTTGATTAACTATTTCCTTTCCCATATTAGGGAAGTTTTCAACTATGATCTCTTCAAATATTTTCTCAGTCCCTTTCTTTTTCTCTTCTTCTTCTGGGACCCCTATAGTTCGAATGTTGGTGCATTTAATGTTGTCCCAGAGATCTCTGAGACTGTCTTCAATTCTTTTCATTCTATTTTCTTTATTCTACTCTGTGGTAGTTATTTCCACTATTTTATCTTCCAGGTCACTTATCCCTTCTTCTGCCTTAGTTATTCTGCTATTGATCCCTTCTAGAGAATTTTTAATTTCATTTATTGTGTTGTTCATCTCTGTTTGTTTGCTCTTTATTTCTTCTAGGTCCTTGTTAAACGTTTCTTGTATTTTCTCCATTTTATTTCCAAGATTTTGGATCATCTTTACTATCATTATTCTGAATTCTTTTTCAGGTAGACTGCCAATTTCCTCTTCATTTGTTAGGTCTGGTGGGTTTTTGCCTTGCTCCTTCATCTGCTGTGTTTTTCTGTCTTCTCATTTTGCTTATCTTACTGTGTTTGGGGTCTCCTTTTTGCAGGCTGCAGGTTCGTAGTTCCTGTTGTTTATGGTGTCTGTCCCCAGTGGCTAAGGTTCGTTCAGTGGGTTGTGTAGGCTTCCTGGTGGAGGGGACTAGTGCCTGTGTCTGGTGGATGAGGCTGGATCTTGTCTTTCTGGTGGGCAGGTCCACATCTGGTGGTGTGTTTTGGGGTGTCTGTGGCCTTATTATGATTTTAGGCAGCCTCTCTGCTAATGGGTGGGGTTGTGTTCCTGTCTTGCTAGTTGTTTGGCATAGGGTGTCCTGCACTGTAGCTTGCTGGTCATTGAGTGGAGCTGGGTCTTGGCGTTGAGATGGAGATCTCTGGGAGATTTTCGCCATTTGATATTATGTGGAGCTGGGAGGTGTCTTGTGGACCAGTGTCCTGAACTTGGCTCTCCCGCCTCAGATGCACAGCCCTGACGCCTGGCTGGAGCACCAAGAGCCTGTGGTCTACACAGCTCAGAATAAAAGGGGGAAAAAAAAGAAAGAAAGAAGAAGATAAAATAAAATAAAGTAAACTAAAGTTATTAAAATAAAAAATAATTATTAAGAAAAAAAATTTTTTTAAGTAATTATAAAAAACAAAAAACCAGAAAAAAAACCGGACAGACAGAACCCTAGGACAAATGGTAAAAGCAAAGCTATAAAGACAAAATCACACACAGAAGCATACACACACACACTCACAAAAAGAGAAAAAGGGGGAAAAAATATATATCGTTGCTCCCAAAGTCCACCTCCTCAATTTGGGATGATTCGTTGTCTATTCAGGTATTCCACAGATGCAGGTACATCAAGTTGATTGTGGAGATTTAATCTGCTGCTCCTGAGGCTGCTGGGAGAGGTTTCCCTTTCTCTTCTTTGTTCGCACAGCTCCTGGGGTTCAGCTTTGGATTTGGACCCGCCTCTGCAAGTAGGTCGCTTGAGGGCGTCTGTTCTTCGCTCACACAGGACGGGGTTAAAGGAGCAGCTGATTCGGGGGTTCTGGGTCACTCAGGCCGGGGGAGGGAGGGGTACAGAATGCGGGGCGAGCCTGCGGCGGCAGAGGCCAGCGTGACGTTGCACCAGCCTGAGGCGCGCCGTGCGTTCTCCCGGGGAAGTTGTCCCCGGATCACGGGAGCCTGGCAGTGGCGGGCTGCACAGGCTCCCGGGAGGGGAGGTGTGGAGAGTGACCTGTGCTCACACACAGGCTTCTTGGTGGTGGCAGCAGCAGCCTTAGCGTCTCATGCCCATCTCTGGGGTGCGCGCTGATAGGCGCAGCTTGCGCCCGTCTCTGGAGCTCCTTTAAGCGGCGCTCTTAATCCCCTCTCCTCGCGCACCAGGAAATAAAGAGGCAAGAAAAAGTCTCTTGTCTCTTCGGCAGCTCCAGACTTTTTCCCGGACTCCCTCCCGGCTAGCTGTGGCGCACTAACCCCCTTCAGGCTGTGTTCACGCCGCCAACCCCAGTCCTCTCCCTGTGATCTGACTGAAGCCCGAGCCTCAGCTCCCAGCCCCCGCCCGCCCCAGCGGGTGAGCAGAGAAGCCTCTCGGGCTGGTGAGTGCTGCTCAGCGCCGATCCTCCATGCGGGAATCTCTCCGCTTTGCCCTCCGCACCCCTGTTTCTGCGCTCTCCTCCGTGGCTCTGAAGCTTCCCCCCTCTGCCCCCCGCAGTCTCCGCCCGCGAAGGGGCTTCCTAGTGTGTGGAAACCTTTCATCCTTCACAGCTCCCTGCCACTGGTGCAGGTCTCATCTCTATTCTTTTGTCTCTGTTGTTTCTTTTTTCTTTTGGCCTACCCAGGTACGTGGGGAGTTTCTTGCCTTTTGGGAGGTCTGAGGTCTTCTGCCAGCATTCAGTAGGTGTTCTGTAGGAGTTGTTCCACGTGTAGATGTATTTCTGATGTATCTGTGGGGAGGAAGGTGATCTCCATGTCTTACTCTTCCGCCACCTTGAAGCTCCTCCTATTAAAGATTTGATTGAAGCTGTTCATTTGTGTGAGACGAGTGGTTATTTTACCAGTGAATCCAATGAACCTTAAAAGTGAAAGCAGACTTTTGGCAAAACAGCTACAGGCAACATTCTTTTACAAAGGTGCAGAGCCAGCATGACTAAGCACAGGCAACAGAGCACAAAGGTTAGAGACAAAGGACTAGATCCAATGTGGAGTCAGGTTTGTTCTTCCTTGTTTTAATAGGAGTCTGGCCACCTACCTGCAGCCTGAGTCAGATAAGGAGATGATGTTTGGTCAATGGAAGGCACCTGCAGGCAATCGGAGGGGATTAGAGGACAGACATCCATCCTCTGCCAAAGGCCACTGCTGCTTTCAGCTTCAGCTAATCCCTCTCGGTTCCAGGAACAGCTACTACCTGGCCTGGGGGTGGTGTCAGCTCTCAGCTGATGCTAGCCCCCAGGGGGCTACCCTAGCCTTGATGGTTTCCCTTGGCCCCTTGTCAAATGAAATAAAAAATGCACAGCGTCAGAGCAGTGAGATTCAGTTTTATTCAGGGACATTACTGAGGACTGTCGCCCAGGAGACAGCCTCTCAGATCGTTCTGAGGAACTGCTCCAAAGAGGTGAGGAAGGAGGTCAGCATATATGTGGTTTTGGCTAAGGGGTACATGCAATCCAATACACATCACGGTAGATGGTTACTGCTAGTCGTCATGAGGAACAGATGTTTTAGTTAATAATTGTAGTACTTTTCTAAGCATGGGAAGATGCAAGAATTCAGGCTTATAAAATTTTTCCTAAATATCTAAACTATCTAAAGGCCTGTTTTCCCAATGTGCAGAGTGCCTCATCCTGGTCTCTGTCCTGAATTAGCAACTGCAGTGGCTAATGATTTAATCCTTGTAGAACTAGATGGCAGGGAACATTCCTTATTTACACAGCCAATACTTTGTAAATGGCCCCTACTTAATGCCACTCTCATGTAGCCCATCTGAGGTCTCTGCCAGGACCCAACTATTACATTCTGCAAAGGGATGGACCACCTCAGCAATCCAGTTATGTGAGTGTTGATGTTTGTGTAGGCACAGAAAAAATTGAAAAATTATACCCAACACCTGGAATGGGAGGGCAGAGTAGGAGGAAGAATGGTTCTGTTAAACGTCTACATTTTAAATGTATTTATTTATTTATTTATTTATTTATTTATTTATTTATATTTTTGGCTGTGTTGGGTCTTCGTTTCATGCGAGGGCTTTCTCTAGTTGCGGCAAGTGGGGGCCACTCTTCATCGCGGTGCGCGGGCCTCTCACTATCACGGCCTCTCTTGTTGCGGAGCACAGGCTCCAGACGCGCAGGCTCAGTAGTTGTGGCTCACGGGCCTAGTAGCTCCGCGGCATGTGGAATCTTCCCAGACCAGGGCTCGAACCCGTATCCCCTGCATTGACAGGCAGATTCTCAACCACTGCGCCACCAGGGAAGCCAAATGTCTACATTTACCCAACTGTTTCCTTTTCTTAGATGGAGGCTGCAAAGCATTTTTCATTATAATTACTAATCTATGTAATTACAAATTATTTTTATATGTTTTAGATTATTTCTTTATTATTAATTAATTAATTAATTAAATTTATTTTTGGCTGCATCGGGTCTTAGTTGCTGCATGCGGGATCTTCGCTGAGGCACACGGGCTCTTCTTTGTGGCGCTCGGGCTTCTCTCTAGTTGTGGCATGGGGGTTTTCTCTTCTCTAGTTGTGGTGCGCAGGCTTCAGGGCCCATGGGCTCTGTAGCTGTGGCATGTGGGTTCCAGAGCACGTGAGCTCTGTAGCTGCGATGTGAGGGCTTAGTTGCCCCGTGGCATGTGGGATCTTAGTTAACTGCCCAGGGACTGAACCCGAATCCCCTGAATTGTAAGGCAGATTATTTACCACTGGACCACCAGGGAAGTCCCACAGATTATATTTTTAAAGGGAAAAATTTTTAGTGTTATGCATAGTACCATGCTACTGCATGCTTAATGCCATGCCTGAGAGGTGGCAGGATGCAATATACGCAACCTGTAGAAGCCAGAAGGCATCATGGTTAAGAACAAGGACTCCAGGTGCCAGGGTTCAAATCAGCACCAGCTGAGTGAATTTGGGCATGTCTCTTTACTTTTCTATGCCTTAATTTTCTAATCTGAAAATTGAGGGTAATGACAAGGTGGTTGTGAAAATCAAATAAATTAAAATGAGTAAAGTGCTTACAATACTCCCTAGCTCACAGTCAGCACCAAGCATGAGTAATTGCCTTATTCCTCTTATTTTATGACAGAACGAGGACACAGTCACCAGCAATGAACCTTAGCCCCTACTGGCACACACATCAGCTGTCTTGCAGGCTATGAACATACCCTGCTCTTTCCCTCTGCCCTTAGCAGGGAAGAGGCTCCTTAGAAAGGAGCAAGCACTGGCTTGGGATCAGATGGCTCCTGGTCAAGGCTAGGCTTTGCCACTCTCCAGCTGTGTGACCTTGGGCAAGTAAATTGCCCTCTCTGAGCCTCACATTCCTCCTCAGCGAAAAGGGAATAATAACAGACCTTTGGGGATTGGAGGAGCGAGCCTGTGTGTGTCTTAGTTTGCATCCTCTGGAAGTAGATCCTCATGCAAGGATTCAAGTGCAAATACTTTATTTGGAGGTGACCTTGAGGCAAGCATTCAACTGCAAATTGTTTCTTTGGGAAGTGATTCCAGGAAATGCCAGTAGGGCACTGTGGAAGGGAGACTGGGAAGGGAAGTCAGCAGGTAAAGGGTACTTTAGTAAGAAAGCTCACACTGTGGCACCTGGGGCTCAGTCCCTCTCGGGGACAGCAGAGAACATACATCCACCAATCCTTAGTCAGGGCTGCTTCCAAAGGCATTATTTCTCCAGAATGTCCTGCCTACACTGCTCGGCTGAGGTCTGGGGACAGGCCTCCCACAGCAGTTGTTTTCAGGAACACAGCCTGGTGCAGACCGTTACAGTGGTTCAGTGACTTCAAGACACATACATTTACACCCTTACACACATACACACACGTTCACCCACACATGCACACAACTGCATACACAATCACATACACATACACACTGTGTACACACAGACACACACAAACACAGTTACATACACCCACGTGTGCTTGCAGCTACATACACACTTTTACACACACGTGCACACACACGAGTGCAAAGCACAATATATGCATGCATGTAGCCATGTACACAATTACATGCATACACTCATATACACACACCATGACACATATGTGTTCCCAGTCACACATACACTTACACACAATCCAACACACAGTCACATAGTCACACACACACATTGAACTAATGGAGACCGAATGTCTTAGAGCTTGTTGTCTCCGAATCTTCTAGCAGAAGGAGCCTCCAACACACTCAGAAGAGGAATGGACACCCCACAACAGCCAGTGACTGGACCAGGCTTGGGTGTGTCTTGAGAATTAAGCAAGGGACCCATGGGGTCCATGCCTCCCCTCCTCCCTGTCTCTCATTCATTCACCATCACAGCCCTTAGTGGAAAGTCAAGGCCCGTTTGTAGTGGGAGAAAAGACATTTGGCACCCCAAGTATAGATAACTCTTTGAAGGGGTTAGCTTCATGGTGGGGGAAAGAAACTGTGGGTTAACAGGTGGGAAAGTGGGATCAAGCGCAAGGATTTTTTTTTTTGAAAGATTGAGGAAATAACAGCGTTATTTGTATTCCATTGGGAATGATCCAATAGACTTCAGGATACATGGTTAATATATAAAAATTAATTGTATTTATATATTCCAGGGGTTGGCAAACTATGGTCTATGGACCAAGTCTGGCCTGTGCCCTGTGTCTCTAAGATATACAAGCAATGAATTGTTTTATATTTTAAAAGAATTACAAAAGAAGGAGAGGAAGAGGAGGAGGGCTGTAAGGCCTGAGATATTTACAATATGGGTCTTTACAGAAAATGTATGCCAACCCTTCTGTACACTAGTAATAAACAATTGGAAAATGTTTTCAAATACCATTTTTCAAGTATCATGTCCCAGAAAAAGTGAAATACTCAGGTATAAATCTAACAAAATATGTGCATGATTTCTAGGATGAAAACTTCAAGACACTGATAAAAGAAATCCAAGAAGACCCAAATTAATGGAGACATATACAATGTTCATGGAGGAGAAGACTCAATATTGTTAAGATGCTAAGTCTACTCAAATCGGTCTACAAATTCTATAAGATCACAATCTCAGGAGAACTTTTGTAGAAATAGATGAGCTGATTACAAAATTTACCTGAAAATGCAAAGGATTTATCAGAGCCAAAATTTTTCGGAAAAGGAAAAATTTAGTTGAAGGACTTACAAGACCCCTTTCAACACATAGTATAAAACAACAGTAATGATGACAGTGTGATACTGGTCAAAGGCATATTAATCAATGGAACAGTATAGAGAGTCCAGAAATTTTTAAAAAAAAACTTGCAGGGCAAGTCAATGTACAAAGGATAGTCTTCTCAGTAAGTAGTACTGGAAAAATTCGACATCCACATGCAAAAAAAAAAGTCATCCCGTACCTCACACTTTATACAAAATTTAATTTAATATGAACCATAGAACTAAATAATGTAAAAATGTAAAACTTTTAGAAGAAAACATAGAAGAGAATCTTTGTGGCCTTAGGTTAAACAGAGTTCTTATATATAACACCAACAGCATAATCATAAAAAGAAAAAATTGATAAATTGCACTTTATAAACCTTTTAAAATTTTGCTCTGTGAAAGAAATTTAAGATAAAGACCAACCACACACTAGGAAAAAAGACTTGCAAATCACATATCTGACAAAGGATTTGTATGTAAAATGCAACAGTGGAAGGTAACAATCCAAGGAAAATTAATGGGCAAAAGATTTGAACAGGTGCTTTACCACAGAAGATATATGGATGGCAAATAGGCACATGAAAAATTGATTAACATCATTAGTCATTAGGAAATGCAAATTAAAATCACAGGGACATATCATTGCACACCCATAAGAATGGCTGGGGAAAAACTGACACCTCCTGGTGCCAATGAATATGGGCAGCAACCAGAACTCTCACATGAGAGGAATTTTAAATGACACGGACACCTATGGAAAAGAGTATGGAGGTTCCTCAAAAAATTAAAAATAAAACGGCCATATGATCCAGCAAAATTGAAATCAGGATCTCACAGAGATATCTGCACTCCCGTCTTCATTGCAGCATTATTCACAATAGCCAAGATATGTAAACAAACTAACTGTCTATCAGTGGATGAATGGATGAAGAGGATGTGATACACACACACACACACACACACACACACACACACACACACAATGGAATATTATTCAGCCAGAAGAAAGAAGGAAAACCTACTCGTTTGTGACAACGTCGTTGGACCTTGAGAGCATTATGCTAAGTGAAATAAGTTAGAGAAAGACAAATACAGGCAGCCTTCCATATCTGCGGGTTTTGCATCTGCATAGTCAACAAATCCCAGATCAAAAAGATTCGGGGGAGGGGGAAGTCCAAAAAATTCCAAAAAGCAAAACTTGAATTTGCTGTGTACCAGAAACTATTTACATACCATTTACATTGTATTTGGCATTATAAGTAATCTAGAGATTATTTGAAGTATACAGGAGGCTATGTGTAGGTTGCATGCAAATACCACATCATTTTATATGAGGCACTTGAGCATCCCCAGATTTTGGTATCCACAGGGAGTCCTGGAACCAATCCCCCCATCCCTCGCAGATACTGAGGGATAACTGTATTGTATGATATTACTTATATGTGGAATCTAAAAGAGACAAACTCAAAGAAACAGAGTAGAGTGATGGTTACCAGGGGTTGGAGAAACGGGGAGATACTGGTCAAAGAAAACAAACTTCCAGTTATAAGATTAACAAGTTTGGGGATCCAATGTACAGTATGGTGACTACAGCTAATGGTACTGTGTCAGAAACTTGAATGTTACCAAAAGAGTAGATCTTAAATGTTCTGACCACAAAAAATGGTAAGTATGTGATGGGGTAGAGGTGGTAGCTAATACTATGTGGTCATCACTTTCTAAGTTATAAATGTATTAAATCAATGTGTTGTACACCTTAAACAGAAATATTATGTGTCAATTATATCTCAATAAAGCTGGGAATTAAAAATTTTAAATGGCACTCTTTGGAAATAGTTCGGTTGTTTCTTCTAATGTTAAACATACACATGTAATATGACCCAGCCATCCCATTCCAAGAGCAGTGAACGGTTGTACACAAATATTCATAGTAGCTTTATTCATAACAGCACAAAATTGAAAACAATCCACATGTCCTCCAACTGGTGAAGAAAATGTGGCTCACCATATTATGGACTATTACTTCAGAAAGTATTGATGCATGCAACATGAGTGAATCGTTAATGCATTGTTAGGTGAAAGAAGCCAGACTATAGGGATGGAGAATAGATCAGTGTTTGGCAGGAGTTGAGTTGAAAAGTTTTTGACTATCAAGGGTGACTATGGTAGTGGTGGTTACACAACTCTAGACATTTCAAATCTCAGAACTGTACACCAGATAGAGCAAACTTTACTTTTTGTAAATTTTGTAAATTTACATACAGTTTTAAAATGAGGCTGAGGGTAACTAAGCACATACATTATTTGCATAAATATACTGTGAAATGGTATACAAAAAGTAAAGTATTTACCTAAAGATGAAAAAACTGGGAAAACAAAGGACATATGGAGGACAAGTATTTTCACTGAGCATCTTATTTTGTACGTGAGTGAATGAATCCCCTGTCAAAAATATTACATTTTAAAAGTTAGGGACCACTCACCCAAGAGTGTCTTCTAGTAATCCTGCAGTGGTTCTCCAGGTGGTCTGATGCACCTGGGGCTGAGACACCTTGAAAATTGCTTCCTTGGAAGCTAAGGCATGAACTCTGAAGCCAAGCTGACCAAACTTACCCCCGCTCTACCACTCATCAACTGAGTGACCTTGAGCAAGTGAGTTTATCTCTCCAATCCATAAGATTGGTGTGAGGATGAAATCAGTGTTTACCTGGGGGAGCTGAAGTGTCATAACTTTCTCCCTTCCAGTGGTCTACTTCTGTTAATAGGACCAAAATCAGTGTCTGTGGAGTCATCAAGCCTTACGTGTTGTATGAAAAGTGTTTAACCACACCCACACCTTACATGAATGCATGTGTATCTATTGCTATAAAAATGAAATTTCTACACCAAAAGTTATGTGATTAAGAGTGACTCAATATGTAATTGGTTGTGATATCTCAAGCTATTAAGGTGCATAAAGAGAGTTCTTGCAAAGTCAGACAAACTAAATTATTTCCTGACATATGCTATTTACAAAAATAAAGAGTGGCTTGAATACTTAACACAAAGATTTTAAAGACCCCCAAGATGATTTTATGTTGTTGAAGGATGTTCACAATACATTATTATATGAAAACCCCAGATTAACAAGAAAAATGTAAGATAAAATAACATTTTTTATTTCGAGGTAAAACTCACATAACATAAAATTCATTCATTCCTAAAATTCATAACATTAAAGTGTCGATTCCATGCATCTAGTACATTCACAACGTTGTGCAACCACCGCCTCTCCTCTATCTAGTTCCAAAATATTTTCATCACCTGCAAAGCAGACCTGTACCCATTAGCAGTCATTATTTCCTCCTTCACCCTCCAGCTCCTGAATCTATCTCTATGGATGTACCTATTCTGCACATTTCATATAAATGGAATCATATAATATATGACCTTTTGTGTCCGGCTCCTTTCACTTACCATAATGTTTTCAGAGTTCATTCATGTTGTAGCATGTATCATTGCTTCACTCCTTTTTATGACCCAATAATATTTCTTGTTATGGATATACCTCATTTTATTTATTCATTCATCTGTTAACGGATATTTGAACTGTTTCCCAAATATCCAACTTTTGGCAATTGTGGATGGTGCCACTATGAAGGGTCATGTACAACTTTTTGTTTAAACCCTGCTTTCATTTCTTTTGGGTACATACCTAGACGCAGGATGGCAGGGTCATACGGTAATTCTAGGTTTAATTTATTGAGGAAACACCAGGCTGTTTCCCACAGTGGCTGCACCATTTTCCATTCCCACCAGCAGTGTATAAGGGTTCCAATTACCCCACATCCTCACCAACCCTTGTTATTTTCCATTGTTTTATATTCTTGCCGTCCTAGTGGGTGTGAAGTGATATCACACTGTGGCATTGACTTGCATTTCCCTAATGACGAATGATGTTGAGTATATTTCCATGTGCTTGTTAGTCAGTATAATAGTAATTTTAAAAAGGAGATTATATGTTAATGTAATACATTTAGATGTAAATTCAAATTTTTACTTGTATAAGAATTACATATAAAATTAAAATTTGGCAGTATATGTGAGAGAATATGAACAGTGATTCCTTTGACATGTTTGGATTATGGATATGATTTTTATTTCTTACTTTTTATTATTTGTATTTTCTTCTATGGCAAGGTGTCATTTGGGGGAAAAGAAAAACATTTTAAATAAGAACTCTGAAGGCAAAGAAAAACATATGTGATTTTCAGCTTAGAATATACTAAATATTTCCTCATTTCATGTTACAGTGTTTCTTTCTTACTTTGCAACCAGTAAGTCTTCTGCCCCCGAAAGGCTCTGAGACTAGGACTCTTATCCCAGGACCTCCTACAGCCTGAGTGGGGCAAGTCCTGGGGCAGCTGCTGTCCCAGGTGCTGAAGGAAGTGGCCCCACTCCTGCCCCCTCCACCTCCTCTCACTATTGTGGACCCTCTTGACCTCCACTTCCTAGATGAAAATGAAGTCCTGGGTCATGCCTCTCTGAGGGAAACATTTTTTTTTCGGTTCCTAGCTTCGGACCAGCTTCACATCAAAGCCCACTGTAACTATGTAACAGATGTAACTATGGAGATTTTGAATTTACTGAATCTTCTAATGACAGTTACCTTCAACGGCAGGTTTCCACACGTCCCAAAACTTAAATATAACTTTTATGACTTTAAAACATTTTAAATTTGAGAAAGTGATGCAAAAAGAAGGGACGAAATGAACTCTTATTGAGTACTGATGCTTACCAGATACTGTCAGTCATTTTGCTCATGCTTACTTATAAATCTCCACAGCCCGCAGTAAGGTGGCTACTATTATGTAATAAAGGCACTGAGGCTTAGAAAGAGACATGATTTTCCCCAAGCCAAGCAGCTAGTAAATGGCAGACTGGGATGGTGACCACTATAGGGCGGGAGTGGTGGCTCCAGCGTCATCTGAACCTGACTGCATCTAGCTCTCTGCTCCACCTTCCCTAACGAGTATCCTTGACCTTGTGATCCAAGATGGAGCTCCAGCTACCACATCAATATCCACCCCCATCAACCCCGGCCACACCCCTTCCCGCACCCCCTTCCCCCGCCCCCCAGGTTCATAGCCACTCAGACCCATCTGGATCCTCTCAAGCCCCAAGCGCCCCTCTCAATGAGACTGGGGCAGACATGACAGCACAGTTTTATTTCTAGGAATCTGCAAAGTGAGGTGTCTAGGGTCAGGGTGGATCGCAGGCCAGACGGCGGTGGGTCACTGCTGACTTGCACTCAGCGGCTCCACACGCAACCAAAGTCCGCCCTCCGCGCGCAGGATCAGCTCCGGCTTCCGGCGTGGCTCCTCCTTGTCGGGCAGCACACGGAAGCGCAGCAGCGTGAGCGCCAGCACCACCTTCATCTCTGTCATGGCGAATGACTGCCCAATGCAGTTCCTGTGGGCGAGAGCGGGAGCTCTGACTGCGCCCGGAACCCTCATCCGGGCCCCACGGCACCGGGTATCTGGCCCACAAGCCCCATCCCCACCAACAGGGATGGAGAAGGAGGGTAACCGTGCCTGGAACTCCCACGTGGGCTCACACGTCCCCAGAGCTTAGCCCACACTCCAGTCCTGAGCTCAGATCAGCAGACAGGGGAACAGGGCTCTCAACACACCTCGGACCCCTCCTCGGGCCCACCACCATTCCCCAGACCCTTACCCATAACGTCCAATGGAGCGGAGGGAAACTCTGACCATCTGAAATTTTCCCTCTTCCTGGCCCCCAACATCAAGGCTGGAATTTCAGTCCCAGACCCCTGCGCCCACCACTCCATTCCCACCTCAGATGCCCCCTGTCCTCACCTGGGCCCCGCAGAGAAGGGAATAAAAGCCAAAGGTGACCTCCCCTTGATGTTTTCTGGGTCAAAGCGGAAAGGGTCATAGACCTGGGGGCAAGGCAAGACAGGGCTACTTGGCAGATGTTTGTATAATGGGGGGATGTGATGTCTGATTTGCCAAGCCAGAACCCTGTGCCCTCCCCTAGGGCCCCCGAGGGGAGTGGACTAGGATGAGGGAGGTGGGGGGGGTGGGTGAGGCAGCACCTCAGGGTCTGGCCACACCGATGGGTTGTGATGGGTCCCGAAAATACTGATGAGGCAGATAACACCTGTGGGAGAGGAGGGGCCAGTCAGGACTAGGTCCAAGCCACCTGATTGGGCTCCTCTTTCTGACCGGGAACCTCCTCCCCTAGTCATTGTGGGCACCTTTGGGGATGACCCGTCCATCTGGGAGCACAGTGTCCTGGGTACAGCGGCGGGAGATGACTGTGACGGGGGGGTGCAACCGCAGACTCTCCTTGATGCACATGGTCAGGAAGGGCAACTGGGCCAGATCGTCCCTAAGGAACCCCCATGACAATTATCCAGGGAGCAAAAACAGAGACATCGCCTCCCCCCACCCCCAGCCCTCCTGCTGTCCCATGAGATCCTCTCTCCCTATAACAAAATTGCAGATGGATCAAATATCTCCAAACACATTAAGTTGTATACATTAGATATGTACAGTTTTTTCTTTGTCCATCATACCTCAATAAAATGGTTCTTAGAAAGAAAGAAAGAAAAGCAATATCACAGAAGAACCAGACAAAATTTAGTGAGATATTTTTCTAAGCAAAACATCGAAGAGCCAACCATAAAAACGTTTACAAATTCTTATAAAAATAAAATATTCTTTACGGCAAGATAGCAAAATCAAAAGGCAAATGAGTAAGAAACAAAAGATCAGATTCAGTGTTGACTCTTATTTATTACAGCCCTAGAGATACTAGCTAATGCAATTAGACAGAGGAAAAAGGAGAGTAATGCCATTTGAAATGTGGGGTAAATATGTCATTTTTGGCAGATAGTGATTTTATACTTAGAAAACAAGAGAATTCACTGGAAAACTTTTATAAGCATCGAAGATAAGATTCAGTAAGGGGACTGAATTCTTTTTCTTTAATCCCCTTCATTTTGTGTGGTGTTTTAAATTCTTAATAGTTGATACAGTTAACTAGTTCAAAATTGGAAAACTACAAACCACCACCCCTATGGCCCAACAACACTCATTTCCCCTCCTCACAGTTTGCCTAGTGATTATTTTATATGTATCCTTCCAGAGGTACTTTTTTGCATTAAAAAAATATATAGTAGCATACTATGTACTATACACACTGCTCTGTATCTTTTTCATGTAACAGCGTATCAATCTCTTCTTGTACATCTCTTGGGCGCAGTGTCCAAAATAGGGCCTTTCCTATTCTGGAGCTATCAAATAATTTCCCATGGTTTCCTCTAGAGCCTTTAAGACTCCTTTATTTTTTATTTTAAATCTTTGATTCATGTAGATGTTATTTTCTTATGACATAACAGCAGGTTGAATTAACTTTTTTCCATGTAGCTCTCCAGTTGTTCCAAGTTTTTATTAAATGATCTTTATTTTTCCTATTGATATGGGACTCCATATTTAGCATTTAATATGTTCACTGCACAAGAAATTTATATCCATAAATGATTAGTTTTTGTATTAGAAATAATAGAATAGATGATGAAAGAAATGATGATGATGATGATATAAAATATCTGGATTAAAATTAACAAGAAATGTGAATGTATTCCAAATGAACTTATAAATATTTCTCAGTACAGATAGACTAGATGATTCACCATAGCAACAAGAGTATCTAAGGGTTAATTTAGCAAAAGCTGCATAAGATCTCTATACTAAAATTTTTAACTCTATTAAAAGCCTAAAGATTATTTGAATATACCAAAATGGATATTCATTCCACACTCTGGGATAGTGTGTGTTAATATTATGATGTAATCTATTTTCCACAAGCCAATCATATGTTCAATTAAACCTCCTCCCTCACTCATTTCTCTCTCTCTGTCTCTCTCTTTCTCTTTCTCTGTCTCTTTCTCCCCTTCCCCACATCACTTCATTTTTGCCCGTCTGTCTTTTTGACCTAACTGCATCTCAAATGCATCCAGATATCTACTGATCATCTTTCAGGGTCTCAGCTGAGGCACTTTTTTCCACCCTCGACTTTCCCTCTCTTACTCTAAACCCCAGCACTGCCCACGTACACTGGGAGTGTCCTGACCTGGGGCTATTCCTCACCAGGCTGGGAGCTCCTGGAAGGCAAAGACTGGGTCTGGGTCCTTCCTGAGTCTTCAGGACACAGAATGGGGCTGGAAAGAGTTGGAAATGGCATAGAATTGGGGATAGGAAGGCAGTTTGGCAGTGTTTCCTTAGTGGGAACTGGATGGATGAAGATGCAGCTGTTCCTGGACAGGAGTTGAATGACTTTAGTCCTCAGGTGTTCCCTGTGAATCCTGGACTAAATAATATGAAGAATTAGGGGACAGGAGATCAGCAAACACTCAGTGATGAAGATGTTTGAAAACATGTGATTCAGAGAGAAAAGTAAGGGAGTGGAGAGGAAGTTCACTTACTGAATATGTGCTAAGTGGCATCATCAGCCCTCACACATTGTCGTTAATTCTCTCAGAAATCCAGGTCTTTCTGTCCCAAAAGCCTGCAAACTTTCCCCTGTTATACATACTGGGTACTAGACCCTGCCTCTGGGATCTTCTCCTATTCCTACTAAGCAATAATGACAGAATCATCAACAAAAAGATTTCCCCTCTTCCCCAGCCAGGGTGCAAGGCCAATGTGAGGGGCTCAGAAAAAGACCAGGAGGACTTGCACTCACCATTCAATCTCCTTAGGCTCACGGTCCCTCAGGAGTTCTTGCACCTCCTGCCGGCAGCGCTCCTGGTATTCTGGGTGCTTTGCAAGGTTGTACAGGACCCAGGAGAGGCCGCTGGCTGTGGTGTCATGGCCTGAGGGGCATCAGAAAAGCTTGGGTCTCTGGGCTACTTCAGCACCAGAAGGCGGACAGCACCCTCACAGTAAGGCCCATGGGGAGGATGGGGAGTGATGGGGTGATCTAGGGTCCACTCGCCAAGTTCCTTGGTGGGGGAGAGACCCCTTCCCCTCTGTAGTCTCACACTGGGACCCTCACCCTCAAACATGAAGGTGTCAGCTTCAGCTCGGATATCTTCGTCTGATAATCCCTTCCCATCTTCATCCTGGAGAGAAAGCAAGATCCCCAGAATCACTGAGGGCCCCTGAGCCTAAACTGAGACAGTCTCAACCTCCATCATCCATCCAGAACCCCAAGCCCACCCTGAACTCCTAGACCTCGTTTGCTTGCTATCACATGAGGGCCCACCCCACAGGCCTCCTCTTGACCTCCTTGCCTCCAGTGTTGTCCCTGGTGAAAGGAATCAATGATCTATAAATATTTTCATGTCTCTACATGATGCAACCTGGATTACAGGATGATTGAGTGGCAACTTGACTTGGAAGCTATAGCTTGAGCATTGCCCCAAAGCCATTTGCTCATATGTTAGGATAGTAAATCCAGGGATTCCTTATCTCTCCTGGGAATAAGGAATGGGTTACAAACCTGTAGAATAGACTTTGCCTTCTCTCCCACGAGGATTTGTTTAAGTTCAAGAACAATCTCTTCTCTTCCCTTCTCTTCTCTTCTCTTCTCTTCTCTTCCGTCCCCTCCCCTTCCTCCCCTCCCCTTCCTCCCCTCCTGTTCCCTTTCCTCTCTCTCTCTCTCTCTCTCTCTCTCTCTCTCCCCCTCTCCTTCCTCCACATAGGGAAGAAGGGGCAGATGTCCTGTATAAGTTCTAAAGTTCGAAATCTGGAGGTACTTATCCTGCAATGCAAGCATGGCTGCATGTATAGGTAAAACATTATGGAGCCCTCAGAGAAATTTAGGAATGGGGAACCATAGCTACAATTCTACTCTGGCTACTGTTATTGCTGTAAGTAATAAACGGGCTGCTCTGATCCAGAGTTTTGTATATATACGTACATGTATATATACAGTCTGCCTCTGTGCTAGACTAACTTATTAGCTTGCAAGTAGAGTAAAATCTCAGGACTTCACAGTTTCAGACTCAGCAATCCCCTGCAGGGGGATTCCACACAGTCATCTCTAAAACTTATCCCTGACCCATCCCTCCCTCAAGCACCTCACATGGCTCCCCAGTACCCTCTGTATCCCATCCAAGCTCTTTGATCAAATCGAGGTCCATTCTAATACTTCTACTCAGATATCAGAGGAGCCCACCTTGGTCAGCAGGAGTACATCAATGAAGTCCAAGGTCTTGGCCTTAGCCTTGGCCTTGAGGAAGTCATCAATACCCTGACTGGGGAGGGTACGCCGCCGCTCCTGGATGACAGCATCTGTGAAGTCGTGAACCAGGCGGCAGGCCCTGCGGAAACACCACCCGTCGGGGGTGAGGTAGTACAGGAGGTCTAGGTGCAGGAAGATCTGCTGGTGCCGCTTTGCCACTAGGGCACTGAGCTCCAAGATGGCAGCAATATATTCACTGGGCTTCCTGCAGGATGAGAGCATGAAGGAAGCCAACAACATAAAACACCTGAAGCCCAGAAGCCGAGAGCTACCTCCCTCCAGGAAACTGAGGCTCCAAGAACAGATGGCCCACAGATACAGTGTGGGCAGGAGCCAGGACATGAGACTCTCCAGACTCTTCTCTCCTACATCCCATCTCTGTGAGCTGCCTCCATGCCCCAGGCACCCAGAGCACAGCTTAGACATCATGCTTCTTTCCTCTGTCTCTCACCCAGTACCTGCCCCTTCTCCTTCCCCAAACTGTCCACATGGCTCAGAACTTATCCTCTGCTAGCTGGTCAATGGACCAGCCCTTCCCTATTCTCCTTACATCCAATATCAACAAGATTCAGTGTCTACATGACAGTTGGTCTTCTATCAAGTCAGATGTCCAAGCTCAACTTTAACCAAGACCCTCATATGCTCAAACACATTCCTTGGCTCCCAGGAAACTTGAGATAAAGTTCATATCCTCTACGTCTGACTTCAGAATGTCCTTAAGACATAACCCTGCCCACTCCTCCAAACCTATTTCCAAGGTGTCTCCTCACTGTTGTACACACTTTGCTCATCCTACCCTCCTGGCCTTTATCAAACAGTTCTACCTACCTGAAAGGTTAGCTTCTTTTCTTTCCCTTTCCCTGTCCTTCAATGTCCAGCTCTGACCCACCTCCTCCAGGAAGGCCCTTCTGATAGCCCTGGTCAGTCCTCCCTCCCCCATCTACTCCCTTGGGTGTATGGCTCATATTCCTGGGCCCTGGGCTGAGACTCACTCCTGGCAATTGCTGTCGAAACTGAAGACGCATTTCTGCAGACTGTCCAGGGTCATGAGGCTGATGTGTTCAAACATGTCCAGATGGGTGTGGCCCTCTGTGACCAGGTGCTGCCACTTGGCCTGGACAAAGAAGGGGACAGAGCTGTGGCTGGGAACTGACTCCCCTGACCCCTCCTTAACCCCTAAACACCAAGATGCACTCCCCCAGATTCTGACTCTTGGGCCCAGGCACACAACCCCAGGGAGGACCAGACTTGGGTAGGTGTGAAAGCTGTTACTATTAGGACATGAAGTCACCATGGCTGAGAGTCAGGAGATCTGGGTTTTTAAATCCTGGCTCTGCCCGCTATACTCTTTGTGCCCTTGGTCAACTTATTGCATAAAGTAAGTGCTCAACAAATGTTAGCTTCCATCATCTTCATTGTTATAAATTGATTAGGAAAATGTCCCCTATGTTGAGAGAGGTAGTCCTCCATGGGCCCTGAGTACCCCTGCACTTTTTTGCTGGGTATGCCAAAACATTGCAAGACACTGATATTCTTTACCTGGGCCATTTCTCAGGGTTGTGTTTGTAGCAAACAACCTTGAGGAGTGAGGTAATGTTGAAACCTTGTAACCCAGATTGAGACTTGAACCCATGGTCTTTTAACTGAAATCACACACTTGGTCTCAGGACTTAATGAAGCTCAGGTTCTTGATGTCTCATTGCAGAAAGAATTCAGTGAGAGACAAAGTGATTGATAGGTAAGAAGAGGATTTATTTAGGGAGAAATACATTCCACAGACAGAGTGTGGGCCATCTCAGAAGGTGAGAGCAGCCCCAGGGTATTGGGTTGTCAGTTTTTTTAGGGGTGGGTAATTTCATAGGCTAATGAGTGGGAGGAGTATTCCAGCTATTTTGGGGAAGGGGTGGGGATTTCCAGAAATTGGACTACTGCTCACTTTTTGACCTTTATGGTCAGGCTTCGAACTCTCATGGCACTTGTGGGTGTGTCATTTAGCGAGCTGATGTGTTACAATGAGCGTATATTGAGGCTCAAGGTCTAGTGGAAGTCGACTTGTCCGCCATCTTGGATCTATTTGGTTCTAATCAGTTTATGTCATGTCCTCTGGCTATGTCATTCATTTAAAGGTTGTGCCCTGCTCCCTTCCCTCCTGTTTCAATGTCTCCCCCTGGACAAATACCAGGCTTGCTTCTAATTGCTATAAAAGTCATAGAGTCCCTAAACCTAGGGCTCCTTCCCTTGTAATACAACATACTATATGAGCAGGCATCTATTGAAGCCCACCTGTGTCATCCTCAGGGTATTTGGTGACTTGGAAGAAGAATGCAAACCAACAAGAAGCACAGGCTGTTTTCTGTGCCAAAAGTAATAAACTGTCCTTTGTCTCTAAGCCAGGAGTCTCATGACTTCTGGCAGAATCCACAAAACAGTAACAAGTTCCCTTGTCAGCTTGCAGGTATGGAAAAATCTGAGGCACTTCACAAAATTCTTACGTCCACAACTCCATTCCCATGTATATATCCAAACCTTTTCCAATGTATTTTTTCAGTAACTTCTATTAGGAGGTGGAGCCTATTTCACCATCCTTCGATTCTGAGCTGGCCTTGGACTTGTTTTGGCCAACAGACTATGGTGAAAAAATGAGGAGATCATCCCAAACCTAGACGCCACGGGCACTGCAGCTTCCTCTCAGTCTTTTCAAACCCTGCCTCTGCCATTTGAACCAGCCTGAGATGTCTTCTGAAGGGAGAGAATCACATGAAAGGAAGTCTAGTTGCCCTAGCTGAGGTCATCCTAGATCAGCTTGCAGCCAACCAAGCTCCAAACATGTGAGAGGACTGACCCCAGATCAGCAATGCTTCGTATCTCTATGGTCAGGCCGCCCAAGATAGTTGTCCTCTTGTTCTCTGCACATCCCTTGCTTGACCAGTCCTTGTTTCACCTACACCCGATTCACATGGCTGACCTTCCCTCTTAATCATAGAGCCTAATCAGTAACTGCCTATATACTCGCCCCCAGCCCCAGATAGTGATTGTTCTAATATTTAGATCAAAACATCTCCACCATGATAGCTTATCAAAGGGGTAGTGAAGGGTATGCTCCTCTGCTGGTTTCCTTGGTAACTTATGAGCCAACCTGACGTCAATTCCCCTACAACTGGTAACCTCCCACCCATGCACCCCCATAGGAAGACTGCCACCATGTCCTTCCCGCTATCGGCCACACATGGGGGGTGTCACTCCAGGACCTTTCTTCAGACATGTAAGATGCCCCTGTCCATTAAACCACTGATGTCTCTGTTACTGACTCCAGCTCTTTCTTCAGTCTTGAGGCTGCAGGCCTGTGGGGTGCAGCCCAACGCTATCTGACCCACAGCTGATTACAGATATGTGAGTGACCCCATCTACATTCAGAGGAACCAGCCAACTGACTCACAGACTTGCTGTCAACACTAAACCCTTATTGTTTTGAAGTGATTTGTTACTCAGGAATAACTACTACATGATATTCATCATTATCATCAAACATGTCTCAAGATTCCATGGTTTCTGTGAAGGTAAAATAGAAACTATCACCTTCTCAGCACCTACCGTGTGCCAGGGACATGGCTCTATTATGTTATCTCGACCACCCTGCAAAGCAGGGATCACATTATACTCATTTTATAGCCAAGGAAATTGAGGCTCAGAAGGAAAGAACAATGGCCCAAGCCACCCAGAAGAGTCAGAATTACAGACAAGATGTTTCTGAGTCCCTATTGTCCCCAAGACTCTAGTTGGAACCCTGGGTTCAAGATACTCACATGCATGATGTCTGCACTCTTGGTGAAAATCTTCATGTAGGGCTTCAGGATGTTGAAGTGGAAGGCAGGTGTCAGCATGCGACGGTGGCTGTTCCACTTGTCACCGGCACTCAGCAGGAGCCCATCCCCTAGCAGAGACAGCCACGGGGAGTGGGCAAGGGCAGCACCTTCCCCTGGGCCCCCAAGGTTGTCCCCAACCCCCTTCACTCACAGTTACTCACCCAGCCAGGGCTTCAGAAAGTCATAGAAGTGCACGTCCTTGGGTGCGACGGTGGCTGACATGAATGAGGACCATCAGGGGCCAGGAAGAAGGGGAGGGGAGGGACTTTTGGTGGGGGGTGGCGGCTCCCAGTCAGGAATCTGCGTTCCCCCTCCAAGCCCAGCATAGCAGGAATGGGGCCAAGAGCACAGGCAACTGGGAGGAGAGGGGGAAGGGAGGGTGGAACAGACCAGGCTGCAGCACAGAATACAGTAAAGACAGAGCCCATAGACACAACTCTACATGCTTAGACACACCCCAACATGACACAACATACCCCAACATGCCTTGACATGGCACCTTATAAACACCGAAGCATAGCCCAGCACTTTACAAAACGCCTTTACAGGGACCTAGGACATTACATCTGCCCCAGCACTCTGACCTCTCCTGAGACATCTGACAGGGCCCCATGTGTTAACATGTCCTGACAAGGCCCCAACATGCACAACACAACCTGACATGACAAAACATGCTCTGCCATGGACCTGAAGACAATCTGACATGACCTCAATGTGCCCCAGATGGGCCCCAGACAGGACCTAATACACTTATATCACAGACCTGAAACAGGCAAGACCAAGACATACTCTAAGACCTGCATCAGACACGACTCACATAAGGTCTCAGGCATTTCTCAGAGTGACCCTGAGTCCCAGACCTCAGACAAACTCCAAATGTGGCCCAGACGTGACCAGCAGGAGAACCAGACAATCTCTAATGGCATCTCACGCAAGAACCAGAGACTGCAAGATGCCTCAGATGTCCTTGGCCACAGCTGAGCCCCAGACATGACTGAGACCATCTCCATTTGAGCTCAGGTATAAACATATACAAGGTGTCACCAGGTATAACATACACCAGCTGTAACCAGAATCCAGGTAGAAACATACGTGACCAGACATGGCCATGCAGCAGACATTGCACAGACATGACCGCAGGTCAGGCAGGTGGGAGTCCAGGTGAGAGAGAGGCAGTGGCACCTCTGTCACAGCCCCTTCTGTCTGCACTCTGGTCACATGCCCACCTGGAGGCAACACAGAGACCATGGCAGTGGGCAAGCTGTGGCCAGGGAGGTGACTACCTGGAGCAAAGAGCACAGGCTTGATGCAGGTGGGGTGGAAGATGAGGGTGACCACATGCCAGGGTCCAACCACCAACGGCACACATCCCATAGGTGCTGGCCAGGCCCTGTGTGTACAGGAGACCTTCCTCCGAGCTCTGAATCTGGACAGGAACAAAAAGGACCCAATTCACACTCTTCCAGGCTGCCAGAGGGAAGGACTTGCAAGGAAGGGATCCAGACCTGAACCCATGAATCACCTCCAGCAGCTGTTTGTCTGTCCTCAGCCTCCTCCTGGGCTCCCTCCCCACACCCTCCATACATGACAATTGGGGTCCCTCAGGTGCAAGGATAGAAAGGGTTTTTCCCTGTTTGGGTTCCAAATACCATGTTCAGCTGACTTCTCTTCCATCCTCATATTCCAGGTACGGAAACTGAGGCTCTGAATGATGAAGTCACTTGCCAACAGTCTCCCAGACACTAAGCCTGAGACTCCAGCCCAGGTCTGTCTGAATCCAGGGCCTGAGTTCTTAACCATCCAGCTGCTCTGAGTCCCAAAACAATAGCTCAGAGGACCCTATGCTTCCCAGACAGGGCACTCAGAGTCTCAGGGACACAGAGATTGGTCCTATGACCCAGGCAAGGGAAATTAAAGGGAATCCTGTATCTTTTCCTGGAAATGTTGTGAATGAGGTCACTTTTCCATGGGGGTTGAGCTTCTGGCATTCATCTTTACCATTATGAGAGTGAAGCCATCACAGATGAACACAGAACTGAAAGATGAAGACAGATTTCTGATGACATTGTTTAAGACCTGGATCCAGCTGGGCCTGAAGACACCCTCCTTGCACTTTACTATCAATTGATTCGCTTTCTTTCCTTAGAACATACAGGGTTGCATTTCCACCACTAACAGCTGAAAGAGACTTCAGCAGCCAGAGAGAGCCAGGGACCTTCCCAGAGTCACCGAGCATTCTGGTGTTTCAACCAAGGTCTCTGTCAGTTGCTGCCTGTTCATTCCTCTGCTTGCCAGGTCTGTCTGGGGATGGGAGGAACAGGGGACAAGAGAAGGGAGACAGGGTGTGGTGGAGTCTCCTCAGGGAGATTCCTGGGGACTGGAGAAGGAGGGCACTGAACTAGAAGTGGTCGAGCTGTAGGATAGAGTCAAAGAAACTGACCCACCAGCGAGGTGGATGTCATGGAAATAGCAGCCCAGATCTTCCACCAGCCACGAGTCTTCATTGCTCTGGGCCTGGGGATGGGTGGGACTGAGGGCAGGCCTCGCAGGGGGCCTGGGATGCTATGGATTCCCACTGCACCACTTTACCCTCTGCTTTAAAAAAATGTCTGCTCATCGATCCAGACACAGTTCCAGCAACTCCTCCTCCAGGAAGCCTTCCGGGATGCCCCAGCAGAATACCTTGCTTCTCCTCTGGGGTGCCACAGCCCATCTCCCTCTGGCCAATTCCTGACCACACCAGGTCAGGGATCTCTCTGTCCAGACCTGTGTCCTCAAGATTGGGGGTGTCCTTCACCCAGGACACCAGGGTGGGGTGCAGACAGCAGTGAGAGGAGGAAGGAGGCAGTGAGATGGGGGCTGGTGAATACTTGAAGGAAAGAGGAAGATGGCTGAGAGAGAAGAGGGGAGGAAGGGCCGGGGTCCTGTAGGGGCCACATAGAAGCTTGGCAGGGAGGGGCTGGAAGCACTCAGATGTGTCATGGCACCACCACCACAAGCTCTGCATGGGTACCTGAGGCATTGGCAACATTCCGGATCAAGTCAGGATGGCAGAAAATGACCAGGGGGGTGATAGGGCCCATCCAGATCATGTATCCCTGGGGGTAGTTGGCCACCAGCTGAGTTAAGCCCCTCAAGCCCTGCTCCGTGGGGGGGACCTGCAAGCAAGGTAAGGGCCGTCACTCTCCAGAAGGAACCGCTGCAGTGGACAGTGTGTGGGATTCTGCACAGATGGAGGAGATCTCTGCTTCCTCTTGCTCCTTCTCTCTGGGGGCAGGAGGGTCCTGGGGGCCTCTTCATGTCCCCAGAGTGTATCCCAGGGCACAGGGAGAAGACACGCTCTCTGCCCACAGGGAGGGTGACCTTGGCTTGAAAAGACAAATTTTTCTTTTCCTGGGAGTGGTCCCAGCCCCAGGGGCGACCACAGGAGGAGATCCCCAGTGGTGAGGTTTGTGGGTAGCAGGGTGGCCTCAGGACTTGTGGACTGGGTTTTGGTCCCACATCCTTTCATATTCTGGCTGGTCCACATGGCCTCTGGTTCCTTGCATGGTAAAGGGTCTGCAGACCTGGGAACTTCCAGCCCTGGCCAACCCCAAGGGACGGTCGTGAATTCTGCTCATCAATCAAGATAGCAATTCTGCCCTCTGAACCCCCTCTGCTGGCCATGTTCTGTGCAGAGTGCATCCTGTGTGTCTATCTCTCTGCAAGCTATGGGCATGCCTTTCAATTGTGCCATTTACAAATGAAGAAACTGAGGCCATATGCCCCCAAAGGGGAAGAAGTGTGGGTTGCCTCCTGGTGAAGCATCCTCTCCCCAGGATGCCCCATTCAAACCTGACAAATACCCCCAGGTGCTCTAGACAAGTGAACATAAATCATTTGCACCTTTGTGACTTGCTCCTGTCTCCCCAAGGACCTTGAGGTGAGGATTCAAAGCACTAGATGAGATTGGTCCGGAGAGGGAGAGTGACTCAGCCAAGGTCACACAGCAAGAGGGGCTGGAGGAAGGAAAAGTGACCAAGACAGGCCCCTCACAGACAAGCCCTTGGAGGGGAAGGCAGAACTGTAGCAACTTTGTAACATTCCTGCTGCTTCCAGGATGTCCTGAAACCATTCCAAGACCTAGAATCTCAGCCCTGTGAATCTCATCTTCACGGTGAACTTCGGAATGCCCCTGTTCTGAACTTTGCCTTCATGAACAGTGATTGCAGCAAGTCCCCCGCCAAGCTGTAGTTCTCGTCCCAGGCAGGGAAGGAAAGCTATCTGGGAGACAGGAGGAGGACAACCATTCCTTTGACCTTGACTGAGGGGGGTGATGGCAAGTTCCTCACCTTGGTCATCAAACATTTATTTTGCATGCCTACTGTGTGCCGGCCCTGGACTGGGCACTGTAGTGTCTGCTTCCCAGAACTATCATCAAATTGGAAAGATGGTTAATAAGTAATTGGACAATTAACTGTTCAATTAATCATGAGCGGGGCCAAGTCAAAGGTCAAAGTCTGGGGCACAAGGTAGGCAGGCGTGGAGGATGGGGAAGTGTAAGAAGGCTTCTGAAAGAGGAAGTGAGTGGCCAACTTTATCCAGATTGGTCAAGGCGCCCATTGGGACATCTTGGCGGGAGCGGGGGGAAGGGAGTAAGAGATTAGAGGGAGGGGTCCTGGAGAGGGGAGGGTGTGGGTAGCTGTGCACCTGTAGGTGGGAATGGGGAGGTGATAGCTATTTCCTGTGGGGAAGATGTAGCCCAGAATAAGACACAATGAAATGGGCCACATGCAGAGCAGACCCTGGGCAGCGCACCTGATGAGGTGCGCTAACGTGTGGAAGACAGGCAGGAAATGGACCCCAAAGCAGGCTAGGGATAGAAGGACCAGATGTGGGGAAGGCCTTGATGGCAGAGCAGAGGAATGAAGGAGTGAGGAAAAAGGGGGCTTCTCATCCTCCCTGGTTTCTCTGCTGTCCTAGATCACAGCCCAAACCCTGAGCCCCATTCCTGACCCTGCAGGATGTCCATCCACCCTGATGCACCAGACTCGTCCTGCTGCCCACACTCACCAGGCCCAGGTGACCCAAGAACCAGTTGCGTTTTGGGGGCTGCGGGAAACATTGGAGGCGGCGAGAGTTGTTGTAGGAAGTGTAGGTCCAGGCCAGGACGCGGGCCAGCAGCCAGGAGGCCCCGACCAGCAGCAGGAGCAGCCATGGGGGGGCTGCCACCGGCCCGAGTCCCAGCCAGGACAGACTCAGCTGCAGCATCCTGCGGGGCAGATGGGGTGGAGGGTGAGCTCCTGAGGATGAAGGAAGGGGCGATGATGGTGAGCTGTGAGGCAGAGACCAATAGAGGGACAGGAACAAGAGAGAGAGGGGCAGGGATGGTGAGTGCTGGGGACAGGGCAAGAAGGGCTCAGAGGTGGGCAGACAGGGGCTCAGAGAGGGGAGGGAGACCGAGAGAAATCCAGAGGAAGAGAGAGAGAGAGAGACAGACAGAGGAGTTAGTAACCAACTAGTATCCACTCATCTCCCAGGCCAGCTCATTCCCTGGAGCCACCCTGCCTGGAGCAGTGGCCTTCCCCACCCCGGGCCAGGACCCCCAGCCCTTAGACCCCCAGCCTGGCACCTTCTGTCAGGAGTGGCTTGTCCCACACAACTCCCTCTCCCCTCCTCTGGGGAAGGCTTTGTCTGGCCCCTGACCTAGAGGAAGCTGCCAGGGGCCGGGCTAAGCCAGCCAATCCTTGCAGCCAGCTTACCTCCTCCCCACCTGGCAGCTGCGCAAATAGAGGGTGGAGGGAAGGGGTTACAGTGTTATTCGAGCAGCCTGTGAACCGGCTCAGGATCACACTGTGTGGACACTGGATCCTCAGGGCTCAGCATGTCCTACATGGGCAAGTTGGGGTGCGGGCAAAGGTGACTCTGGACCCCAAGTTCACAGCCAGCCCTGCCCTTCAAAGGCCAGGGTGCAGCAGGTAAAAGCATCAACATTCAGGTGCCAGGTGAGCAGGGCAAACATCTCTGGGGCTCTTCTCCATGCGTGGGCCAGGAGGGTGTCTGCACCATTTCTCAGCACAGAATCAGGAAGCTCAGAGATGTGAAGCCTCTGGCCTCCGGGGCACGCAGCCTGGCAGGAGTTCAAGTCCTGCCTCCAGGCAGCCCAGGGCCTGGGTGGAGACATGACTGCTGGGAGCAGGAACTGAGAACCCAGCCTGGCTGGAGATTACCTGCGTCAGATTCAGGGAATAAAGTGTCCTCAGCTAGAAGAGGGCACCTGGAGGCACGAGGGGTAAGGCTCCAAGGGGCTGAGAGAGAACAGGATCTAGACAGGGGAGGGCAGAGCTGGGACATCCTGAGTGGGCATCCTCACTGTGACTGTGGGCTGTGCCGACCTTCTCTGGGCTCAGCCTTCCCATCTGGGAAACGGGTTGCTGGATGAGAGCCTGAGAGGGGGACCAAGGAGGGTTCTGCAGGAAGATGGTAAGGATCAGGAGCTCCCAGAAAGATGGAATGAAGGAAAAGTGTTGGCAACTAGCACTTGTGTTACTCTGTGCCAGTATTTCACATAAAGTATCCCTATTCTGTGAAGAGAGCTATATGCAAAGAGTGCCTACTCTGGGCTGGGCACCTCAAAAAGCACCCCTCAGTGTGTCAGATACTCTACATAAAGTGTGCCTACTATTTGTCAGGTGCTCTACATAAAACATACCTACTATGTGCCAGGTACTCTATGTAAAGTACACCAACTGTGTGCTGCATGCTCTATGTAAATATGCTTACTGTGTGTCAGGTGCTTACATAATGTATACCTACTATACCTCCCAGGATTCGACGTGAGGTCTCTAAAACAAGCATGCAGGCTGCCTGCTGGCTGGCGTTTCACCTTTCCTTCCTGGGCTGTTGGAAAGGATCAAGTTCTGGATCAGCAGAACTGAATTCAAATCCAAGCTCTGCTGCCTGATGGTTATGTGATGGGCTAGTCACTTGCCCTCTCTAAGCCTCATGTCCTCTTCTGTAAATGGAGAGATGGATTTCTATCTCTCAGGTAGTTCACTCCTCAACAACAAACTGTACTTGAACACCTACTCTGTACCAGGCACAGTGCTTGGACCCAGGACATTGGAGGAACAAGACAGACAAGGTCTCTGGATTGTGGTGCTCATGTGTGATGGGGGAAGCCATCAGGAAATAAGACAGGGTCAGATAGTGGCAGTAATGAAGGAAATTAACAGCCTGAGACAGAATAGAAAGTGACCAAGGGGACTGTTTTGGACAGGGCAATCAGGGAGGGCCTCCCTGAGGAGGTGGCCTTGTGACTGAGTCCAAGCTTGTACTGCTCCATACAAAAAAGTTTAATGAATTGAGAGATGAGCTGTTGGGGTAAGGAATGGTGACCTTATTTGGAAAGTCAGCAGACCAAGAAGTTGGTGGACTAGTGTCCCAAAGAACCATCTTACCTGAGTTAGAATTCAGGCTTCTTTTATACTAAAAGTGGGGTGAGGGTCTGTGTGACTGGTTGCTGTAAGCTTCTTGGTGCTGGAATCCTTTGTTCTTGCAGCTCTCCAGGAGGTCCAGTCACATTGCTCCTGTAATCCTCCAACAAGACAAATGTTATTCTTTGTGCCACAACTTTTTATTTCTATATGGATGAAAAGTGTTATACCTTTAAAGGTCAAGCCTGGGAAGCAGAGCCTTGAGAAAGGGCTATCACGTATAGCTCAGGCTACAGGCAACATTCTTTTATGAAGGTGCAGGGCCAGCATGACCAAGCACAGGCCACAGAGCATAGAGGTTACATAGAGATAATGGAGTAGATCCAATATGGAGTCAGGTTTGTTCTTCTCTGTTACAACCTTTGAGCAGAAACCTGAAGGACGTGGAGAATTGGGTAGCGAGTGAATAAAGCTCACCCCACCCCCCACCCCCCAAGCCTGGCTAGCACTGGAAAGACCCAGCACAAAGTGGGGCAAACAAATGGACTTTAAAAATGTGTCATTCTTGCTTCCTTCCTCAAAGGTGATGAATTAAACAGAGAAAGTGGGACAATTTCCCTCCTTGTCTATCCATGGGGGAAGCAGGAACTACCCATGCTGGAGACCACATGGATGGTGAAGTCTGGCCAGACCTCAGGCAGGAAGCAGTTGCTGCATTTCACTTACCATAATAAAGATCAGGAAATCTCACCAGCCCATGAAGACACATTGAGCCAGGCCAGATTTGTAAGCTGGGGCTGCCAACGTTTTGGCAGAGGTACCAGGAAAACAAATGAGCTGGTTTTGGAAAAAATAAGGCACTAGGAAAACTTCAGGAAGGTCTGGAAGACCTGTGATAGTTGCCCTAAATGGGACCTATTGGGTGATGCCAGTTCTGAAAAGTAGCCTGACCACCCCCTCCACTGAGAAGTGAAGGGACTGTGGTGGGGCTCAAAAGAGAACATCCCTGTGGAGGGCAAAGGAGGGGTCTCATCCAAAAACCAATGGAGGGAGGCCCCAAGAACACCACTCCAAAGGAGAGGAAAAAGCCTGAAGCGGGAGAGACAGAATTTTGCTCCCCATTCAGGGGTCTGCTTAGTCAGTGGGCAAAGGGACTGGTCAGGTGCACCGGAGGTTCATGAATCCCCATCTGCGGGGACATTGTGGAGGTGACCCTGACCCAGGTTGAGAAAAGGGGCTACAACAATGTGACCGAATCCAAACTTGTACTGCTTGCCGCACAATAAGACAAAATAAATCGAGAGATGAGGTGCTGGGACAAGGAAAAGACTTTATTCTGAATCCCAGCAGACCAAGGAGATGGTGGACTAGTGTCCCAAAGAACCATCATACTGGAGTTCGAATTCAGGCTTCTTTTATACTGAAAGGGAGCAGGGTGTGGCCGGTTGTTGCAGACTTCTTGGTGCTGGCCAGACCCCCGGGATGGATGGGATAATCCTTTATTCTAGCAGCTGTCCCTGTGGGTCTGGTCACAATGTTTCTGTAAACCTCCAACAAGGCAAATATTATTTTATGTCCTGCAACTCTTTATCTCTGTATGAATGAAAAGTGTTACAGACTTCAAGGTCAACCCTGGGAGGCAGAGCCTTGAGAAAGGGGGATCGTGTATATTTCAGGCTATAGGCAACATTCTTTTACAAAGGTGCAGAGCCAGCATGACTAAGCACAGGCAACAGAGCACAAACGTTAGAATAGATCCACTGTGGAGTCAGGTTTGTTCTTCCCTGTTAAAATAGGAGTCTGGCCATCTACCTGCAGCCCGAGTCAGATAAGGAGATGATGTTTGGTCAGTGGAAGGCACCTGCAGGCAATCGGAGGGGATTAGAGGACAGACATCCATCCTCTGCCAAAGGCCACTGGTGCTTTCACCTTCAGCTAATCCCTCTGGGTTCCAGGAACAGCTACTACCTGGCCTCGGGGTGGTGTCAGCTCTCAGCTGATGCTAGCCCCCAGGGGGCTACCCTAGCCTTGATGGTTTCCCTTGGCTCAGTTGTCTGTGATTTTCGATCAGGGGTACATGCAATCCAATATACATTATGGTAGATGGTTACTGCTAGTCGTCATGAGGAACAGATTTCTCAGTTAATAATTTTAGTACTTTTCTAAGCATGGGAAATTGCAAGAATTCTGGCTCATAAATTTTTTCCTAAATATATCTATCTAAAAGCCTGTTTTCCCAATGTACAGAGTACCTCATCCTGGTGTCTGTCCTGAATTGGCAACTACAGTGGCTAATGCCTTAATCCTTGTAGAAGTAGATGGCAAGCAACATTTCTTGTTTACAAAGCCTGTACATTGTAAATGGCTCCTACTTAAAGCCACTCTCATGTAGCCCATCTGAGGTCTCTGCCAGGACCCGACTATTACATTCTGCAGAGGGATGGGCCACCTCAGCAACCCAGTTATGGGAGTGTCGATGTTTCTGTAGGCACAGAAAAAGTTGAAAAATTTTTCTGGAATGGGAGGGCAGAGTAGGAGGAAGAATGGTTCTGTCAAATGTTTACATGTAACCAATTGTTTCCTTTTCTTAGATGGAGCCTGCAAAGCATAGTTCATTATAATTGCTAATCTCTGTAATTACAAATTATATTTTCAAAAGGAAAAATGCTTAGTGTCATACAGAGTACCATGCTGAGTGCATGCTTAGTGCCATGCCTGATGGGCAGCAGGACTCAATACATACGAATTGTGAGAAGCCAGAGGGCATCGTGGTTAAGAACAAGGACTCCAGGTGCCAGGGTTCAAATCAGGACCAGCTGAGTAAATTTGGGCATGTCTCTTTACCTTTCTGTACCTCAGTTTTCTTGCTTGAAAATTGAGTGTAATGACAAGGTGGTTGTGAAAATCAAATGAATTGAAATGAGTAAAGACTCCATGGCTCAGAGTCAGCACCAACATGAATAACTGCCATTATTTTATGACAGTATGAGGACATGGGCACCAGCCGTGTGCATGAGGCCGCACTAGCATACACATCAGCAATCTTGCAGGCTATGAACATCCCCTATTCATTCCCTCTGACCTTATCAGGGAAGAGGCTCCCTAGAAAGTAGCAATCACCGGCTTGGGATCAGAGGGCTCCTTGTCAACGTTAGGCTTTGCCACTCTCCAGCTGTGTGACCTTGTGCAAGTAACTTGCCCTCTCTGAGCCTCACATTCCTCTTCTGTAAAAAGGGAATAATAACAGACCCTTGGGGATTGGAGGAGTGAGCCTATGTGTGTCTTAGTTTGCATCCTCTGGAAGTAGATCCTCATGCAAGGATTCAAGTGCAAATACTTTATTTGGAGGTGACCTTGAGGCAAGAATTCAACTGCAAGTTGTTTCTTTGGGAAGTGATTCCAGGAAATGCCAGTAGGGCACTGTGGAAGGGAGACTGGGAAGGGAAGTCAGCAGGTAAAGGGTACTTGAGCAAGAAAGCTCACACTGTGGCACCTGGGGCTCAGTCCCTCTGGGGGACAGCAGAGAACATACACCCACAAGTCCTTAGTCAGGGCTGCTTCCAAAGGCATTATTTCTCCAGAATGCCCGGCCTGCACTGCACGGCTGAGGTCTGGGGACTGAGGCAGGAGCCTTCCACAGCAGTTGTTTTCAGGAACACAGCCTGGTGCAGACCGTTACAGTGGTTCAGTGACTTCAAGACACATACATTTACACCCTTAAACACATACACACACAGATACACATGCACACAATTGTATACACAATCACATACACACATACACAGTGTGCACACAGCCACACACAAGCACAGTTACACGCACCCACGTGTGCTTGCAGTCACATACACACTTACACACACATGCACACAAACACACACATGTGCACATGCACACACATGCATGCACCCGCACACAGTTACATGCATACACTCACATACACACATGTGTGCACACAGTCACACATACACTTACACACAATCCCACACGCAGTCACATAGCCACACACACACATTGAACCAATGGAGACCGAATGTCTTAGAGCCTGTTGTCTCTGAATCTTCCAGCAGAAGGAGCCTCCAACACACTCAGGAGAGGAATGGACACCCCACAGCAGCCAGTGACTAGAACAAGCCTGGGTGTGTCTTGAGAATTAAGCAGGGGACCCATGGGGTCCATGCCGCCCCTCCTCCCTCTCTCTCATTCATGTACCAGAAAAAGTGAAATATTCAGGTATAAATCTAACAAAATGTGTGCATGGTTTCTAGGATGAACACTTCAAGACACTGATGAAAGAAATCCAAGAAGACCCAAATTAATGGAGACATATACAATGTTCATGGGATAGAAGACTCAATATTGTTAAGATGTTAAGTGTCCTCAAATTGATCTACAAATTCAAAGAAATCACAGTCCCTGGAGGAGTTTTTGTAGAAATAAGCTGATTAAAAAATTTACATGAAAATGCAAAAGACTTAGAGTAGCCAAAATTGTTCTGAAAAGGAAAAATATAATTGAAGGATTTACAAGACCCCTTTCAACACATAGTATAAAATAACAGTAATCATGACAGTGTGATACTGATCAAAGACTAGACACATAAATCAGTGGAACAGTATAGACAGTCCAGAAATTTAAAAAAAAAAAACATGCAGGGCAAGTCAATGTACAAAGGATAGTCTTTTCAATAAGTGGTACTGGAAAAATTGGACATCCACATGCAAAAAAAAAGTCAACCCATACCTCACACCTTATACAAAATATAACAATATGAATCATAGAACTAAATGATGTAAAAATGTAAAACTTTTAGAAGAAAAAATGGAAGAGAATCTTTGTGGCCTTAGGTTAAACAGAGAGTTCTTATATATAACACCAATAGCATAATCATAAAATGAAAAAATTGATAAACTGCACTTTATAAACATTTTAAAATTTTGCTCTGAGAAAGAAATTTAAGATAAAGACCAACCACACACTAGGAAAAAAGACTTGCAAATCGCATATCTGACAAAGGATTTGTATGTAAAATGCAACAGTGGAAGGTAACGATCCAAGGAAAATTAATGGGCAAAAGATTTGAACAGGTGCTTTACCACAGAAGATATATGGATGGCCAATAGGCACATACAAAAATGTTTAACATCGTTAGTCATTAGGAAATGCAAACTAAAATTACAGGGACATATCATTGTGCACCTATAAGAATTGCTGGGGAAAAACTGACACCTCCTGGTGCCAGTGAGTATGGGCAGCAACCAGAACTCTCGCACATTAATGATAGGAATTTTAAATGATACAGACACCTATGGAAAACAATATGGAGATTCCTCAAAAAATTAAAAATAAAACTACCATATGATCCAGCATAATTGATATCCGGATCTCATAGAGATATCTGCACTCCCATGTTCACTGCAGCATTATTCACAATATCCCAGATATTGAAACGACCTTACTGTCCATAAGTGGATGAATGGATGAAGAGGATGTGAGATATATATATATATATATATATATATATATATATATATATATATATATATATATATACACACACATACACACACACAATGGAATATTATTCAGCCAGTAGAAAGAAGGAAAACCTGCTCATTTGTGACAACGTCGTTGGACCTTAAGCGCATTATGCTAAGTGAAATAAGTTAGAGAAAGACAAATACAGGCAGCCTTCCATATCTGTGGGTTCTGCATCTGAAGATTCAACAAGTCCCAGATCAAAAAGATTTGGGGGAGGGGGAAGTCCAAAAAGTTCCAAAAAGCAAAATTTGAATTTGCTGTGTACCAGAAACTATTTACATAGCATTTACATTGTATTTGACATTATAAGTAATCTAGAGATGAGTTAAAGTATACAGGAGGATATGTGTAGGTTGTATGCAAATGCTACACTATTTTATATGAGGGACTTGAGCATCCCCAATTATTGGTATCCACAGGGAGTCCTGGAACCAATCCCCCAACCCCTGCAGATATTGAGGGATAACTGTACTGAATGATATTACTTATATGTGGAATCTAAAAAAGACAAACTCAAAGAAACAGAGTAGAGTGATGGTTACCAGGGGTTGGAGAAACAGGGAGATACTGGTCAAAGAAAACAAACTTCCAGTTATAAGATTAACAAGTTTGGGGATCTAATGTACAGTATGGTGACTACAGCTAATGGTACTGTGTCAGAAAATTGAATGTTCCTGAAAGAGTAGATCTTAAATGTTCTGACCACAAAAAATAAATGGTAAGTATGTGATGGGGTAGAGGTGGTAGCTAATACTATGTGGTCATCACTTTCTAAGTTATAAATGTATTAAATCAACGTGTTGTACACCTTAAACAGAAATGTCATGTATCAATTATATCTCAATAAAGCTGGGAATTTTAATGAAATTAAAAATTTTAAATGGCACACTTTGGAAAAGGTTTGGTTGTTTCTTCTAATGTTAAACGTACACATGTAATATGACCCAGCCACCCCATTCCAAGAGCAGTGAACAGTTGTACACAAATATTCATAGTAGCTTTATTCATAACAGCACAAAATTGAAAACAATCCACATTTCCTCCAACTGGTGAAGAAAATGTGGCTCACCATACTATGGAATATTACTTAGCAATAAAAAAACAAAGTATTGATGCATGCAACATGAATGAATTATAAAAGTATTGTAAGGTGAAAGAAGCCAGACTATAGGGTTGGAGAATAGATCAGTGTTTGGCAGGAGTTGGGATGAAAAGTTTTTGACTATCAAGGGTGACTATGGTAGTGTGTTTACACAACTCTAGACATTTCAAATCTCAGAACTGTACACCAAATAGAGCAAACTTTACATTTAGTAAATTTTGTAAATTGTAGGTCCAGGCCAGGACGCGGGCCAGCAGCCAGGAAGCCCCGACCAGCAGCAGGAGCAGCCATGGGGAGGCTGCCACCGGCCCGAGTCCCAGCCAGGCCAGACTCAGCTGCAGCATCCTGTAGGGCAGATGGGGTGGAGGGTGAGCTCCTGAGGATGAAGGAAGGGGCGATGATGGTGAGCTGTGAGGCAGAGACAAACAGAGGGACAGGAACAAGGGAGTGAGGGGCAGGGATGGTGAGTGCTGGGGACAGGGCAAGAAGGGCTCAGAGGTGGGCAGACAGGGGCTCAGAGAGGGGAGGGAGACCGAGAGAAATCCAGAGGAAGAGAGAGAGAGAGAGACAGACAGAGGAGTTAGTAACCAACTAGTATCCACTCATCTCCCAGGCCAGCTCATTCCCTGGAGCCACCCTGCCTGGAGCAGTGGCCTTCCCCACCCCGGGCCAGGACCCCCAGCCCTTAGACCCCCAGCCTGGCACCTTCTGTCAGGAGTGGCTTGTCCCACACAACTCCCTCTCCCCTCCTCTGGGGAAGGCTTTGTCTGGCCCCTGACCTAGAGGAAGCTGCCAGGGGCCGGGCTAAGCCAGCCAATCCTTGCAGCCAGCTTACCTCCTCCCCACCTGGCAGCTGCGCAAATAGAGGGTGGAGGGAAGGGGTTACAGTGTTACTAGAGCAGCCTGTGAACCAGCTCAGGATCACACTGTGTGGACACTGGATCCTCAGGGCTCAGCACGTCCTACATGGGCAAGTTGGGGTGCGGGCAAAGGTGACTCTGGACCCCAAGTTCACAGCCAGCCCTGCCCTTCAAAGGCCAGGGTGCAGCAGGTAAAAGCATGAACATTCAGGTGCCAGGTGAGCAGGGCAAACATCTCTGGGGCTGTTCTCCATGCGTGGGCCAGGAGGGTGTCTGCACCATTTCTTAGCACAGAATCAGGAAGCTCAGAGACGTGAAGCCTCTGCCCTCTGGGGCACACAGCCTGACAGGAATTCAAGTCTTTTCTCCAAGCAGCCCAGGGCCTGGGTGGAGACATGACTGCTGGGAGCAAGAACAGAGAAACCAGCCTGGTTGGTGATTACCTGCCTCAGACTCAGGGAATAAAGGGCACAGTCGGAAGAGGGCACCTCGTGGCATAAGGGGTAAGGCTCCAAGGGGCTGAGAGAGAACAGGGTCCAGACATGGGAGGGCAGAGCTGGGAGATCCTGAGTGGGCAGCCTCACTGTGACTGTGGGCTGTGCTGACCCTCTCTGGGCTCAGTCTTCCCATCTGGTAAATGGGATGTTGGATGAGAGACTGAGGAGGGACCGAGGAGGGTTCCACTGGAAGATGGGAAGGATCTGGAGCCCCAAAAAATAGAATGAAGGAAAAGTGCTGGCAACTAGTACTCATGCTACTGCGTGCCAGTACTCCACATATAGTAAGCCTACTCTGTGCAGGCAACTGTATATAAAGAGTGCCTACTCTGGGCTGGGTACCTCAAAAAGCATGCCTAAAGTGTGTGACAAACTCTACATAAAGCATGCCTACTATGCGTCAGGTGCTCTAGGTAAAGTGCATCTACTGTGTGTGAAGTACTCTGCATAAATCCTATCTACTTTATGCTAGGTCTTGTGCCTAAAGCATGCCTACTGTGTGCTGGGTAATCTATGTAAAGCACACCTCTTGTGTGTTGGGTGTTCTATGTAAATATGTCTACTGCGTGCCAGGTGCCCTACATAAAGCATACCTGCTGTGTGTCAAGTGCTCTACATAAAATAAACCTACTCTGTTCCAAGTACTTTACATAAAGCATGCCTACTATATGCTAGATACTCTACATAAAGTGTACCTACTATAAGCTGGGTACTCTAAACAAATCCTGTCTATTGTATCCCAGGTGTTCTACATAAAGCATGCCTACTGAGTGCCAGACATACTACGCAAAGAACGTCTACTATGTGCTGGGCAGTCTACAAAAATCATGCCTGCTCTGTGCCAGTACTATACATAAAGTGCTCTCTGTGTGTGTCAGGTGCACTACATAAAGTAAACCCACTGTGTGTCAGATGTTCTGCCAGCAAGATAATATATCATCCTCCCCTCACTGGGCCAGAACCCTGGGATCAGGCAGAGAGACGCAAGTGATGGCAGGAGGGAAGATACCTATTTAACAGAAGCTCAAAGAGGGCAAACCTCTAACCTAAGTTGCAGAGCTGGAAAGTACCCATGTCTGTCATACCACCAAGCCTAAGCCTTTTCCCTCTGCCAAGCTGCTCCACCCCCAACCATAAGGGACAATGCCCTATTAATCCAGGGACATTTATAATGGTGGAATCTCAGGCAATATGGTGACCCCAGTGGGGAGATACCTTGAGGTCCTTGCATCATCACATGGACCATCTTCCCACAACCAGGATGCACCACCCAATGGATCTAGTGCTCCCCTCCTGGCCCTCTCTGGATCCTGTCCAGAACTGCCCTGTGGGGTGGTCTCCGGTGACAGAGGACTTGAAGGATGGGGCTCCTGGCAGAGCTACTGAGCAGGAGAGTAGGGGAAGGACAGTCTTTCTGACACTGTAGGATGTTGGGGAGACCCCAAAACTCCTTCCACCTCAACACTGGCTGGGGGAATCAGATGGAAGTTCCTAAAAACCTTAGTGGGGTGAGGTGCACCATCCCCGCCGAACCTCTACCACCTCCGCAAGGGTAGACTTAGCCTCCGGGCAGGTCCATCCATATCATGGTCAGGCAGGCATGGCCAGAATATAATAAACCAGGCAGGGTGCTGGCATGCAGGGGAGAAAGATCTCCAGTGCCCAGAGGGGTTCAGCTCACTGAAGACCTACTGTGTGCCCGGAACAGGCAGGCAGCCTAGATCAGGAATGGCAGCCACCACACCAGCATTTCCCACATAAGCCACTGAAGCTGTTTTAAGCCCCTAAGGTATATTAATTTTTTTTTTCATTTTACAGATGAGGAAACTGAGACTGAAAATCATGTGAGTGACTCACCCAAAGCCACAGAGCTGTTGGAATTAGGCTGTGCGCCAGGCTCTACATTGAGTACCCTGAACCACTAAGCTCTGCTCCGTCTGTATCTATAAATGGGCATTTCATTAGCAACACCTCCCAAGATGGTTGGAATCATTTAAAGAGAAAATACATGTAAAACACATAGGACAGAGGAAGGGCTCAATAAACACAGTCATTATTGCTGTTGTCATTGTTTTTGTTGTAAACATTCAACAGCGCTGCAAGATCAAACTCATTACCTGTTTTTACAGAAGAGAGCAGGAGATTCAGAGAGCAGAAGCAACTTGCCCCACCCTCCGAGAGCAAATTAGGTGAATACAACAGTACAGGTGACAGCAAAGCCTGGCACATAGTACATACTCATTAAATATCCGGGGAAGAAATATTTTTGAACTGGGGTTGGTTGAATCTGCAGATGCAGAACCAACAGACATGGAATTCTGCCTGTATTTGTCTTTCTCTAACTTATTTCACTTAGCATAATGCTCTCAAGGTCCATCCATGTTGTCACAAACAAGCAGGTTTTCCTTCTTTCTCCTGGCTGAATAGTATTCCATTGTATATATACACCACATCTTCTTCATCCATTGATGGACAGTTAGGTTGTTTCCATATCTTGGCTATTGTGAATAATGCTGCAATGAAGATGGGAGTGCAGATATCTCTATGAGATCCTGATTTCAATTTTGCTGGATCATATGGCAGTATTATTTTTAATTTTTGAGGAACCTCCATACTGTTTTCCATATGTCTCCGTGTCATTTAAAATTCCTATCGTTAATGTGTGAGAGTTCTGCTTGCTCCCCATACTCACTGGCACCTGGTTGTGTCAGTGTTCCCCAGCCATTCTTATGGGTGAGCAATGATATATCACTGTGATTTTAGTTTGCATTTCCTAATGACTAATGATGTTGAACATTTTTTCATGTGCCTATTTGCCATACATATATCTACTGTGGTAAAACACCTGTTCAAATCTTTTGCCCATTAATTTTCCTTGGATTTTTACCTTCTATTGTTGGGTTTTACATACAAATCCTTTGTCAGATATGTGATTTGCAAGTCTTTTTTCCTAGTGTATGGCTGGTCTTTATCTTAAATTTCTTTCACAGAGCAAAATTTTAAAAGGTTTTTAAAGTGCAATTTATCAATTTTTTCTTTTTATGATTATGCCTATGGTGTTATACATAAGAACTCTTTGTCTAAACTAAGGTTACAAAGATTCTCGTATATTTTTTCATCTAAAAGCTTTACAATTTTACATCATTTAGTTCTGTTAAATTTTGTATAAGGTGTGAGGTATGTGCTGACTTTAATTTTGCATGTGGATGTCTAATTTTTCCAGTACCATTTATTGAGAAGGCTATCTTTTGTGTATTGATTTGCCCTGCATTATTTTTTTTTTAAATTTCTGGACTCTCTATTCTGTTCCAATGATTTATATGTCCAGTCTTTGACCAATATTGCACTGTCATGATTACTGTTGTTTTATATTATGTCTTGAAAGGGGTCTTCTAAATCCTTCAACTACATTTTTCCTTTTCAGAAAATTTTGGCTATTCTAAAGTCCTTTGCATTTTCATGTAAATTTTGTGATCAGCTTCTCTATTTCTACAAAAAGTCCTCCTGGGATTGTGACTTCTTGAATTTGTAGATCAATTTGAGGAGACTTAACATCTTAACAATATTGAGTTTTTCACTCCATGAACATTGTATATCTCTCCACTAATTTGGGTCTTCTCGGATTTCTTTCATCAGTGTCTTGAAATTTTCATCCTAGAAATCGTGCACATATTTTGTTAGATTTATACCTGAGTATTCCACTTTTTGTGGTGAATGACACTTGAAAAATGGTATTTGAAAACATTTCCCAATTGTTTATTGCTAATGTACAGCAGGGTTGGCATATTTTTTCTGTGAAGACCCATATAATAAATACTTTATTGGCTGCAGGCCATATTCAGGAACTCCTTCTCCTCTTCCTCCCCCTCTTTTATAATCCTTTAAAAATATAGAACAATTCTTTGCTTGCATATCTTACAAAGACAGGCCATAGGCCAGATTTCGTCCATAGACCATAGTTTGCTGACCTCTGGAATATAAAAATAGAATTAATTTTTGTATGCTGACCATGTATCCTGAAGTCTATTGGATCATTTCCATCGTAATAAAAATAATGTTGTTATTACCTCAATCTTAAAAAAAAACCCTTCCCTTGACCCCATTTTCCCATCAATTAATACATGATTTTTTTTCCCCCACCATGGAGCTAACCCCTTCAAGAGTTATCCATACTTGGGTGTCAAATGTCTCCTCTTTCACTAGAAAAGGGCTTTGACTTTCCACTAAGGGCCATGATAGTGAATGAATGAGAGAGAGGGAGGAGGGCAGGCGTGGAGCCTGTGGGGCCCCAGATGCTGCTGCACCTGTGTGTTTAATTCTCTATACACACCCCAGGCCTGGTCCAGTCACTGGCTGCTGTGGGGTGTCTGTTCCTCTCCTGAGTGTGTTGGAGGCTCCTTCTGCTGGAAGATTCAGAAACAACAGGCTCTAAGACATTCGGTCTCCATTAGTTCAATGTGTGTGTGTGGCTATGTGACTGTGTGTGATCGTGTGTAAGTGTATGTGTGACTGTGTGCACACACGTGTGAGCATGTGTATATGTGAGTGTATGCATGTAATTGTGTGTGCAGGTACGTGCATGTGTGTGTGCATGTGCACACGTATGTGTTTGCATGAACATGTGTAAGAGTGTGTATCTAACTGCAAGCATATGTGGGTGCATGTAATTGTGCTTGTGTGTGACCATGTGCACACAGTGTATATGCAATTGTATGCATGTGTGGGTGTATTGGTAAGGGTGGGAGTATATGTGTTTTGAAGTCACTGAACTGCTGTAACTGTCTGCACCAGTTGTGTTCCTTGCAACAACTACTGTGGGAGGCTTCTGGCCCTGTCCCCAGACCTCAGCCGTGCACTGCAGGCAGGACATTCTCCAGAAATAATGCCCTTGTAAGCAGCTCTGACTAAGGACTGGTGGGTGTGTGTTCTCTGCTGTCCCCCAGAGGGACTGAGCCCCAGGTGCCACAGTGTGAGCTTTCTGGCTAAAGTACCCTTTACCTGCTGCCTTCCCTTCCCAGTCTCACTTCCACAGTGCCCTACTGGCATTTCCTGGGATTACTTCCCCAAGAAACAACTTGCAGTTGAATTCTTGCCTCAGGGTCACCTCCAAATAAAGTATTTGCACTTGAATCCTTGCACTGGGGTCTACTTCCAGAGAACGCAAACTAAGACACACACATAAACTTGCTCCTGCAAACCCCAAAGGCCTGTTATTATTCCCTTTTTGCTGAGAAGGAATGTGAGGCACAGAGAGGGCAAGTCACTTGCCCAAGGTCACAGAGCTGGAGAGTGGCAAAGCCCAGGTTTGACCATGAGCCATCTTACCCCAAGCCCAGTGCTTACTCCTCTCCTGGGAGCCTCTTCCTTGCTAAGGGAGGAGGGAAAGAACAGGGTATGTTCCTAGCCTGCAAGATAGCTGATGTCTGTGCCAGGGGGACTTATGGCTCATGGTTGGTGCCCTGTCCTCATTCTGTCACAAAATAAGAGAAAATGCCAATTATTCATGCTTGGTGCTGACCCTGAGCCAGGGATTGCCGTTAGCACTTTTCTCATTTCAATTCATTTGATTTTCACAACCACCTTGTCAAAACCCTCAATTTTCAGGTAAGAAAACCGAGGCACATAAAGGTAAAGACACCTGCCAAAATATCTCAGCTGGTCCTGATTTGAACCCTGGTACTTGGAGTCCTCGTTCTTAACCACGATGCCTTCTGGCTTCTCACAGGTCGTATATTTTGAGTCCTGCTGCATGCCAGGCATGGCACTAAGCATGCAGCAAGCATGCTGTATGCATAACACTAAGCATTTTTTCTTTTAAAAATATAATTTGTGGGACTTCCCTGGTGGTCCAGTGGTAAATAATCCACCTTACAATGCAGGGGATGCGGGTTCAATCCCTGGTCAGGGAACTAAGATCCCACATGCTGCAGGGCAACTAAGCCCGTACGCCACAACTACTGAGCTCACGTGCCTCAACTAGAGAGCCTGTGTGCCTCAAATTACAGACCCCACAAGCTCTGGAACCCGCGCGCCACAACTACAGAAAAGCCCGAGTGCCACAACGAAGAGGCCATGAGCCTTAACGAAGATCCCGCATGCCTCAACTAAGACCCAATGCAGCCAAAAATAAATAAAATGAATAAATAATAAATCTAAAATATATGAATATATAATTTGTAATTACATAGATTAGTAATTATAATGAAAAATGCTTTGCAGTCTCCATCTAAGAAAAGGAAACAGTTGGGTAAATGTAGACATTTAGCAGAACCATTCTTCCTCCTACTCTGCCCTCCCATTCCAGGTGTTGGGTATAATTTTTCAATTTTTTCTGTGCTGACACAAACATCGACACTCACATAACTGGATTGCTGAGGTGGCCCATCCCTTTGCAGAATGTAATAGTTGGGTCCTGGCAGAGACCTCAGATGGGCTACATGAGAGTGGCATTACGTAGGGGCCATTTACAAAGTATTGGCTGTGTAAATAAGGAATGTTCCCTGCCATCTAGTTCTACAAGGATTAAATCATTAGCCACTGCAGTTGCTAATTCAGGACGGAGACCAGGATGAGGCACTCTGCACATTGGGAAAACAGGCCTTTAGATAGTTTAGATATTTAGGAAAAATTTTATGAGCCTGAATTCTTGCATCTTCCCATGTACTTAGAAAAGCACTAAAATTACTAACTGAGAAATCTGTTCCTCATGACGACTAGCAGTAACCATCTACCGTGATGTGTATTGGATTGCATGTACCCCTTAGCCAAAACCACATATATGCTGACCTCCTTCCTCACCTCTTTGGAGCAGTTCCTCAGAACGATCTGAGAGGCTGTCTCCTGGGCGACAGTCCTCAGTAATGTCCCTGAATAAAACTGAATCTCACTGCTCTGACGCTGTGCATTTTTTATTTCATTTGACAAGGGGCCAAGGGAAACCATCAAGGCTAGTGTAGCCCCCTGGGGGCTAGCATCAGCTGAGAGCTGACACCACCCCCAGGCCAGGTAGTAGCTGTTCCTGGAACCCAGAGGGATTAGCTGAAGCTGAAAGCAGCAGTGGCCTTTGGCAGAGGATGGATGTCTGTCCTCTAATCCCCTCCGATTGCCTGCAGGTGCCTTCCATTGACCAAACATCATCTCCTTATCTGACTCGGGCTGCAGGTAGGTGGCCAGACACTCCTATTAAAACAGGGAAGAACAAACCTGACTCCACATTGGATCCAGTCCTCTGTCTCTAACCTTTGTGCTCTGTTGCCTGTGCTTAGTCATGCTGGCTCTGCACCATTGTAAAAGAATGTTGCCTAGAGCCTGAAATATACATGCTAGCCATTCTCAATGCTCTGCCTCCCAGGCTTGACTTTTAAAGGTATAAAACTTTTTATTCATATAGAGATAAAAAGTTGTGGCACAAAGAATAACATTTGTTTTATTAGAGGTTTACAGGAACATTGTGACTGGACCTCTGTAGACAGCTGCAAGAGCAAAGGATTCCGGCATCAAGAAGCCTGCAACAACCCGTCACACCCCCAACCCCCCTTCTAATATGAAAGAAGCCTGAATTCTAACTTGGTTAGAATGGTTCTTTGGGACACTAGTCCACCAATTCCTTGGTCCTCTGGCTTTCCAAATAAAGTCACCGTTCCTTGCCCCAAAACTCTTCTCTTGATTTATTAGCCTGTCATGCATCAAGCAGTATGAGCTTGGACTTGGTAGTAAGGCCACCTCCTCAGGGAGGCCCTCCCTGATTGCCCTGTCCAGAACAGCCCCCTTGGTCACTTTCTAGCATGTCTCATGCTGTTCATTTCCTTCATTTCTGCCACCATCTGACTTGCTTATTTCCAATTGGCTCCCCCCATGAGACATGAGCACACAATCCAGAGACCTTGTCTGTCTTGTTCATCGTGTGTTTGGGCCCCAACAGTGTGCCTGGTACAGATTGGGTGGTCAAGCACAGTTTGTTGTTGAGTAATGAACTATCTGGGAGGTATAAATCCACTTCTCCATCTACAGAGGAGGACATGAGGCTTAGAGAGGGCAATTGACTTGCCCAAGGTGACACAGCCAGGAAATGGCAGAGCTGGGATTTGAACTTAGTTCTGTTGAATCCAGAACTTGTTCCTTCCTAACAGCTGAGGAGAGGAACGGTAAAACTCCAGCCAGCAGGCAACCTGCATGCTTGTTCTAGAGACCCCACGTGGATTCCTAGGAGGCGTGTCTTTATGATGACATAAAATAACTGCTCATCTGTTTTGTGTGCCAGTTACGTGTTCCTCACTGTGCCAAATCCTTATTCCTTAAATTGTGTTTTAGTTATAGAGACTCCAATTCTACTTCTTCCAATTCCACCATGATATGTGGATTCTTGTGGATTTTTTTCAATGCATATACAAACATGTGCACACATACAAACATTTGTAAGTTTTGTTTATAAATGGAAACTTTATGCACTTACTATTTTGAAACATACTTTTCCCTACTCTCTCTGCCTGTGTCTAATAGGAAGCTTGCAACTCTCTGTGAGGTTTTATCAGGCCCATTTGACAGACGTGAAGAGTGAGGCTTAAAGGGTTGATGGGCTGTGCCCAAGCTAGTGACTCACAGTGACCACCATCGCTGGTCTGGCACAGGCTTGCCCACTGCCTGACTCTGGGTTGGGGTGGAAGGACCCCTGGAGAAGGCGCAGGGGGTGAGTGGCTCCCCTCCTTCAAACACTGGCTGGGGGACATTCCATAAGGCAGGCTTGTGTGATTTGGCATCTGAGATATTACTTGTTTGATGAAAAACCTTTGGGGATGCTCTAGAACATCCCCAATGATGAACAGAAGGTCCCCACCTATGGTTTCCTGCCTCCTGTGCTGGTTCCCTTTCCCCTTCTACTGAAACCACACACCTTGTCTCAGGACTTACTGAAACATAGGTTCTTTTGTCTCGGTGCAGAAAGAATTCAGTGAGAGGCAAAGTAGCATGTAAGGATGAGTTTATTAGAATAGGACGATTGTGAGAGATACAAGCGGGCAGGCAGTAGGGCTCTGTCCCGACAACTAAGTAGGCTTTATTTTCATAAATGAAAGAAAAGTGGGGAGGGGGAGAAGACCACCTTCTTCCTCATTTTTTGAGTAGACATCAAGCTTTCATCATTAACTCCGCCTACATATCTGGTGGGGGAGTTTTTGACCCTATATAGCCCAACTGGGACTGTCATAGAGCTATGTAAATGAGCAGAGGGGTGGTAACATATACAAATTTATGGTGAGTCATCTCAGGTTTCAGTATAATGTCACTTTTCCCCTAGTTTCTTTCACCTTTCCCCCATATTCCTATGTAAGCTAAGTGCAAGAAAGCAGTTTTTCAGGGTCCATTGTCTTGCAGACCTCACAAGGCCGAATGCAGTCTCCTAACCATTGTTCTGTGGTACACCTCGTTCCTAATCATATAGATTAGTGGCCTAAGTAAGTCTGTTTAGTTTTAAAATGTTATGCTTGTTGTTTAGCTGCCAGATGTTCTGGGCATTTCCTGGTTGGTGTCTAGCTTATGGTGATCTCCCGAAGTCCTTCTCTATCTGTCTTCCCCTAGTAGGATTTCTAAACTAGCTGTGCAACTATCCTACTCTGTCCCTATCACTACCCCCTGATCTAGGAATCAGAGGAGCCAGGCGATAGACGCTGCCCTAGTAATGGCTGCAGAGACCTGCTAGGTTTTGAGTATCTGGTCACAGTTAGTGAAAGCTCCAAACCCGCTTATAGCTTCCATATGGGGCCAGAATTTCCTGGCCACTTTGGCCTTCCCAAGGAGCAATTGCATGATCTCGCATGTTAGCCCGAGTGTCAAAGGAACAAAAACCACGTGCCTTTCTGTGTAGGCTGGGTGTTCCACCCAGCGTCTGCTCTTGGAGACTCTCCCTCCACATTCACATCTCTGCCCACCCTGACCCCTGGACTAAGGTAGATGTTCTCCAGGCACATAACTCACCACTGTCTGACACGTCATTGATTATTTATCGATCACCACCCATCTCGTCACAAGATGTAAGCCCCTTGACAGCAGGAAGAGGTCTGCAGTGCTCACTACTGCATTCCTAGTGCCTAAAATAGTGTCCAGTACATAATAAATGATCAGTAATCATGGTTGTATGAACAGCTCTGGAAGGTATAGATTTTTCTCCTTATTTTATAACCGAAAAAACCCTCTGAGAATTAGAGGGGTGAAGGCATTGTGCTCCCTGCCTCCGTTGCAGAATCCAGACTCAGGAGTCTTAAAGCAACACTTCCTAAAACTTGAAGAAGTGCACACAGTTCCCCTGCAGATGTATTTAGATGCGATTCTGAGTCAGTATTTTGGGTGAGGATGTGAGATTCTGCATTTACTGCAAACTGTCAGGTGATACAGATGGTGGGATGGTGGAGGTTTGAGGACCACAATTTTAGCACCAGAACCTTAAAACCCCGTGCTGCAAACCTTTCTCTCTTCCCCAGATATTTAATGAGCATGTACTATGTGCCAGGCTTTGCTGTCACCTGTACTGTCATATTTACCTAATTTGCTGGGAGGCTGGAGCAAGTTGCTTCACCTCTCTGAATCTCCGGCTCTTCTTCTGTAAAAATGGGCTCATGAAATTGATCTTGCAGGGCTGTTGGATGATTACATCAACAACGACAACAACAACAATAATAACAATGACTTGCATTTATTGAGCCCTTCCTCTGTCCTATGTGTTTTACATGCATTGTCTCTTTTAATGATTCCCACCATCTTGGGGGGTGGTGCTAATGAAATGCCCATTTACAGATATGAAAGGAGGAGAGCTTCATGGTTCAGGGTTCCCAATGTGAAGTCTGGGGCACAGCCTGTTTCCATCACCTGTGTGACTTTGGGCGATTCACTCGTGTAGTTTTCAGTCTCAGTTTCTCATGTGTAAAATGAAAAAAAAAAAAGGTTCATATACTTTAAAGACTTAAAACAGCTTAGTGACTTATGTTGGCAAATGCTGGTGCGGTGGCTGCCGTTCCGTGCCGTAGATCTAGGCTGCCTGCCTATTCCTGGCACACAGTAGGTCTGCAGTGAGCTGAACCTCTCTGGGCACTGGGGCTCTTTCTCCTCTGTGTCCCAGGACTCTGCCTGATTTATTATATTCTGGCCTTGCCTGCCTGACCCTGATGTGAATGGACCTGCCAGGAGGCAAAGTCTACCCCTGTGAAGGGGGATGAGATTCTGGGGGGAGGGTGCACCCCACCCCACTGAGGGCTTTAGGATCCTCCACCTGATTCCCCCAGCCAGTGTCGAGGTGGAAGGAGTTTCGGGGTCTCCCCAGCGTCCTACCAGTGTCAGGAAGACTGTCCTTCCCCCCACTCTCCTGCTCAGTAGCTCCGCCAGGAGCCCCATCCTTCAAGTTCTCTGTCACCGGAGACCACCCTACAGGGCAGTTCTGGACAGGATCCAGAGAGGGCCAGGAGGGGAGCTCTAGATCCATTGGGTGGTACATCCTGGATGTGGGAAGATGGTCCATGTGATGATGCAAGGACCTCAAGGTATCTCCCGACTGGGGTCACCATATTGCCTGAGATTCCACCATTATAAATGTCCCTGGATTAATAGGGCATTGTCCCTTATGGTTGGGGGTGGAGCAGCTTGACAGAGGGAAAAGGCTTAGGCTTGGTGGTATGACAGACCTGGGTACCTTCCAGCTCTGCAACTTAGATTAGAGGTTTGCCCTCTTTGAGCTTCTGTTTGCTGTTCTGTTAAATAGGTATCTTCCCTCTTGCTATCACTTGTGTCTCTCTGCCTGATCCCAGGGTTCTGGCCCAGAGCACTGAGGGGAGGGTGATATATTATCTTGCTGGCAGAGCATCTGGCACACAGTCGATTACTTTATGTAGAGCACCCGGCACACAGAGTATTTTATGTACAATATCTGGCACACAGTAGAAATGCTTCATGTAGCACCCAGGTCATAGTAGATGCTCTTTGTGTAGTACGTTGGGCACTCAGTAGGCATGCTTTATATTGAACACCTGTGATACAGGAGACAGGATTTGTGTAGAGTACCCAATGTATAGTAGTTACACTTTATGTAGAGGACCTGGCATGTAGTAGGCATGCTTTATATAAAATACATCTCACAGAGTAGGCTTACTTTACGTAGAATACCTGACACACAGTAGGTGTGCTTTATGTAGGGCACCTGGCACAGAGTAGGCATACTTTACATAGAGAATCCGGCACACAGTAGGTGTGTTTTACATAGAGTACCCAACACATGGTAGGTATGCTTTACATAGAGTTCCTGGCACATAGTAGGTGTGCATTATGTAGAACATCTGGCATAAAGTAGACAAGATTTATGCAGAGTACTTGGCACACAGTAGATGCACTTTCTGTAGCATACCTGGAACATAGTAGGCACAATTTATGTAGAGTTTCTGACACACTGGGGGCACGTTTTTCTGAGGTACCCAGCACACAGTAGGTCCTCTTTACATACAGGTGTCTGCACAGAGTAGGTTTACTTTATGTGGAGTACTGGCATACAATATCAAGAATACTAGTTGCCAGCCCTTTTCCTTTACTCCATCTTTTTTGAGGCTCCTGATTCTTCCCATCTTTCCATGCAATCCTCCGCTGTCCACCTCTCAGGATTTCATCTGAGGTTGCATTTCCCAGACAGGAAGACTGAGCCCAGAGAGGGTCGGGACAGCCCACAGTCATAGTGAGGTTGCCCACTCAGGGTCTCCCAGCTCTGCTCTTCCCTGTGTGGACCCTGTTCTCTCAGCCCCTCACAGCCTTACCCCTCATGTCTCCAGGTGCCCTCTTCCGATTGGGCCCTTTATCCCCTGAAGCTGATGCAGGTAACCCCCAGCCAGGCTGGATTTTCTGTTTCTGCTCCCAGCAGTCATGTCTCAATCCAGGCTTTTGGTTGCTTGGAGGCAGGGCTTGAACTCCTGCCAGGCTGTGTGCCCCAGAGGCCAGAGGCTTCATGGTTCTGAGCTTTTCTTGATTCTATGCCAAGAAATGGTGTATGACGTCCTCCTGGCCCACATGTGGAAAGGAGCACCGGAGATGTTTGCCTTGCTCACCTGGCACCTGAATGTTCACGCTTTTACCTGCCATACCCTGGCCTTGGAAGGGCAGGGCTGGCTGTGAACTTGGGGTCCAGAGTCACCTTTGCCCACCTCCTAACTTGTTAACATGGGAGGTGCTGAGCCCTGAGGATCCAATTTCCACACTGTGACCCTGAGCTGGTTTACAGTCCTCTCTCAGTAACAGTCTAGCTCCCTTCCTCTCACCATCTATTTGGACAGCTGCCAGGTGGGGAGGAGGTAAAGAGGCTGTGGGAATTGGCTGACTCAGCTAAGCCCAGCCTCCCCTAGTTCAGAGGTCGAGCCAGGGAAAAAGACCTCCCAGGAGGAGGGCAGAGGAAGTTGTATGGGATAAGCGGCTCTTGACAGAAGGTGCCAAGCTGGGGGTCAAGGGGCTGGGGGTCATAGCCTCAGGTGGGGAAGGCCACTGCCCAAGGCAGTGGTTCCAGGGAATGAGCTGGCCTGGGAAATGAATGGATACCAGTGGTAAGTAAACACACACAGACACACACACACACACACACACACACACACACACTGTGTGTGTATGTGTTTAGTTATCCACTGGTAGTGTGTGTCTTTCTGTCTCTGTCTCTCCGTCTTCCTCTGGATTTCTCTGGGTCTCCCTCCCCTCTCTGGGTCCTTCTTGCCCTGTCCCCAGCACTCACCATCCCTGCCCCTTTCTCCCTTGTTCCTGTCCCTCTATTGGTCTCTGCCTCACAGCTCACCATCATCGCCCCTTCCTTCATCCTCAGGAGCTCACCCTCCACCCCATCTGCCCTACAGGGTGCTGCAGCTGAGCCTCTCCTGGCTGGGACTCGGGCCGGTGGCAGCCTCCCCGTGGCTGCTCTTGCTGCTGGTCGGGGCCTCCTGGCTGCTGGCCCGCGTCCTGGCCTGGACCTACACCTGCTACAGCAATTCTCGCCGCCTCCAATGTTTCCCGTAGCCCCCAAAACGCAACTGGTTCTTGGGTCACCTGGGCCTGGTGAGTGTGGGCAGCAGGATGGGTTGGGGAATCAGGGTGGATGGACTTCCTGCAGGGTCAGGAATGGGGCTCAAGGGCTGGAGTGGAGTCTAGGACAGAAGAGAAGCCAGGGAGGCCGAGGAGCCCCTCTTTCTGTACTCATTCTTTCCTCTGCTCTGCCATCAAGACCTTTCCCACATCCTGTCCTTCTACCCCTAGCCTGCTTTGGGGTCCATTTCCTGCCTGTCTTCCACACATTAGTGCACCCCACATTATGCTGGACTGCACAGAGCCTCGTCCCCTGGCCTTTCAGTCTCCATGCTGGCCTTGAGGCCTCCTCAAAGGCACTGTCCAGGGTCTGCTCTGCATGTGGCTCACTTCCTTGTGTTTTATCATTCTGGGCTACAGCTTCCCCACAGGAAATAGCTATCACCACCCCACCCCAACCTACAAGGGCACAGGTCCCCGCACCCTCCCCTTCCTGGGACCCCTCCTCTTATCTTACTCCCCTCCCTTCCCCCAAGATGTCCCAATGGGCCCCTCACCCAGTCTGGATATAGTTGGCCCTCACTTCTTCTTTCTGAAATCTTCTTAGACCACACCCCCACTCACCCACCCAACTTGTGCCCCAGACCTTGACTTTTGACTTGGCCCTGCTCATGATTAATTAAACAGTTAATTGTCCAATTACTTATTAACCATCTTTCCAATCTGATGACAATTCAGGGGAGCAGACACTACAGTGCCCAGTCCAGTTCTGGCACACAGTAGGCATGCAAAATAAATGTCTGGTGACCGAGATGATGAACTTGCTGTCACTTCCCTGAGTCAAGGTCAAAGGAATGGGTGTCCATCTCCTCCTGTCCAGAGTTGCTCTCCTGATTGATGGGCAGAGTCCAAAGCTGTCCCCTGGGGTCAGCCAGGGCTGGAAGTTCCCAGGTCTGGAAACCATTTAACATGCAAGGAACCAGAGGCTATGTGGGACAGAATATGAACGTATGTGGGACCAAAACCCAGGGACAATTCTGAGGCCACCTTGCTACCCACAAACCTCCTCCATGGGGATCTCCTCTTGTGGCCACCCCTGGGGCTGGGACCACTCCCAGGATGAGATAAACGTGTCTTCTCAAGCCAAGGTCACCTTCCTGGTGGGCAGAGAGAGCGTCTTCTCCCTGTGCCCTGGGATACACTCTGGGGACATGAAGAGGCCCCCAGGTCCCTCCTGCCCCCAGAGAGAAGGAGCAGGAGGAAGCAGAGACTCCCTCCATCTGTGCAGAATCCCACACACTGTCCACTGCAGCGGTTCCTTCTGGGGACTGATGGCTCTTGCCTTGCTTGAAGGTCCCTCGAATGGAGCAGGGCTTGAGAGACTTCACTCTGCTGATGGCCAACCACTCCCAGGGATTTAAGATCTGGTTGGGGCCCATCACCTCCTTGGTCATTTTCTGCCACCCTGACTTGATCCGGTCTGTCACCAGTGCCTCAGGTACCCATGCAGAGCTTGTGGTGGTGGGTGCAGAGGCACATCTGAGTGCAGTGAACCCCTCCCTGCCAAGCTTCTATGTGGCCCCTACAGGACCCCGGCCCTTCCTCCCCTCTTCTTTCTCAGGCATCTTCCTCTTTCCTTCAGGTATTCACCAGCCCCCATCTCACTGCCTCCTTCCTCCTCTCACTGCCGTCTGCACCTCACCCTGGTGTCCTGGGTGAAGGACCCCCCCCTGCCCCACAATATTGAGGACACAGATCTGGACAGAGAGATCCCTGACCTGGTGTGGTCAGGAATTGGCCAGAGGGAGAGGGGCTGTGGCAACCCAGAAGAGAAGCAAGGTTTTCTGCTGGGGCATCCCGGAAGGCTTCCTGGAGGAGTTGCTGGAACTGGGTCTGGAACGATGAGCAGACATTTTTTAAAGCAGAGGGTAGAGTGATGCAGTGGGCATCCATAGCATCCCAGGCCCCCTGCCAGGCCTGCCCTCAGTCCCACCCATCCCCAGGCCCAGAGTAATGAAGACTTGTAGCTGGTGCAGGATCTGGGCTGCTATTTCCATGACATTCACCTCTCTGGTGGGTCAATTTCTTTTACACTATCCTACAGCTCGACCACTTCTAGTTCAGTGTCCTCCTTCTCCAGTCCCCAGGAATCTCCCAGAGGAGACTCCACCCAACCCTGACTCCCTTCCCTTGCCTGTTGTCCCTCCTGTCCGCAGACAGACCAGGCAAGCAGGGGAACAGGCAGCACCTGACAGAAACCTTGGTTTCGACACCAGAATGCTTGGTGACACTAGGAAGGTCCCTGGCTGTCTCTGGCTACTGAAGTCTCTTTCAGATGTTAGTGGTGTTAGTGGTAGAAACACCACCCTGTATGATCTAAGCAAAGAAAGGGAATCAATTGACTGTTAAGTCCAAGGAGGGTTGTCTTCAGGCACAGCTGGATCCAGGTCTCAAACAATGTCATCAGAAATCTGTCTTCCTCCTTTAGTTCTGTGTTCATCTGTGACGGCTTCACTGTCATCTTGGTAAAGATGAAACCCAGAAGCTCTAGCCCCATGGAATAGTGAGCTCATTTACATTTCCAGGAAAAGTTACAGGATTCCCTTTAAATTCCTTCACCTGTATCATAGGACTGATTCCTGTGTTGCTGAGATTCTGAGTGCCCAGTCTTGGCAGGCATAGGGCCTTCTGAGCTATTGTTTTGGGGCTAAGAGTAGTTTGATGGTTAAGAACTCAGGCCCTGGATTCAGACAGACCTGGGCTGGTGTCTCAGATTTACCATCTGGGAGACTATGGGCAAGTGACTTCATCATTCAGAGCCTCAGTTTCTTTGTCTGGAAAGTGAGGATGGAAGAGAAGTCAGGTGAACATGGTGTTTGGGATCCAAAGAGGGAAAGACCATTTCTATCCTGGTAAACAGGGGATCCCAGTTGTCATGTATGGAGGGTGTGGGGAGGGCGCCCAGGAGGAGGCTGAGGACAGACAAGCAGCTGCTGGAGGTGATTCATGGGTTCAGGTGTGGATCACTGTCCTGCAGGTCCTTCCCTCTGGCAGCCTGGAAGAGTGTGAATTGGGTCCTTTTTGTTCCTGTCCAGATTCAGAGCTCGGAGGAAGGTCTCCTGTACACACAGGGCCTGGCCAGCACCTATGGGATGTGTGCTGCTGGTGGGTGGGGCCCTGGCATGTGGTCACCCTCATCTTCCACCCCACCTGCATCAAGCCTGTGCTTTTTGCTCCAGGTGGATACCTCCCTGGCCATAGCTTGCCCACTGCTATGGTCTCTGTGTTGCCTCCAGGTGGACAGGTGACCAGGGTGCAGACAGAGAGGGCTGTGACAGAGATACCACTGCCTCTCTGGCACCTGGACTCCCACCTGCCTGACCTGCGGTCATGTCTGTGCAATGTCCGCTGCATGGCCACGTCTGGTCACGTTTATATTTCTACCTGGATTCTGGTTACAGCTGGTGTATGTTATAACAGGTGACACCGGGTATATGTTTACACCTGAGCTCAGAGATGGTCTCAGTCATGCCTGGGGCTCAGCTGTGGCCAAGGATATCTGAGGCATGTCAGGGTCTGTCTGGTTCTTCTCCGAGATGTCATTAGAGATTGTCTGGTTCTCCTGCTGGTCACATCTGGGCCACATTTGAGGTTTGTCTGAGGTCTGGGACTCAGGATCACTCTGAGAAATGCCTGAGACCTTATGTGAGTCGTGTCTGTTGCAGGTCTTGGGGGTGTATCTGGGTCACACCTGGTTCACATCTGTGAAATCAGTGAATTTGAGTCCTGTCTGGAGCCTGCCTGGGGCACATTGCGGTCATGTCAGATTGTCTTCAGGTCCCTGGCAGAGCTGTTGTGTCATGTCAGGTTGTGCCATGCATGTCGGGGCCTTGTCAGGACATGTTAACACATGGGGCCCTGTCAGATGTTCAGGAGAGGTGAGAGTGCTGGGGCAGATATGGTGTCCTAAGTCTCTGTACAGATGTTTTGTAAAGTGCTGGGCTATGCCTGTGTGTTCAGAACAGGCTGGACCACGTAGGAGCCATGCCAAGGCATGTTGGGGCATGTTGTGTCATGTTGGGGTGTGTCTAAGCATATAGAGTTGTGTCTATGGGCTCTGCCTTTACTGTATTCTGTGCTGCAGCCTGGCCTGTTCCCCCCCTTCCTCCCTCCTCCCAGTTTCCTGTGCTCTTGGCCCCATTCCTGCTATGCTGGGCTTGGAGGGGGAATGCAGATTCCTGGCTGGGAGCCGCCACCACCCACCAAAAGTCCCTCCGCTCCCACTCTCCCTGGCCCCTGATGGTCCTCATTCATGTCAGCTGCCATCGCACCCAAGGACGTGGTCTTCTATGACTTTCTGAAGCCCTGGCTGGGTGTGTAACTGATCGGGATTGGGGATAACCTTGGGGGCCCAGAGGAAGGTGCTGCCCTTGCCCACTCCCCGTGGCTGCCTCGGCTAGGGGATGGGCTCCTGCTGAGTGCTGGTGATAAGTGGAACAGGCGCCGTCACATGCTGACACCCGCCTTCCACTTCAACATCCTGAAGCCCTATATGAAGATTTTCACCAAGAATGCAGACATCATGCATGTGAGTATCTTGAACTCGGGGTCCCAGCTGGAGTCTTGTGGACAACGGGGACTCAGAGATTTCTTGTCTGGAATTCTCACAGTGCTAGGTGTCTTTGGGGCCATTGTTCTTCCTTTCTGAGCCTCAGTTTCCTCAGCTGTAAAATGAGGATAGTATGATCCCTGCTTGACAGGGTGATCAAGATAACATAATGGAGCCCTGGCACATAGTAGGTGCTCAGAGTGTGTTATTTTCTGTTTCCCTCCGAAAAGCCTTGGAATCTTGAGACACGGTTTATGATGATGATGAATATTGTGTAGTAGTCATCTGGAGTAGCATATCACTTCAAAAAAAAATGAGGGTTTAATATTGAGAAGTCTGTGAGTCAGTTGGCTAGTTCTTCTGGATGTAGATGGGGCCACTCATGTATCTGTGATCAGCTGTGGGTCAGATAGGAAGATTTGCTGTGCTGGAACCAGTCCTCTCACATGTTTGCAGCCTGGCTGACTGCAGGTTGATCTAGGATGGCCTCAGCTGGGACAACTGGACATTCTTTCATGCAATTCTCTCCCTCCAAAAGACATCTCAGGCTTGTTTACATGGCAGGAGCAGGGTTCCAGCAGACTGACAGGAAGCTGCAATGCCCTTTGGGGTCTAGGTTTGGGATGATCACCTTATCATTTTCACCAAGGTATTGGCCAAAGCAGGTCCAAGCCTAGCTCAGAATCAAAGGATGGTGAAATAGGCTCCACCTCCTAATAGAAGCTGCTGAAAAATCACACTGCAAAGGGTTTGGATATAAACATATGGAAGTGAAGTACTGGAGGTCAGGATTTTGTGAAGGTTGGGATTTTTTTTCATATTTGGGAGCTGCAAGTGAGCTTGTTACTGTTTCATGGATTTGGCCAGAAGACATGAGACTCCTGGGTCAGAAACCGAGGACAGTTTATTACCCTCAGCATAACAAAGAGCCTGTGCTTCTTGTTGGTTTGCATTCTTCCTCCAAGTCACCAAATCCCATGTGGATGACACAGGTGGGCTTCTATAGATGCCAGTCATGTAGTATGTTGTATTATAGCGGGGAGCAGTATAGGTTTAGGGACTCTGTGACTTTTATAGTTATTAGAAGCGAGCTTGATATTTGTCCAGGGGGAGACATAACCTCACTCCTCAAGGTTGTTTTCTACAAATACAACTCTGAGAAATGGCCCAGGTAAAGAACATAGGAGTCTTGCAATTTTTTTTGGCATACCCAGCATTAAAGGGCAGGGGTGCTCAGGGTGCATGGAAGACAACCTCTCTCAATATAGGGGATATTTGCCTAATCAATTTATAAAAATGATGATGATGAAAGCTAACATTTGTTGTGCACTTACTTTATTCATTAACTTTACTAAGGATACACAGAGTGTAGAAGGAAGAGCCAAGATCAAAAACCCAAATCTCCTAACTCCGAGCCATGGGGACTTCATGTCCTAACAGTAACAACTTTTACTCCTATCCAAGCCTGGTCTTCCCTGGGAATGGCTGCCTGGGGCCAAGAGGCAGGGTCTGGGGGAGCCCATCAGGTGGTTGGGATTGGGTAGGGGCTCAGAGGAGGCAATTCCCAGTCCTAACCCTGTCCCCTTCTCTGTCCAGGCCAAGTGGCAGCGCTTAGTCACGGAGGGCCACACCCATCTGGACGTGTTTGAACACATCAGCCTCGTGACCCTGGACAGTCTGCAGGAATGCGTCTTCAGTTTCGACAGCAATTGCCAGGAGTGAGTCTTGGCCCAGGGCCTGGGTACATGAGCCATAGATCCAAGGGAGTAGATGGGGGAGGGAGGACTGACCAGGGCTATCAGAAGAGCCTTCCTGGAGGAGGTGGGTCAAAGCTCGATATTGAAGGACAGGGAAAGGGAAAGAGGAGTGATCATTTCAGGTAGGTAGAACTGTTTGATAAACGCCAGGAGCCTAGAACGATCAAAGTGTGTGCAACCGTGAGGAGACACCTTGGAAATAAGTTTGGAGGAGTGGGCGGGGTTATATCTTAAGGACATTCTGAAGCCAGACAAAAAGATATGAACTTTATTCCGAGGTTTCCAGGGAGCCATGGAAGGTGTTTGATCAGATGAGGGTGGTGGTCAAAGCTAAGCTTGGACATCTGACTCAAGAGAAGAATGACCGTAATGTAGACAGTGGATGGTGTTGACATTGGATGTAAGGAGAATAGAGAAGGGGCTGGGCCATTGGTCAGCTAGCAGAGGATAAGTTCTGAGCCGTGTGGACAGTTTTGGGAAGGAGAAGGGACAGATACTGGGTGAGAGACAGAGGGGAGAAGCATGATATCTAAGCTGTGCTCTGGGTGCCTGGGGCATGGAGGCAGCTCACAGAGATGGGATGTAGGAGAGAAGAGTCTGGAGAGTCTCATGTCCTGGCTCCTCCCCACACTGTATTTGTGGGCCATCTGTTCTTGGAGCCTCAGTTTCCTGGAGGGAGGTAGCTCTTGGCTTCTGGGCTTCAGGTGTTTTATGTTGTTGGCTTCCTTCATGCTCTCACCCTGCAGGAAGCCCAGTGAATATATTGCTGCCATCTTGGAGCTCAGTGCCCTAGTGGCAAAGCGGCACCAGCAGATCTTCCTGCACGTAGACCTCCTGTACTACCTCACCCCCGACGGGCGGTGCTTCCTCAGGGCCTGCCGCCTAGTTCACGACTTCACAGATGCTGTTATCCAGGAGCGGCGGCGTACCCTCCCCAGTCAGGGCATTGATGACTGCCTCAAGGCCAAGGCTAAGGCCAAGACCTTGGACTTCATTGATGTGCTCCTGCTGACCAAGGTGGGCTCCTCTGAGATCTGAGTAGAAGTATTAGAATGGACCTCGATTTGATCAAAGAGCTTGGATGGGATGCAGAGGGTACTGGGGAGCCATGTGAGGTGCTTGAGGGAGGGATGGGTCCGGGATAAGTTTTAGAGATGACTGTGTGGAATCCCCCTGCAGGGGATTGCTGAGTCTGAAACTGTGAAGGCCTGAGATTTTACTCTACTTCCGAGTTAATAAGTTAGTCTACGTGTGTGTGTGTGTGTGTGTGTGTGTGTGTGTGTGTGTGTTGTTGTTGTTGTAGTATATATACAGAACCCTGGATCAGAGCAGAGCATTTATTTCTCACAGCAGTAACAGTAGCCAGAATAGAATTTAGCTCTTTTTCCCCATTCTTTTCCCCTTTTTCCCCAAATTCTTTTGAGGGCTCCATGATGCTTTTACCTGTCCATGCAGCCATGGTCGCATCACAGGAGTATTACTTCCAGATACTGAAATTTGAAACTTATACAGGACAGCTGATATATCTGCCCATTCTTCTGCATGGATAATAGGGATAGGGATAGGGATAGAGGTATGGAGAGAGTAGAGAAGGGAAGGAAAGAGAAGAGAAGAGGAGAGAGAGATTGTTCTGGAGCTTAAACAAATCCTCTTTGGTGAGAAGGCAAAGTCTATAGGTTCTATAGGTTTATAACCCATTCCTTATCTCCAGGAGACATAAAGAATCTCTGGATTTACTATCCTAGCATGTGAGCAAATGGCTTTGGGGCAATGCTCAATCTCTAGCTTCCAAGGCAAGTTGCCACTCAATCATCCCGTAACCCAGGTTGCCAGCAACTGTTTTCTCAGAAATTCCTCATCATGAAGAAACATGAAAATATTTATGGACCATTGATTCCTTTCACCAGGGAAAACACAGGAGACGAGGAGATCAAGGAGGAGACCTATGGGGTGGGGCCTCTGGTGACAGAAGGAAGTCTAGGATTTCAGGGTGGGCTTGGGGTTCTGGATGGATGATGGAGGTTCAGAGATTTTCTCAGTGTAGGCTCAGGGGCCCTCTGGTGTGATTCTGCGGATCTTGCTTTCTCTCCAGGATGAAGACGGGAAGGGATTGTCAGATGAAGATATCCGAGCTGAAGCTGACACCTTCATGTTTGAGGGTGAGGGTCCCAGTGTGGGACTACAGAGGGGGCATGTGTCTCTCCATCCCAGGGACTTGGTGTGTGGACCCTGGACCACCCCATCCCTCCCCATCCTCCCCATGGGCCTTACTGTGAAGGTGCTGTCCACCCTCTGGTGCTGAAGTAGCCCAGATATCCAAGCCTTTCTGGATGCTCTTCAGGCCATGACACCACAGCCAGTGGCCTCTCCTGGATCCTGTACAACCTTGTAAAGCACCAAGAATACCAGGAACGCTGCCGGCAGGAGGCGCAAGAGCTCCTCAGGGACCGTGAGCCTAAGGAGATTAAATGGTGAGTGCAAGTCCTCCTGGTCTTTTTCTGAGCTCCTCTCATTGGCTCTGCTCCCTGGCTGGGGAAGAGAGAAAATCTTTTTGTGGATTCTGTCATTATTGCTTAGTGGGAAGAGGAGCAGAGCTCTGAGGCAGGATCTAGTACTCAGCATGGGTAGCAGGACAAAGTTGCAGGCTTTTGGGACAGAAACCTGGATTTCTGAGATAATTAGCAACAATGTGTGAGGGCAGATATTGCCACTTAGCACATATTCAGTAAGTGAACTTCCCCTCCAGTCTCTTACTTTTCTGTCTGAAATCACATGTTTTCAAACATCTTCACTCCCTGGGTGAACATTTCTTCCTCCACATTTTCCGTTAGTGACCAGCAGATGTCTCCACCACAGCCTTTCACATCGTGCTTTGGCTGCTGGATTATGCATGTGGGACTGGATGTGATTTACCTCTGTGTCCCCAGGGCCTATAACAGTGCTGGACACACAGTAGTGACTCAATATATGTCTCTTGTCTTACAAGAGTTCAATGGCAAAAATTCTCCTATTGTCCAGAGTCCAAACTCTCAAGCCTGGGGTTGAATGTCCTATAATAACACACAGATTTTCTGATGGCATAGTAAGTGGCATATATTGTGTTCATATGAACACAATTAATCACCAGAACCACCCTGGCAGCTAAAGTCTGTTATTACACCCAGCTTGTAGATGAAGAAATGGAAGTTTAGAAGTTTGAGTAACTTTTCTCTGAGTTGAATGGAATGCTGGTGATGGAGCAGGCACAGTGGGTGGCAGGCTTCACAAGACCTCATACCAGTGGGGGAGAATCTCTGCCCATGCCCAGGTAATCAGGTGAGTCAAGAATCTCAGGATAAAGTAGTTTTATTCACTCTCATCTGCTGGGTACTATGTACACTTGAGTAGTTTGATCAACAATGGGTAGAGGAAGCTTAGGATCCTCATAACCCCTAGGACCCCTCCTGGACTCTCACGGTCATTCGCCATCTCACCCCTAAAGTGATGAGTGATTCAACCTCATCACTCCACAGTCCTAAAAGCTTTGACTAGGTTTCATTAGGTCCCATTTGTTTATTTTTTTTTATTTCCATTTCTCTAGGAGGTGGGTCAAAAAGGATCTTGCTGTGATTTATGTCATAGAGTGTTCTGCCTATGTTTTCCTCAAAGAGTTTGATAGTATCTGGCCTTACATTGAGGTCTTTAATCCATTTTGAGTTTATTTTTGTGTATGGTGTTAGGGAATGTTCTAATTTCATTCTTTTACATGTAGCTGTCCAGTTTTCCCAGCACCACTTATTGAAGAGGCTGTCTTTTCTCCACTGTATATTCTTGCCTCCTTTATCAAAGATAAGGTGACCATATGTGCGTGGGTTTATCTCTGGGCTTTCTATCCTGTTCCATTGATCTATATTTCTGTTTTTGTGCTGGTACCATACTGTCTTGATTACTGTAGCTTTGTAGTATAGTCTGAAGTCAGGGAGCCTGATTCCTCCAGCTCCATTTTTCTTTCTCAAGATTGCTTTGGCTATTCGGGGTCTTTTGTGTTTCCATACAAATTGTGAAATTTTTTGTTCTAGTTCTGTGAAAAACGCCAGTGGTAGTTTGATAGGGAATACATTGAATCTGTAGATTGCTTTGGGTAGTATAGTCATTTTCACAATGTTGATTCTTCCAATCCAAGAACATGGTATATCTCTCCATCTATTTGTATCATCTTTAATTTCTTTCATCAGTGTCTTATAATCTTCTGCATACAGGTCTAGGAATAAACGTACCTAATGAGACAAAAGACCTGTATGTCTCCTTAGGTAGGTTTATTCCTAGATATTTTATTCTTTTTGTTGCAATGGTAAATGGGAGTGTTTTCTTAATTTCACTTTCAGATTTTTCGTCATTAGTGTATAGGAATGCAAGAGATTTCTGGGCATTAATGTTGTATCCTGCTACTTTACCAAATTCATTGATTAGCTCTAGTAGTTTTCTGGTAGCATCTTTAGGATTCTCTATGCATAGTATCATGTCATCTGTGAACAGTGACAGTTTTATTTCTTCTTTTCCGATTTGGATTCCTTTTATTTCTTTTTCTTCTCTGATTGCTGTGGCTAAAACTTCCAAAACTATGTTGAATAATAGTGGTGAGAGTGGGCACCTTGTTTTGTTCCTGATCTTAGTGGAAATTGTTTCAGTTTTTCACCATTGAGGACAATGTTGGCTGTGGGTTTGTCATATGTGGCCTTTATTATGTTGAGGAAAGTTCCCTCTATGCCTACTTTTTATCATAAATGGGTGTTGAATTTTGTCGAAAGCCTTCTCTGCATTGATTGAGATGACCATATGGTTTTTCTCCTTCAATTTGTTAATATGGTTTGTCACATTGATTGATTTGCGTATATTGAAGAATCCTTGCATTCCTGGGATAAACCCCACTTGATCATGGTGTATGATCCTTTTAATGTGCTGTTGGATTCTGTTTGTTAGTATTTTGTGGACGATTTTTGCATCTATGTTCATCAGTGATATTGGCCTGTAGTTTTCTTTCTTTGTGACATTTTTTTCTGGTTTTGGTATCAGAGTGATGGTAGCCTCGTAGAATGAGTTTGGGAGTGTTCCTCCCTCTGCTATATTTTGGAAGAGTTTGGGAAGGATAGGTGTTAGCTTTTCTCTAAATGTTTGATAGAATTCGCCTGTGAAGCCATCTGGTCCTGGGCTTTTGTTTGTTGGAAGATTTTTAATCACAGTTTCAATTTCAGTGCTTGTGATTGGTCTGTTCATATTTTCTATTTCTTCCTGGTTCAGTCTCAGAAGGTTGTGCATTTCTAAGAATTTGTCCATTTCTTCCAGGTTGTCCATTTTATTCGCATAGATTTGCTTGTAGTAGTCTCTTAGGATACTTTGTATTTCTGCGGTGTCTGTTGTAACTTCTCCTTTTTCATTTCTAATTTTATTGATTTGAGTCCTCTCCCTCTTTTTCTTGATGAGTCTGGCTAATGGCTTATCAATTTTGTTTATCTTCTCAAAGAACCAGCTTTTAGTTTTATTGATATTTGCTATTGTTTTCTTTGTTTCTATTTCATTTATTTCCACTCTGATCTTTATGATTTCTTTCCTTCTGCTAACTTTGGGTTTTGTTTGTTCTTCTTTCTCTAGTTCCTTTAGGTGTAAGGTTAGATTGCTTACTTGAGATTTTTCTTGTTTCTTTAGGTAGGCTTGTATAGCTATAAACTTCCCTCTTAGAACTGCTTTTGCTGCATCCCATAAGTTTTGGATCGTCGTGTTTTCATCGTCATTTGTCTCTAGGTATTTTTTGATTTCCTCCTTGATTTCTTCAGTGATCTCTTGGTTATTTAGTAACGTATTGTTTAGCCTCCATGTGTTTGTGTTTTTTACGTTTTTTTCCCTGTAACTGATTTCTAATCTCATAGTGTTGTGGTCAGAAAAGATGCTTGATATGATTTCAATTTTCTTAAATTTACTGAGGCTTGATTTGTGACCCAAGATGTGATCTATCCTGGAGAGTGTTCTGTGTGCACTTGAGAAGAATGTGTAATCTGCTGTTTTTGGATGGAATGTCCTATAAATATCAATTAAATCTATCTGGTCTATTGTGTCATTTAAAGCTTCTGTTTCCTTATTTATTTTCATTTTGGATGATCTGTCCATTGGTGTAAGTGAGGTGTTAAAGTCCCTCACTATTATTATGTTACTGTCGATTTCCTCTTTTATAGCTGTTAGCAGTTGCCTTCTGTATTGAGGTGCTCCTATGTTGGGTGCATATATATTTAGAATTGTTATATCTTCTTCTTGGATTGATCCCTTGATCATTATGTAGTGTCCTTCCTTGTCTCTTGTAACCTTCTTTATTTTAAAGTCTATTTTATCTGATATGAGTATAGTTACTCCAGCTTTCTTTTGATTTCCATTTGCATGGAATATCTTTTTCCATCCCCTCACTTTCAGTCTGTATGTGTCCCTAGGTCTGAAGTGGGTCTCTTGTAGACAGCATATATATGGGTCTTGTTTTTGTATCCATTCAGCAAGCCTGTGTCTTTTGGTTGGAGCATTTAATCCATTCACGTTTAAGGTAATTATTGATATGTATGTTCCTATGACCATTTTCTTAATTGTTTTGGGTTTGTTTTTGTAGGTCCTTTTCTTCTCTTGTGTTTCCCACTTAGAGAAGTTCCTTTAGCATTTGTTGTAGAGCTGGTTTGGTGGTGCTGAATTCTCTTAGCTTTTGCTTGTCTGTAAAGCTTTTGATTTCTCCATCCAATCTGAATGAGATCCTTGCCGGGTAGAGTAATCTTGGTTGTAGGTTCTTCCCTTTCATCACTTTAAGTATATCATGCCACTCCCTTCTGGCTTGTAGAGTTTCTGCTGAGAAATCAGCTGTTAACCTTATGGGAGTTCCCTTGTATGTTATTTGTCGTTTTTCCCTTGCTGCTTTCAACAATTTTTCTTGGTCTTTAATTTTTGCCAATTTGATTACTATGTGTCTCAGCATGTTTCTCCTTGGGTTTATCCTGTATGGGACTCGTTGCGCTTCCTGGACTTGGGTGGCTATTTCCTTTCCCATGTTAGGGAAGTTTTCGACTATAATCTCTTCACATATTTTCTCTGGTCCTTTCTCTCTCTCTTCTCCTTCAGGGACCCTTATAATACGAATGTTGTTGTGTTTAATGTTGTCCCAGAGGTCTCTTAGGCTGTCTTCATTTCTTTTCATTCTTTTTTCTTTAGTCTGTTCCGCAGCAGTGAATTCCACCATTCTGTCTTCCAGGTCACTTATCCGTTCTTCTGCCTCAGTTATTCTGCTATTGATTCCTTCTAGTGTAGTTTTCATTTCAGTTATTGTATTGTTCATCTCTGTTTGTTTGTTCTTTAATTCTTCTAGGTCTTTGTTAAACATTTCTCGCATCTTCTCAATCTTTGCCTCCATTCTTATTCCGAGGTCCTGGATCATCTTCACTATCATTATTCTGAATTCTTTTTCTGGAAGGTTGCCTATCTCCACTTCATTTAGTTGTTTTTCTGGGGGTTTTATCTTGTTCCTTCATCTGGTATGTAGCCCTCTGCCTTTTCATCTTGTCTGTCTTTCTGTGAATGTGGTTTTTGTTCCACAGGCTGCAAGATTATAGTTTTTCTTGCTTCTGCTGTCTGCCCTCTGGTGGTTGAGGCTATCTAAGAGGCTTGATGGGAGGCTCTGGTGGTGGGTAGACAGTTGCTGTGGTGGTCAGAGCTCAGTAAAACTTTAATCCACTTGACTGTTGATGGGTGGGGCTGGGTTCCCTCCCTGTTGGTTGTTTTGCTTGAGGCAACCCAACACTGGAGCCTACCTGGGCTCTTTGGTGGGGCTAATAACAGACTCTGGGAGGGCTCAGGCCAAGGAGTACTTCCCAGAACTTCTGCTGCCAGTGCCCTTGTCCCCACGGTGAAACAGAGCCACCCCCCGCCTCTGCAGGAAACCTTCCAACACTAGCAGGTAGGTCTGGTTCAGTCTCCCCTGGGGTCACTGCTCCTTCCCCTGGGGCCCGATGTGCACACTATTTTGTGTGCGCCCTCCAAGAGTGGGGTCTCTGTTTCCCCCAGTCCTGTCGAAGTCCTGCAATCAATTCCCACTAGGCTTCAAAGTCTGATTCTCTATGAATTCCTCCTCCCGTTGCCGGACCCCCAGGTTGGGAAGCCTGACGTGGGGCTCAGAACCTTCGCTCCAGTTGGTGGACTTCTGTGGTATAAGTGTTCGCCAGTCTGTGAGTCACCCACCCACCAGTTATGGGATTTGATTTTACTCTGATTGCACCCCCCGTACCATCTCATTGTGGCTTCTCCCTTGTCTTTGGATGTGGGGTATCTTTTTTGGTGAGTTCCAGTGTACTCCTGTCAATGATTGTCCAGCAGCTAGTTGTGATTCTGGTGTTCTCACAAGAGGGAGTGAGAGCATATCCTTCTACTCCGCCATCTTGGTTCCTCCGAAACTCTTCTGGATTTCTTAAACTGTAAACACATACCCATATATTGTATTTTTTACAGATTTTTTTCTGTAATTGATATCTAATCTCATAGCGCTGTGGTCGGAAGAGATACTTGATAGGATTTCAATTTTCTTAAACTTACCAAGGCTTGATTTGTGACCCAAGATATGATCTATCCTGGAGAATGTTCCATGAGCATTTGAGAAGAAAGTGTATTCTGTTGTTTTTGGAGGCAATGTCCTATAAATATCAATTAAGTCCATCTGTTTAATGTATCATTTAAAGCTTGTGTTTCCTTATTTATTTTCATTTTGGGTAATCTGTCCATTGCTGAAAGTGGGGCTTTAAAGTCCCCTACTATGATTGTGTTACTGTCAATTTCCCCTTTATGGCTGTTAGCATTTGCCTTGTGTATTGAGGTGCTCCTATGTTGGGTGCATAAATACTTACAATTGTTATATCTTCTTCTTGGATTGATCCCTTGATCATTATGTAGTGTCCTTCTTTGTCTCTTGTAATAGTTTTTATTTGAAAGTCTATTTTGTCTTATATGAGAATTGCTACTCCAGCTTTCTTTTGATTTCCATTTGCATGGAATATCTTTTTCTATCCCCTCACTTTCAGTCTGTATGTGTCCCCAGGTCTCAAGTGGGTCTCTTGTATACCACATATGTACAGGTCTGAAGTGGGTATCTTGTAGACAGCATATATATGGGTCTTGTGTTTGTATTCATTCAGCCAGTCTATGTCTTTTGGTGGGAGCATTTAATCCATTTACATTTAACTTAATTATCGATACGTGTATTCCTATTACCATTTTCTTAATTGTTTTGGGTTTGTTATGGTAGGTCTTTTCCTTCTCTTGTGTTTCCTGCCTAGAGAAGTTCCTTTAGCATTTGTTGTAAAGCTGGTTTGGTGGTGCTGAATTCTGTTAGCTTTTGCTTGTCTGTAAAGGTTTTACTTTCTCCGTGGAATCTGAACGAGATCCTTGCTTGGTAGAGTAGTCTTGGTTGTAGTTTTTCCCCTTTCATCACTTTAAATATGTCTTGCTACTCCCTTCTGGCTTGCAGAGTTTCTGCTGAAAGATCATCTGTTAACCTTATGGGGATTCCCTTGTATGTTATTTGTTGTTTTTCCCATGCTGCTTTTAATATTTTTTCTTTTTATTTAATTTTTGATAGTGTGATTAATATGTGCCTTGGCATGTTTCTCCTTAGATTTATCCTGTATGGGACTCTCTGCGCTTCCTGGACTTGATTATTTCCTTTCCCATATTAGGAAAGTTTTCAACTGTAATCTCTTCAAATATTTTCTCAGTCCCTTTCTTTTTCTGTTCTTCTTCTGGGGCCCCTACAATCCGAATGTTGGTGTGTTTAATGTTGTCCCAGAGGTCTCTAAGACTGTCCTCAATTCTTTTTATTCTTTTTTCTTTATTCTACTCTGCAGTAGTTATTTCCATGATTTTATCTTCCAGGTCACTTATCCATTCTTCTGCCTCAGTTATTCTGCTATTGATTCCTTCTAGAGAATTTTTAATTTCATTTATTGTGTGTTCATCATTGTTTGTTTGCTCTTTAGTTCTTCTAGGTCCTTGTTAAACGTTTCTTGTATTTTCTCCATTCTATTTCCAAGATTTTGGATCATCTTTACTATCATTAATAAATCTATAGAGACAAAATCACACAAAGAAGCATACAGATACACACTCACAAAAAGAGAGAAAAGAAAAAAAATCTATATATATATACATATATATATAAAAGGAAGAGAGCAACCAAATCTATAAACAAATCTACCAATGATAATAAACTCTAAATGCTAAACTAAGATAAAAATAAAACCAGTAACCAGTCAGTCGCATACAGCAAACCCCAAGTCTATAGTTGCTCCCAAAGTCCACAGCCTCAATTTTGGGATGAGTCATTGTCTATTCTGGTATTCCACAGATGCAGGGTACATCAAATTGATTGCGGAGATTTAATCTGATGCTCCTTAGGCTGCTGGGAGAAATTTCCCTTTCTCTTCTTTGTTCGCACAGCTCCTGGGGTTCAGCTTTGGATTGGCCACGCCTCTGCGTATAGGTTGCCTGAGGGCATCTGTTCTTCGCTCAGACAGGGCAGGGTTAAGGTAGCACCTGATTAGTGGTCTCTGGCTCAGTCAGGCTGGGGGGAGGGCGGGCTACGGAATGCAGGGCGAGCCTGCAGTGTCAGAGGCTGGCGTGATGTTGCAACAGCCTGAGACGAGCAGTGTGTTCTCCCGGGGAAGTTGTCCCTGGATCACGGGACCCTGGCAGTGGCGGGCTGCACAGGCTCCCAGGAGGGGAGGTGTGGAGAGTGATCTGCACTTGCACACAGGCTTCTTGGTGGCTGCACCTGCAGCCTTAGCGTCTCATGCCCATCTCTCGTCTTCACACTGATAGCTGTGGCTTGCGCCCATCTCTGGAGCTCATTTAGGCGGTGCTCTGAATCCCCTCTCCTTGTGCACCCCAAAACAATGGTCTCTTGCCTCTTAGGCAGGTCCAGACTTTTCCCTAGACTCCCTCCTGGCTGTGGTGCACTAGCTCCCTTCAGGCTGTGTTCATGCAGCCAACCCCAGTCCTCTCCCTGGGGTCTGACCTCTGAAGCCCGAGCCTCAGCTCCCAGCCCCGACCCGTCCCGGCCGGCAGGTAAGCAGACAAGCCTCTTAGGCTGGTGAGTGCTGGTGGCAGCGATCCTCTATGTGGGAATCTCTCCACTTTACCCTCTGCACCCCTGTTGCTGTGCTCTCCTCCGTGGCTCTGAAGCTCCCCCACCCCCGCCACCCCCTGTCCCCGCCAGTGAAGGGGCTTCCTAGTGTGTGGAAACTTTCCCTCCTTCACAGCTCCCTCCCAGAGGTTCAGGTCCCGTCCCTATTCTTTTTTCTCTGTTTTTTCTTTTTTCTTTTGCCCTACCCAGGTATGTGGGGAGTTTCTTGCCTTTTGGGAAGTCTGAGGTCTTCTGCCAGCACTCAGTAGGTGTTCTGTAGAGTTGTTCCACATGTAGATGTATTTCTGATGTATTTGTGGGGAGGAAGGTGATCTCCACGTGCTACTCCTCCACCATCTTGAAGGTCCACCACCATTCATTCTTTTTCAGTTTTGGGGAAATCATTCTTTATGGCCCCTCTGTCTGGAATGCTCTTTCTTCTTTATCTGCATGGAAGACATCTACACGTACTTCACAACCCAGATCAAATACCCACCCTCAATGTCTTTCCCCAACCCCTCTTCCATCACAGTACACAACTCTGGAAAATGCTGCCAGATTATGGGGGCATCACCCTACATATGAGGACTATCCTAGGATAAGAGCTGGATCTAACTCACTTTTGAGTCCATAGTTCCTGGAAACTGACTGGACACACAGCAGGTCTCCATATTTGTCAGAAGAATCCAATTGATTGCCAAAAACATGTCCACTGGGTAGAGTCCAAAATTCTCACCCTCTCATCAATGCCCTTTGATAATACTCTTAGTTACTATTTATCCAGTGATCAACTAAGCACCACAATGTGCTCTTATTGCTTCATTGAATCTGAGAGGCAGATGCCTTTGTTGTCTCTATTTTACAGATTAGCAGCCTGAGCATCATAGGTGACCATAATTTGACTGACCACATAGGCCATAATAAGGGTGAAAATGGAGGCCTATCGAGACATTTTTGCCAGAGTACTCAACTGCTATATTGGACAATGTCATCCATCTTTGGGGCCCACTATGTCTTAGTTCTTTTCATGGACCACCCATCTACGGCTTAATGGGCCCAGTTCCACCTATGGCCCCACATATGTCTTGACTGAATCTGCCTTCTTCCTATGCAGAATTTCCTCAGTCTAAATAAAGATGAGTATTATTGGATTGGCTTCAAGAAACAGTACTCAAAAGGCATCTACAAGTGGTAAGATGGATCGGCCCCCATCTTCACATGAGTCCCTATTTGTGGACTCAAAGCTCCTCAACCCCAGTTAGCACCCATCCCTGGAACTTGGGAGAACCTTTCCAATATATGCTTTCTCAACTGCCTCAAGGGTCTAATTTTGGCATCAACCAAACGGCCCATCTTATCTCCTGTTGTCATGCTTGGTATTATTTTGTTAGTCACAAAGGTATGTATGTGTCTAAATTATGGATTAAATAACATTAAACAAGAAGTTTTTTAATCACAAGAAGTTATAGCACCTTTAATATGTTAAGGAGAATTGTGCCCATTCTGGAGAGAAATAGACGATGTGTCATTTGTCAAGCTTAGTAAGTTCCAGAGTCTTCTGGACACATCTGGAGGCTCTAGCATCCCACAGACAACAGTGGAAGAACCACTGCTTGAAGGATTCTGTCCTAACTCCTCAGCATGTCTTTCAATAACCCTTAGATTCAGGTCCTCACTTATCTTTGAACTTCCCTTGATTTCCACTCACTTTACCAGAACTTTGCCTCAGGCCCCCTGGACCATTCTTGAGTATGCTTGCTTTCCTTCATCCCACTGCTTCTACTTCAGCTCAGGTACCATGGTCTCTGGGATGGGAAATTGCTATATATCCTGGATGTAGTCTTATCTTCATCAACCCATGCTCTGCTCATGCCAATTGTGCCATCTTCCTAAAACATGTCTTTGATATGTCTCTAGAAAACACCCCAGCTATCCAATAACATATGGATAAAGTGTAGACTCTTTACACTTAAAAGTATTGCAGCTTTTAATGCCTTTATGTTGGGGACCATTTATCTTCACATTCTCATCTCCTGCACCCCGAAGAGTTCTCCACCTCCTTGACCTAGCTAAGTGCCAGATGACTTATCTTTTTCGGCATTTATTTGCATCTTATTATACTCCCTTTGTTCTTGCTGTATCTTTTTCCCAGAACAGATTTTCTTGTCTGGTGAATAGCAATATGTGTATCAAACCCAAGACAGATGTCCATTCTAGGGGAATCAGTTCTGTCTGTAGTGTGGATTAATCAAACTCAATTCATTTCCCTACCACACTATTTAGATTTTTATGATTGACTTTATTATGATCTTCCTTTGCCTTTACTTTTCTTACTCATCATACTGGCTGCTGTTTAAGGGCAGAGCAGGCATCCTACTCATCTAATTGTCTTTAGTATGGACTTGGTCCACAGCACATGCTCAACAAAATGTTTTGAAATGAAAGAATGAGTGTTGTAAACATTTCAAGAGACATTAAGGAGAGACTCATTTAATAGACTGTGCACCTATAATATGACAGATACCTAAAATGCATCATTCCTCTTAGTTGCAGAGATCCAGAGATGTCAAGTCACTTGTCCACTTGGGTCTAATTTCATTTGTAATGCAAGAGGTTGCACCAGATGATTGTCGTAAGATAGTGGTGCTCAACTGGTGGTGATTTGCCCTACTGGCAAATATTTGGCACTGTCTGGAAATATTCTTGTTGTCATGGCTCGGGATGGGTGCTACTCTCCTCTAGGGTGTGAAGACCAGGGATGCTGCTCAATATCATACAGTGCACAGGTTCCCCCCCCACAAAAAAACCTAAAAAAAAAAAAAAAGACTATGGTCCCGAGTGTCAATAGTACCAAGATGTACAAAACCTGCTAAAACATACGGCAGAGTGTTTTGGTTTCTTGGGATTTCTCAACTGTATCAGAGGCTAGACCTTGATTTTCATGGGCAGATCTTCATCTGGGATCTTGGCAGTGAGAATCTTAGCTGGACATGGCTTACAGTGCCTTGCTCCTGCTCTGTAATTAAGGACTTAGTGACGCTTGTATGTGTTTTCACAGAAACTGGAGTCCTGGGCTTCCCTGGTGGCGCAGTGGTTGAGAATCTGCCTGCTAATGCAGGGGACACGGGTTCGAGCCCTGGTCTGGGAAGATCCCACATGCCGCGGAGCAACTGGACCCGTGAGCCACAACTACTGAGCCTGCGCGTCTGGAGCCTGTGCTCCGCAACAAGAGAGGCCGCGATAGTGAGAGGCCCGCGCACTGCGATGAAGAGTGGCCCCCGCTTGCCGCAACTAGAGAAAGCCCTCGCACAGAAACGAAGACCCAACATAGGAATCAATCAACCAATCAATCAATAAATCTTTAAAGAGCTCTATTTCAACACTTAGGAACATCAAGCCCTACCCTGACCTAAACCTTAAAAAAAAAAACAAAAAACTGGAGTCCTCAAGAATCTGAATTCCATGACTATGTCTTCATGGAGAAGTTCAGCCACTCGATCACAGTTTTCTGTCATAAATACTGGCCCAAACATTGGATCTGTGAGAGGGCTTGATCTGCTGAGCCTTCCTTTCCTCCTCAGGCTTGTTAAATATTGTCTTAATGTGTGACCGCAAAGCAATTCCCTGGCTTCTGATGTATCCTCTGAGTCCAAGTCTTCTTGGTAAGATCTTTGTCCTTTCTTGCTTCCACTCTTAAATTCTTCTGAGTACATTGAAAGTGACACCATGATAAAACAGTGAACAAAATACAGCATGGAGGACTTTTTACAGGACAAATGATCCAGTTTTCCTGGAAAAGAAATGCATAAGTAAAGGGTAATGTGGGATTCTTATAGAATTAAAAGGGCCTAAAGAGACATGGCTAAATCAATGTGTAGCCCTTGCTTGGATTTTGATTTGAAAATGATGTTCTTGATGAAATTGCAATATTTGAGTGTGTATTGGGTATCAGGACATATTAAAGCATTCTTATTTATTTGGTCAGTGTGCTAATGACATGGTGGTTATGTACAAAGATGAAGTTATACTTTAGTGATTGATAATTAATTATGGGTGATGTTACATATTGGGTGGGATTTTCTTCAAAGCACTAAATTAATTTAGTGGGAAGGGTGCATTTATGCAACAATTTAGAAAGTGTTTATAATTATTGAAGCTGGGACAAGGAGTCCATTTTACATTTCTTCACCTTTTGTGTCTGGTGGAAACTAACACATGAAAGTTATAGTTTAGTTTATGCTAGGTGAATAAGTTCTAGAGATCAGATGTACCATGTCGTGCCTACTGTTAACAATATGGTATTGTGCACCTCAAAATTTGGTAAGAGGGTAGCTCTCATGTTAAATGTTCTTGCCACAAAAAAACCCCACCAAAAATAAAAAGACACAAGGAAACTTTGGTCAGTGTTGGATTTGTCTATTACCTTGATTGTGGTGATGGTGTCACAGGTGTTTGCATAGGTCCAGACACATCAAATTGTACACATTAAATATGTGCATGTCTTCATATATCAATTATACCTCAATAAAGCTATTAAAAATAAAATATTCAAAGCAATATATTGGAATAATTCATTAAATTCATAAAAAATGAATTCAATAATTCTTTTGAAAAGAAAATTAGCAAACTTGTAGAAGGGAAATGCCTTAACCTGAAAGAGGTATCTACACATAAACCAACCATAAATGTCTTAATAGTGATGTGTTGAGAACATTCAGTTTTAGCTCAGGAACAATACATGAGTTCCCACAGACATTTCAGCTCTTCAACATTATACTGGGGGTCCTTGCCAAGGCAATAAGAAGAGAAAAACCAACAATAATAGAGGGATGATGTCAGCAAAATGGTGGCATAGGAATTTCTAGTGCTCTTCCCACCCCCAGAAACATCAATTTGAACAACTATCCACATGCAAAAATGCCTTCACAAGAGCTGAAGATTCCAGATGAGGGATTACAGTATCTAGGTGAAGGGGAGAAATAAGAAAAGGTACATCGAGAAGGGTGGGAAAGATAGATTCACACTAGCCCATCACCCCTCCCCCAAGGCCAGGCAGCCCAGCATGGAGAGACACCCACCTTGTTGGAAAAGAAGAGTGAAATGAGCACTTGACTTCATTGCAGACCCCGGAGTGGATCTACCTCAATGTCAGGCCAAATTCTGTGGCCCTAGATGGCTCCCTGAAGGCTCTGATAAACCCAGGCCTCCAGCTCACCCTGGTGGCTGATGTATCTAGCAGCTCCAGGTGGCTTCCATGGCTCTAAGCTCCTTATGCACCCTGGCACTTGCTGGCTTCTGTGGCCTCAGGCTCCTGGGAACCCAGGTTCCCAGCCCACCTTGGCACTGGTTTGCTCCGGTAGCTCTGGGCTGCTCCTGTGACCCCAGATGTTCAATCAGCCCCTGGGAACTCAGGCTCCAGGTGGGCATCTGTGAATCCAAGCTCCCTGTTGGATCCAGTGCCAAGCAAACTACTGGGTCATTTCAACCCACCCCAGCACCAGGTCAGCTGCCAGCACCACGTCAGTTCCCATGGCCCTAGGCCCCCAGCCCACCTCATGCGTGACTGGGCCTTATGAACCTAGACTCCAGACTGGGTCCCACAGACACGTGCTCCCAGCCTGCCCCAGACTGGCTCCTGGAGCCCCAACTTCTTGCCAGACTGGCTCTTGGAGACCCACTTCAATGCTAGCCATCAGGGTCTCAAATTATAGGTGGATTCTTACAGCCCTAGGCTTCAGGCTTGCCCTAATGCTAGACCAGACCCTCTGGCTCCAGCATCCAGGCAGTCTCCCATAAAACCAGGGTCCCAGCCCATTCAAGTTCTGGGCTGCCCCCCATGGACCCAGACACTGAACAGTGGTCCCTGGTGCCTAGAAGGCCCCTGTGGACCCAGACCCAGGTCACAGGCCTATCACTGCAATTTCAAGCATAAGGCCCATCCTAGTGTACCCAAGTCTCAGGCCCTTCACCATGGACCCAGGCACCAGGCCAGTCCTCATGTATCCGAACACCAGGCCTGCCCACATACGGACCCAGAAACCAGACCTGTCTGCCCAAGGACTCCAGCATCAAGCCCACTTGCAGACATCATCAGACAGCTCACCCAGAATCTGCATGTGCTGACTGATGAAGGGCTTTGCCTGCCATAGCCAGTCTGTAAAGACTGGAAGAGGTACCTAATTCCTCAAGGGCATAGACACCAACATAAGGCCACAAGGATCATGAATAATCAGGGGAATATGACACCGCTAAAGGAAGTAAATAAAACTCCAATGACCCACTCTGAAGAAACGGAGATCTATGAACTGCCTGACAAAGTCTTCAGAATAATTCTCTTAAAGGAATTCGGTGAACTACAAGAACACAGATAGACAAATAAATGAAATAAATGCATGCAAAGTGAGAAGTTTAACAAAGAAATAGAAATCAATAAAAAACCCAAACAAATATCAAAGGGTTGAAGAAAAAACAAAGCCCAAAGTTAGTAGGAAATAATAATGATCAAAGCAGAAATAAATGAAACATAGACTAGAAAAACAATATAAATGATCAATGAAACTAAGAGCTGGTTCTTTTAAAAGATAAGCAAAATGGACAAACCTTTAGCTAGACTACCTAGGAAAAAAAGAAAGATTCAAATAAAATCAGAAATGAAAAAGGAGACATTACAATGGATACCACAGAAATGCAAAGGATCATAAGAGACTACTATGAACAGTTATACGCCAACAAATTGGACAACCTAGAAGAAATGATTAATTCCTAGAAACAAAACCTACCAAGACTGACTATTGAAGAAATAGAAAATCTGAAAGGACCAATAACAAGTAAAGAAATTGAATCAGCAGTCAAAAACCTTGCAACAAAGAAAAGCCCAGAACAAGACAGGACACCAAGAAAAGGGAGGGTGGGAAGAATTGGGAGATTGGGATTGACATATATACACTAATGTGTATAAAATAGATAACTAATGAGAACTTACTGTGTAACACAGGGAACTCCACTTTGCTGTACAGTAGAAACTAACACAACACTGTAAAACAACTACACCCCAATAAAAAAATTAGGCAAGAAATAGTAATAAAAGACATCTAAATCAGGAAGGAAGGAGTAAAATTTTCTGTTTACAGATGATTTGATCTTATACATACAAATTCCTAAGTTCTTCACCAAAAAACTGTTAGAACTAATAAACAGATTCAGTACAGTTTCAGGATACAAAATCATACAAAACATCAGTTCTCTTTCTATACATTAACGATTAACTTCTATACATTAACGATTAACTATCTGAAGAAGAAACAAAGAAAACAATCCCATTCACAATAGCATTAAAAACAATAAAATATTTAGAAATAAATTTAACCAAGTAGGAGAGAGATCTGTACACTGAAAACTAGATGATATTGATGAAAGAAATTGAAGAAGATACAAATGAATGGAAAAATATCCTGTGTTCACGGATCAGAAGAATTACTATTGTTAAAATATACATAGTACCCAAAGTAATCTATAGATTCAATGCAATTCCTATCAAAATTCCAATGGCATTTTTCACAGAAATAGAAAAACAATCCTAAACTTCATATGGATCCACAAAATAATCAAACAGCCATAGCAATCCTGGGAAAGAAGAGAAAAGCCAGAGACATCACACTTTGTGATTTCAAACTAAATTACAAAATAGTAGGGTACCAGCATAAAAACATACACATAGACCAATGTAACAGAATCAAGAACCCAGAAAAAAATCCCATGCATATATGCTCAACTAATATTTGTCAAGTGAGCCAAGAATACACAATGGAGAAAGGATACAGGCATACCTCGTTTTACTGTGCATCATTTGTTGTGCTTCACAGATATTCATAATTATTTTTTTTAAAACAGATTTAGGTTTGTAGCAATCCTGTGTTGAGCAAGTCTATCAGCGCCATTTTTCCAACAACATTTGCTCACTTCATGCCTCTGTGTCACATTTTGGTAATTCTTGCAATATTTCAAACCCTCCACCAGCAAAAAAATTATGACTTACTGAAGGCTCAGATGATGGTTAGCATTTTTAAGCAAAGTAATTGCTTAAAATTACAGGGTAAAGTTGGTCTCATAAAATTGTAATTAAGGTATGTGCATTGTTGTTTTAGACATAGTGCTATTGTACACTTAATAGCATGGTGTAAACATAAATTTTATACACAGTAGGAAACCAAAAAATCATGTGACTTGCTTTATTTCAGTATTCACTTTATTGTGGTGGTTTGGAACCAAACTCTCAATATCTCTGAGGTATGCCTGTAGTCTCTTCAATAAATGGTGTTGAGAAAACTGGATATCAACATGGAAAAGAATGCAGTTAGACCATATCTTACACAACTCATAAAAATTAACTTGAAGTGGATTAAAGACAAATTAAAACCTGAAACCACAAAACTCCTAGAAGAAAACATAGAGGAAAACTCATTTATATTGGTTTTGTCAATGATTTTTTTGGGTATGACATCAACAGCACAGGCAACAAATCAAAAAATTAACCAGTGTGAGTACATCAAACTAAAAAGTTCTGCACAGCAGAAGAAATAGTCAACAAAATGAAAAGGAAACCTACAAATGGAAGAAAATATTTGCAAACCATATACTGATAAGGGATTAATATCCAAAAATATAAGGAACTCATAAAACTCAACAGCAAAACCACAGATAATCTAATTACAAAATTGGCAAAGGAACTGAATAGACAGTTTTTTCAAAGAAGATAGAGAGATGGCCCACAGGCACAGGAAAAGATCCTCAACATTACTAATTATCAGAGAAACACAAATCAAAACCACATTGAAAAAAAAAAACAAACCACATTGAGAGAGTGCCTCACACCTGCTAGAATGGCTATCATGAAAAAGACAAGAGATAACAATTTCTCTGGAGGATGTGGAGAAAGGAGAAACCTGTGCACTGCTGGTGGAAATGTAAATTGGTACAGACAACATTATGGAACGTACCATATTTTCCATACTGTTGGAAAACAGTATGGAAGTTCCTCAAACCATTAATAATAGAATAATAGTATGATACAGCAATATCACTTCCAGGTATTTATTTGAAGGAACTGAAATCACTATCTCACAGTGATATCTGCACTTCTGTGTTGGTTGCAGCATTATTAACATTAGCCAAAACATGGAAACAACCTAAATGTCCATCAGTGGATGAATGGGTAAAAGATAAATGGAATATTATTCAGCCATAAAAAAGAAGGAAATCCTACTTTTTGTGACAACATAGATGACCTTGACAACACTATGCTAAGTAAAATAAGTCAGAGAGAGAAAGAAACATATTGTATGATCTCACTTATATGTGGAATTTTAAAAAGCCACAGTCATAGAAACAGTAGATTTGTGGTTGCCAGGGGCTGGGGGCGGGGCTGAGGGAAGTGAGATATTGGTGAAAGGTTACAAACTTCCAGTTAAAAGATAATCAAGTTTGGGGATCTTGAGTTCTATAGTGGAGACTATAGTTAATAATACCATTTCATATACAGTAGATCTTAAATGTTCTCATTATAACAACAACAACAAAAAAATGGTAATTATGTGAGGTGAAGGATGTGTTAACTAACTTGATTGTGGTAATCATTTTGCATATCTAAAATCATCACATTGTATACAATGTGAATGGAGACTATAGTTAATAATACCATTTTGTATACAGTAGATCTTAAATGTTCTCATTATAACAACAACAAAAAATGGTAATTATGTGAGGTGAAGGATGTGTTAACTAACTTGGTTGTGGTAATCATTTTGCATATCTAAAATCATCACATTGTACACCTTAAGCTTATTCAATGTTGTATGTTAATTATATCTCAATAAAGCTGGAAAAAAGATAAAGTCTATTTTGTCTTATAGTACCCTAACCAACCCTGCTGTCTTTTGGTTACTATTTGCTTGCAATATCTTTTTCCATCCTTGCACTTTCAACTTATTTGTGTCTTTGGCTCTAAAGTGAGTCTCTTGTAGATAGTATATAGCTGAATTATTCCCCCTTTCTCCATCATTCTGCCAATATGTCTTTAGATTGGAGAGTTTAATACATTTTTATTGGAAGCCTTGCACTCATAGGTATACCCTTCCTTACAGGCTTTTATTCTAAAGACTTAATCATCAAAACTGTGAACACGTCGTATACCAACGCTTGAGCCCTATTAATTACATTCATTGCCACTTACAACCTGAAAAGCTGTCTAGTACTTGAATTATTTTCTTTACATTCCTAACTATTTAATCAACAACTGTTTAATTTCTATACAACAATGATAATTGAACTTATAGGAAAACAAATATTATCTATTCATATTACTAAAGGACAGCCTCGATCCCTAATACTTATATCACTCATTCTACTTGTTGGTTCAACAAACGTACTAGGCCTAGTACCCCACTCATTCACACTGTTGACCTTAAAAGAGCCAGTTATCTTACCAGCAAAATGAGTTTATTTGGGAATAGCAGAGGAATTGCAATTCAAGACACACGAACTATAGCGAACCATAGGCAAGTCCGGAGAACAGAAGGGAGGGACTTGCTTTTACAGAGGAAAGGAGGAAATTGGGGAGGGCTATGGTGGTTATTCATTGGCTGCAGGGGGTGGGCAACTTGTTGCTCAGTCAGAAGGAAATCTTTTTTTCTGCTGGGGTCTGCAAGCTGCAGTGTGCAAGAGCTCTCCCTGAATTCAGGGCTTCCTGACTCCATTAAAAATGCGGTTTCCTTTACTCATTTTCACAACACCTACCCAACTCTCAGTAAAGTTAGGTATGGTTATCCCTCTATGAGCAGTAACAGTAATAACTGGTTTTTGCCCTAAAACAAAAGCATGTGCATGATGGAAGAGAGAAGCCCTCTGTTTCCTCTGTGGGGTCTACTATCTAGAGTAATTGAAATGATGCCTGTCTGCCCAAAGAGAGGATGAAATAAAATCACACATGAACATTGAAAATTTCATAGCAAGAGAAACTTGAGGACATGCTTTGAGTCCTGAGGTCACCTCACTCAATCCCTGCATGTCCTAGTACAGGAATCAATGGATTCCTGTTTTCTTGACTTAAATTTACAATTCTGTCCCTGACAAATGAAACTGTTCCTGCTAAATCAGAAGGGAATTTGGGAGTGTGTCACTCTTCCACATCCAATGGGGGAGTCATCTCCCCACTCCTGTGGTGAGCCCAATCTCTGTCTGAAGCCTCCCTGCCTCCCTACATGGGCCATTTCCTCTTTGGATGCCTTTAATCATGAGAAAATTCTTCTACTCATGGAGCATCCAGATCTTCAATAGTCACTCATACAGGTGTGTAGTGCAACAATCTTATAATCATGGGAGATATTTAGTTCAATGTCTAGAACACACTATTTAAAAATCACAGCATGCTTTTTAAATTTTATTTATTTATTTATTTATTTATTGGCTGCGTTGGGTCTTTGTTGCTGCATGTGGGCTTTCTCTAGTTGCAGCAAGCGAGGGCTACTCTTCGTTGTGGTGCACGGGCTTCTCATTGTGGTGGCTTCTCTTGTTGCGGAGCACGGGCTCTAGGCGCGCAGGCTTCAGCAGTTGTGGCACGTGAGCTCAGTAGTTGTGGTGCATGGGCTTAGTTGCTCCGCGGCATGTGGGATCTTCCCCGACCAGGGCTCGAACCCGTGTCCCCTGCATTGGCAGGCGGATTCTTAACCACTGCACCACCAGGGAAGTCCCACATGCTTTTTATTTCCTTTAAGACACTAATACAAATGTGTCACTCTTTGACTCATTTACTCATATTCTTGTGAATTATTTTCTCTCTACTATGAGATAAACACCAGGAGGACAGGGGACCTCATCTTGCTTGCTCTGTGCTTGAATTCCCAGAGGCTGGAAGTTGCCCAGTGGTGCTTTCTATAGTTCTCAAAAAATATTCGTTGAATGAATGAACGGATGGCATGGGGTAAGGTAAATGAAATAGTTGATTGGCTCAAACACTTACAGGACTCTATTAAGTGATGAAAAATGCTACCTAGCATTTACTAAATGCCAGCAAGTTTCCATGCAGCAGGGTCTGAGCGCCATCCCGAGGGAAGGGCTTTGGAGGCCTGTGTGCGCCTGAGACCGGGGGCCCAGTGCCTGTGTCCGAGCCGGACGTCGCCCTCCTTCCCGACAAGCCAGCAAAGCCTGTCGCTCACCTTCCTGGCTGTGCTGCTTACATGTGCCCTCTGGGAAGGCCAGCCTGGCAGAGCTCTGTTCCTGCCCTCTGGGCTGCTGGTAACTGAGTACCTAGCCTGGGTGCTGGAGGGGAGGATCCATAGATGGTGGAGGCCCAGCGCCTGCCCAGGGTGCTGCCCCTCTGCTGAGGGACGCTCGCCCAGCTGGTTAGACCTGTTTGCACCCAACTGCCCACAGTCAGCGCCCAGGCTAGGAACAGCAGCCTCCCCATTTCCTCGGTGTCTTCTAGTTCTGTTCCTTTCTTCTTTTCGCTGCCTTCCTCCCCAAAGAGGCAAGATACTCATCTTCAAGAACCAAATCAGGCCATGATTTTCCAGCTAAACTCATGACAGTTCTGCACTTGTGAATGACTGGGTACAAACATTTGCAAGGATGAGCTCTTGGGTGAGGCGCCAGCCAACTTTTCTAGCTTCATCTCTCTTGTGTGTGGGCACCGCCTGCTGCCCCAGATGCCTTGACTCCTCCACTTTCCTATATTCCTCCTCAGAATGCTGCCACCACCCCATCCTGGCCTTTGGGGATGTTAGCTGGCTGTTCCCCACAGCATCCTGTCACCCTGGTCCACTCTTTCTAACCTCTGTATGCCCTTCTATGAAATCTTGTCAGGTCCAACTGGAGGAAGACCACCTATAGGTCAGTTAGCTTGGGAAGGAACCCAACTGTGTGACCTGCTTCCCCTTTCCCAGTGTCTTTAAAATAACGTTAAAAAAAAAAGAAAGAAAGAATGTTGTTCTAGAGCTCCTATATCATCTCTTACCACCATCAGAAAACCAGCCTCCAAAAGGGGGACCTCATTCATATTGAAAATAACTTCTTAACGTGCAGGCATTACAGTCGGGCATTCTAGACACTGGGGGAGGGAAAAACCATTGTATTTTTTTCTAACATTCATGTTGAACTTATTTCCAAAGTTCTTTAGACTGCGGTATTCTTACAGGTAGACAATGTTGCTGAACAAGTGTCTGTTTCTTCCCTTTTCTTCCCCCAGGCTCAAAGATTTGGAAAGAGAGAGTTAACAGAAAAGGTAAGGTAATCTCCACCTTAACAAAATATACGATCAAATGTGACCATTTGACAGACACTATGCAGTTCCTAAAAACAAATTTAAGTGGAATTGGCTCTCTTTTCCCTAAAGTTGAGGATAACGTGGATGTTTCTGTCTAACGTGCTGGACTAATAGGCTATTATGGGTTAGCTTTTGGTAACTCATCGAGTTTCCCAGTCTGGGTTCCGTACCATCAAGTCTGGATTATAACTTGTCCTGGTCACACTGTTTTTCAAAATCAGTTTTGTTCTAGTACTCTATTATGTGTCTGTTTCACCTCTAATCTTTCCATTTTTCACCACTCTGGAGATGGTGTGATATGATCTTAACGGAAACATCACGAACACGTCTTGTGAATATTTAGTTTTCTTTTTGGCCGACTCAGCATTGCCTGCCATTCAGTCATTGTTATGTGACCAGGCAGTGTAACTATTTGTGTATTAGTCCATTGGTTCCTACCTTGGGAATGTGGAGACTTGTAAACCTATATCCTTCCCTTAGGAATGCATGAAGGAGCAATGGAATCTCTTGCATGAATTTCTGCAGACAGAAATAAAGAATCAGTTATGTGACTTGGAAACCAAATTACATAAAGAAGAATTATCAGAGGTAAGTCGTCAGCATCCCGGCGGCTAGAAAACGTTTCCTCCCATGTAACTTGTCTGTGACCAGGGAGGCAGAATAATCCCACCTCTCCCTGTTACCTGATAGTTATAAAGGAAGCGCATGTGTTTCCTTATTCTCTCATGGCCCCTTGTTGACATTCACTGCTACTTAAATTATCCTTTCCTGCTGTAGGAGGGCTACCTGGCTAAAGTCAAATCCCTTTTAAATAAAGATTTGTCCTTGGAGAACGGAGCTCATGCTTTCAGTCGGGAAGTGAATGACTGTCTAGAAAACGGGAGCCAGACAAGTGGTGAGGAGCGCAGAGTGGAAATAGCAGAGAAAAAGAAGTCCCCCAAACCTGTTTCCAAACTTTGCATGCCCAGGAGAAGCAAGTCTGATGGAGAAACACTGTAAGAGCGCTTGATTCGTTTGACCTCGTTGGAATCTGGTACCACCTAAGGGGAGGACAGACTTGGCGCCATAGGGTCTGTCTGTTCCCCCCACACACACAGCCCCTCCACCGACAGTACTTGTTTTTTGTGTATCTTTTTTTCGGGGGTGTGTGGCTGTGTTGCTCGGCTTGTGCGATCTTAGTTCTCCAACCAGGGATCGAACCCCGACCCTCGGCAATGAGAGTGCCGAGTCTTAACCACTGGACTGCCATGAAATTTCCTCTTGTGTATACTTCTAACTAGCTTAGATATATACTTTAAATTTTTGTCTTCAACCAAGTTATAGAGCATTAGATCCCCAAATGCGGTTGAATTTATGAGGTATAAGATAACAGGAGCTGCTGATAATTATGACTTCTAAGTTACATGCCTGTTTAAGCTAAACATTTATTCTTAGACTCCTTCCCCACTTGTAGTCAGAGTAACTCTTCTGGAATTTTTTTAAAAAGAGCATGGGACTTGAGCTCAGGTCAGGTGCTTGGCCACTTCATCTTCTGATGAAATAAACGGAGGCTCTGTTTCCTTGTGCGTCTCAGAGTTGGGCCCCTCATACAAGAGCTTGTGTTAAAATGGCCCAGCAAACTGGCAGGTGCTAATTTGATGAGTTTATCAAGATGGTGGTTGCTTAGAATAAGAAGAGAAGGTTACTTAATCCTCAGAACCTGGTCTCTGCACCAGCTTGGTGATGCTGAAGAACTGTACCTTGGCTGTGAACTCTTTATTCATAGTGGCTTTTTTGTTTCTTTTTCTTTAAGCAGCTGACGTCTCATCTAGCCCCAGGATTAGAAGGCAAACTACCAGGCAGACCACCATCACATCTCATTTCACAAGGGGGTCAGTATATAGTGAATGGACAGCCCCCATTTTAGGGGCCAACTGTTTTTGGTAAAACACATATAAATTAGTAGGATGTAACTTAGTAATTCTGACTTCCACATTGCTTAGGTTTTCCTTTTGATATTCTGTTATTAGACATTCATGAACAGCATTTCTGAAGATCTCATCCATTTTTACTCTTAACATAGGAAACTTCAAATGTACATACACAAAATACCAAGGATAGTAAAATGAACCCCTGTGTACCTATCACCCAGTATCAACAGTTAACAGCTCCTGGCTGTTGTTTCATCTATACCCCCATATGCTCCACGTGAAAATTATTCCAAATGGATTACAACTCCATACACACCCATATCCTCCCAGTTGGATTACTTTGAAACAAATCGGACATGTCATCTTATCCACACATACTATATTTCTAGATGACAAGGTCTCTTTCTCTGACAAGTTTTTTATTCATATTTGGCTATAATTGCTAACATCTAGCAAACAGTCTTTTGAAGAAGACAAAACATGCCTTATAAAGTGTAACAGTTCCTTACTAACAAATATATAGCAGTGTTCATTCTTCCCCTTGTGTAACAGAGTTTGGTTGATTTGCTCCTTAAGCCTTTCAAGTGATAGATTCCTTATTTTCTTGCCATTTATTTAAAGAAAATAGGTCTTTTTTCTAATAGCTTCTAGGTCTGGCTGACTGCATCGTTTTGGTGGTTAATGTGTTCCCTTGCCTCCAGTTTTCTGTAAACTGGTAGTTAGGTCTAGAGTCTTGATCAGATTCCAGCTTTATTTTGTGAGACTTCATTGACGGCATGGGGCTGTCGATCAGAGGCATGTAATGTCTCTTCGGTGATTCGAGCAGCCATTGATCAAAGTCTAGATCCATTATTTCTTAAGGTTTGCAAAATGGTGGTATTCTAAACCTGTCATCCAAAGAAACATTAAGCTCGAAGCTTCTTTTAATGTCCTGGCAAAAAGGGCTTCTCAGAGGGAAGAGGGGACCATGCCCTGAATCTTTCCAAAGAGAGGGTACTCTTGGTAGGGAGGAATATGAGTTGTTTCGTGCCCACTGGAGGTCTAGGGTCTGGTGAGCTAACAGTTGGCTTTACTGTGTGTGACAGCCCTGCCAAACGGAAACCTGAGGAAGACCCTGAAAAAAGCAAAATCAGATGATTCTGTCGATGAAGAAGAAAAAACCAGGTAGGGCTCGCATTTAAGTTTCTTAACTCTGCCTTTTTTTGGTACACTTGCTGGTAATTGTGAATTTATACTTGGTCTGCTATGGACCGTAAGTGACTGAGAGGGTGTTAGAACACATCCCTGGACCCAGGGCAGTACGAAGTGTATTATGGTTAGACCCGAGGACTCAGCAGGCCCATAACTTTGGTCTGTTCTCTCCTGTCTACCTTCCTACGTCTCCAGCTGTCAAGATTTGACAGTCGAACCAGCAGATGTGATGTGTTCAAAGCATTTGCTTCTGATGTCAGATAAGCTCCTTTCCCACATCTAATTTCTCTATAAAAGCAGAATTGTCGTGTTATTATGTGTATTGTAATAATGCTGCTTAGACTTTTTAGGTTAGAAAACTGGTGGCTTGCCAAAGACCTCCAATATAGAAAATGTCAGTCTCTAGCACTGTCCCATGTGACTTGAGGGGCAAACCTAGATAATACCAGATGGTCACACGCTATCTATTTCATTCCTGCCACAGGATTAGCTGTGTAAGTCAGGAAGTCTGTAGGTTTACAGGTGGGTAGTAAATGCCCTGTTACCTGCTAAAGATGAGTATCCGTGGTTTGCTCTAAGGCAGGGTTTCTCAACCAAGGCATTGACTTTTGGGGCCAGATAAACCTTTGCTGTGGTGTGTGAGTCCTGTGCATCGTAGAGTGTTTAGCAAGGTCCCGACCTCTACTCACTAGGTGCCCGTAACATTCCCTCTCTCTCCTCCCAGTTGTGACAAACAAAATCACCTTCAGACTTTCCCAGATGTCCCCTGGGAGGCACAACTGCACTCAGTGAGAAGCAATGGACTCAAGGCTACCAATATCTTTGAGGTAGACTTGACGTCCTGTTGTAAAAGACATACTCATTCTCCTGTTTTTATTTTGGAAATTAGATGCCACTGTTCATGATCCTTATTCAGATGTCTGTAATTAAGTTTAGTCAGACTACCCACTCACAGGTGGGACACTGAGACAGAGGGAAACAGCTTGTCCAAGTCACATGGCCACATCCCTTGCCTCCTAAGAAAACGTGTCACAAGGGAAAGCAAGCTGGCTCTTGTAATATTGACACGTCTTTTTTTTTTAAACAAATGTGCCAGTTTTAGAGTTGTTCTTTGCCCTCTAACCTTTTGGAGGGCTTACATAGCCTTCAAGCTTCTAAAGAAACGAACTGGGGCACTCTTTCCCAAGCAGGAAGCAGTTTCACTGGCAGTGTGTGAGAGGCCTTGGGGACTTGGAGGATGAACACTTGTCGAAACAGGGTTTATCCCGATATGCTAGAGTAAGGCTCAGTGCACCACACCGGTGTTATCAGGTGGTGTTGGTCAAATAAGTAGTACTACAGAGAGAATCTTACTTTAGTCAATTTAAAGTTTTGAGATCTCACTATGTTTTTTAAAACAGGTATTAAATACATGCATTTGGTAAAACAGTACAAAAGGCTGTTTGGTACATAGCAGCCAAAGAAAAACAATGTGGCTATTCCGTGCTGAGCTATGCTGTGAGCGTTATCAAATAGATACTGGATTCTGAGGCCTTTGTTCAGGAACAAAAAAGAATATAAAATATCTCATTACCACAACTAAGGAGCTGGCCTGTGGCAACTAAGACCCGGCACAATTAACTGACTAACTAACTGACTATTTTTTAAAATCTCATTAATAGGTATTTAATATGATTTTTAAAAATTTATTTATTGATTTTATTTATTTATTTTTGGCTGCGTTGGGTCTTCCTTGCTGCGTGCGTGCTTTCTCCAGTTGCGGTGAGCGGGAGCTACTCTTCGTTGCGGTGCGTGGGCTTCTCATCGCGGTGGCTTCTCTTGTTGCAGAACACGGGCTCTAGGCGCGCGGGCTTCAGTAGTTGGGGCACGGGCACGAGGACTCAGTAGTTGTGGCTTTTGGGCTCTAGAGCGCAGGCTCAGTAGTTGTGGCGCACGGGCTTCATTGCTCCGTGGCGTGTGGGAACTTCCTAGACCAGGGCTTGAACCCTTGTCCCCTGCATTGGCAGGCGGATTCTTAACCACTGCGCCACCAGGGAAACCCGAGCTCTAACCTTTTAAAAAATGTGTTCCTTCCACCTTCATGGAGCAGGCGTAGGGGATGGGGAGGAGTGAGAACCCGATTGGCAGGGGTCCGGTCGCAACCCCGGAAGGGGACGGGGGAGGATCTAAGAGGTGGCACTGGGCCACAGTCGACCCCCAGTGACAGCTAACAGCTGCACTGCTGCCCCTTCCTGCCCCAGGACCTGAGCTCAGGTCCCGGGGCGGCTGGAGAAACGCACTGGTTTTGGTGAGATGCTCTTACTTACTGTGTGGAGCTGCTCCGGCTGCCCTGGCGCCCACACCCCTGCAGGCCCTGTGCCCGTCCTCCCTGCCCCCTGCCCAGGGCTCGGGGAACAGCAGTCTCTGTGGGGCAACCTGCTTCCAAGTCCTTCAGTGACCACGGAGGAGTGGGAACGGGCTGGGCTGCCGGGGAGCCTGGGCATGCAACACCTGAGCTCAGCCCTGGGGGCTCACGTGAGGGCAGGGGCTGGGGGGTGCGGGCGGTGAGCGGAGGGGCCTCCAGCCGGCGTCAGCCTGGGCCCTGGACCCAGGGAAAGGCCTCACCCTCTCAGTCCTGACCTGCCGCTCGGGAACCCTGTGGCCCACCAGCCCGAGGCCTGTGGCGCCCGCCACGGACTGCCTGGCACACGGCTGGGGTGCCAACGCCACACCTGGATTTTGCACGGGGACCATCTGGGGGCTCGGTGCATGGGAAGACGAGCAGCCCCCAGGCCCCGACACGCCCCTTCCATATCCATCGAGAGGTGCCTGATGGAAGGCCGGCTGTGCTCCTTTTCGAGCCCCAGGGAATTCACACGGACAGCCCTCCCGGCCACGGGGTGCCTGCCCACCGGCTCTGGGCCTGCGACCAGCCCAGAACACAGAAGGCACAGAAGTGGGTGCAGGGAGCTGAGCCGGGTCTGCAGAAGGGCAGACACCACAGCCTGGTCCACAGCCGACTGGCCCAGGGCGGGTGAGAACGGGCGGGCAGGCTGAGGGGAGGACAGAGTGTGGCACAGCCTGCCCGCCTGGGCCACGGGGAGAAGGTCGGGGCGCTGCCCGCGCCCTCGCTCCGCTGCCTGGCGTCCTTTGTGGGGGCGAAGGGCCAGAGGCAGGGCTCCCGAGGAGCTCAAAGGCCAGGGAAGGACACACGGGACGGTCCAGACCCACCCTAGCGCTCCAGTGGGGCAGCACCCTCTCTGAATTCCTACTGCCACCAAAACACATCCCTAAGGCCTTTGGGAAGAATCGCTAGGACCCAGGAAGGCGGCCCCTTGCTGTGGTCCAGACTTCACCAGCTGCCGATGAGCGGAGGGAGCCAGCCGGCCGGCCGTGAGCAGGAGGACAGGACACGGGGACAGGGACAGCCACAGCCGGGCTTCCCGCAGCTGTGCCCACCGCCAGAACCGGCTGCAGCCAATCACAGCCCCCGAGATGCCAAACAGTGACGGGCAAGAGGCCGGCAGGAAACTGACACCCCCTCACTGGAGAGCCTGCCCGGTCGGGGTGCGGGGCACCATCCCCGTCTGAACTCACCCCACAGCTCAGCCGTCTCCCAGTGACCCAGACGCGTCACCACGGCCCCAGGGCTGATCCCCGACCAAGGTCAGAACTCCCCCCAGTGTGACGGCCCCCATCCCGCTCCTGTGGTGGAAGGGACAGCAGGCAGAGACCAGGAGTGGAGTCTTTTTATTAATGGCTGCGTTTTCAAAGAACCGTTTTGTTACCAGGAAAGCTCCCCAGGAAGGGATTGCATTAGTGCAACAAGGGGGAGCCTTGATGCCAGGCTCTCCAGACACTTCCAGGTGGAGACTTTTGGCCTAGGCCGGCCGCCAGGGACTCAGGGGCTGGGAGGACACGCGGCCCCTCCCCCGCCCCAACGGGGCGCTAAGGCACCCGGCCCGCCTGGGTGGGCAAAACCCCGTGCCGTCAGCAGGCCGGCGGCTTGCAGCCCTCAACCTGCAGCCCTTTGCTCAGGAGGAAGGCGTCCTGCGTGGGGTCGCAACCCAGGAAGAGCTTCACCATGCCCTTGGCATCCTCGGAGCCCCCTGGCCTCAGAATGCAGCTTCTGTAGTCCATGGCAACCTGCCGAGAGGGGGCGGGGCTGCAGGAGGGTGGAGCACCCCCTTCACTGAGGGTGTGGGTGTGGCCACCTCTGCTGTGACTCAACAAAGGGCAGGGGAGCAGGAGGTCCAGGGCAGGGCCCTCAGAGCCTGGCAGGCCCAGGCGGGCGGCACAAGCATCTAGGCCCAGGCCAAGGACCTCCGTGTTGGTCTGCGCGGCAGGACGGCCTCTCACCTTGCCACTCAGGACGCCCTCCTGCTTGAAGCGTGTGTGGAACGTGTCCGCGGAGTACACCTCGCTGCACAGGTAGCCATAGGACTGGGCGTTGTATCTTCCTGCCAGGCGGCCGAAGGTCGCAGGCAGGTGGGTCCCTGGGACACACGCGGAGAGGCTCCTGCCCGGCCCCCTGGCCGCTCCGTGCCCCTTCCCCAGAGCGGGGGCCTCAAAGCAGCCCTGTCTGAGTCCCCTGCCACTAGAGGGAGTATTGGCCCAACACTTCTAGAAAACGGGGACCTTGCGGGCAACTCAGTGGAGGGACACAAATCAATCTTTGCCGACTTTCTGCTGAAGCTCACGAGGGTTCACCCCTAAGCCTCTTACAAGGTCAGCTGCCGAGGCTCCGAGGGATGAGTCAGGGCTCGCCCTCCAGCACGGGGAGAGCGCGGGTTAAAGCGCTCACGAGGGAGTGAACCGCGTGTCCGCACCGACACGCACGGGCAAACCTCGTCGACGCGTTCCGTCCGGGCTATGAAGCCCTCTCCTGCCTCTTCCAGGCTCTCCAGAAAGCACGTGCAGATACGCCCACCCCACCCTCGGACTCCGCGGGCCACAGCTGGAGGGACCAGCCAAGGAACCGAGGCAGGAAGAGGCCAGAGGTCACCGGGCCTCGGCCAGAGCCTGTCAGTCGGTCCCCTTTCACACACCACCAGACGATCCTCTTGACCTGGGCAGTAGCCGCCAACCGACCGCTAAGGTGGGCCCGGCTCGCGCTTGGCTACCTGGCATGGCTGGGCCCCCGAGGATCTCCTGGCAGAGGTGGGCATTCTCCTGGGCCGGGTCCGCGGGCGTCTGCGTGTGCAGGGCCTGGTCCACCTCGGCCAGGACGATCTGGCGCAGGTTGAAGAGGCCTGGGGGGCGGGAGGAAGGAGACGGGGGGATGGCACTGTGTCCAGGCCGCGCTTTCCAGCCGGGCGGTCCGGGCGCCCCCTTCCCTTCCCTCGGCCCGGCCGCACCTGGGTTGGCCTGCCGGGACTTGATGAGCTTGTCCCGCAGCCCCTGGGGGACGGCGCTGCCCGTGCCCCACCGAGACTGGCAGCAGCGCCAAGGCCTCACAGGGTGCGGTGCCCCGGCCCCAGAGCCTTCCCTCTGGTTCTCATCACCGGCTGTCACCAGACTCGCAGGCAACGTGCCTTTCTTTTCTTTTTTCTTTTTTCCGGCCCTCAGCCACGCAAAGGGGTGAAGCCCTGACACTCGCTGCCACGTGCATGGACCCTGAGAACACGATGCTCAGCGAGAGAAGTCAGACACAGAAGGACACACAGGGTGTGACCCCTACTGAGGGGAAACGTCCAGAACAGGTAGATCCACAGAGTCAGAGTGGGTTCCTGGTTGTCAGGGCCTGGGGAGGGGAGGGAGTGATAACTAAGGACGTGAGGGACATTTTTGGGGTGATGGAAATGTTCCAAAACAGGGCAGTAGTGATGGCTGCACAGCTCAGTAAACTGTCCCCACGCGCTCCGGTGCAGCCTGTGAGAGCATCGCTCTCAGGACGAAGGGCTGACCGCAGGAAGACTGAACGAGCAGTGGGTCCTGGGCCCAGACGCTCAGCTGGGGCCCCCCCCCCATGGCGAAGTCACTGGGACTTGCTGAGCCTCCACGGAGACTGGCAGCAGCCCCAGGGCCTCACAGGGCGCGGCGCTCCCGGCCCCAGAGCCTTCCCTCTGGTTCTCATCGCCGCCTGTCACCAGACTTGCATGCAACGTGCCTTTCTTTTCTTTTGTCTTTTTTAAGGCAACTCTTGAGTACATGTACTTAACATGCAGGGAACCAGTCCTGACTCCTTGATCTGGGGCTTCCAGCCTCCAGAGTCTCGAGGACATCCATTTCTGTTGTTTACGCGCCCAGTGCGTGGGCTTTGATGATGGAAGCTGACACCGAGGGCGTCGCCACAGTGCGGGGTGACATCAGCGGAAGAATCCCGTGGCGAGGGCCTGCCTGAGGACCACGCGCGCCCGGGCCCTCCCCAGCCCCTGCCGCAGCCCCGCGCCCGCACCCACCTGGGAGCGGAGCTGGTGCATCGCTTGCCAGAACTCGTGGAAGTAGGTCTCCAGCTCATCGTGCTGCAGCAGGGAGGGCGGGTCGGGCGTGGGCTTGGTGAAGTTGGCCACCATGGCCACGATGGCGATCTGGCGGCTCCCATCCTGCTGCAGGCAGCCCGGCTGCAGGCCGAAGCAGGCCGTGTGCCCGGACTTCCCTTCCCTGGGGAGGGACGCGGGGTGAGGCCCAGCTTCCGCAGAGGAGCTCCGGCCCACGGCCGACAGGTTCCCGCACGCACGCACGCACCGAGGGTAGAGGTCCAGGTAGAACTTGCCGATGGATGACCTTGCCCGAGGCCGCGTCCCGGACCGTGTAGAGCCTCACGTCTTCGTGACACACGTTGGCGCCCTCCTCCAGGTCGAAGGTCAGCCCCAGCAGCTCCTGGGAGATGCCCAGCAGCCCGCGCGTGACCACCTGCATGGGGAAGGACTCATTGAGCAGGTACTGGTCCTCGTGGTAGCGCGTCTCCTCTCCCTGGTTCATGTAGTAGCGCAGGTCCCAGGTGTTGATGGGCCCGTCAAAGTGCAGGCCCCGCCTCTGGCACTCGGCCTTCTTTAGCTCCAGGATCACGGCCGCTCCTGCTCCCCGAGGGGCTTCAGCTTCTGGGCCAGCTCATTTGCGGGCGGAGGGGAGAGGCTCGGCTATGTCCCTGTGGCGGCCCCCCCAGCCGCCCCCCACCCTGCGCCCCTCGAGGCAGAATGAAGGGTCCGGGAAGGTGAC